>NW_025408621.1:600000-1200000 GCF_020137385.1 Morchella sextelata
GTGGGATGTTAGCCAATTCTCCAACTAGCTTCCCCTCCACGAGATCAGAAACAATGGTGCTCTCTGGTATAGCTACCAGTATACCCGGAGAAACACTGGCATGCACCTCAAATGAGATTCTTGGAGGCATCATCCCACCGAAATTCCTGATGTCGTGGGTTACTCTGACATCCAGCCTATGTTTCCCCGGTGCCAGGTGTAGAACTATTGGTGCACGATGATATCCGTAGAAGTCACCACCAAAATAATGTGCATCGTCAACCCAGAATTCACCTACATTTGACACATGTAGTACAACTGTTATTAGTTTGCTTCCAGTTTCGGCATCATCACAGATATCTAACGACCCTCTGGCCCAGGCTTGGAATTGAATCCCAGACCAGCCATAAACTGAGCGGATCGAGCCCCAATCAACATTGTCAAAGCCCACAGTTATGACACCTTTGGTAGAATTGAAAGACAATTCTTGAGAGCTTATCTGTGTTTGGGACCAATGTGCTGTTCCGTTGATGGGAAGAGAGCTCCTGAAACTGGATGAGTTATCATATGTTAAGTTCCTAAATCCACCAATCCGTTCGAGCGGATCAGCACCCCATTCTGCTTCTATGATGATAATTCAGCAGGGACTCTATAACAATGCATCATATGAACATACCACGCGTTCCTATTTGGAAAGGCCCTAATATATTCCAATTGGTTGATAAACTAAGTCGAGAGGAGCAATGAACATTAGAAAGAGAGGTGGCAGAGACCCAGGGTATTAATAGTGTTTGGAAATGCATGACAAGTTGTACTGATGTCACCTGTTATTTACATCTTGGAATCGTCATATCTTGACGCGTGTTTAATCGAATGTCTTGGCAACTACTACGAGTAATGCTTAAAATAAAGATAACACGAAATGAATCAGATTCTATGAACCGTTTAGCCAGATAGCCGAGAGCTTATATATACAACACAGCAAGTCTGCGCTCCAGTAGGGCTTTGCAGGAAGAGCGGAGATGAAACGAAATTTCAAAGCAAAAACAAAACAGAGCAAAACGAAGTTCCCGGGTATCGCTAGCTTTTAAGTGCAAAACGTTTCCAACGTCTATCGTAACAGCAAACCAACCCCGCGTAAAGAAATAAGATATCCCAAAGAAATAATAGTTGTATCGAAAGAAAAAAACAGTTTCGCATTCCGCTCTTGACCAACCAACTTTTACGGTAACAGAAATTTACCCGACTTTTCCAGTGATTGCCAGGCCAGAAAATTAGGGTTCCCGGCCATGTCATGGGTTTCATTCTCAATAGCGACCCGGAATATTTACATCAACTTCTTGTCGAAGATGGGGATCAAGGTTTGCGCTATTTCATGGTTAGCTCAATCTCCAAACCCCCGAAAGTCAAGGTTCTGTATTAGGAAAACATACCAAGCCAGAAAGAGAACACCAATTTGGGACCAGTCATCAAGAGCTTGGGGGTAAGACCTTTGAAGAATGAGGTAATTCCCTCGTTCTTCATCATGTTGGAAATGATCCTGAAACCACTCTCGGGGTTCTCGAAGTTCCTTCACGAATGTCAGTCAATATGTTGTAGTTTTGAACCACATGCTGAATCGAGCTACTTACTTGTTCTGAATACGGGTCTTGATGACATCCAAAGGCGCCGAGACGATCAAGGAGGCAGAGGCACCGGCAATAGAAGCAATGAAGTTCTGGGTCCAGGTGGCAGCGTTGTAGTCGGAAAGACCAAGTGCCTCTTTTGCGAATGCGGAACCTCCGAAAAGCTGCAAATTGTCAGTTACGAATGTTTCAAATAAAAGGTTGTTAGATACTTACCGCGAACGACCCCGGAGCGTTACGGGCAGCGGTCCATTGCCATCCTCTGTATAGTCCAAACCCTTCATCGGCGACGATCTTGAACAATCCACGGCCACGGAAAGCCTCGGGGTTGGTCTGGCGCTTGATCTTCAGGACATCAAGAGGAAGCAACACAATCTCTCCAATACCGATAAGACTGCAAACCAAGTACAAAAGTTACTATCAAGTCCTTGGGTAACAAATTGTAATTAAGTAAAAACAAACCTTCCAGCAGTAGCGTGCATGATAGCCTTTCCAGAACCCTTACCAAAGGCAGCCTCAAACTTCTCGTTGTGGTGCTGGCCCAAGTAATCCCTGACGAACGGCTGGCCTCCATATTTGTAGATTCTCTGGAGAACTTTGTACCCCGCGGCGTATCCCAATCCCGGGAACAAGGAGAAGAACTTGCGGGGCAGAGTCGCACCAGCGTGCTCCTTGAAGATGACAGTGTTCAATTGGCCAACGCCGTTAATCTTGCCAGTATTTGACATCAATCGCTTCGCGATAGTATCAACCTACTCATACAATCCTCATCAGCTTCGTTATATGCAATAACCTGAACCAGTGAGGTAACAAACAGGGTGGAAAACAGCCAATTCCGCAATACCGGCGGATCCTGCAATTTAAGAACATTCTTATTAGCATATTGCCTCTCAAAACTTCTATATATGGCCTTTTGAACAAAAAAGATAACCTACCAGAACCCAACAACCTCGCAACACCAGACTCCTTTCTAGCACCCTTAGACGGCGACGCAATTGGCGACATTTTTATATGATATATCTATATATTAATTCTACAGAATTTTGGTGGTAAGGGGAACTTGGAGGAAAGTAAATTCACAAAGGACGCGGCGGGGGTATCGAGTGACTGATAAGAGAACAGAAGAACAGAGCGCACTGAAAAAAAAGCCCTCGTCGCAGCTGGAGGGAGAAAAAAAATTGGTTGTTGATACGAACAGTGCCAAGCCAGCGCTACGGGCAGGGGTCCGGATGAACCCCACTATGAACCCGTTGTAAAAATTGTGAAAACGTGCGAAGATCACGAATGCTTGAAATCGCTAATCAAACGACTGCGGCTTTAAGATAATTCGATACCCGCAGTTAAATAAATCGCAATATCTACTATCTCAAAATCTCGCCTTCCGTTCGCCGGAAACTTCACACTTGAGCAATTGCGCGCAGAAGATGTTCGGAGACCCTATGAGATGATGGCTCATCCCACCATGCAGGGTCAATAATCAAAACATTTCACTTCATCTGCCTAGAGCAAACTATATTAACATAAAAACCCTATCTTTAAACCAAGAAACTCATGTTTGTAATCGTTACGATCGCTGCTTGAATAGACAACTCTTAACGTTAAGTTCGGATTTTAGTTTTTCCGATACCTCTCGTTGATGCGGGGAAGCACGGACATAGGACACGGGCAATTCGAAACTGCAGCTCCATGTTCAGGTTCTAAATGTTTAGTTATCGCCTTTTTTTTCCCTTTGATTCCCAAACCCTAGTTTTCATGTACATTGACATTCCTATACCCATTTATTCATACCATATTTTGAACTCTTCCTCGTTAACCCAAAACCTAACACCAACTTCTCTACTGATACAACCTACAGAAAGAAACGCAAACTAACAAATCAAGACAAGACAAGAGTAGTGGGTAAGCTAAGCACAAAAGTGAAGCTTCCATGAGCAATCGAAAAAGGAAAGAGAGGGGGGGGGGGGGTTTTAGAGTCGAGTACCGCAGTATAAGGTTTAAAGTCGATACGAAAATAAGGAAGAGTTAGGCATTGCATTCGTCTATTTTGACAATCCAACCTTAGATAGGGTTGAACTCTTCTGGCCGCTCTTCTCGTCAAAAATTCCCAACAATGTCTTCCAAACCTGGCCAGGTTCCTGGGAAGCATCGACGCCCTGCCAGATACCCTTCTTCTTGTAGTAGTCGACTACCGGGGAAGTCTGTTGGTGATAAGTTACGAGGCGCTTCTTCAGAGTCTCCGCGTTGTCATCACTTCGCTGAATCAAAGGTTCACCGGTAACATCATCCTTCATGTCATCCTTAGGGGGGTTGAAAAGACGGTGGTAAGAACGGCCAGAAGCCGGGTGCACGAGACGACCAGTGATACGGCTCACGAGAAGAGCATCTTCAATCTCAAGCTGAACCACATGGTCAAGCTTTCCTCCACGGTTTTGAAGCATAGAATCCAGACGCTCTGCCTGAACAACTGTACGTGGGAATCCGTCAAGAATGAAGCTGTAACCAGAATATTAGAGGATTAAAACCTCACCAAAGAAGACACGTAGAATAGAATGCTTTACCCGTTCTTGCACTCAGCGTTCGTCTCAAGCTCGTTGTTAATCATTCCAATCATAATTTCATCGCTGACAAGCCCGCCTTCGTCCATGATCTTCTTCGCCGCTCGGCCGAGAGGGGTTTTCTTCGCGACTTGCGAACGAAGCATGTCGCCAGTGGCCTACATCACAAAAAGAAAAACGGAAAATTTAGCCCTCATCGCACCCCCGGAAATTCCCCACAAATGCAACAGCAACGGTGGATATCTTACCAAATGGCAGATGCAGAATTTCTCCTTGATCTTAGGAGCCTGGGTTCCCTTCCCTGTACCATGTTAGCCGAGGTGCGTTCAGGGCAGATTAGTATGGTCAAAGGCATCTCAGTGCCACGGAACAGCGTATGTGGGGAGAGAAAAAAAAATCACTACTTACCAGCACCAGGAGGACCCATAAGGATCATTCTAAGTTGTTCGCTGGGTGTCTGAACATCACCGTTTCCAATAATGCTCTGCTCGATCTTGTGTATCCGGTCCTGGAGCTGCTTGACAAGTTCCTTAAGGCCAGTGACGTCTTCTAATGTGGGAGCCATTTTCGATTATTGTGTGAGTGGAGGCTTTGGTTGAGTGGAGACGATGAACTGAGAGTTGACTAGAAGCGAGGAATTGTTGTTTTGATCAATTGATGGAGAAGAAATAGATGAAAGGGAGGAGAGGGAAAGAAGAAAGAAGCGGAATCTGGCTTGTCGGGGGCAGGCACAACTTTGGATGTCCAAGGCTTCAAAAAGCGGTTTAGGCTTGGATCTGTTAGTTGGGGTTTACTTCGGTCTCACGGGCCAGCTTTGTGGCGCGCACATACATGTACCATTGGGGCATGTGGTACTAAGGGCTGGAGTGCATCATGTACCTACATGTACTCTACTCTGTTCTACTGTACCTTTTTGAATATATGTGTGTGTAGGTACAGAACTGGACAGATAGATGATTGAACACCACACCCCAACAAAACTCTTCATCACATTCATGTATCTATGTACCTACGTGGTTCTACGTTGGAGGGAGATGATTCCATGCATTGCACTCGGAGCGGGGGGAACCTACATGCATCTAGTAACATCGCTACCATTCGGCCGAAGCGGCTCAAAATTTCTTGGAGAATGAATGTAGGTGCGTACTTGTACTTGAATCGGGAACACAACTCGCACTTAAACAGGACGTAGGACTGAAGCCAGGTGCTACAGGCAGGTGATCAATGGAAATTTCACTGCAATTCCGAGCCTTGATGTACAAATGCCGGTCAATTCCGGTATCCCTACAAGGAGAGTCCGGAAAAGAGGGCCGGTTAACTTTGGTCAGTGATATTCCATGAAGCGGCTATCAAGCTTAAAGGTACATATAGGTATATTGTACTATAGGTACTCTAGGTACATATAGGAACTCGAGTTAGCCACCGAATTGCATATACCGCTTTTGAATAACTCAGAGGAAAACCTGGGTTATTGGTGCACTAGTTTGTACTTCCTTCCCTCTCGTACACAGCGAGTGATAAAATGTGATCAAACCAGTGACATCAATGAACAGCTCTATTAGAGACAACGGCTCGCCTACATACATGTATGTATGTATATTTTAAAGCATGTACGCACAGATTCACCAAGCAACATTTCCGGGAACGAACGGGTCAAATAGGAACTGGAAAGGGCGAGGCAAATAGTGGCAACAAAAGACCAAGTGGCATTGACATGCCTGACCGCCTGGATCATTTCCACATCGAAACCGAGGCTGTTACATAACTAACAGCATTATTACTCAAAAAGGTAACCAGGGACGCCGAAGAAGGCTTCGGAGTTCAAATGGATGGATTGGTTCATGGGTTTCTTGCCGAGTAGTGGCCGAGGTGCCCGGTTCGAGGTTTCGGTGGAACGGAAGAGACTGTTGGTTGGTGGCACCTCTCCGAGATTTGGAAGAAGTGCTTCAGGTATTGTGGATAATTATGCGCCTCCAGACTGTTAACTTGTGTACCCTCTGGGGGAGGATGTTAGACGTAGGAAGAGTAAATCGGTTAAGTATTACTCTTAACCAGTAATCACACTAGTACGTTCTGGAAGCTCGATATTTTTAGAGCTCTATATTTGGGTTTGGAGCTATACTTGAGTTCTATCAAGAAGCCGTATGTAAATACATATCGCTGTTGTGTCAACTCCGAGTGATTGAATCCCGAGTTATCGGGGACAGCTCGCCGCGCCGAAAGTAGCTGTGGAGGGGTCCAACGCCAAGCCTCACCAAATGGAGTTCGCGAGTGCCTCAACTCATCAAGTCAACTCAAACGTTGTGCAGAACCAAAACCTATCATCGATAATTTCATCATCATCCCCATCCGCTAAATCTACTATACTAGCCTAGAACAAACATACAACAATGCCTACTACTCTCGGGGATGCTGTCCCCAGCACTACCGTTTCCATCGCTCCCCTCATCCTCCTCTCAGCGTGCGATCACTACGGGCGTTCTGCCAAGGGAACCAGAAAGCGGGTTGTCGGTGTGCTGCTAGGACAGAACACTGGAGGAAACGTAAGAGTTACAAACAGCTTTGCTGGTACGAGATAAAGCTTCTTTTAGATGGATAGATGGATATTTGCTGATTGAGGGCTCTGGAAATACACAGTTCCTTTCGAAGAAGATGAGAAGGATCCTGCAGTATGGTTCCTCGATCACAACTATGTCGAGTCAATGAACGACATGTTCAAGAAGGTCAACGCCCGAGAGAAGCTTATCGGATGGTACCACTCCGGTCCGAAGCTTAGGGCGTCGGACCTAGAGATCAACGAGCTATTTAAGAGATACACACCCAATCCATTATTGGTCATCATTGATGTTGAGCCAAAGGAGCTGGGAGTACCTACGGATGCTTATTTTGCTGTGGAGGAGATTAAAGATGTATGTCTATCGACTCTCCCGATGGAACCTGATGATATGTTTGATGGGTTGGGTTGGTTTCATGACTGAGGTAAGGGAGCTGTGGCTGATATTACGATTGCAAATATAGGATGGTACAACTACCACAAAAACCTTCGTCCACACACCCTCTATCATCGAAGCCGAGGAAGCTGAGGAGATTGGTGTTGAACACCTCCTCCGAGACATCCGTGATGTTGCCGTCGGCTCCCTCACAACCCGCATTAACAACCAACTCCAATCCCTCCAGGGTCTTCATCTCCGCCTTCGCGACATAGCTGCCTATCTCGACAAGGTCCTTAAGGGCGAGCTACCCGTTAATCATGCCATTCTTGGGAACCTCCAGGATGTTTTTAACCTCCTTCCCAACCTTTCTACACCACCGGCAGACGGTGATGATAGCAATGAATTGGCGAGAGCTATGAGCATCAAGACAAACGACCAGCTCATGTCTATTTATATCTCTTCGTTGATCAGAGCAATTATCGCGTTCCATGATCTTATTGATAACAAGATCAAAAACCGCCAGGATCAAGCGGAGGAAAAGGAAAAGGAGCAGAAGGAGCGGGAAGAGAAGGACAAAAAATCGAATGGGGCCTCATCACCCGATAAAGAAGGGTCCACGGAGAAGGGCGGAAAAGAAGAGCCCTCGAAGGAAAAGAAGAAGAGTGAAAAGGACTAAAAGGGTGATATCTGGTTATTATGGTGGATCCGGAAGGCAAAACATGGTTGGTGTAGAAAGCCATCTTTCTTGTAGAATAACCTCTATAATACAGAGTTCTCAGAAGCTCAGAGGGTGGCATTTTTTTTTTGCGTGTTTCTGTTGCATGTCATGAATGATGAAGGATTACATAGTTCAAATATCACTGCTAACTGGGAATTCCAGCAAGGTCTTTCCCTTCCCTTTACACTCAACGGCACGATGACTGAATACTGTGCTAGGGGACTGTTCCCCCTTATCTGTTCGAGGAGATTCTCCTCGGTGGTTTTCTACCGACGATATCATGTCGTCCAAATAAGCCCTGTCAATGATCTCATCGCACCAACTGCCAAGAGGTTCTTTTTAGGAGCGTACAAGAGGCTCACCACACCCCGCACTAGCCCACATCCCACCACCTCCCACCAAAAGCCCCCCCACAAACGGACCATCACGATGGCGGCGCCAATACTAAACGTAGAGTCCGCAAAACGCCTTGCAGCTCACCGCGCAGTAGACGAGCACTTCCCCGCCCATGCCCGCCATGTCGGTATCGGCTCTGGGTCCACCGTCGTCTACGTCGTTGAGCGGATCGCGCAGCTGTCACGCGAAATCACCGACGGGATTATCTTTGTCCCCACGGGCTACCAATCGCGTGAACTTATCTTGCGCGCCGGCTTGAAGCTAGGAAGTATCGAATTGCATACTGACCTTGAGGTCGCATTCGATGGCGCAGACGAGGTAGACCCGTACCTCAACTGCATCAAGGGCGGTGGGGCATGCTTGTTCCAGGAGAAGCTAGTCGCTCTCTCTGCGAAGAAGTTTGTTGTTGTCGCTGGTATGCCTCGAGTCTTTATCCCTGCGGTGAGATACTGAGAGAATTAAATTAGACTACCGTAAACTTTCACCTTCACTCTCGACTCATTACGCTCCTGGTATCCCCATCGAGGTCGTCCCCACCGCCGCAACTCATGTTCTCTCCCGCCTAATATCGCTCGGTGCTGTAAACCCCGTTATCCGCATGGGCGGCGCCTCCAAAGCTGGACCCTGTATTACAGACAACGGGAACTTCATCATTGATGCCCCTTTCCCCGACGGCTTCATTCCATCCCCTACCTCACGTCTATCACACCAGCGCAGTATCTCTCCCACGAGCTCTTCAATCGGCTTAGACGCCGGTGCTGTACAGATGGGCGGCGAGCGTGTTGGAGGCCTCGACATCCTAGGCAAGGAGGGAGGTCACCCTGGAGCGGCGGTAGGAATGGGAGTGGGCGGGAACGAGAAGGTTGAAGAACTCGCCAGGGTTTTGAAGAACATCGTGGGAGTAGTGGAGCATGGTGTGTTCTGGTCGGGGGATAAGAAGCCCGTGATGGCATATTTTGGGATGGAGGATGGCAAAGTGGAGACGAGGACGTTGCATGTATAGCTAACTACAATGTGATCTCTCTCTTTCCTTTGTTGTTTGGACGGTGTCGTGTTGTCTGGATTATAGCGAGCAGCGATCTGAGTCTTTTTTTACGAGTACATACAGCCAGTGTACCAAATTAAAAAAAATTCCATCCTCCTATTTATTTCACTGTTTTTAAAAGTTTGTGTAATGCGTGGCAGTACGAATTTAAGCGCCAGTTAAAATGGGAAAATCGATCATTGACCAACCTACCAATCACACGCTAAATATTCGTGGTCAAATCTAAGCACATACATCTATTAAGACTCTTTACATAGAACTCAACTTAAGGGCTGTACTGGAATGTACTCAAGCCCTTCAATTGAAGGGCCGGGCTCCCTGCTTCCTCTGCGCATCAGCCCCTTCAAAGGAAGAGATCTAATTATAAAGGCTCCGTGGTAGCGAATAATATTGCAAATTTTGAAACAACTATGACTAGACATTTGATGTTCACTAAGTTACATATGATCAATATAAATTTAGGGAGGAATCATGACCAATCCAGTATATGATCCCAGTTGGTGACACATAGGAAAACCCCTACTGTAGAGAGAAGGTCCCCAATAAGTAAAAGGGAAAACATGAAGTCCGTACTTAATATGATGATATTGATTTAGGACCTGTTCCGGTAACAAAACAATCCACTTTTTTGAGGGGTTCTGTTTATTTAGTACCAATACCGGTATATCAAAAACGTCATTTTGAGGGCTTTTGTGGGTGGGGGTCTTCTTAGCTTCTGACATAGTGATGTTATAGTGAATGAAGGACCACAAGAAACTGTATAATCTGGTTTCCGGTCCTAACTTCGAATTCCCTCAGTAATCGATTGAATCAACCGACCTGGTGGATTTATATTTAATCGCGGTAGATCAACTCCCCGCCCACCAACGCTAACCACAGCACCAGAAAGATCCATCTCCATCTGCTTCAAAGAAGATTTATACCGAGAGGATAGTTACTGAGGTACTTAGACTGGTCCCTTCGGTATTTGCCTTCTTTCTTTCTTTTTTGCTTTGGAGACATTTTTTTTTTCATTACCAGAGATGGTTTTATAATTATGCACTTGATAGAATGTTGATCCTGTATTAGTTAATTCATCTTCTATCCCTTCGTGCGTTTTCACGACCGGGAGCTAGTAGGCAACTTTTACTCGGCAGTACACCTAACCCTCACTCCGTGAACCTCTTTTGTTGTGAAGCCACCTTCTGCGACCCCTCCTATACCTATTCTGGTGTCTCCATAGTCTGTAGGTAGCTAGCTTTTCTAAATATCACCACGCCGTCGTGGGCCTAATATGTCTCCCTTTTCGCTCTAACGAACGAAGGGATATAAAACAATTAGCACGGCGGCAAGTATTGACCATGGACCTACTTGTATCACTCACCACGACGAGGTCGGAACCTGGGTACAATGGTTGGACTATCGCCCAAGTTGAGGTAATTATAGTACTTCTGATTTATTTTCTGATAAATTAACAAGACTCGCTAGCTCAATCGGTAGAGCGTGAGACTCTTAATACCAATGGTATCTCAAAGTTGCGGGTTCGACCCCCGCGTGGGGCTTTATTATAATAGTCTACCTCTCTTACATTCCCATACTGGGGTGGGCGTTTCGCTCTTGCAATCACTGGGCTGGTGGGATATTTTTGCGGCGTAGTTTTTTTAATTGCCTGTACTTTGCATTCGTATACCATACGTAACTTAATTTGATGCATCGCGCCGGCATAGAAAGAGAAAAACCGTAGCCAAAATCATTCCATTCCCTTCTAGATTCGGCCTGTGCTATCCCGCCCCTCCGACAACTGATCCAGTATCTCAAGACCTCATCAATGGCCTCCCATCAACTAACTGCTCCTCGCAATCTACATATCACCTGTTCATTTGTATAACACTTTAACTGCTATTGCTCATCTTGGTCAGGGAATGGGTTATACACAAAGCCGATAATATGAAATTTGCGCGAGAGACGCAAAATGCCCTAAGTTTATAGCGGTCCTAAATAGAGCATCATGATTTTCAAACAGAGAACTTACCTAAGGCCAAACTTAGTGGGCCCAGTCTAGTCTTCTCTAATCTTGGGCGTGGGTGCTCGTCCCCTCCTGGCGGATTTATATGCGCTTTGCTGATTTATGTGCGTGACCCGGATCGCATTAGAAACAGTACAGCAAGTGAGATTCTATGAAGAAGCCATAAAAGCTATTTTGTTTGCATCCTTTGACAGAAAGGTACAGAACAACAGAAATTACAAAAATTAACCATTACTTTAGTGATCTAGAAAGGTAAACCCTAAAGAGGGACTAAGTTCGGTTGACTCCAGACTGCCCTCCTCTCCATCACGTTCCTGGCCTGGTGTATGGTTCCTCATGTAGGTCCATCCCTAAATGGCCCTTCTCGACTTTTTTCATCTCCCCACACCTTCTCTACGGACATATCCCTTATTCAACAATCCCATCCAACGATCTAGCACCCACGTTCGCCTTCATGAACATCACTTCCTCCTCTCAACCCCTGTTGTCCATATACATAGAAATGAGAGAAAAGAATCATCGCTAATGGTAACTTCAGGGTCAGATGCTATTTTGGAGCACTGACGTCTTGCATGGCCGACTTTGGACTGTGGAGCTGCTTTGGAATATTTCCGTTAGGCCTCTTATCCAGACATCGGTTTTGTATCTAGAAGAAGACCGAGTGGGGTATGCATGTCTGTCGTCCTTCTATCTTCCCTGCTTCCAACGGTCTAGGAAACATCCCTTAGTCTTTCACGGAGGAAAGTCTCAGGCTTCCGCTTTGTAGCCTCGCCGACAGCATTACCGACAGCGTCCCACAAAAAGCAGCCGGCATTAATGGCTATGAAACTCCGTATCAGCCTCTTTAAAAGCTATAAGGGCTAGTAGATGAACCATCTAACGTCCTGTCAGGGCAATGGGCCATTTCCGGCGACTGATACAGCGCGTGGGGACATGAAACTCCCAACAAATTGAGTCGGGGTCGATATCACCACTACCGTAAGATTAATGCTTTATGCTACTATAATAAGGGCCATATCCTGATTCACCGCCCTGTGATAAAGAGTATAAGTAATTTTCGAAAGATGTATGGCGAAAGTGTATATCCTGCAGATGTGCGTAGACCACTCAGAACTCAAATACATCCACCTCACCTCATATAAGCGCAGAAATGGACGAGTCGACTAAACGTATACACAGATCCTTCCTATACAGACACATGTAGGAGAGCAAATGCTCAAGGGGTTGATCCCTATAGACGCCGTGGACGTGATTTGAGCAAGGTGATTCTCAGAGGGGGACACACTTGAGTTTTCTATCAACCACGGAGTTATAGAATTACCGAGAAGTACAAAGAAGCTAGAAATACCTCTTAACTTGAACCTTTGTCGTCGGGGGGCTGTTTTATAGTGGGTTCTTTCCGCAGGGCCGGCCTTCACGAGAGATCACTCGGCCCTGATCCAGTGCGAGGGTCTGGTAGGTAATAAGGGGTATGGAGGAGCGGCTTTCGGAAGGTAAACATATATATTGCGTTGATGATATATCTACCTTTTATAAAGTTCAATTCGAAGATTCTGATATCATCCCCGAGGTTTAATACGTTTAATAACAACATCACCCCTCATCGAGCTAGCTCGCTTCTTTCTTCTCAATCGATACGAGACATGTCAAAGATAATCCCGCGTATTGGCCTTTAAATTCTGGTAGCCAATTGGGAGAAGAATTAAATCAGGAGATGAGCCATAAGTGATAAGTATAACCTGATTTCTCGCTGTAGGTAAGATCTACCAATGAAACATGCTAATCTTCATATGAATTAAACAAAAAAAAAAAAATGCTAATCTTCATATGATATCACTCGAGTGAATCCTAGCTATTAGTACCGTGCCTGGGTCACTCGAATAACACTACATGGTACAGAAATCATATTTTATTGACATTATAAGTGGCGAATGCTTTATTAGATCCACCATTCTTAACTACCCTATCGTACTAGTATCCGCTCGTACTTTTAATATCTATTATCATAATAACTGTTCGTAAAACTGTACAGCCAGATATAAAAAAGGTGAAAGCAGAATTTGGAACCTAAACGCTGGAAAAGTCTTAATATTCCCTCCCAAATAATTACCAGGGAAACCCACACACGCCTGTGAAAATGTCGAAACCCAATCACGATCACAACTTAAAAGAATCTCCACCAGATAAAGAAAAGCATGACGAAGCCAACAGCGCCAATGGGGCCATACTAAATTTAGCACACTTATTAGCTTATTCCTAGTTCCAAATTCTTTTGATATCTGGAAAGAAACTAACCTGTTTCAACATGGCTTCCCAGTTTATTCTCACGGCAGCTTGCCTATACTTCTTGCTCTCGTCTCGCAATCTGCTGCTCATATCTCCCATCCTCTCGAGAGAATCTCCGCGGTAGAGTAAATCCTCGATATTCTTCGTCATAACCTTTGTAACATCCTTAAGATCATCGTTGAGCTTATCCAGATTGGCGGTAGCCCTGGTGTCCTGGTAAGTCCTCTTTGTACGCTGCATGAAGGTGTCGAATGCAACAAAGGCATATGGCCGTAGCGAGGGGTCTTGGATTTGGTTTCCGTAATTTGAGAAGAATTCAGTCGCGGTGTCTTGAAGATATGTGAAAGCTAGTTTACGAGGGTAGGAGCGCTCGCAGATGCACAAATAGCAGACATTCCCCTGGATAAGGTAGCTATTTTACGGTTAGTAAACGTGGGCGAGAGCTTAATGAATTAGATAATTTCAGGAGCGAGCGGGTAGGAGCGTACTGTATTGTAAAAGCACCTGCCTCAATACTAGCCCGTGGCTCGGAATTTTCGCTTAATCTTTTGAAAATAAGCTTGACTTGTTTCTTAACCTCAGCGAGAATGGCTTCATCCTGGTCGTCATCAACAGAGGCAGCCAGTGGGACGCCTAGAGAACAAAAGATTAGCAGTGCTTGAAGGAGTTGAAGGCTAGTAGATGAATCTGTGTACCGTCTAATCGTGCAATTTGAGTTGATTTCACCATCTTAAAAGCTCTGGATGCGTTCCGAAGAATTTGGGAGAAGGGAGAGCTTGGTTTAAAAAGGTGTCCTTGTTAAACAGGTGTGTCGCATTGACATTTGTTACCCGGCAATCAGCCCAACCTCATGTCATAAATATCCCGATACAAGGCGAATTAGGTATTGGTGTCTTGGCGGATGTAAACAATTCTGCTCTATAGAATTATCCCATCGCCCAGCAACATTCAGTTCACAATTTTCCATTCTACATTCCGGTTATTTTGAGGGCTACTTAAACATTGCACAACTGAAAAATTGAACAATATGGAAATTTTTTTTCCTTCTTGATACACAGAAGCAACCTCACAACAAAAAAGAGATGCAATAAATTGTACAAAAAAAAGCCTTGATTGCAATGCTAACTAACCTGGGCTCTTCTAAATGTCACAGTATCGAAACCCAAGCGCCCCAATTTTTCACATAACACTTTAGTTGTTGGCCTCCAACTCAGCCAACATCTTCTCACCCTTTGCTCGTGCGGCCTCGATGCTACCAACCATGTAGAAGGCACCCTCGGGCAGGTCATCAGCGTTACCGTTCATGATCTCGTTGAATGATCTGATGGTGTCCTTGATGTCGACCAAAGCACCCTCGATACCGGTGAAAACCTGGGCGACGGCGAATGGCTGAGAAAGGAAACGTTGCAATTTACGGGCACGCTCGACGGTGAGCTATTAAAACATTCATATTAGCATCTGATTTTATTCAGGATTGATATCAATATCATTTACCTTGTCAGCCTCAGACAATTCATCCATACCCAAAATGGCAATGATGTCCTGAAGAGACTTGTACTCCTGCAACATACGCTGAACCTTGGTGGCGGTGTTGTAGTGCTCCTCTCCGACAATCTTGGGGTCCAACATACGGGACTTGGAGTCAAGAGGGTCGACAGCAGGGTAGATACCCAACTCGGAAATACCACGGGACAACACAGTGGTGGCGTCCAAATGGGCGAAAGTGGTAGCGGGGGCAGGATCAGTCAAATCGTCAGCAGGCACGTAGACAGCCTGGACGGAGGTAATGGATCCCTTCTTGGTGGTGGTAATACGCTCCTGCATCTGACCCATGTCGACTGACAAAGTGGGCTGGTAACCGACAGCAGAAGGAATACGACCGAGCAAGGCAGACACTTCGGAACCGGCCTGGGTGAAACGGAAAATGTTGTCGATCTGGGGGAAAAGGTTAGTTCAAGGTAAAGCAATCGAAGGAGTCATTTTTTGGGAGCATACAAAGAGAAGCACATCCTGTCCTTCCTCGTCACGGAAGTACTCGGCAACGGTAAGACCAGTAAGAGCGACACGGGCACGGGCTCCGGGGGGCTCGTTCATCTGACCGAAGACCAAGGCGACCTTGGAATCACCCTCAAGTTGAATGACACCTTAAAATTTGTTAATATTCGTTGTAAATATTGCATAGGCAATGGAAGCTCACCAGTCTCCTGCATTTCGTGGTACAAATCGTTACCCTCACGAGTACGCTCTCCGACACCAGTGAACACGGAGTAACCACCGTGAGCCTTAGCAATGTTGTTAATCAACTCCTGGATGAACACAGTCTTTCCGACACCGGCACCTCCGAAGAGACCAATCTTTCCACCACGAGCATAGGGAGCGAGCAAGTCGACGACTGAAAATTTGTCAATGGATATTCTAATCCATAGTTGAACAGTGCGATATTGGCTTACCCTTAATACCAGTAACCAAGATTTCGGCAGTGGTGGACTGGTCGACGAACTCGGGAGCCTCGGCGTGAATAGAGGCGTACTTGGTGGCCTTGATGGGGCCACGCTCGTCAATGGGGTCACCAGTGACGTTCATGATACGGCCCAAAGTTCCGGGACCGACTGGGATCATGATGGGGTTGCCGGTATCGATACAGGCGCGACCACGGACAAGACCTTCGGTACCTGAACAGAGACAAATATCAGCATATGAAGATGGTAAACCAAGTCATTATCGTGCATATTTTCCCGGTCGAAACCAAACAGGATATCAATGATGCCAAGTCCACATACCGTCCATGGCAATACAACGGACAATGTTCTCTCCCAAGTGCTGGGCAACCTCCAAGACCAACTTTTGGCCGTTCTTGTCGGTGTTGAGGGCATTGAGAATAGGAGGCAATTGTTCCGAGTCGAATTTCTATTATCCATCGTGAGTTGACAATTTCTCAACATCGGTAACGTCACCCGGAATAGCCGGGTTTCGCCCGAAGAAAAATTTTCCAAAACATACCACGTCGACGACGGCACCAATAACCTGGTGAATCTTTCCTTGAAGCTGGTTTCCGGCAGCAGTAGCCATCAAACGAGATCCGAAGGTTGATTTAGGGATGGCATTGTTGCGGAGTAACGGGGCAGCTTTCAGCGAAGCCCCGACTCGCCTACCGGCAGCAAATCGAGCAAGACCGCTGAAACGAATTGAAGACATTAGCAATTGAATTTCTTAGAGGGTTTAACGATAGGAAAATGAATGTGGATACCTCTTAAACATGATGGACGGAGGAGGGGTATGTGATAGAAGGAATGAGGGGAGTGACGATGGCGGGCGGAGGGGGGAGAAAACGAAACGGGGAGATGAAGCGGCAACAGGCTGGTGGTTGGTCTCAGACTTTGCGTCCGTAAAGGCTTGGCACGGTCTTCCGGAAATACACGCAAGACAATCGCTTTGTCCTCGGAACGGTCCATGCTTTGTCCGACCGACAATGTTAGCATGTCACGATTAATTCAGAGCATCATATTAATTAATGCCGTGAATTGCAACAATTAACCCCACAATGGCATGTACTAGCCAATATTTATTCTCACGGCAGGCCCTGGTACATATAATAGGATCATCTTTATGTGATCAAGTAAGTTGAGGGAAAAGCGTACTATTAATAACCCATTGGCTGTGTAGAGTAGTAGCAACACTCTTAATATATAATATTACAAGCGGAGTGCGGCCTCCGGCCGCCCAAATGTAGTGAGGAAATGAATCTAGGTGCGGGCGGTACTGCGGTAGTAATTTCTTAGATTATTGCTGTCATTCTGGATTATTGGGTCACCCAAACGTATAGGCACGCACTAAACCTCATCTCCATCTCTCCTTATAGGTAATCTGTGATAAATTAGCTCTAGCATGCACTCTAAGTCATTCAATGAGTATAGGCTTTAGTATGTACATGTAGTTCATGATAAAATGCTATCAGGGAAATTCGACTTTGATATATAAAAATGTAGCTGTAGTTCTGTCAGTGTTTGTTCTTTTATATCTATCAATTGCAATAGCTACACGCCTTTTAATATAATGCCAGTTCCCTTTCATCTCGGGAGTAGTTCTTTGTCTAATGATATGCAACCAATATTAGAAATAGTACGCAACCAATAGAAAACGTTCCTGGTGACGATGAGGAAGACTATATAGTTTAGACGCACGGTGGACTGAAATCAAGACCCTTAGACAGCGTACGCGTGCTTACTTCTCAGAGTAGATTTAATAGTCCGGCATGATGTGCTCTCGCCCTCTGCGGTGGCGGCATCACGATGTCACTATTTTCAAGGACCAGTGAACACGCAATATCCCAAACAACCGCATATATATGTATATTAGCTACGGATACGTTTATGTTCACCAAAAGATATATGTATATTGACTACATAGCTAGACACACTCAAGGCTATCCACACGGACTCATGCATGTATATAGATTCAAATATTCCATGCAGAGCTTCAATGAATACAGTTGTAATATTGTTATAGTTTTTTTTCGAATCTAAGAAACAGATCCATAGTATATAGGCGTGTTAAATGCTTTTCGTCCTATAATCTACATCGTAAATAAGTACCAAAGGTTGGTAACATCACGGCCGCATCCGGTGCAATAATTATAGTGCCGTCTTAAATTGGGCTATGGACTTTATTCGTAATTAATGACTCATGTCATTATAACAATAACTTCATACCGCCATGGTACAGCACAAAAAAGGGAATCACCATGGTAGCGCCATAGCATTTAATGATAGGTATAGGATTAAAGCGGTATCTAGTGAAAAAAAAAAAAAAAAGACTTCAGAATCATCAAGACTATCAAGCCTTTTGAATTGTGAATTATAAAGTTTTAGATTATATGGTTTTGAATCATAAAAGATCACTCAGTGTTTGATCATGGCATACATAGCATGATAAGAGACCTTAATGATATGTACTTTAAATATCTAATCAAGACCAACCGAGCTCCTAAGTACACAGCTGATCAGAACCGTTCTACTCATCGGTTTTATTGTTATCGGTTGTATCAGTTTCACCAGGTCTCACTCGTTAATAGACGATTGTCGTTGCTGCTTTAGCAACAAGGATGGTTGTCTCGGGAAGCGGACGCCGCGCTTAAATTACTGGCGCAACCCCACACCCGGCGCATGATTCAGAGGCTCTTAAGAGTCGGCATGATCAATCTCCTATGTGAACTCCACTCAATCGTTCCAGTATTCCGATATCCCATCCGTTCGTGAAAAAACATGCTTCTCGGACGTCCTAAATTCTTAAAACAGCTCGCGGCGGGATCATCGTCTATCATTAGCACTAGAAGATGGCTATCCTATAACCCTTCCAATTTTAGCTTCGGTGGTGCTGGATATAGCTCTACAGTCGACACCAATAGCCCGACCCAGGGGCCTCTAGCTGATGCCGCGAGTGTGAAGCTCACACCAAGGTAAGCACTCGTGATTGACATTTGAGAGACCTATGGTCGACTGATTTCTTAATCAGAGCTCTGAAGCAGCACCTAGATCGGTTCGTTGTAGGCCAGTCCAGGTCAAAAAGGATATTATCCACAGCTATCTACCATCACTATAAGCGAGTAACCCAAATACGTCAGAGGCAGGAAGAGCAAGATGATCTATTGAGGTCAAGCCAGGCAATGGGTGCCCATCCGGCTGAAGGTTAGTTCGGTGGTAGTTCGGTGGTTACTTGGAGTTAGCTAGGGATGGCTGATGAAAGCTCTGTAGACGAGTATCCAGGACAGCAGAGGACAGTACATATTCCGCCGAGAGGAGATTACTTGCCGATCCATGATTACACCCCTCTTACCATTGAGAAGAGTAATGGTAATTAAAGTCTACTTATAAGCTCCTTAGGCTCTAGTAGATGCCTGACCCAATTCCATGTGCTCAGTACTCTGTCTCGGCCCAACCGGAGTGGGCAAAACCTTGATGCTACGTACCCTTGCAAGAGTACTAGAGGTTCCATTCTCAATGTGAGTGTCTTCTCAGAAGCTGCCTTTATGTTTCCGGGGCCTGACAAGTGGAGGTCCGATTGCACACCATTTACACAAGCTGGTTATGTCGGTGAGGATGCAGATATTTGTATCCATCGGTTATTAGTGGCAGCAAATTGGGACGTGGGACGGGCTGGTGCGTATACATGGTCCAACTCGACCGTGCCATAATTGACTTTCTGCGCGTCTCAGAAACCGGAATCGTCTGTCTGGACGAGTTTGATAAAATCGCTAAGCCAAAAAGCTCCCACGGAGCCAAAGATATTTCTGGCGAGGGTGTTCAGCAAGCTCTCCTCAAAATCATAGAAGGCACTACCCTTCAGATAAATACCAAACCCGAGCGTCGTCCCCCACAGGGCCTACCGCAAAACCCCATTAATGGAAGCTCTCCCTTCAACTCAGCAAGCACAGGGATGGGTGGCGGCGGTGGGAGTAGCTCAGGGAAAGGGGAAACCTTTACAGTGGATACATCAAACATTCTGTTCATCTTCACGGGTGCCTTTATAGGCATGGATAAACTGATTATTGACCGAGTCTCAAAGGGTTCTATTGGGTTCAATGCCTCGGTAAGGGGGGCATCAGCTGAAGATCTTGCTGAAGATAAAGAGTTGATGCAAAAATTTACCCCTTTCTTTCCAACTCCAGAAGAGGATGACTGGCTGGATTTAGGCGGCGAGGTCGTGAAAAAGAAAAAGAAGTTTAACCCGCTACAGATGACGGAGCCGGGAGATCTAATTAGCTTTGGCCTTATACCAGAAATTGTCGGACGTATCCCAGTCATCGCCGCCGTAGAATCACTAGATGAGGAGATGCTTGTGAGAGTTCTGACAGAACCACGAAATGCTCTTATAAAACAATACGAGCAATTATTTCAGCTCAGTGGTGTCGAGTTACGGCTCACTTCGCCAGCACTACGAGAGGTAGCTAAAGCTGCGCTTGCTATGGGGACTGGTGCCAGAGGTCTGCGGACGGTAATGGAGCGATTACTATCTGATGCTATGTTTGAATCACCTGGTATATCTACTAATATTGGCATCTTAGAGAAAGAAGATATAAACTGACCGATTGTTATACAGGCTCGAGTATCAAGCACGTTCTTGTGACCGAATCCGTAGCGCAGCGGAAGCAACCACCTCTATACTTTGCCCGCGGTCAGCAGCATAAATTCCATTCTATGATTGCAGCGGAGGAAGAAGAATGGGCCGTTAAGCAGCAGCATACCGGAAGACAATCAAGAATAACACCTTTTGAGGATGTTGTTGTTGAGAAGAAGAGAGCTACTGGTGGCCTTTGAATCACCGCTTCGCCTTACATCTTATTGTTCCAGTATGGTTTAGAAGTTTTTAGACCGGTTCCAGCGGAGAGACTGCAGAGCACAGAGGCAGGTGAGAATATAAGAATAAGTTAGGGTTTAGCTCGTAGAATTGCGGTCGGGCATCATCGACCTTTGGGCCTGAAGTGTATTTTGTCACCTACCCTCGCACCCATCCCTCGCACCCATCCCTCCGCTGAGCCAGGCTTCACAGTTCGATCGTTACCGAGCATCTATCCTTTCCTACAATATCATGAAGCGATATGTATAAATATAGTATTTTGGTGAGAGTCTCAGGAGCATTTATAAACATCATACTGTCTTTTTTTTTAAGGTTTTTCTTTTTCTCTATCTTGAAGGGGAGGGTTGCGTGGAGATTCTTAACATATGAACCAATTTTCAACGTGCAATACTTGCTTGATTATATACAAGAAAGGCTACCACTCTGGCATTCTGGATTTGAAAGATTAATAACGACTTAAGATCTGGGTGAAGAGCCAACCGCTTTGAACCTCCATCTTGCGTAGGCTAATGCGCAACGAAATGTAAGTACATAGGTTATGCCTCTGCTGTGCCTCTGCTGTTGGAAATTACGCAAACGAAGAAATTACATACATTTATGACGTTGTCACGAACTGTAAACTCATCCAGGAAACGAAGATAACGCTGTGCTGGGAATACATGCAATACCACTAAACCATACCTCAAATCGATCCATCCGACTAACAAAAGATCCATGGGTAAGTGTAAACAAAATAACCGTAATAGTGACAATCATCTCCTAAATATGTAAATAGTGTATGATTCCGTGATTATAGGTTTTCCAAACTCAATTATGCAGGCGGGTATGAAGAAAAATTCGCCGAATAAACAAGAAACTCCTTATCTTACTCCAATCCAGATGATCGCATATGATCTATACCTCGCTAAGAATGAAATAATATAATCCATACACAGACCTGCGGCTCCAAGCCAATAAACTTGGTGGAACAAAAGAAGATGTGGTGGAAGAAAAAGAAAGAAAATACAGTCACCACTAAGAGACGGAGTAAAATTACAAGATTTTACAATATTCTTAATCAGGGTTGTTTGGTGTTGACATATCTATTGAGGGGGTCTGGGTGGAGGGTTTCCTTGCTTGAAGTTTTTGGACACGAGTTCGTTGACCAACGATTCTGGATTATGAAATTCAATCTACCAACAATCAAAGTTAGATCCTGCTGTATTCAGGTTAGAAGGAATTTCCTCTTACGCAGTTGTAAACTCCTGCCTTCACAGTGGATATGCCCTCGTCCTCCGAGTGACCGATCATGAACCTCCGGTACTCAGCGCAATGCTCAAGCTGGTACATGGCAAAGGCGTCCGCGATGGTTTCGAATTCGTCACACTATTGCATCAGTTGAACAACTGTATCTTTTTCACATAAAGCGGGTTCGATTCTTACCCCATCAGCATCTTGTATCTGCAACTCGAAGGCCTCCCCTCGCCCCTTCTTATCCATCAATAACCACGCATATTTTAAGGCCCTATGTTTTAAGCAGGTTAGAATTTTGTATAATGATTGATTCTATGGACTTGTGGGCACACTTTTCAGCCTCACTGGACGGTTTCTCCAAAGCCTTGGCCTCTGCTTGAGCAAGCATTGCCCTTGAAAAACAAAGGGTCGTACTTGCAGCCTTGATTCGCTACATACTCCTCGGTTAACTTTATCCTCATTTCAATAAGATGTGACAACTGTGAGTCCAGCGAGTATAAAAAACAAACCTGGTAATTTAAAACATGGTTCATGGCGATCTCATTTTCCAAGACGAATTTGGGCGTCAACATAATCAACGTGCCGAAATTCCAAAAACGAACTGGGTGAGTTTCTATTTCTCCCGGGGAGCACGATCTCTCAAGTCTGGCTCCAAAGAAATAAAATTGCTGTTCACGACTCTTTAAGTGCCGTATATGCGGCAATAAATGTAATTGACGCCTGAGCGAAAAGTGAACCTTTAATATGGATTTCATTAGCATTATGCTACAATTTTATTAGGGGATAGAATCAAGTACACACCAACACGCAAACTTTCTCTCTAGTCGACTTGTTCGCGTACAGCGATGGAATTTGATCCACGGAATAGCTTGTTCTCCCAAGACATTTCAAGGCCGTTTCCATTTCTTCAGCCTCGGAATGTGCTACCTCTGGGCAATAAATGATGAAATTATCGCCTCCCTTTGTGTTCTGTAGTATCTCTGAGAATCTTACGCCTAAAAGCCGTTCGAGCAGAGTGTGAATGTAAAGCCCATTCATAGACTCTGGTTTCAATGCTTTTTGTATTTGTACCATAGACTCTGCAATTGAGTTTCGGATAGGTATCGGTACATCAAACGGAGGATACGCAACTGCTCGAAGAGGTGTTCGAGTTTGTTGCATCGGTGTTTTAAAGGCACCGCGAAGCTTATCATTGCTCGGCTGAAAAATGAGAAGAGAAAATCCTTCGTGAAGTACTACTCCAGCGCCGTGCGAGACGACAATAGAATTAAGGAAAGACTGCGACTTATCACGGTCCATGTCCATGTCTGCAAACTCAAATGGAACACCCAACTCCTACAACCTCAGATGGGTCCATTAGCACCTTTTCGAGAACACGATACAAATGAGACTAGCATAAACATATTGCGCTGACTTACAGGAACAAGGAAATTGGTTATATAGGCATCTTCCAAAAACCGCGATACCCAAAATCGACTGTCATTCAGTCCGTCTACAAAGCTTGTAAAGGCACTACTGAATCCAGTAAATTTGACGTGAATTGATTCCACATCGCTTGACGATCCAACCTCAAGTATACACTCGAACGTGGGTTTGACTGGGAGCTCTTTAATTGGACTAATGTCCATCTTTTTAGCACTGATAGTCTGCCCCATAGCCGTAGGGTTTTTCGAGGGTAATGGGTCTTTTACTTCGCCTGCAGCAGAAGGCCCCGCAGATACGGGTGTTTCATTGTCATCAACCATGGCAGGCTCACAATCACCTATTGGGCCCTGAAGTGGTTGGTTGGCCTCACGACCGGCTTCAGGTCCATGTGTAGCCTGATTACGTCTTGTATACCCTTCTAAGGATAATGTCTGCACTTTCAAACCATCCTCTATTCTCCTTCGTTTTTGTACTCTGGGATCCTCGTCGTTTTTCTGCAAAGCCTCTCTCTCAGGGGGCTCTACAGTTTCCTTAGTTTGCGGGGCCTCCCCAGTATTTACCTTCATCCCACCTCCAGTAGAGATTTTCCTAGGGCGTGTAATCCTAGGATTTGGATCACCAGCGTGGAATAATTCTAGGGCATTTATATCTGGAGCAGGCTCATTACGACCCCTCTTCTGTACTTTGTTTTGCTGTGATAAAGAGATGAATCCCCCTATCCTTGGCACACCAGGAATGGTGCCTGAAGCAGGAACAGGCGGCTTCGGGGGGAGATTAGGACGATTCCTTCTCGACCCACCATTAGCAGGATTAATGACAGTCCTTGAGGACCCAACAGAGCTGACTGATGCAGCTGATGCTTTTCGCTGTTGTACATCCATCATGGATAATTTAGATGCGGTTGCAGCGACACTCTTGTCCAAGTCGTTGCCCTTGTTGGCTGAGACCTTCCGTCCAGGTTTGACTGGCCTCCCATATTGTGGAAAATGAGGCTTTGGAAAGCTATAAGTTAGAATCACTATGCCTACATAAAAGAATGAGCCTTTACCTTTTTGCTGGATGGTTGATCTTCAAAAAGATGCTCTTCTGTATCTTCATCCTCACCATCATCTAGTGATCGTCGTCTTCGGTCTTTCAACCTCTGTTTCTTAGATTCTGGGGCACCTGTGTTCTTTAGTGACCTTGCTCTCGCCCTTTTCCTTTGCTCGCTTTTAGCAAGGTCTTCCATGAGCGAATCAGCACTTTCGTTGGCTTCTTCCTCGTCCGAATCTCGAGCCTTCTTCCTCGTTCGTCGTGGAATGACCTCTACTTCAAGATCAGTTTCCTCTTCAGGAGAGGCTACAATCTCGTCGTCACTGACGATAAAGTGCTTACTCCTAGCAGGGGACGCACGAGAGCCTCCACTGCTAGTTCCTCTACCTGCTCTCGACAATCTCTGTCTCTTTCTCTGTCTACGAGCCTTACGAGCATCACGGTCCTCTCTTTCTCTGTACCTGTCTTCATCCCATTGCTCCCAATCAAATGGTGAGGACGAACCGCAATTTTCATGGCGTTCTTTCATTGATTTCCACTCATTGATTGTATTTTTATCATCGAACATATCGATTGGTTCCCAGGAGGCACGCTCAATAGGGTAGCCTTCCCATTTGACGAGATATCTCATTCTATCTTCGTCTGAGAAGTATCTCTCAGCGAGGATATTTTCGACAATATAGGTGTTGTCCGGGTCCTCCTGGCTAGCCAAGGTAGACGTGAGGGAGATACTGTCATCTGAGTCGTCGTCGGAAGCAATATCGTGTTGACTGCGAAAAATGCTGGCGCTGGTAAACATTTTGCTGAAGATACGCGAGCTAACAGTGACGCGTTTTTTTTTTTTTTTTTTATATATATATATCTTACTCCTAATTGAGATTTTTGTAAATTCTTTGTTTGGCCTCCTGTAGGGGAAGATGATCCTGACAGCCCCTACCAGCTTCCAGCAGAGCGAATTTGCACTGCTGAACGAAAGATGAATCTCTTTAAGAGAGAGAGGTTGGTAACAGGAAGGTTTTGTTTGTTGCTTGGGAAGTTGAAGGAGTTTTTCTCCTATAACTCAGGATGACGCAGCGAGTAATGAATGAGGATCCAGCTGAGGCGTTTTTAGGTTTTGTCTGTGCCTCAATGTGGCGTGACAGGGTTGCAGCCCTACCAGGTAGGCCGCTGACTGATCCGGAGGGGCTAGAGACCCGGAGAGGGGCCCCCCTGGGTCCTTTCCTCTTTTAGGTCTGAGGCCGTGGCCGTGGCCGTCGGTGTGGAATTTCGGGCGGCTGCTCCTGCTGTTGCTGGCACAGCTGCTGGTTGACCTTTCTCTCCTTCGCGAGCCAACCAAACCTTAGATACAAGGCAGACGACACACCGCAGCGTGCTCAGACAACCGCTTACCGTTCCCAAGTGCAACAACTGCTTGCTACCACCCTGCGAAAGAAACAAAAGACACCCCCCATCATTCAATCACCTGCGTATTTATCTACTCAAGACTCCTAACAAAGTAAACCTGTCCGCTTCTGTTTATCGTTCTGTCCCCCTCCTATCCCACAATAACATCTTTAACCTTTTTCGCTCGGTTCTCTCCCTATCAGCTCTTGCTCACTGATCCACTCCAGTTACCATCTCACCTCGTGTCTTCACCCTCGCGCTCCAACGACAACCCCCCCCTACCCCCACTTTTTATCCACGAAGACCTCATCACCCCTCCCTAAATAAACAAAAATGGCTAATGATGAATATGATGTGAGTTATCATCATATCCTCCACCCCTGGTAAAGCTATCGTGAATACTGACGTCCCCCTCCCCCTCTTGTTTGTAGTTTCTCTTCAAAGGTACTTCCATTACTGTCTCAACCCACTCCCCTCATTTTGACCTCCCGGAGCCTCATGACGACGGCCCACATGAAGCTTCTATGACAAGCCACATTATCGAGACATGATCTTGTTTACCCATGCACCGATTCATTGATCGTCGCTTCCCCCCTCAATAAGGGTGTTTGTTAACATTGTGCCCCGCCTTCAGTTGTCCTGATTGGTGACTCCGGCGTTGGAAAGTCCAATCTGCTCAGTCGTTTCACCCGTAACGAGTTCAACCTCGACTCCAAATCCACTATCGGTGTCGAGTTTGCCACCCGTTCGATTCAGGTTGATTCCAAGACAATCAAAGCCCAGATATGGGATACTGCTGGTCAGGAGAGGTACCGGGCCATCACTTCGGCTTACTACCGAGGTGCGGTGGGCGCTCTATTGGTTTACGACATCTCGAAGCACACAACCTACGAGAATGTTACCCGCTGGCTCAAGGAGCTTAGAGATCACGCTGATAGCAATATTGTTATCATGTTGGTTGGAAATAAGAGCGATTTGAGGCATCTGAGGGCGGTACCAACAGACGACGCGAAGAACTTTGCTGGTGCGTTACAGGAGAGAGTCCGGAATGCGTGAATAAAAGATGGAACTGACCCGACGCGATGAAATAGCTGAGAACCACCTCTCGTTCATTGAGACTTCTGCGCTCGATGCCAGCAACGTTGAGCTTGCTTTCCAGAACATTTTAACAGGTATATAAATAACACCACTTAGAACTCCCCTCCCCCGCGCTGCGATACCGAGGCTAAATTTATCTAAGAAATTTACCGAATTGTCTCAAGCAAAGCACTTGATGGTGGCGATGCGCACCCGGTACCCCCTGTCGGTGGTAGCCAGCCCATCATAATCAGCAACTCTGCCGATGCCCCTTCAAAGGACGGAAAGTGCTGTTGATCTGAATTTGAAATGATTTTTATGTCTAGGTATGAATAGCAAGACCAGATATATGTTAGTAGTTGGCGTGTTTGACCTTGGCTTTATTTCTGTTTTTTTTTTTTCTTTCTTAAACTTCTCTGTACGTACACTACAAACGCGTGGTTTGAAGAGTGATCAAAGAGAGATTGGCATAGACTGAGCAAGCTAGGTCAGAAGGTCACGATGGATATGATGTATCTGATGGAATGATGCTCTTATACTCTGGGCGTCGGTCGTCTTTGCTTTTTTTCCTTTTTTTCATCTTTCTTTTTCATTCTACTATTTTTATTTACCTTTATTTTTGTCGACCCAAATCTGCTTGGTTTCTCATGTGCCTAATTTTCTTTTTACTTTTCCTGCCTGTCCTTTGTGTTCCATTATTTATGCCCTGACCTATCCTGGCTAGTAATGTTGAAGTTTGGAAAGTAATGAAACATGTGTAATCGTTCCCTTCAATGCTCAGAGCGAACGCACGTCATGTGGTTGCATGGCGGCTCATGATCGGGCTCATCAATTGTAGGCACATAATGGTAAAGGCGTGGCATTCGTTCTTTGTACGGCATCTCCGCACCACCGGCTATGACCAGCACATGAATTGTTTTATAAAACAGTGGTAACAAGAAATAAAAATAAAAATAGGAAGTAATGAACAAAACATGCCATTTAATACAGCCAGAAAGCAAAGCAGAAAGAAAGAAAAAAAAGTCCTCCACAAAACAGAAAACTAAAAGCATTAAAAGAGCCAAACATACCAGAATGTGAAGACCACCGCACAGATGAACAGCAGCCACGCCTTCCATCCCACGCCCGTCCGCTTCGCCATGCGCATCATGTTGCTCATTGTCCCGCGCAGCTTTGCGCGCGTGTTGTCGAACGAATCATTCATCGATGCCATCAGCGTCGACGAAGACCGCACCTCCTCCCCAATCGCCTCCGTAATCTACAGCACACACACACCAAACGTCAGCCACAGCCACCACAACCACCACCACCACCACCACCGTCATTCATAATCATTAAGCTTTCTTTTGCCCCCCCCCCCCCGAACAATCCGTAGAATAGAAGAAGGGAACCCACATCTTTCAACATCTTGACCTTGGCGCTCAGACCCTCGACCTGCGCATCATTCTGGCTCTCGAGCTCCTCGAGCACGCTGGCGCTGTACTGGCCACGGGCGTTTGGAGTCGCGGGACGGTATGCGCTCGCGACACGGGGCGAGGCTGACCCCCCACGGCCGTCGCCGGGATAGCCGTAGCCGTAGCCGTAGCTAGAGCCGCCGGCGTTGTCGAAGAGCTGTGAGCGCGCATCTCGCTGGTGGAGGTGCCCGCCGCCGTATCTTGGATTGTGATGGTGAGTTTTTTTTATGTACATTTCCATATTATTACATGTTTGGCGCAAACTTACCTGGAGGACATGGTTATCTTGCTCTTTCTCTCTCTCTCTCTCTCTCTCTTTCTTCTCGTCTGTTTTCTTTTTCTCCCCCGTCCGGCTGTCCGTCCGTTTGCGAGCTGTGGAATGGGAGGTTTCGACCGTCTGTATGGCCGGGTGTGGGTTTAAGGTTGGAGGACAGGTATGTATCGACAGTCTGGCTGTCGGGGGGAACAGCTGCAGGGGTGGTCACGTGATGTGATGGGTGGCGTGTGGAGCTCTGAGGCTAGCAGGGATGGAATGGATGGCCGGGGGCGATGAGGAGAAGAATCACTGCTGCTGCTTCTGCTGGGGGGAGGGGGAGATGTGTAGAATAGGGTAAGCAGGTACAGTATGTATTATGTAGAATGCTGTAGGTACTATATATATGTCTGCGCCGGTCGGTGATGGAGAAGAAAAAAGTCACTATATATGGGTTCCAGTCGAGGGGCATATGTTGGATTACTATGCGTTGTTCTGCGCTGCGGCTGGGAATGGGGGATTATGGGCGTGACTGCATCTTGATGCAACCAATGTGGTGGTGGTCCGCCACGGCTTGAAAGATTTGTTTTGTAGAAACCTACTTTACTTGCGCTTTCTTGAGTTTCAGAGTTTGAAAGTGCATTCAATGGGATTGGTTAGTGAGCTAGCATGGGGGGCCGAGTGATGGCTCGTGATAGATATACAAGGCACCACCCACCCACCGCTCCCCACACCCCGGCGGGCCCGGCCGGGTGTGTTTCGGTTCACCGTGAGACAGTGGTGGTTTGGGATAGAGGGGCCACCGGATCGGAGCGGTTCCCGAGGTTGGCTTTTGTGTTCGGTGGGATCGATGTTGAGAGCGGCGCGGCTGAGTTGAAGTGTATAGTGGTTGTAGGAATAAATATCATTTCCACCGTGCCGGCGGCGAGGACTTTGTTTACTAATTATAATATATGCCTCTACCCCAGCTAGCTCATCATAAGCTCAAAAGGCTCTACGAGGGCGAGTAGGTTGAATTCATCCCGGGTGTACGTCTTATATACACATAGTCCTACCTAAGCTGGTTCTTCATTCTTGCGTCGAAAGCAACACCAGTTAGCCGCCTGCGCGCTGCCAAAATAGAATTATACCATATCGCCCGCCTCCATCACAACCCATCACTCGACGAAATTGCCCAGCACCATTGCCGAGACCAATTGTTATTCATTCAGCTCATTCGTAGAGTCCAACCCCCCAAAGCTCCCATAACCGGCATAAACCGCCCAAAAATTCCAACCATGCCCTCCTTACTTCCTCCTCCCGAAGCCAAGCAGCAACACCCCCTTGCTTCGCGCGGCGGCCTACATATACACAAGCGGCCGCTGTTCGCGCCCTACGCTGCCCCATATATCGGCAAACGTACACCAATGGCCATCTACACCGTCAATGTCAACACGTATCATAGCAACCGCGCACGCTTCGAGGCGGAGGCGGCCGAGTCGGCGCTGGTGTAAGTTTTGCCCTTCTTGTGGTGTTGATTGCGGTGGTGTTGCGGAGCGGCTGACGGTGGGTGGGGGGACGTAGGAAGGAGCAGATGGCGTGGGTGCTGTATAAGAACAAGTATGAGAAGTGTGGGAAGTGTGGGTCGTGGGGGAGGAGGTTGGAAACGTGTGAGGGGGGGTGTCGGGCGGCGCAGGAGGAGGAGGTACTGCGGAGGGGGAAGGGGAAGGAGGGTGGGGAGGGGGCCAAGGGAGTGGTCACTAGGAGGGCCTAGGGATGGTAATAAGTAAGGCTTTGTAGCTGGCCGAAAAGGTTATAGGATAGGTTTAATTGGAGTTGGAGTCTGTTGAAAGGATTTCGCTGTCTTTTGTGTCGGTGGCTTTTATAGTGATAGATCTTCGAGAGTTATGCTGGTCGTTGAGAAGATATAGCCAATATACAACCAAATCATGACACAAGGTTATAAGGAAATTATGTTCATATGTATTTTTACTGATAGGCGTTATTATATATACCGAGAAAGTGTGTGCACCATCTAGTTGGAGTGGCAAAGTTCTTATCCGAAACATAATTGTCATCTCGTGCTGCTTTCTAATTCCTGTCTATAGACGGCTGATATAATCACTCATAACTTGAGCTTGACAATATTTCAAAAGTCATCACCTGCAATACCAAATGCCAGGACGAAAGAAACCTTGCAAACGGTGGGTGCTCGTGTGCATTAGCTCAATCATGAAAGTCGATACATGTATGTGCGAGCACACTAGGAAGGCCCGGGGCCTGTTGGGAGCTGTTACTGTAAGCTGGAAGGGGAAATGCTCCAAGGCTCGGACCATGAAGGTGAAAGAATTAAATAGGGTTGGGAACCTTCTAGGCTGTAAATTCTGAACTTTCCCACGTCGGTCCTGGAACATCCACAGTTGTACAATGCAGACAAGAGAAGGAAGTAATTCGTAAGCGATTCGAAGAGCGTACGATCTAAAACCCTCAGCACAGGTGTCTTCCGCATGTGCAAGTAAAATTTCTCATTCCTGGAAAACGACATCTTAGGCTTCATATATCCACCAAACTGATCTGGACTGATAATACAAATTGAGATAGATGTCATGGCCGGCTCGGTATGTGACACAGAGGTTGGTACCAAACTTGTAAGGTGATCTTAGTAACGGTTTCCATAGTCTAGCCTATAACTAGACGTGTCACCTTTACACATATGTATAAGTAGAGAGGCTTTCATCCTCATTCGTAATAGAACCATCCGTCCTATTGAGCCTTCCTACAAAACTTTGTGATTGAGACGCGGGCTATTAACGAACATTCGCAGATATCAGGCGCCTAGGAATTCAGTGGTTAAGCTAGATCTAGAACATAATCCTCTAAGCATTACCATATCCCCCGACGGACCTTGGCATACATAAACACACCTTCGAAATGAGTTGTCTATCCACTTCTAACAGCAAGATTATATGCCAAGCCTCGCTGAAATATTATAGTCTCTGAATCGATACACCCACTCCTCCCCGCACGGAGGTGCACGTATGATAGACCGCCGCCGTTTAACCTCAATTTCAACTCCGCCTCGCTTTAAAAGGTCACACAGAGTAGAATTCAACGAACAGAAATATCCGGGAGTAGCAGGAGCTCTGTAATGGAAGTCTTTGTCCAATCAACTCTAATCAATGCCGAACATGTGGAATGAGGCCATGATATTTAGTAATGAAAAAGTTGCACTTTCAACTTCCAAAGAGCTCTCTACCTCAGCGCTTCTCTTGATCGACTCTGATTACGCAGAATATCTCAAATGTTCACCCACGAGTGGTGGTCGGCTTTTCCTCTACCTACTGTGTGTTGGGTGTGTACCATCATGCGTTATCACTCGCACGTCCAATTCACCACCACCATAAATAAGGTCACTCTTTCAGTCTACCCATGCTCCATATATGCGGAGGAAAGGCATAAGACACACAATACCGAAACAACTCAGGGGTGATCAAGATGCATAGATGTGCGGAGTCTGGACATGAAGTTAGACACTTATTCATGGAGAATCACTCGGTGGGCTAGGTTAGCAGTTCTGACGAAGTACATATCCCGGGATATATAGTCACTTTGTGAAAACGCTTTATAATAAGAGCAACAACTACATGAAGTCTATGAACGAAGTAGTGTGTCTTCCACGGAACGCTGCGAGGAGGCAATAGTGCCATTCGCCCTTGAGTTTGGTCTTACCAGATGAGGGATGTGGACTTTTGGGTGCCGTGCGGTGGTGAATTGAGTGCGTGGCTTAATGATACGTCAACCCAACGAAGACGCCATGCGTATAATCATATACGCATTGCAAGATACAGAGAGCAACATGGGAAGACATCAACTCATCAATATAACTTCCGTCCTGGTTCTAAAAGCCATCACTCCCAATGGGATAGATGATGCTATTGCCCTTCTTCATCCATCTCATCTAGTATTCGAGGTACGGATGTCTTCAGAAGCTTGAGGTTATACCTCGTAGCATTGCGATGCTGTGGCTAGTTTATCTCAGCGCCTCTTCATTGTCTATGATACTTTCATTGGCCAGAATCTGTGTGACAAAAGTACGATGTGATCGAAGGGTGAATTGTATAAATGATGTACTTGTGAGCGAGTACTCGGTGTCCTCCGCAACAACAAATTGCCTACATATATCATGATTGCAACGATGATCACGGCACAAACTGTAAGGATAGATACCGAGAACACTGTATAATCCTTAGCTAGAAGAGAACACTCGGCGTTGTACAAGTGGTGTAGATATATCCCAGTTAGAGACGGGACTCTTCCCTGGGACTCATAATCAAGTCAACTATCAAACTATACGTGACTTTCACAAACCTCCTGTAGAGATACTTCTTGCAAGGTGCCACAGAAGCAATACCCCTGCATGCGTCCCGTCGATCGCCACCAAAAGCGGAAATCGCTAGTCAGCAAGACCATTTTCCCATTCGCGAACCCCCAGCGCGCGCTCACACCGAACATCCCCAGAAAACATCGCCAGCAACAACCCCCCCCCCCATACACCTCCACACGCCGTCACTCGCGCGCAATCAACCATGGGCGACCCCTCCGCATCGGTCTCGCCGCAGCTGCTGCACCACCTGCACGCGGTGTGCGTGATGAAGTACCCCATCTACCAGAGCATCCAGCCCGAGCACCTGATCGACCTGCTCCTCAAGGCGCCCACGGTCGTGCAGCAGTACCCGTTCACGTGGACCATGATCGAGCCGCCGCCGGCGGGCACGCTGATGCTGTCGTGGCATCCGCCGCAGATGGGCACGGGCTGTGCGTCGGACGGGTATGTGTGGGCGGACCCGGAGAATGTGCATACGGTGGATGTCAAGGGCTATGTTTGTTCTCCCGCTTCTTTCCTTTTCTATGATTGTGCCCTTTTCGTTTCTCGATCTTGGTTTTGTTTCTTCTTTGTTGGGGGCGAAGAGGAGGAGGAGGAGGAGGAGGAGGAGGAGGGGGAGAGTGCGTTTGGTTTGTTTGTGTGGCCCATTCATTGCGGGCGATGCGTCGTTCTGTCGACTGCTTTCGTTGCAGAGTTTCCCTCGCCCTTCTTCTTTCTTTCTGCTCCTGCGGCTTCCCCGGCGGTTGCGTGTGTGTGTGTCGCGCTGTTTTCTCGCGTTCAGGGCTGGCGGGGAGGCGCGCGGTTCAATTGTTGAGCGAGCGTGTGCGGAGCGGCGTCGGTGTCGGTGTCGGTGTCGGTGTCGGTGTCGATCGGGCATGGGCATGGGCATGGGCATGGGCATTCGTTGTCTACCGTTGCAAGCAGCACCGGGCTGCCTGCCCGCCCGCCTCGCGTTGTTGTTTCTTCTTCTGTTTCTTCTTCTGTTTCTTCTTCTGTTTCTTCTTCTGCTCCCTCCTATTCTCCTCCCCTCCCCCCCCCCCACCGTAGAACGACGTCGTCGCATCCATCTGCATCTACATCTACATCTGCATTGCAATCCAATCACAATTACATCCTTACATCTTGCCCACGTCTGAGCACTGCCCGGCTAACACATAAATAGCAAGTGGAAATCTACTATCACAAGGCCGGCTTCAACCCCAATCCCAACCTCCAGGCCGTCCAGTCCCACGCCCTCTTCTCGCGTCGCTGCTACCGCCTGAAGCCCTCCGCCCCCACGTCCCCCCCAGAAACCCACAACTTCTGGCTCCTCCACTACCTCAACGCCGAGCGTCAGAACCAGGTCCCCATCGCCAGCATCCCAATCACACAGGGCGCGCGCCAGTCCTTCTCCGCCCGCTCCTACATCGCACAGCTCTTCGCCGCCGGCCAGCTCCCCCGCAAGGAATTCTATCTCGGCGACCCCAGCACCTGGCCCATGATTACCCTCCCCAACCAGCAGCAGCAGCAGCAGCAGCAGCAGCAGCAACAGCAGCCGCTGCCCCCACAGACGCCGCAGTCCGCCCGCCCAATGCCCCCCCGCGGCACACCCATGCAGAACGCCCCGCCCCCGCAACAACCAGGCGGCTACTACACCCCGACCCCCACCCGCCCCGCGCCCCCCAAGCCCGCGCCGCCATCCGCAAAGCGCCTCAAGCCCACGCCACCAACCCACCCCCAGGCCGCCGTGGACCCCGGCATGACAATCGACGAGGAGGAGGACACCTCCCGCGGCGACATGCTCGACCACCTCTCGCCGCGCGAGATCGCAACAACACGCTACATCCAGCACCACGAGTGGATGGAAGAGGTGCTCGGCAGCGTCTACAGCATCTCCCGCATCAAGCCCGTCGACCTCGGCCTCGGCCTCCGCGGCGAGCTCGAAAGCGTCACCATGGGCCTCCTCGACCCCCCCGTCTACCCCCCCACCCCCGCAACCAACAAGGACGCCCCCGAGGAAAAGGACCAGCAGGCCATCCTGGAGCAGTTCCGCCCGCGCGTCGAGCAGAAGATTGCCGACATCGAGGCCGAGATCAAGCACATGGAGGCCCTGCACGCCGCGCGCCTCAACAAGATCTCCAAGAGCGGCATCGCGAAAGAGGCGGAGCTCCGCCTCCGCAGCACCATGGCGCCCCCGCCCCCGCCCCCGACCCCCACCCCCGACTCCGCCGCCGCAGAGGAGGGCGCCCCCGACCCGGTCCTTGCGCAGCTGCAGAGCGCAGACGTCGACACGCGCGCCATGGACGCCGTTGTCGCTGAGGTCGAGGGCGCAATTGGCAAGAAGGTCATCGAGAAGCAGATGCTCGTCAAGTGGGATCTCCCCGTCGACGAGATCGTCAAGATGGGCGGCGTGGTGGCTGAAGGCAACAGCGGGCTCGACACCGTCATGGCCGGCGGCAGCGGCAGCGGCAGCAGCGGCGAAGACGCAAAAGCCGGTAGCTCCGGCTCGGCGGCGGGCGCAGAGGGGGATGAGTTTGCGGCGCTGGACATGGGCGTTGGCGCGGACGCGGGCGCGGGCGGCGAGACGGCGTTTCAGGGTGAGGGCGGCGCGGCAGGCGAGGCGCTGGCCGGCGTGGATACGATCATGGACGACTTTATGAATGTGGACTCGAAGCCGGACACGCCGGCGGGGGAGAAGAAGGACGCGAGTGTGGACGGGAATCCGGATGATGGGTTTACGTTTGATGCTGGCGATGATAAGGACGGGATCAATAGTGGCATGCCGAGTTTGGAGCTCTTGGGCGGTGCTGACGATACTGACCTGTAGGTCTGTCTGGCTGGCTGGCTGGTAGCTAGGTAGGCGGGGTGTAAAAGCTTTAGGGGTCTATAAATTTTTTTCTTTCCATTTTCGTTTTTCAATGGGTGTTTGTTCCTTTTTTGTGCTTCATTATTTTTTTTTTTTTTTTTTTTTTTTACTTTTGTACTCTCTCAATCGCGAGTGTGCTATGGTTTAGGTACGTGGTAATTAAAGCGGAACCAAAGAAAGTGTATGATAATTCGGGCGATGGCTTTTATGGTATTCTCTTGGTCCCAGTCTTGTTTCTCTGTGAAGTGCTAGAGTAGATGGTAGGTACAGCAAAACCTATCATAATTATAATTCCACCCCCGTGGTGGCCGAATTCCGCTGAAATTATCGTAGGGATGGAATTTAGAGAGAGGCCTTTGTTAGCAAACTACAGGTATCGTTCCCTCCAACCGCTGGAAGTTCGGTAGGGATAGAATTTCGAGAGGGTGGAATTATGATAGGTTTCTCTGTAAATGTATTTACAATTTTTTTGATTTGGGTGAAGTTGGAGGTTATGAAACAGCCAACCGCCCGTGCACCCCTCTCACCCCTCCCAGCCAGGCACACATCCACACCGCCTAAGCGAGTGATCGCCTATGCTTGGCTTTCACCCTCAAAGCCACAAGAGTAATATTTCAAGCCCCCGGTCGCGCAATTGGTGATCCCCGCATAATGGGGATCTACCGTGAACGTGCACGTGGGGTTAGATAACGCCCCCCCACCACCAATATAAAAAATTATATACATCATGTATGCTTATGGTGGAGGTCAGCTTTTTTCATTCCTTTTTTGCTACGGTATGTCCCATCACTGGAAAACCCGGGAATTGAAACAAAAATAAGGAGAGAAAAGGAAAAAAGAGAAGGTCCAGTCGGGACCCTGCTCATCTGAATTGGGCAAGAGAAAAAACTCACCTTCTCCCCCGGCTGGTGAGCTGAGACAGGAAGTGAAGTTACAATTCCATTCAACGATAACGCCATCTCCCCGGCGACCTTATGATTTATCACACCATGTTATAACGTCAGCTGGGCTGGGGGCAGAGTTATTATTTCATAATAGACTTTGCCAACCCCAACCCAACCCCCGATGGCGTGCCCGAGAAGAAGTGTGAAGAAAAAAAAGTTTTAATAGAACTTAGAGCCATTACTACCCCGCACTAGCAGTGCTTGGTGGGCTTCTTAGCTCGCCATATAAGGTGTTGTTTGTTTCCTTTGTTCTCATCCCTTGCTCATCGATACCACCAACCATCGCCTTTTCTTTTCTCAACGACTTTAGAGACTATACCGCCGCTATACAATTAGACATGTCGCGCTTTGAAACTCTCTGCTTGCACGCTGGGTATGTTGTTTTGCACCCACTAACTGCCTCTCTCCGAGTTGTGAGGAAGAGGCTCTTTAGCTGCTACCAGTGGCTGACTTGAGCGAAAATCTGTAGCCAAGACGTCGACCCGGCGACGAACTCGCGCGCGGTCCCTATCTACGCTACCTCAGTATGTGCAAACCAAACCGTGATATTATATATATGTTTCAACTCAATTGGGAGAATTGGAGATTTCTGACAACTGTTTTCGGGGTGTATTAGTCGTATGTTTTCAACGATGCAGCTCATGCCGCCCGTTTGTTCGGGCTCAAGGAGTTTGGTAACATCTACTCCCGTATCATGAACGTAATTGCGCCCTAGATTCTCTTTCAATTGTTTGAATGGAATTGACTAAATTTCCATATGTATAGCCCACTGTCGATGTCTTCGAGAAGAGGATCGCAGCTCTCGAGGGTGGTGTCGCCGCCGTCGCCGCCTCCTCCGGACAGTCCGCTCAATTCATGGCCATCGCCGCCCTCTGCCATGCCGGCGACAACATTGTGTCCACCTCTTACATGTACGGCGGAACCTACAACCAGTTCAAGGTCTTCCTTCCCCGCCTCGGCATAACCACAAAGTTCGTCCAGGGCGACAAGGCCGAGGACTTTGCTGCGGCCATTGACGACAACACAAAGATGATCTACATCGAGTCGATTGGAAACCCAAAGTACAACATCCCCGACTTTGAGGCTATTGCAAAGGTTGCTCATGACCACGGTATTCCGTTGGTTGTGGACAACACCTTTGGCGCTGGTGGTTTCCTTGTCAGGCCTATTGAGCATGGTATATCACTCATTCCTACCGGCACTAGGCGTCGTGTAGTTGTTTGCGTACTGACAAATAAACAGGTGCCGACATTGTCGTCAACTCTGCCACAAAGTGGATCGGTGGACACGGCACCACCATCGCCGGTGTCGTCGTCGACTCTGGAAAGTTCGACTGGGGAAAGAATGCCAAGAGATTTCCCCAGTTCGTCGAGCCCTCTGAGGGATACCACGGCCTCAAGTTCTGGGAGACTTTCGGCCCTATTTCTTTTGCTATCCGCGTCCGTGTTGAGGTTCTCCGTGATTTGGGATCTTGCCTCAACCCGTTCGGTGCGTTCCAGCTCATCCAGGGTCTTGAAACTTTGTCTTTGAGGGTTGAGCGCCATGTCAGCAACGCATTGAGCCTTGCTAGGTGGTTGGAGAAGCATGATAAGGTTTCATGGGTCTCTTACCCCGGACTCGAGAGCCACCCTAGCCACGAACTGGCCAAGAAGTACCTCAAGAGGGGTTTCGGTGGTGTCCTGTCTTTTGGTGCCAAGGGCGGTGAGAAAGCTGGTATCACTATCGTCAACAACCTGAAGCTCGCCTCTCTCCTCGCCAACGTTGGTGATGCCAAGTAAGTTGAAAACCTCCCCGAAAAAAGAAAATTTTGGTGGGAACAGTATCTAACCACAGGAACTCTCCGGCAGGACCCTCGTCATTCACCCCGCATCAACAACCCACGAGCAGCTCACTAAAGAGGAGCAGGTCTCCTCGGGAGTGTCAGAGGACCTGATCCGTGTCTCTGTTGGAATTGAGCACATTGATGACATCATTGAGGATTTCGTCCAGGCATTTGCAAAGGTTGACGCCGACAGCAGCAATGAGGGCAATAAGACTGTCACTGTTAATGCTGGCAAGGCTCCTGCCACCACTGAGGTTTAAGGGAGGCCGAGTGGTAATTGATTACACTTTGTATTTATTTCTCTGATAAGGAGGGTGGCTGGTTCCTCTTTCCTTTTGTTTAACTCCCCCCCCCCCGGTCTCGGCATGGAGTGTGGAGGCTGGTATTAAAACCTTTATGGCGTTTTGAATTATTTTGTTAAATAGAGCACCCCCCCCCCAACAATTAGCTATCGATCTCTGGTCTGATGTGGGGTGACATGTCCGGGGTGTGTGTGGGGGGGGGGGGGGGAGCTATCAGTTCATAGCTGTATTTGTTCGTTTTTCCTTCCTGTTTTTCTTCTTTCATTTCCCCTTTCAGGATATGGTACTCTATGTGGTGTTAGCTTCTGCTCTGCTGCCTCAATGGCTAAAGGAAACATCTCCGCACCTTTCCTTTTTTCCCTGCATACCATCTCAAAAAAGAAGATTGTGGAGATAAGATCGGTTGATTGTCCAACGATGTGACACCCTTATCTACTCTACCTGTTACCTGCACGCACTGCAGCCCCCGATTTGATCGAATGCTTAAAACCACCCAATACCGGGTTGACAGCCTGCAGTTTCTGATGACAGATCGGAAAGGCTAGCTCAACCTCAAGCGGAAAAGGATGCGGCGGCATGGAAAAAGGCATTCGAGATTGCGGGAGGGTGAAAGAGATCTTGATTGGGACATTGGTAGATACGTATATTCTGGCCACCTACATATTGATTGTGACATGCTGTACGTACTCTATTCCAACCACCCTTTGCTCTATGATTAGCCACGAAGCACTCCCTAAAATCCAAACCTCCAGTTTTACTGGCATCCAGCCCCTCCCCAGATCGTTGAGGGTTTTTATTAGAATCTGCGGAGAAATTCTGTTTTTCTGAGGAAGGCAGGCCTATCCGTTGGAGTGGTTCGCCGGTTCGGCCCGCGCCGAGCCTTTTTTTGGTGAACCTCAGAAGGAACGAGTGATTATTCATGATTCAAGGGTGTAGCCAACCAGATCTCTAGAGAAGCTTATCGATGAGCCTTGTGCTCGTTGATTGATTCCCCGGATTTGAAACCTTGGCATCAGTTCCATATTGCCCGATCCCACGTGGTGTAGGCCTGGTCCACTGCCTACCGACATATCTGCCCCGCCTACCCCACTACATGTGCTTGTGCTTATGCTTACCCCACCATGATTTTTGGAGAGTAGAGATATATGCGAATAGATGAATTAGGAGGTATGAATATATATCGTACATACACTACATTGTAATTTTGCTTTATACAACCCTAGGCTGAGGCAAAGCAGCTAATCTAGGGAATAAGAGTAACAATAGAGCAAGGGCCTGGGGAGGGGGGCGGATTTTGAGTTCCCCACAAGCCAGAGCGCAGAAAAAAGTAAAAAAAAAAAAAAAAAAAAAAAGCAGAAATAAGAAACAACTTCCCAAGTTCCCCCTTCTCTAATCCCAATCGTGAAATCATTGAGTCGTCCGTTATCCGTACCTGTCGTATATATCGTAAAAGCAAGAAAATACGAAAATAAAAAAAGAAATGAAAACATTACCCCAACCTTTAAAAAAACAAGTACTTGAAAGATACACCCACCCTTGAAAATGCGTTTTAAGAATCAAACTCCGTGAAAAAAGTGAAAAAGCTCTCTTGCTAGAAAAGAGAAACGAAAAAAAAAAAATTAGAAATCGAAAAACTCCGTAATTACCCCCCACCCCCCCCCCCAATTGCGCCTTGATTACATGCAACACGCCTTGATACCTTGCTGTTGGGTCGTCTGAACCGCGATCGAGTCGGTAGAGTTGTCGTCAACAATCAATATCGACTTTCTGCGGTCGCCATCGTGACTTTGCGGAACTTCAGTGACGAAGCTGGAGACAAGGCCACCCTTCTTGTAGAGAATAGATGTTTGGTTTTTGGCCGACGGGACATCAATCGCCGGGTTTTTGGAGAAGAAATCGGCTGGCTTGAGGTGAATCTGATGGGTTTCGACTGGCATAACAGGAAAGTCTACCTCAAATTAGTCAAGAATAAAGAGTTATGTTGGCTAGAGTAACAAACCTTCAACTCTGGGATTGTGAGTCAACCCAAAGGAGTGCCAGACAACGACATCGTCATTTTCGATGTTCTCCTTGCGATCAGCCATATCTTTAACACCGCCGCGCTAAAAATCTATTAGTAACTTTTTTTTAAAAATGCGTATAAATCATGTTGGCACAAACCTCAACAGAACTCTGGTTGGTAAACGGCCCAGCCGCCCAGAGCTCGCCATCACGATGCTTGGTAAACCACAAATGGTGACTGGCATATGCCATACGCTTGGCCATAATACTGTCAGGATGTGCCAATGTGAGCTGTGTCGGTGAAGGCACCAATTTATATCCCACAGGTCTTCCACTAATGGGATTGTGCTTATTCTCGTTCACAATCTTGAAAATCCTGCCGTGCTGTGGAGCTGCATCTGCAAAACCAGATGTCTTCATAACAGTCTTTCTCACTTCGTACCCATTGCCATAAGGGTTTATTTCCGGGCAAAAGGGCAAAGGATGAGACTCCTCCTGAACGACTGTGTTCTCGTACCCATCAATTGCCGGATCGATACGAACGCAGAAAAGATGTTGGTGATTTTGTGCTAGAACTCCCGGACTGACGATATTTCCCCACGGGCTAGTCTTTCCGAAATCAATTGGCACTGTGCTCACAACACCTGTAGCCCTAGTTTCAAGAGAAATGCCACCAGCCTGGTCGAACTGATAGGCAAAGATGTATTCGTAGTTGGCAAGTGTTATGATGAATTGGATTATCAATCGTCGATTGCGGGTGACGACTGCGCGGCCAGTGCGGTAGTTTGTGTGTTTCCATAGGATTCCGTCATCTTGTTCGTGCATGCAGATAACATTTTTTGAAATCACTGCTTTTCCGTGAACATCATTCATGATACCGTCAAAATACTGTTCAGATTAATTAGCTTCATATCGAATCTTTGCAACTGAATCTCAAATACCTTGATGAGACCCAAGCAATCACAGCCGAGTTCAAGATTGTTGGCAGCTCTGCCAGCTCCTCCATCACCAAAATCGAAAGCCTGTTTCCTGTGAAAAGGTGCTCTGGGGTCCCCATACGGCACTGACATCTCGCTGAAACTCAAACGATATAGAACGCTTCTCCCATCATACCAAACATCGTGGATTGTTGCTCCTTCCCTAGGATTGAATCCAACCCTGAACCTCCATTTCTGCCACTCCACCAGTGAGTTTCCAGTAACGGTGAATGACGGTCCATACGGTTGTACAACATTCAAGGGCTTGAGATCCTGCCTCAAGCCACCAGGAATAAGCTCTGGGACGTATTCACACGCCTTGCAATGGGCCAGGGGTTCCTTAGAACCTGTTCCAACTTCCAAGCCATCTTCTGTGCCACCTGTAGGTAACTGGTCGATTCTGATGATTTCTTTCTTCGCAACATCCATTACTGGAATAAGAGGTAGAGGAAATGCATAGTGGTTGGAATCTGGATTGGTAGTCTTGGGGTCACGGGCGTATACCAACCCTTGCATATATCGAGGACTGTCCTCATTCGGATTCTCCCATCCGCCGTACATCCATGGATCAATCACGATGACAGTGTTAGGTGGCAGTGAAAGCTCTGCAATAGCTTTTTTAAAGAGCGGTGACGCCATTGTGACTTCTGGGAACATCGCAACTTCTTCACTGCTACAATTTAGTTTAATCCGATATCTTAACAGGGGGGAATCACATACGCATTGAGAGGAGCATGGCATTTCTTGTCCAGCACTTCAAAGCTCTTCTCCAGACCAGTTCCCACATCCACTACTGATTCACACAACTCCGCTGATCCATCCTTCGATATGAGCTCAAAAAGAATCCTAGCACGTCGTGGGGGCCTCCATGTTACAGAAGTCAGCTCGCCCTTGTGTTCGGCTGATAGGAACATGGTCAAGATCTTCTTTGAAGGTTCCTCTAGTGTAATTGTTCTGAAGCCAATTGAAGTAGCAGAATGTAGACCAAGGATTATATTACGAGCTTTGCCGATCTCTTCAATGGTCAATTGGTCTAAAGGATGTGGTAGAAACCCTCCTGGGGCTTTTGTCTGCGATCTCTGGTTGGGAGGCATTGCTGAACCCGACAGTAATAACACAAGTAATTCTTTGTTAATACTGAGGCTACCTTCTTGACCGAAACTTCAATTGTTGTTTTGCCTTTTGTTTTGTTATGTTGATTGTTTTTTTTCAGCAAGGGATTAGATGTGGGTTGAGGTGCGAATGGGTGGGTGAGCTTGTTGAGCTTGAGCTTAGTTGGTATTGGAGATCGTGTTTCGTAGGAAAGATGAGCGAGGGGCAAGGGCTCAAGAGGCAAAGAGATAATAAGAAGCAAGAGGGGAATGGAGACAGTATTGTATTGATGGGAAGCCCGACAAGGGCAGAAGCGAGAGTTAATTCAATGAAATGCGGAGTCTACAGAATTGTTAATCGTCACTGATTCAATGCTCAATCTGGCCAGCAGCCAGCAGCACACGCTTTACAATGTATGCCGCAACAAAGCGGAAGGTCCATGCAAGAGATAGTATCCCATAGAACAGACGCTGGCAAGCTGCTGTGCTGTGCAGTTCAACTTCTGGCAGATCCTTGGGGGGGATGTCGGGGGGCAGGCTAAGGATAAGATAGGCAAGGCTAACCGATCACCTGGGATGTGTTGGGCTCCCACCCCACCGTTGGCCGCCTCTCGTCTTCACGAACGTCGGCCAGTGGATTGATTATTACCGCCTGCTCTCGCTCCGAGTCGCTCGCCTGTGTATTGACTGGGGTTGAGAATTCTGCCATGCGTGTCAGACGGATCACCGACAGTCCCAACCCCCAAAAATTCACACCTCCAACACCTAGGCATCGCAAGCACCACCCCCCCCCCCCCCCCTTCCCCCCGCGCAGTACATATACGCCATTTCCCCCATGCCTAATTCGCTTTTCTTTCTCAGGCCAGGCTATCAATTCTTTCAGCGCAAGTAGAATACTTTGTCTACTTATGTAGCATGGAGAAAATGTCGGTTACACCTGGCCAACGGAGTATGAAACTTTGATTTCTCAATGCCCGCATGGCTATCTATCTCCACGTGAGCTGTTATAGAAAAGTAGTGACAGCCTTGTCCAGAAAGTGATGCCCCTATCCAATTGGGCCAACGGCACACACCCGGTCTGAAGAAGCTTAGAAGCTTAAAAGATGCGTTGCCAGTAACGAACGCCCAGAAGAAGCCTTGGGATATGTCTCTCCGCAAAACCTGGGGGGAGAGAAGGGATGCCCAAGGCCCTGGATAAGAATGGGGTGAAGAGCTTCCAGGTAGATCATCGTACAGCGGGGACAGCAAATCCAATCAGCCGAGCTGCCCTATATGTGATCCTCTCCGATGCGGCTTGTGAGGCGAATGATAAACCACGTACGTTTTCTTTTTCCCCAAGGCCTTCCATGGGAAAACAAAGGACATGCATGAGCTCAAAAACAAGATCGGAATAGTTACGGCCCCGCGAATCAATGGGAATAGAAATATTAAAAAATAATATAAAAAATATAACCCCTAAGCATGGAGAGAGCTGAAAACGGAAAGGGAAAGGGATTGGGGGAAACAACAGATATGCAAGCAAAGTTGAGATGTATTGCATGGCCTCCGGGTATTCGATGCAGAAAGGGCAGGATAACTGGAGCGGGGTACTTATGATCAATTGAGGACTCAACCCAGCCGGAAAACATTTGATAATCAAATAAGAGCAAGCAGACCAAAATACACGAGAGTAAACGACAAACACTGAGAATACACATATACTCACAGCTAGAGAGAAAAGGAGAGAGGTTGAAGGTCTTCTCGATATTCCCCACCACCTTATCAGAAACCAAACAGCCAGCCAACGGGACACGCTTTGCCAAACATACGACGCAACCTGCCGCGGTTGGGAATTCAACTGCGCGCGATCGATTCCATGAGCAGATAATCTCGTTGAATACATATCTGCAAGGCGTGATCGTAACATGCCGATGTTGGAGTACGGGAAGCTTAACAGCAAAGGTGGTTCAGGCATGAAGTTCGAAGTAATCTTGGCGGACCTGGTTGTAACCGTGGTACAGATACGGAACGTTGCACCAGAGCAGAGGTACTGACAGTATGTACGAAGTAGTACTTTATGTACCTACTCTAGAGCAGAGTGCCCTTTTTGCGGAGCATATGCGAAATGTCTCGGAACAGCCTTCCTTTGGCATCGACACTCTGTCAGTACGTAAAAAGATACGGGCCGGTAGAAGCAAAGAAATTGATAGGTATCCCCGTTAAAGAGTCATCCCCCCCCCCCTTCTCTTCCCTACTCCCTTCGTCCTTTGCATATTATGCAATGCGTCTTCCGCTCTCTTGCTTGCACAGCCTAGGAATCGCGCAAAGAAGGTGCCGGAATGTAGGTAGAAATGTGGTGTAGAGTAGGATATGACGCTAGTCACATGAATATAAATGGGACGTCGTCGTCTTATTTCGACCTCCGTCAAGAATATTGCGGGGTCTTGAAGGGGGGGTGGTACTTCAGTCAAATCGCAATTGGCCACCGCTTGGGCTTGGGGTTGTCACGGTTAAAAAGTATCCCCCGGAGGCATTGGCGATCTATGCTAGAACACTATCGACGAAAGCAAAAGGGCGGCCAATTGTTGAGGGCGGGGCAGATGGATGTGGTCTGTTCCATCCAGAACGTGCAGTCTCTTCTTCTTCCTTTCCCTTCACAATCAGGGCGCTCCTTCTCATCCTCATCTTCATCTACCTCCGCCCCACCTGCGTACTGCACTGGCGATAGCGGGTACATGGCGCATGTTGTTGGAACTAAATGCCTTGTCTTGCTTTGTGACAATTCACATAGGGCTTCTTTTGTTGGTTAGCGAGCACATTACAGGAAAGATACTTGCAGACGCCCTATGTTTGACAATTCAGTCCTCTTGCCACGACTCGTGGGTCAAAGCTCTTGTAACCGCCTCTATCGACAAGGAGCCCTTAATATTATTAGGTGCATGTAAGTGGTTTCCGAATGCAGAGGAAATGCAGAGGCATGTAGTAGGAACAGGTAGGAGTTGTGGAAGAACAAGGTCACCCTTGCCGATCCATGTTGCCCTAACCCTATCGTTTTCTCGCCCTTCCTTCACATCAACAGGCTGAAGGTAGTCCTTCGACGAGACGTTAGACATACAACTGTCACTTTTGTTACTATTCGCGATTATGGGCCAAGTGTGAAAAATCCCTGTCAAATATTGTAGGTTTGTAGCTCAACAATCGATAGCGCGGATCCCCCGACTCAACACTGGTCAACAGTACCTTGTCTACAATCCAGGACGGGCCGGCTCGAACCCCGCGAGATCGGGACATCGTTATGCGGGACTGACAAGCCCGGTAAGTATCAACATTGGAAGTCTTATTCCTGCATATTCGGGCAAAAATGAATGGTTAGGAAAATTTGACTTGTGTGCGATCTGCTGAAGGTTTGTCCATCCGAAGTCTGCATTTGTCTATGGCCGGATCTCTTTCTACTGGCAATTTGAATGTCTCACGACTGCAAGATGGCCTCGGCAATACACATCTCTCCAGGAATTGGTTTATCTCTTTCAACTGATGCGCTCCTGCTCTAAGAACTGTCTCATAATTCTTTCCATGCAGGTACGGGTATCTGCCACTCCCGAAGTGCAAAGATTTGCCGGGTCATGGGAAAGCACTCGTTTCACGTCAACGCGAAGTTCAGGACAAGGCTTTCACCGCGAACCATTGAGTAACATCTATTCACGAATAAAGTGACATAAAGTGCCGTGTAAGTTCCAATCACCTCTCTGGGATCGGAATTGTTCGCTTCGGATGTGTTCCGGTTTTCCGCGACTATGGCGCCAAAAAGCCACGATCTACCACATGTAGTAGATCGACCGAGCTAGAAGGGAAAGGGTGGAACCTTCCGCAAGCCCTTCTTTTGCATCGATCGATAGATCTACCGATAGGTTGAAATCTATCCTTCGCCGCGTGTGCGCATCAATATTAAAGGACCCAAAGCTGTCAATTGCTGTGTCTTATGCTCTTATCATGTTGCAGGCGCGGTATGCGGTTTTAAAAGAGTGATCAGCACGGCAACTAGAACAGAGCACTCGAGGGCTGCGGGGTAGATAGTTATGTACGTACATGTCACTTTGAAAAGAAGAAGGCATCTTCAAGATAAGCTTCCACTATTCGTGATTCGCACGAAGGAAAAGCCACCAGCTAAAATAAGGTTATCTTTGCTGCTATACCAAGATGAGACTTTGGCTGTGCACGTGGATGTACGAATCTCACCGCCTCATGCAGCATTTTATATTCGTCATTAGAAATCAGCCCTAGATCTGTCCACCTGCGATTAGTGAACCGGAATTATATCATCTGGGTACCCAGAATTCTCGGTGAAAAGCACAGGCCTAGGTAAACCTTGTACAATATTGTTCCTCAAAGAATTTGATGGTGTGTGGGACACGAGACGTATAAAGACGGCAAAAGCCCAGAATACCACTTTCTCTAGAGTGCCACTGCATCGATGAGTCCGGTCTGGATCCATATATATCATATTGTGGCTTCTAGGCTGCCTTGAGGATGAAACAAATGCATAGTAGAGAAAAAAGATTGCGATAAACTCGTCCCACTTGGAAGCAGTGAAAAAAAGGGATCCGGAGTGATGTTGGCGGCAGAAAACATGGAGGAGTGAAGGTTGAATGTTATAACGTTAATGATGTCGTCGGAAGCCAGCAGGAGCAACGTTCTGACTGTATGTTCACTTGCCACTAAACTCAAACTCATATAAACAGCTTTTCCCCGAGAGCCTTGTAGATGAACCGTATCAAGTCATGGCATTCGACTTGACCTATTCAATCATGAAGTCGTCCAAGAAGAAACCGACTTAAAAGTTATCACAGATGAATAGATCACCTCTGAAACGCTAGGATAGCACAAGCTCACCTCCCAAACCTAAGATCATAATACTGTATCCGAATGTTTGACAGAGGTTGTGTTTGTAGTCCTTGAACTTGTGGATACGCAGCGTGATAGAACGTCCATACACGCGTACGATTGCTTTCAAATCCTTAGCTAAGGCGTGGTTGTAGTACCGGGGGACACTGCATATACCTATAATTTCCCGCTTGGGACAGGCATACAGAAATTAAACCCCGCATCCTCAAATAATGTGCGAAGAAGGTTACAAACAAGGCTGTAAAAATTTTAATAATTGAATTGTGTAATTCCGGTGTTGATGGAGCGCCATGTTGAGGCAGGAATCCAGGCGGAAATGATCATCTGGCCTCGGGAAACATCACTCGATCGCATGTTCTGTACTACTCCACGCCATGTTGACGTCAAAGATACATGTAGTTCGGTCAGAAATCGAAATTTGGCCCGAACCGGGATCTGAGTAAACTCAAAAGGTCACTGAAAGTACATGTTGTATCTAGAAACATACATCTTGTGGTTTATCACTCGATTTTAATTCTCAGGTACCACTTTTGAAAACAGCGGGGCACTTGTATACGTACTTGGTATAATGCAAGTTGCCTTTGGGCTCTTGATCTTGCACATGTATCTTCCCGTGGTGTCTGAAGCCGGGTAGCCGGTAATTGCCCAGTCACAAAACCTCTTTATATTTTATGAATTAAATTACTGTTGGAGCACGAAAAGTAGTAAATTAATAGATGGCTTGATCGTGATCTATATCAACTCCCGGTTGGGCTTTTTGTGGTCTTTCGGTTCAGGATACACTTTAAAGAGCAGCAGGGTGGTGTCTGAATAGTATAGTATCATCTATATATAGTGTTGAAGTTTTCAAAATAGTATTGCTTTATATATTTGTATTTCGACAGGCTTATCAGAAACCAATTATAGTATACTCTTGAAGTAGTCTTGTTCGCCGTTGCCAGGGATAATTTTCACTTGTAAAGTTTGCTCTATAAATACGGTTACAGGCATATATAGATATATAGTATAAATGCAATCTTGCTCATTATGAGGTGCACTAACAAGCACCCGGTCAATATTGGTCAATTCCACTAAGAGGAACAAGTAGATAACGTGTTGGTCCCGAGATTGGAAGAGGTCAGCTAATCATACGTATACGTACGATTATCAAAAATATCTTTCCATAACTATTAAGGATGATCTCAGACAACCACAGTTAAGGTCTCGCACCCTTCTGTAGTATCTCGGCGATGATGATCTAAAAGTAATACATGTAGTCTTGACTACCCTAGACTAGGTGGCCAATGAACTTTATTTCGGATTCGGAAGTTCCTTTTCCTCGTCCCAGATATGTGTGCGCATAATTATGTATCCCAGGAAACCAGTGGACAAGCAGACTGAGTGCACCTGTGGTGAGATTGTACCTGTGCCGAGCATCTTATCCGATCTCTAAGGATCGACTCCAAGTGATGGCCAAAATGCTGCCTTTATTATAAGATTCTCGGCACAGGTACACACGGTCTATATCATTACCCATTAAACACCCCCCATAAGTCTCACCAAAATCTGGACGATACAAACTCAAAGCGACCAATTAGATATAGTAAGCAGTACGCACATCATTAAAACCTTTGCGGAGTACGTACCTGTGGGTCCTTCCGCATATAAACAACTATCGTTGAATCTCGATATCAGAATTCAACAAGTGTGAACCAATATAGTACATGGGGCGTAACAGAGAATTTAAAAAGTGAGTGATATTTCATGAGTATAACACTTACCGAAGGGTGTAGCCTCACATGGGCTCCATATACACATGGCATGTAGTAGCCAGTTAATTTTATCTTTTTCTAGTAACTATAAGTTCCTATCAGACGTGGGGGCTTAGCAGGTTTAATCTAATGTGGTGTGTCTTAGCGTGTGCTGGTTTCTGAAATATCAATTACGGATAGAGTAAAGTAGACTACTCGTCAGATTAGACACTATGTACTTGGTCTCCGGAAAGTAATTCAAATTAGGAGCGGGAATACCTCATGTAGTCTCTAGGGTGGTTGGGATACAACGCGGTGATCCAAATCCCTCAAGATAGAATATAGTTGATTATCCCTCTTTTGCTTAACCAATCGGTGATTTGACCTGGTCAGTGGACTGCTAGCTAGGATTCCATACGTTACACTTACGGCATGCACTGCACCCATAGACGGCGGTATCGATCGACGAATACGCATCTCGAGACGACGGGTAGAAGAAACCTCTTATCTCCTTCTACTACACTAGATATCTACTTATTTTCTCTTCTGGAAGCATTGCTGCTATCCAGGGATAGCGAGAGAACCTATGGTGTATGGGCAGGCGATATGTTAGATCGATTGGTAGCTTGAATCCAGTCCTTCATGTATTTTGACCCAGTTGGGGCCAAATAGGTGTATGAGGAATAGTTTGTTGCCTAGGAATTCAATGGGGACCATGTTCCGGTACTGTAGATGATCGGAGGGTATCATATAAGAAAAAGCGGTTGGCGCCGGTGCAACGGGAATTGAAGGGAAGTATGCTATTCCCTCTACTATTTCTTGGGATGGGTGTTCGAATGCTGGTTTGTTAATGAGGGGTAGAAACGTTAACTGGTGCTTCTCTTACAGCTTGTCGTGTGGTCTATGACCAAGGCTTGGCGTAGCGATGCCCGAGTGATATCTCATGAATGGTCGTCTCAGCCGACTACAAGGCTCTGAAATCCGCCAGCATGCAACGATACTCAAGCAATAATCACACGATAATGGCGATGATAACACCAGCAAAACGCATCAGCGACTGCAGAACAATTTCATTAAAACACAGAGCACTACCGCCCCTCTAAAGTATAGCTATATATTACTGAACCCAGCTAAGTAAGTCCACTAACAAAACAAAGAAAGTCCAATATATAAAAAAAGTTTTTAACTCCCAAACCCACAAACATAAAAAGTCTACCACCTCATTAGTAGCACCACGTAAAACCCCAGCACAACACAAGCCACCGCCGCAACCTCATCTCCAAAGTCCTTAAGATACCCCACAACCCCCTTTCTCTTCCTGCCCCCACCCCCAACACTGCTATTAATCGCGGGCTTAAGATACTTGTCCTCCTCGCCCCACACCCTCGGAGTCGGCGCTCTGCTCCCGTTCCTCGAGGCTGCCGACGACGAAGACACACCTACAGACCCCCACTCCCGCCTTTTCTCGCGCTCCCTCTCAACAGTTGGCAGCAGCGGCTCCTCACCGCTCGCAATTCCCCTGACCCTGCGCACCAACACCGCCACCGCAAGCAGCACCAGCGTCCCAAACAACATCTCCACATAGCACAAAAAGGTCCCAATCTGGTCCGGGAGCAGACACAACTTGCTCTTCAGCGTCGGCTCCTCCGCAGCGGAATCCAACGGCCCCCCCTCTGGGTTCCACAGGCTCACCAATAAGAAACCCGGTCTTCTGATGCCCATGGTCCAGGCAAAGCTCTTGACCGTGACCTCGTGCACGCGGCCCTGGTCGCCCGTATACATGTGGTCCACCTCGCAGTAGTCATGGTCGTCGCCGGAGAAGACGTATTTCGCCGATGTCTTTTGCAGTATGTCGGAGGACAGCTCGGGCGTGAGTACGTTCTGGTACTGGTACCCGCCGCGGATGCTGATGGGGTTTGAAGACTCGCGCTGCGGGCCGCAGGGCGTGTTGGGAGGGCGGTAGAGCGGGACGTGTGTTAGTAAGATTGTGGGGAGGTGGTTGTGGAGTGTCTCTGGGTCTGGCGCGTCATCGGCCGGCGACGACGGCGGCGCATCGGAGTCGCTGATGATGGTGTGCGGATATTTTGGCGCGGCCGTATCTGGCTTCGATAGCCGCACTGGGAGGTCATCGAGGAACTCTCGCTCTGGCTCAAATATCCTTGGGTTATTATCATTCGAGAGCGAGACCGAGTCCAGTAGCACAATCGAGTGATTTCCCGCCTCCACCACGCTGGACGTCTCCCCAAACCACGTTGTGAACCGGTCCTTCACCGGCTCCCGTATACCATTACCTATCCCCAGGTCATGATTCCCCGGCAGCGATTTGACTGTGCGGCGGTACGGATATCCCGGGAAGATGCGCGCGAAGCGGAGATACTCGCCCCACCAGTAGTCGTCCTTGTACAGCTTCCAGTCGGCCTCTGCATTAGGGTCCGGACGCACGGCAACGGGCCCGTCGGACGTGTGGATGTGCTGCTCCTGCGCGTACAGCGACGGTGGCGTGTGTGCCCATTCGCGGCCACCGTCAAACAGATCCCCGAGGAAGAGTGTCGTGGACGGGAGCAGGACCTCCTGCAATGTCGAGTAGCTCCGCCGCATATACTGGTCCGTGTAGTAGATTGTTGCCGCAAGGGAGAGGCCACGGCGAGGGTATGTGTGCGGGTCAATGATCTGCGGGTCGGCGATGAGTGCCATTCGATGCGGGGTGGCGCCAGCGGGCTGTGGACGGTTCATGTCAGCTACATAGCCTGGGAATTGAAGCCTGCAGGGTGAGTGGGTTGTACCCAATCTTCCCAGTTCTCCCACGCACACTCCCGGATGGCACTTTCAAAGACCGTGCGCTCGCCCCACCAGACGAGCAGCACCCACGAGAGCCTGACTGCGTTCCGGATGGAGAGGGCTTCGGCGGCTTTGCTTTTCCAGGATTGGCCCTTCCGTCGCTGGAATGGCTGCCAGGCCTTATGGCGGCGGAGCTGGGCCCATGCCTGATCGAGGAAGCTGGGGTCGCTATTGTACTTGCTGTGTGCGGGACGGTAAGGTGATGAAGAAGACATTGTGTTGATCAGAGTAGTTGTAGCTGTAGCTGCACTAGCTGAGTTCTCATTCTTCTCGACTGATGATGATTATGGTGATGGTGGGCAGTGTTGTTGTTAATGGTGGGATTGGATGTGTGAATGGTGTTGACGGTTGATGCCCGGAAGGAACCCTTACGCGGCCGGCCCGAGTAGCTAGCTAGCTTTGTAGTGAAAAGGGGGGGGGAAAGGCACGCACACGGAGTACCGAGTGAGTGGGGCCCAGGATGACGAGAAGAGGAGGAACAAGATCCCAAGAACAGTGAGAGAGAGAGAGAGAGAGAGAGAGAGAGAGAGAGAGTGCTTGTTCCCGCATGAGAAACCGGGCATTCCACCCCCAGATCACGCGCACTACGATTGCTATGTGCCACTGCATGGTAGCGAAGCTTTTATGGTATGTCTTTGCTGTGCACGCATGGGAATTGACGAGAACTGCCCTGTTTCTCTCGCTGCAGCGCGGGTTTCTCTCCACCCTCAGTGCCTCACTGCCGGATGTCTCAGAGATCGTGCTTCGAAATTGCGACACGCACGCCCCACGTGATCGCCGCCAAGACGGGAAACAGCCTCATGGATTGTCACTCGGGTCAATGACCGGGAGTGAGGGTTTGGTGCTGTGGGGTGGATGATTGCTGTGATGGTGCGGTTCTACTCGTGCTGCTAAAGTTAATACGAGTGGGGCTAGCTCGTATGGCTGTTCTTTATTCACTGGTGTTTTCTGAGTATTTGACCCCCCTACGAATACGTATTCACCACACGGTGCGCTGGCTTATCACCCCTAGTGATTCAAGATTGCTCCGCTGTTTTTTTTCACAAGATATAGATCTTACTGATTCTCCGTATTATCTTCACAAATACGCGGGGCCTAAGTATTAATGTTAGGTTTACAATGGGTGGCATATAGCTGGGGCTGTAGCTAACTAGGTGCCAATGATCGATCACACTACAAATGCAACGAGGGATATCAACGTACCTTTACTCTAATAATAACCAATTGCAGTACAAGAAGCACTCACTATAAATAAGAGGCCCATTAACCCCATTTTACGCCCTGTGGCTATAGCGAGACATAATTCCAAATCCAGCAATTCCGTTTCTTTGTTCCCAATACCCACGTCCCAGAAACCGTGAAGGCGTAGCCGGAACACCACAGCCCGCTCCCCACTTAAGCACTCCCAACTTCCATAAAACCTCCTAAACAAAAACCAAAACCCCAACAGAACCCCAACAAAACCCGCAATAGCCTCCGCACCCACAACCTCCATCGCACCCCCAAACCTCGATAGCGACTTCTACAACCCCCACCTCTCCGTCTCCCTCAACCCGCACACCCACCTCTTCACCTACAACTTCGGCAACCCCCCATGCCTCCGCAATCCGCCCCGCCCCCGCCGCGGCCTCGAGCCCGTCCCCATGGTGCCCAGGCGGCTCCTTGCCACCGACGATGCAGGGCTGAACCCGCTGCACCGGCGGCCGAGACTGTTTGTGCAGAGGATGGCGGCGGTGCAGTTGAGGGAGATGTATAATCCTTATTTGAAGTACCGGGAGGATACGCAGATGGCGGAGGTGGAGTGGGGGAGGTATAAGGCGTTGAGGGGGGAAGATGGAGGGGGCGGTGGAGGGGGAGGTGGGGAGGGCGGAGGTGGAGAGGTATATGCAGGTGTTGAAGGAGAGGGGGGGGAGGAGGAGGGAGGAGGAGAGGGAGGATGGTAGGAGGGTAAAGGCGCTTGTGGGCGCGGTGCGGGCTCGGGCTGAGAAGGGTGTGGGCGGTGGTGGGCAGGGTAGTAGTAGTGGGGTTAGTGGTAGTGGTATTGTTGATGATAATGGCCAGGCTGATTTTGACGATATATAGCTGAATGAGGTAGGACGAGAGTAGCGTCAGAATATGCTATGCATAGGATCTCTCTTTCGGCGTCAAATAGTTTGTATGTAGTAGCAACTCGTCTGCTCCTGAAAGTACGTATTCATCATGCAAGTAGATGAGCCTTTGTAACATAGAACAACAGGGCTCAGAGACTCCTCAAACAAAGAGTTCCAAATCTACTCCTCAATCAAGTGCTGACACTCAAGTCTGTGAGCCTTGGCTCTCATCTTAACACGAGGGGGTTATGGAAGAACTTGCTTGCAACTTTGTTTCCTTGGTGTTTAGAACCCACAAAAAATCTCGTTCCCAACTTCCCACACCTCGGGTGCGGGTTATGGGTTCTCTGCGCGCGGAGGTTGGTTGCGAGTGATAGCCCATGACTTGATCTCGGTCCCCATCACGGCCCATAAGGCCGCCAAACAGCGTTATAGGGATACAAAATAGTGCCGCTGTTTATTTTGGGTGACGGGTATGGTCTGGCTCGCTGGTTCATTCGGGGTTTCGTGGGTGGGCGTGATTAGCTGAGCGCACGCACTAGAAGTTAAATTCTACATGTACGTATTACAGGCCAAGGTTAGCATCGAATTCCTGAGCGGACCAAGACGGAGCCACACATGCCCGCTGCATCGGAGCTTTCTTTGACGACTGCTGCAACATGCATTGATTGTAGTGCACACGCAGAATTACACGGTGTTTTTTTCTTACCAACCCACCCACATCCAGGTAACGTTTGGCAAAGCAAGACGAGACAGGCAAGGTCTGGAGCTCTCGAGACCTCTTTGACTTTTCCTCCCTCCCCTGAGTGTTCTCAAAAAGGAAAATCGCAGCTGGCTCCGGTTCACTGTTTAGTCTGACATTTCAAAAACCGAAGGAAAACAAAACCAGGGCAAAAGTTTGAAGTAAGGCTCTACCCGGGATTCGAACCCGGCAACTCGCTGTCGTACTAAGTTTCTGTTCGAGTACACATTCCAATATGCCAATTGAGCTTGTTGGATTACTAGTTGGGGGAGATCTTAAAGATGGATTTGTATTTTACTTCCGCGCAGCAACAAAAAAGAAATCAAAACAACTCCCTCGATATCCTCCTAGTTCTCTTCTGCTTTCTATCTGATGTATCGCCCCACCCCATCCCGGTCACCACTTCCCTCTCTCTCTGCCCCGGCTCCTCCAAGTAGTCGGGTATTGGGCCTTGTTCCACTATTTTCCGGAGATGCTCCTGCTTAATAAGAAGGGCCTCTAGTCTTTCCATGCGCTCCAGTGTTGCGTACGCCAGCGGCTTGAGCTCTTGCTCAATCGTGTGCTCCAGGTCCTCGAGCTTGGTATAAATGTTCTTCACGGTTATGGAGATAGCGGTCTATGGGCACGATTCATTAGCCCACATAACAGAGAGTTTAAGCAAAACTCAGCCCAACAGCTAGTTCTGAACTAGGATGAAGCCCTTGAGGATATGTTAGAATAAACGAAACAGAGCAACATACACTGCGCTGCTCCCTCTCCTCATCGGACGAATTTGTCTCAGAGGCCGAGTCACTCTCCTCATCATCATCTTCCTCGTCCGCCTCCCCATTCGCCGCATCCGCATCCGCATCCCAAATATTCTCCAGGTTCCACTTCTTCTTCACCACTGGCGCTGTACCGTCCTTCGTAAACGGGGTCGACGAGACCTTGCGTGCTGCGCGCAGAGCGGCCGCTTGTGCTACTATTGCTTTGGGCGCATTGGTGGCCATGGTTTACGTGTTATTTTCAAGGGAAAAACTAGCTTGCCGGTGTTGTAACACTTCTACATACTACATGGCGGGTCCGAGAGGTTTTATTGCGCACGGAGAACAAGGGAGCTATGTAGCTTTCGGGGGTGTGGTAAAGTGAGCATCCTTTGTTTACCCTCGTAGTATGAGCGACAATGAATTGTTGACCAGTGGCGTTTCTCTGCTAGATTCGATTACTGCTAACTAGATGTAGGATCTTCTCCCCTCTTTGTCTTTGTTCCGCACCTTCATTGTCCCCCGCGCCTAAAAACCAGCACTACAATCATTACCCCCGAAAAAAACCTAACCATAAAAGTCTAGTCCCCCGCCTCGTGACAGTTTACACAGTGGGGCCCGTAGCCCCAATAACGGTGTGGCAGCAAATTAGGACATTTAGGGCTGAATGACGTAGCTACCTTCGCGCAAAACTTTAATTCAACGACTCTCACCAGCCGCACACGCCACATGCACAGATCTCACTTACATACCCAAGTGGGGCAAGGGCGCGCGCCAAGGCGCAAAAAACTGAAAGTTGAGGTCAATGATTGCGGAGACAGGAATTAATTAAATGTTTTAATTCCCGCGCGAGGTATCTTATCTGGCGATGGGCGCGACTGAGACCTTCGTAGTAGTCAGGATGGAGATTGGGGGGTCGATGACGCTGCGATGGAATGGGGGCACATGCGCTGTCTGGATCGACGGACGATGGCTATGATAGAAGACCAGCTGCAATCTTCACCCAGGTTCTCGTCGCTCTGCGCTTCGGGTGCTGAAAATTCTGTCCGGGAGGTGGTGGACAGACTCTGCTCCTGCACTGAAGCACGTAGAGTACATACAGCGAACGGGGGGTCGCGTCGACTTGGCTATCACATAGCTCCTCGTGCTTGATTCCCGTCCAATCAATCGACTATATATCTACTATGTAGGTACTCTACGAGTCAGACCGTTGGCGCAGAGGGCCGTATCGTATGCGGTTCTAATGACATTATGCAAAGTCCCGGTATTCGAGAAGCAGGCACCCATGGATGGTGGTTATAAATAGTTATCGCAACGTCCGATGATTGAGATTTTCTCTGTCGATGATGTTTGACTTTTTTCTCGGTTATTTTTTCAGAAGCTATCGAGTGCCAGGTACCCACCTAGATATGTAGAGAGAAATTGTGTGACCACTCCTGGCTGCAATACGCATGCCTTATGTTCTCTTCCGATTTGCTATATATATAGTACGTAGAAGAAGAAAATCGTAGCCGCGATCACAAACACTTTAGGTTATTGACCAGAGTGAACTTCAACATAGTGAGAATTTGTGACAGAGAATTTGTCGTAACAAAGGGAAAAAGTGAGATTAAAGAAGAAAAGAAAAAAGACATGAAATGTAGACCCCCGAGAAACCTCCCTTAAAAAAATCAAATATTCCCTCACCATACCTATACAAAGCCATTTGACCCGCCCATGAATCGCAAAAAAAGAACACCTTAAAGCCCCATAAATATTTGGTATCAAGCCCCAGTCATTAAGAAAAAGAGAAAGTGAGAAAACCAAGCAAAAAAAAAGAAGCAGAAAAGTTCCTAAAGGTTATTTATCGCTCCTGTTCAACATGAGTACCGTTTCCCCCATACTGTCCAACATCTGGCATTTCAAGCGTTCCACTGCCATCGATAGGCGGATGTCCATAAATTCTGTTTTCGTGTCCCTCGTCACCAGTACCCAGCTCCGAAAGTTGCGGTAAATGCGGTGCCTCAGAGGGCTGTTGTTGTGGTTCTTCGTATTTCTCAAACTGCGGTCCACCATTCATTTCAACATCCGTACCAGAAGGGAGAACAGCAGCGCCGTCCGGGGCACCAGTTGGATCAGTTATACCTGTTTCATTGCCGTCTGTTCCCGGGTCGGTTTTCCTGTGCTTGATCAAGGCGTTCACAACCATTCCGAGCGTTCCTAACCATGCAAGCCTACATGGGAGATTTATTAGCGAAACCACCCAGAGGCGACGTAGGGGCATTGATGTACCATGCAAAAGCTCCGAAAGTTGCTGCCGCTTTCGAAGCACCGATCGGGCACCTGAAGTTGGGGTCGCAGCGAAAGGTGGGGATATCTGCGGCCAAAGCAATAAATCCCGCGAACCTAGACACACAATGTTAACCAGGCAATCTTCCTAGCGATGTCTCAGATATTTCGTACCAGAAGACCATAGTAATGGCTTCGACTCCAAGAACACCCCAGCGGTTGTGGAAGTTCGGGAAGAACATTGGAGTAGCAACGAGATATCCCAAGGCGACAAACGACCAAATTGACTATCGCATAGTTTTCCGTAATTAGTTTTCTCTTATGTAAGGAGCCAAAAATTTAAAAAAAATAAAAAGCTTAAATCGTCCGTTCCTCGCGTGCGGAGGAGGCTCTTCGCACGGACTTTGCACGGACTACCGAAGCGAGGGGGTGGATGAAAGACGGGAGTGCGCATACGTTGAACAACAAGAAATTGGCTGAGTCAATCGTGTTAAAAGGACTGAAGACATCAATGACGTAGGCAGATATGCCCAACACGATGATGGCCAGCAGGGCCTGAATGATCCTGAGTGTGAGAATTACGTTGAACTCCATGGTTGAGATCTTTCGGAGAGATTGCTCCTAAAGTTTGAGGTGAGATTAGGGCCTAATTCTAGAGCCTGATTATTCTTCGTGTTCGCTCCTTGTAAGCGCAGATATTAAAGATGAGAAGGGCTGTAAGTAAGGTAACTGAATTCCGTGTCTGAATGAAAAGAGACTGGAATCGAGAGAGGTGATAGAGAATATGAGAGGAGGAGAAGAGGGTGGGGAAAGGTGGAAAAAAGAAGTACAAAAAGAAGGATGTAGCACAAGTTATACTATGTAGCTTCTTGCTCTTAGTCTATGCCTTGCCTTGCTTTCGACTTGAACAACAGGAATGATTGCCGCTAAGATGTAAGGACCCACCCTAGAATCAGTAGAGTTTAGTAGGAACTGTCGATAGAAATACAACTAATAAATTGCTTCTCTCCGAGGGTCAGCAGATCACCACCACACCCGTTCTCGCAGCAAGGAAATAAAAGGCGAAAATCAAACTAACTGATAGTATGTAATCTCTTTAGTCTATCGCGACACACGGTAAAGCGGTTCTTACTTGGTAGGACGTATGTGAATATGGACACGGGCACTGCAGCAGCACTACCTATGATTTATGATCGGGTGAGATATAGGTTGTCGTCACACTCGTCGCAATCGTTGCGGGGCGCAAGAAGAATGATTGTGGCTTGGCAGTCTTTGTATGCCTGAAGGCGACGCGTTCTTCAGAACTACAGAGTGTGGTATGGAAGAAGAGTCGTACTTAGAAGGCTGAGGGCCGATGGACAGTGATGAAAATGAAGACGAAGAGAAGATGGACGACGCTGTTCAAAAGCGCCTTGCGCGCAGGTACTTAATTTGTCTAAATTCCATTGTTTTATCTACCTATCACAGGTTTTGTGACAAGGAAGCCCTGGACTTCTGGCGAATGGATAGCTGCCATGCTTCTGCTGACGTATGTGCAGGGAGGGCACCATTGACGACACTCCTTGTGGCGAGCTTTGAAGGTTATTTGTTACACCAACCTCAAAGTGTATTTTCTAGGGGTTAGGTATTGGACTCAGACGACAGGGTAGTTGCTGCAGGAGATTTGAAACGTTCAACACCATCTACCTATCAGGCTTGACTCTTCTGGACCTGAGCCTGGACATTTAACTCCTCAGAAGATCTCCAGCGCCTCTGTGGGTTGTCTTCAAATGCCAAGCCGTCAATACACGTGTATTTACTGTGCCTGAACCACAACCTGGTAATCTTCTACCAAACCATTGAGTGGGGAGCGTTGCGGCTGAAAACTCTACCACTCTAAATAGACGTTTGATTATCGTGACATATCCATGCTGGAGACTGTTCCTGCATCCAAAACAAACTCAAAACCAGATATTTGTGGATTAACGTCTGTCCCTGTACTCCGCGGGCGCGTGTGATTTTGTGCTGGAGCCACACCATCGAAGATGTGTGATCATAGAATATCACTCGACATTATCAGGAAGGTATCCATTGAAGAATATAGATGTACTGATTTCGCCTAATAGATGTCCTAGTATTCATCTTATAGAGAGATAAGTCTAGGGAGGTCGGGAGCGTTCCACTTTTATGAAATGAATAAGTATAGTGAACCTAGCTCGTTCCATCTCATGAGCTAGGGTAGACTGTCAGCCTAAGTTCCGGGTGGGTTTTGTGGGGTGATGGTACATGCGTGCATAGAGTTATAATTAATTTCTGTTTCATGTCCGCAGAATAATATGGTACCAAGAAGGTTGCCTCCCCATATTTCAGGTCTTTGAGTGCGAGGGTACAGGTTCCTGTCATACACGCCATCATCCCTTGACTTTGCTACTTTGACAGTTTTTATCATATATATCTTCATGTTGTCATGCCGAATTATCATTAGCCTCACTCCGAAATTAAAGTTATCGGCACGCGTGTGTTCTGTTCCGGACAAGAATTTTGCGTAGAGATGAGAGAGTGAGGACAATAATACATGAAGGGAAAATGGACTATCGATGCGCACTAGCCGAAAATCGCAGCATGGTGTGGATCCCCAGAAATTACATAAAGACGGTGGATTTCTCCCGTTCCACTCTCCCCTAGGCCCTTCATCCATCATCAACACCACCTACGTCACTAACATGAGCATCATTAACATAATCACGACAGAAGTGACGTCAATTCTATGGATCCTCTTCTCTACCACAGAAATAGGCACAAAAGAGCTTTCGCTGACCATTATCCATCGCATACTAAGTCGAAAGTCATCACTACGGCCGTTTACAAATCAAGGAGCTAACTTCCCTCATAATTAGTTACGATAGAATCCATTCTAGGCAGAATAACACTCTAGCCTACTTACAGACAAAAATCTGAATTCTCTTACGAACTAAATCAGAGCTGTTTAGCCAAAGTTAAGCTCGGCTCAAAACAACCATAGACCGGATCGGATTATTAATCTCAGGACGAATTTCTCTGCGGCCTGGATAGCTTGTGACCATGGACAATTGAGATTGCCTGGAAAATCGGGGGGAACCAGAGAACTTCAATCCATCCAAGCGAATCTGCCAGTCCAGGCTAAGATAATACACTCCCAGTACATACTAGGTATGGGGGAATATTTGGTCTCGCTTGGCTTGCCTGGGGTCGAGCCTCGATAAGTCACAAAGTACCGGCCGATACGGGGTTCGACAACCAGGACTGCTGTGTCTTAATGAGGTAAATTCCATGAATCTCATTGATAAAGGACTCTCAAGAAAGAAATAAGAATCAATTATCCGGTGGAATGGAACCAGTTTGCCTCGGGTATCACATGGGCTTGATGAGCCACACTGATGAATCATGCTACAGGATAGGCAAGACGCTGCTGGTTTTTAATTAAGCGTTAAGTGGTCTTGATCTAAGCGTTTTGATGGGTCGGACCGGAGATTTATTTATTTATCATTGATCTACCTAGCCTGGCCCGGTCCGCAAATATTACGGGCCATATAATTAATAAATTTAACAGTCCATGGAAACAAATGAATGAGCCACAGCTATTCAATAAGCTTTGTTTCAAAACATTAATGTCACAATCTCAAAAGGAAAAAGAAGCATATTCTATTTGATAGCTTCACCGTTTCTTGAGATACCTGGCAGGTCTCGTTTTGTTATTCATAATTAGACAATTATCCTCTCGCAATACCGGTCTAAAATTCCATTCGACCCGGCCGGCCCGGGAAACAATTCAAAGTCGGCCCGGCCAATATATTTTTAGACAGGTACATCCAGCCTTATAAACCTCGGGTCATTAAGGAGCCTGCTTTAATTAGTCTCGGAAATTGGATTAGCTATTACCAATGAGCGATGAGATGAAAGATCCAGATTGGTATATATATATTTTTGAGACTGCAAGAGATACCTCAGAACATGGAATCAAACTATCAATATTTCATATTTTAGATGTCGTATGAGGACAGAGCCTAATATCCTAATATTTTAGCCGGACTGTGTTATGCGCCAAATGGCACCCCGAGCTAGTACGTCTAAATATTTGTCCGGTCAGAGCCTTAGGCAGAAGACCCTTTTATCGTCCGCCATTCTGAGATATACTCACCCAATGGCAGGCAAAGAATGATCATTTCTGAGACAGTAATATGATCTCTTTTGTGGGCTATATCCTTGAAAATCGGAGAAAAGCACAGCAGGATTTAACTAGAAAGTACAACCACTCCTGCCTGCCCTATGTTTGGCACGCGAAAAGTTGAACACGCCCCCAAATGCGCCACAATCCTTTATTAAGTCGGACCCTGTATCTGTGGAATCTCTCGTAGTACGTGAAGGAAGCTACTATTCTAGAGATCTTAATAGTGGTATTAGTTTTTTGTTAATCTAGCTCATGCAAGGACAACGAAGACTGGGTCAGATTACCAACAAAACGGATCTCGTTATTTACTTTATAGGAATACGGCAACACCATAGTAAAAAGGACTTTACCCCCCGACTTGGACGTAACGGCCGTCTTTTTCTCGGATGGCAATACCGAGGTGTTAAGACTAGCAAATATTCAATCCCACTTGGTTACTAAATAATAAAATTATCACGAAGTAACTAATCATTCCGAAGGGCTAAATGACCCATGGTCATATGGCGATAGTGTAATCGCTTTCAATCACTCATCTCTTCTAGGACCATTTCTACCCAACAGAGATTGAAGCCTGCCTTGTGCTTCTCTAAGTGGGCTGCAAAAGCTCCTCTATAGCTAACCGTATCGATTTATCCCATTGTACTCATGGTCTTGGTTAGGGACACGACTTTGAGGTGATATTTTGAGGTATTAACTCCATGCATACAGAGAGGGGAAGTGCTATATTACCTGGAAGCGCGCATGGGTTTCAATGCGAGGCACAATGTACCCCAGCCTTGAAAGACACGCTATTAATGCTGACGCACTTATCCTAATGCTACAGTGTTGTCTACTCTATGAGGCACTTTTATGGTGAGGTGGGTACGTCAATTGGATCTCTGCCTCGCAACGTTGTGTGATTTAGATCTGGCCTGTTAATATTTATTCCTCGGATGTGACTAACGACACAATTAAAATTGTGATGTCACCGAAGATTCAGAAAGAGCATGTAAAAGAAAGGACCAGAGATAATCATTTATTTTTAAAGAAGATTCAAACGCCCCGAGGCGAGTCGTGAGGCGAGCGGCCTGACCCCGTGAGCACTACCGTTCGAGTGATGAACCATGACCGATGCTATGCCAAGATACAAATATATGCATAAAGTTCTTGGCGAGAGCTATTTATCGAACCAGTGTAGTTAGATTAATACGAACTCGCGAACGAATACGGAAACACGATTTGTAACACCGACGGCCCAGGGGAGATTGCAAGAGTTTGTCGACACCGAACTGTCTATTTAGTACATGTACATGTAGTTTACAAAGACATAGATATGGGCAAGTGTCGAAATTTTCTCAGTATGTGTGATGATACTGTTTACATGTACAAGTACATGTAGTTAAAGGTAGATCGACCTGACATCTTTTAGAAGTGGCCGTTGCGTTAGTTAACATATTACGGGCAACTACATCTACCACTTGAGCTCATGTAGTAGGTACAACTGTAGATTTAGAGGATTAAGTGTAAACTATCCATAATAGAGCGTGACTGTATGTAATGGGTATAAGTACAGTCTCGGAAATGAGGGTAAAATTGCTACCGTGGGGCTACGGTATTGAGCCAAGAATACTGGTTTAAACCAGTATCGTAAGTAGAATACCATATCGATACCGTATCAATACCTTATTCGTACAGCATCACTAGCGTATTGACTAGAACACGGTAGTGAATTTCTACCCCTTTCCGGTACTGTATATGTATGTATGTAAGAATCAGCTTAACTCTACTTAAATCCGAACAGTCTAGAGCACAGCTAAACACATGCACATGTACATGTAAGACTGTGTATATAGCAGCGGAGAGGGTTAATAGAATACATGTATCACTATTACTTTTGCTTATAAACCGTTCACACATACGGACATTTTCGATAAAGAACGTTTTATCAGAAGAAGGAGATTTTAAAGGCCAGGTCCAAACTTCATGTTATGTTTGAGACAAATACATAAGTATAGCAGACAAGGATTATAAACGAAGTACATCGTAGAGGACCATGTCGGTAATCATATTCATGGATTGCAAGGGATATGATCCAAGATCCCGGAAGCCGGTAAGAATGCACTTTACCTCAACGTTCAAATTGGATGAATGCCCTAGCCTCGTGAGTTATGTGCGCGTTGGTGAAGATATTCCATACCTGAAAGTTGGATAAGCGCTAAGCGCGATCTGCGCTTGAGTACAATTCCATACATATATCTGATCCGGAGCTAATGCCTGTGCGGGCGATGCCAAGAAAAGGCACATACCAAGCAATCTCGCCAACAAGCTCGGATGTTTGTTTTGTTGACTGAGACCTCATTTGCCGGCGCGAAATTCATCATCATCCGTTGGCAGCAAAGCTTTCTCGCGGGCCTTGGCATTCCGATGCGGCTCACTCGGCATCAAGATTCCAGTTTGGCAGAAAGGGGCAGATCAAGTGGGAGCCTGCATTAATCGCATTGATCCTAGATCTACAAAGGAAAATTTCAGTCCTCGGATGGATACTATTGAGGCAGTTGCAATTGGCCAAATCACAGTCCGCAAAGTGAACTCACAAAAACTACAGCAATCCCCACAATTCGGATCCTGGCAACCCCTCCCCCCAATTTACAGGCTTCGATACACGAATACGTGGTATATTCAGGTGTGTTCAGTTTACCTCACAAAGTACCCAGCTAGTGGCACAGTGTCTACCCTACCCATTGCGCTCCTTTCCGCTTGACCGCCCGCTCCCCTTTCCATATACTCCTCCGACAGGCAATTTCGTTTAACATCTATTTAAACTTTCCTAGAGCCCCCCAACGTTTGCTCTTCACAATGGTCTCTGTGACGCGATCTCAGACGGGTAAAACACCAAAGTAAGCAATTGCTATATCTCAACCGCAATATTCATAATTCTCGCTTTTCTCCCCAACTGCCACGTTTCCTGAGCTCACAGAGATTTTTTTTTTTTTTTTTTTTAGAAAACCAGCGCACCCGGGGTTTGTAGAAACGCCACCTGTTCGAATATCTCGACGATCTAGATCTGTAGTGCGAACACCAAGCCCTGAAGCTTCGGTGAAAATAGAACCTACCGAGGAAAAGATGGTTGAATCTGGTCTTAAAGAGCGGAAGTCAGCAGCTACCAATGGTAACACTAAGGTAACCAATGGTAAGCCAAAAAACACGGATCACAGGGTCGATAACAGCGGTGAATTCGAGTTCGGGGGCTCACTTGGAACTGGATTTGTGATGGTCTTTTTCCCTATACTCATGTGGTATCTGTGGGTTGGCCAAGTATACTATGATGCTCAATTGCCGCTGCCCAAGAGCGGCCAGCCAATTTCAGAGTTTTTGGAAAGTCTCTACAGCATGGCTCGCGAGGTAACTTATCCTGTTCATTCTGCGCCGAGTGCGTATTTACTAATTGAATCCTACTGCAGAGCGCAATGCCCACTCTCAAAACTTGGACAATCTACTGGGGCTTCCTTGCGTACCAAAGTGTTCTCTATATCACTCTTCCCGGTGTATGGACCAAGGGGAATCCAATCGCTCATCGTAACAATCTCCGCTTGGATTACTACTGCAACGCTGTATGGTCGTTCTACACAACTCTGGCCACGATGGCTATACTGCACGTGACCGGCATTTTCCCGATCACCACTCTAATTGATGAATTCGGATCTCTTATGAGCGTTGCGATCTTTTCAGGGATTGGCGTTAGCTTTATCGCCTACTTCAGCGCTGTTGCTAGGGGAGCTCAGTACAAATTGACTGGTAGCTTTGTTTACGACTTCTTCATGGGCGCTGAGCTGAATCCCCGTATCTTTGGCATAATGGATTTGAAGATGTTCTTCGAAGTCCGTTTGCCTTGGTTTATTCTATTCCTCACTACCTCCGCTGCGGCCGTTAAGCAGTATGAGACTTACGGGTACCTTACGCCTCAGCTTGGCTTCTTTGTTTTGGCGCATTGGTTGTATGCCAACGCATGCTGCAAGGGCGAAGAGCTTATTGTCACAACCTTCGATATGTCTCATGAGAAGTGGGGTTATATGCTTATCTTCTGGAACATGGCCGGTGTACCGATGACATACTGCCATGGTGTTATCTATCTTAGCCGCCATGCCCCAGAGGTGTACCAATGGTCGTTGGGTGTCAATATCTTCGTTTTCACTCTGCTTCTGACCGCATACTACATATTTGATACCTGCAACAGGTGAGTGCCTCTATTGGTTCGAGAGGTCACATATCATTTCCTAATATCCGCTTTAGTCAGAAGAATCGATTCAGACAGATGGAGAAGGGCACTCTTGTTGTCCGCAAATCTTTTCCCCAATTGCCATGGCAGACTCTCAAAAACCCGACTTACATCAAGTGTAAGAACGGCGGAACTCTTCTTACTAGTGGATGGTACGGATTGGCCCGTAAAGTTCATTACACTGCCGACTTTTGCCAAATGTCATCGTGGGGCCTTATCTGCGGTTTCAACAGCCCTATCCCATGGTTCCTGCCATGCTTCTTCATTACTATGATTCTCCACCGTGCCTGGAGGGACACTGAAAGGTGCGCTAAGAAGTATGGTGAAGACTGGGAGGAGTACAAGCGACAGGTTCCATACTTGTTTATTCCTGTAAGTTTATTTAATTCCTTTGCGGCGTTCGGATTGTAGTTTACTAATCGAGGTCATAGTACGTCTTTTAAATTTCAACTACCTAAATAGGTTTACGGAGTCTGTTAGGATATATTTTGATTGAGCATGGCTGGGGTTGGATTTTCTTGGATCTTTATGTGGTCGATATCCAGGGTATGATTTAATGAGCGGGTAATTGGGAGCTTCTACAAGTGTTTAAGTACTTTACCTTCGAGTAATTCAACTACATAATCTCTGTTTCTGTTTGCTTTGAATTCTTGGTTTCTATACCTAGTCCGTTAGAAGTCACTGAGTTGGAATACATATCTTCGGTTTGCCGGAAAATGTACATTCCTGTAAATACATACAAAAATATCATGTAGTCATTTGATGCTTTTTCAGCTTGGCGGCACTTTAAAGAAATAAATATGGCAGAAAGAAACGATTAGATTCTAACTACACTATTATGATGCTTGCTGGTTCGGTTCTTAGTATTGATTTGCCCACTAGCCAGCCGCGTTTTAAACGAATAGAGAGCGTGGAGTATGTGTTGAGTTCTAACAGGTGCCTTTGATTAAACATGCAGGATTAATAACCAGCTGCAGTTAAACTACATACAATATTAGCTTAGCTTGGACTATGGGTATTTACATAATCCAATCCCCAATCTTCCCCTCCAACCATACAGTCATCCAGTGAGACATGAATGGTTGCGCTGAGAGATATATTCAATAATTGTAGGTACAATGCAGCTCAAAGGCCTGATATATACAATTGCCCCCCCCTCAAAAAAAAAGAAAAAAAAATAGTCTATATAACGTGCTTCTCTCCATGGTACGGCGAAAAGATTCCTCTGGCACCCTCGTTCATAGACTTCACGGGCTTGCTGAACTTCTTGAGTTTCTGGCCAGAGGAGTTGCGTAGCAGTTCGGCTTTCTGAAGAATTTGTAGATGGTCGAGTTTTCGCACGCAGATAACCTTCTCTCGGCCATTGACTATAGATAAAACAGGAATTGTTAGAGGAAGTTAGAGCTGATATTGATGGGAGGTGTTCAATGATAAAGAAGCGGCGGGGAGTGGTAAACATACTGTAGCTGCCTCTTATTATGGGGTGCTGGTTGGGTCTAGGTGACACGGTAATCTCAATTTGGGGGTTTGCTTTTGCGAAGTCTGCAAGCTTGTGAGCTATAAATGACCTTATGGGGATTAAATCGGTCGTTAGTAAGTGGTGAGGTGAACTTGGACGCAGGTGGAGAAATCTTACTTCATGCCTCTCGAAGCCCCCGCCCAATCGCAGTAATGGAAGTCCAGGCGCTTGCACTGGAGTACGAATGCGCCGACACCATTCTGCGCCTTCGACACAGCGCGGAGAGCAGTTACAGGCATGCTTGTTTGTCGGTCTCGTTGATGGTGGGTTGTTTCACGGGACGTTGATAGTGGTTGGTAAAGTGGCGGCGGCTCGTTCTGGGTATCGCTGCGGTACAGCGGAAATTTCAGAAGGGTCGCGTCTGCCAAGACACTGAACTGAGCGACCGACGCGACTTCCCTTTGAAATGTCCCAAGGCATCGCTCCGTCCTTTCTCCCCTCCATTCCTTTCACTCACAACGTCCCTTTTTCAATCACCATATAGCCCCCTATTTTGGTTTTCTCCACAGCTTCATCAACACAGGAAAGGGAGTTTAAGCAGGCAGAAATCACGACACAATCAGCCATGGGAGACGCAGCTGAGGTCAACATTGACAAGCAGCTCTTTCACGCACGCCTGGGCAACCTTGTAGCGGCGTGGAAGGATCCCAAGAAGAATGATGTCTTTGGTGGCGTCAGCTCGATAGTTGTGATCTTAGGGAAGACGGAAGAGGGCCCATACTCAAAGAGTCTTTCTCTGCATGTATGATTCCTTTGATACTTTTGGCAGCCTTTACGTTCCGAACCCGACCGGGTGTGTTGTGTGATGAAAACAAAGCTGACGTAGTTTGCAGTTCTGGCTTCTTGGATACGAGTTCCCTACAACTTTGTTCTTACTCACACAGGAAAAGTTCTACATCGTCACAACTCCAAAGAAAGGTATGCCGCTCGGGTTCTTCTAAGCAATCTTGCAAAACGGACTTTGGAGGAGATGGGGGCTAATCTACTCTTGCCTTACAGCTAAACATCTTGAACCTTTGAAGGGCGGCAAAATACCCGTTGAGATTCTGGTGCGAGGAAAGGATGAGGCTGCAAATACCCAGATCTTCAAGGACCTTGCCGATGTTATCAAGAAATCGGGTAAGAAAGTCGGAGTTCTTGCAAAGGACTCAGCGCAAGGACCTTTTGCGAACGACTGGAAAAAGGTTTATCCTTCTGAAGCTTCGGGAGTTGAGGAGGTAGACGTGTCCGCTGCCTTTTCAGCCTTTTTGGCTCTTAAGGATGATGCTGAGTTGGTATGTTCCCAACCACTACCTGAGTACTTGAGGATTGCGCTAATCACGATCTTTTTATTTCTTTAGAAAACTATGCGCGCTTCTTCCAGAGCTCTAGTTGGCATCATGAAAGGATATTTCATTGATGAGATGTCGACAATCATCGACGAAGAAAAAAAAATCTCACATGCTGCACTTAGCAAAAAGATCGAGGATAAAATCGATGATGAGAAGTTCTTCAAGGCGAAAGAGTTGAAGCTTGGCGCTGATGTGAGCATAAAATACAGTTGGTTTGTACATTTGATAAACTAACTCTGTCATAGTTTGATCCGATGCAACTCGACTGGACTGTAGGCCCTGTAGTTCAAAGCGGTGGCAAATATGATTTGAGGACGAGCGCTGCCGCCGACGATAACCAATTACACGGCGGTATAATCTTGTCGACCATGGGACTTCGATATAAGAGTTACTGCTCAACTATTGCAAGAACCTTTCTTATCGACCCAAACAAGGCGCAGGAAAAATACTACAGCTTTTTAGTTGATCTCCAATGGAAGGTCCTTTCAGAGATTCGTGATGGTGTGGTTTGCAAAGATATCTACAGCAAAGCGATCGGCTTCATCAAAGCGAAACATCCTGAGCTCGAGAAGCACTTTCTCAAGAATATCGGTGCCGGTATTGGTATAGAGGTTCGCGACTCAAACTTAGTCATCAGCCCCAAGAGCACTCGTGTTTTGAAGGATGGGATGACACTTTGTGTCACCCTAGGCTTTCACGACTTAGAGAACCCAAAGCCGCAGGATTCGAAGAGCAAAACCTACAGTTTACTATTATCCGATACGATTCGGGTAACGGCTGGTGACCCTATTGTATTTACTGGCGGATGTCCGAAGGATTTGAAAGAGACAGCATTTTACTTCAAGGAAGATGAGCCGGAGGAGAAGGTTAAGGCGAAAAAGCCTGCACCTAAGCCCGCCCCAGCAAAGAATACCGCAGTCTTGAAGTCAAAGCTTCGAGGGGAACGGAAGGAAATCGATGAAGGAGCGGAACAAAAGAGGAGAGAGCACCAAAAGAAACTCGCCCAGGTGAAGCAGGAAGAAGGGTTAGCACGATACGCCCAGGGAGGGGCAGTCGGAGATGGGAAGGGCAAAAAGCTTATCAAGCGTTTCGAATCATATAAGCGCGAGAACCAATTGCCCCTCGCTTGTGCGGACTTGAAAATTGTTGTGGATCCCAAAAGTCAGACCATTGTTGTTCCTATCTTTGGAAGGCCAGTGCCTTTCCATATTGCAACATTGAAGAATGTTAGCAAAAATGATGAAGGTGACTTTACGTACCTTCGGATCAACTTCCTCTCTCCCGGACAGGGTGTAGGAAGAAAGGACGAACTGGTTCGTGTTTACTCCCCTAGCAAGTGCTTACCACTACAGAATGCTTACTTTTAGTTAAAGCCCTTCGAAGATCCTGGCGCCCATTTTGTGCGTAGTTTGACGTACAGAAGTACAGATAATGACCGGATGGCGGAGATCTGGGCCAGTATTCAAGACATGAAGAAGAATGCCGTTAAGCGTGAACAGGAACGTAAAGAACTAGAAGATGTTGTGACCCAGGATAATCTGATCGAGATCAGAAACCGCCGTCCTCAGCGTCTTGCAGATGTTTATGTTCGCCCTGCCCTTGACGGAAAGCGTGTACCAGGTGAAGTTGAAATTCACCAGAATGGTCTCCGCTACCAGTCGCCAGTTCGCAGTGATCAGCGTATCGATATTCTATTCAGTAACGTCAAGCATCTTTTCTTCCAGCCCTGCACGAGTGAACTTATCGTGTTGATTCATGTCCATCTCAAGGACCCCATCATGGTTGGGAAGAAGAAAACCAAGGATGTGCAGTTTTACCGCGAAGCGACGGATATCCAGTTTGACGAGACTGGTAATAGGAAGCGTAAATACAGATACGGAGATGAGGAAGAGTTCGAGCAAGAACAAGAGGAACGTCGGAGAAGGGCCGCTTTGGACAAAGAGTTCAAGGCATTTGCGGACAAGATCTCAGAAGCAGGAAAGAAGCTCGAGAATGGTGTGGATGTTGATATCCCTTACCGCGAGCTTGGTTTCAGTGGTGTACCGTTCCGCGCAAACGTTCTCTGCGCGCCCACTACAGACGCTTTGGTTCAACTCACTGACCCTCCCTTCTTGGTCATCACTCTTGACGAGATTGAAGTTGCTCACTTAGAGAGAGTTCAGGTTTGTCAACTGTTGGAACGATTTAATTAGAGATTTCTAACGTAATGCCTAGTTTGGTCTGAAAAATTTCGACATGGTCTTTGTCTACAAGGACTATGCCCGACCAGTTTCTCATATCAACTCAATTCCTATGGAAACCCTTGAAAACGTCAAAGAATGGCTTGATTCTTCAAACATTCCCTTCACTGAAGGACCTTTGAACCTTAATTGGCCCACTATCATGAAGACTGTACTTGCAGATCCTCATCAGTTTTTCAAAGATGGTATGTCATCAATTTTATTCCTAAACTGAGAAAATTAGCTAATAGGTGGTTGTTTGTAGGTGGTTGGAATTTCTTGTCAGTTGAGTCCGATGGCGACGATGATGAGGAGGAGGACGAAGAATCTGAATTTGAAGCCTCTGATTTTGGCTCAGAGTCAGAAAGTGAAGGGGAAAGTGATTTTGATGATGATGACGCCAGCGCGGACGAGGGCTCCGAAGCCTCGGACGTCGAATCTGGGGGTGAGATTTCAGATAATTCAGATTAACTCGTGATAGCCCATGGAAACTAATATGTATGTACCCGTGTTACAGAGGATTGGGACGATCTAGAAGAAGATGCAAAAAGAAAAGATGAAGAGAGCGGTCTAGTCGATAAAGAGAAGACAAAGAAACGAAAGCGGTAAACGCTGCAGTTGTAACAACATCGATTAGTATTCTGGGTGCGCGATTTTTTAACACTCACGGCCATGATCGAGTATCATACGTTTTTTGCGGGAATAAGGGTTATGTTTTATTAATACCTTCTTCAAACGTTGTATGTCCGACATGGGGGTGTATGATACTACGAGATCTGCAGCTTTTTATGCTTCTTTCACGTTTTTCCTGTCTGATTTTACCTTTAGTTATCAGTGTAGTTTTAATTAGGCCCTCGGTGGTAAAAGGTTTTTGTTTTTGTGGAGCAGGTGTAAGGGCTCAAAAAAGAAACGTACGCAATATCATGTATGCATGGAACGTATGACATTGAAGATATTGGATCCATGGATTCAGGGGTGCCAAGGCTAGATATATATAAAGCGGGGTTAGGCCACTAGCCGTACCCCACATTTTCCTGGAGAAACAGGACATCCTTGGTTCCCGTACTTGTTCATCCAATCTCATCTTGTGGGACAGACCGTTGAGACATTCCGTCACCATCCATCACTTGCTCACCCAAAATGGTGCTAATCACTGAATCTCACGTCGATATCGAAACATCTGGGGGCACGAAGATGAGAGTCTTCTTGTTTCACCCAGTTATTTCTGGGTACCCTAATGCAAAATTCCCTGGTGTTGTTGTGTGGAGTGAGATCTACCAAGGTAAAGAAATCCACGCATTGCACATTATTGGTCGTGAAATGACCCAATTATTGCCCAATCTCTGATTTCAGTATAACAACAGTTACTGGACCGGTATCCAGGTTCGCGAGGCAAATTGCTGGGCAGGGGTACATCTGTGCTGCACCTAGTGTATACCACGATTTTGAGGGTCCTGCTGCATTGGCCTACGATGTCCCGGGAACCGATAAGGGAAACGAGTACAAGATCAAGAAGGTGACTATAACAACCAATTGTCAACGGTTTTGAAAACCGATCTAATGCAGATACTATTTAGACTGTCGCTTCGTACGACGAGGACGCAAAACTGACTGTGGACTACTTATTGGGACTAAAAACTTGCACAGGTATTTATTTGAGAGATCGGGGGTGTAGTAAACGAGTGGAGTTAATAGTCGGTCAATGAACAGGCAAGATCGGAACTACTGGGATGTGCCTCGGTGGTCATCTGGCATTCAGGTGTGCTCTTGACCCTAGAGTTTCCAGCGCTGTTTGTTACTTTGCTACAGGCGAGTTTCCTACAAGCTCCAAAATAAAGACAGCGTTTTCTAATTATCTTGACAAACAAAAGATATCCATAGTTCTACCCTTGGACTGAACAAAAAGGATGATTCTTTGGCACGGATCCCAGAAATAAAGGGAGAGTTGGCGATGGTAAGTTAATTCAAGTCTATGCTTACAATTACAGTGGTTTCTCGAGCACATTTATACTGACAGTTGGTTGGTTTGCTAGATCTTTGGGAAAATGGACAACCATGTCCCACCTGCGGGTCGTGACCTGATCAGGAAGACCCTTCATGAGGCAGGGACCAAGTTCAGCTTCTATGAGTTTACCTGGGCTCAACATGCGTATGTATCCTGTCATATCTGTAGTAAGGCCGAAATCTATTTTGGGATTCGATAAGGTTATACAGCACAGGATTCTCTTGCTCAGTAACAATATTGAATCCCCAAAAAGAATTCGGCGTTGCCCAAATTAGCATTATTAGTGCTCCATTCTAACTGGAAATACTTGGTAATTTAGCTTCATTCGGGACGAGGAGTCCAAAGGAAGATACGACCCTGCCCTCTCAAAGATCTGCTTTGAAGTCCTCCTCGAGCTCTTCACCAGGACTCTGAAGACAGACTTAGGTGTTCATGTCAATGATGATACCGAAATTGAAGATGTCTGTTAATGCTTCTTTGAATGCATATGGGTATCAAGCAACTTTATTGTATCTAAGCTTAGCAGTCCCCAGTACACGAGAAAATAAATTACACATTTAGCATGTCATGCCCGTAGTAGCGGGAGTACTTGCATCGGCCAAACCTTTGAAAACCGCAATGAATTCTCTAGGGTCTTGTGCCCCGCCAATTTCATACCTCCCGTTTATGGTGAAGTTGGGAACACCTGAAATGCCATGGCGTTGAGCCACATGGACTTCCTTGTCAACGATGTCACCACCCGCATCAGACCCTAGCCATCCCTTGACTTCATCCTCCTCCAAACCAGCCTTCTTGGCAGCATCTAACAGAGTTTCGAAGGAGGTGATATCCTTCTCGTTTTCAAAATAGGCAGCAAAAAGCTCCTCTACCATCCTCGTTTGCAGGCCCTTCTCCTTCGCCATTTGGATGAGTCTATGAGAATCACGCGTATTTCCGGTCTTTCCTCCGAACTTGAAGTGGATTCCTTCAGCCTCGCCGATGGCCGAAAGACGCTGGAACATCGGGACTACTCGCTCTGCACCGAATTTGGAGTAATAGAACTCGGTCTTGTCAATGCCAACTTTGGGAGAGTCGGGGTTGAGATAGTATGGTTTCCAGGTGATATCGAATGTGTGGCCCGGATTGGAGGCAGAGAACTCGGTGATGGCCCTGTTGAGCTTCCTGTAGCCAACATAACACCAAGGACACACAGTATCTTGATTGAGATTTAGAGTCAGTTAAAAGTTATATATGCTAGCTTAAAGCTTTAAAGGACCACTTACCAGAAACGATGTCTATGGAGAATCGAGTCATATTGATTGCAGATTTTTTTAAAGCCACGGTGAATATTCTGACAAATTTGACGCTTGCGATATCGATAGGATGTTTGTGATAAAGTTGGAGGACTTCGCTCAGAGGCCGATGTTTTTAATGGCTAATCGCTTACAAATCCAAAACGCAGCTTACGGCATCGTAACGCCTAACCTTTTTTGATGGAGTAATTGTTAGCTATGGTGGGTGACAGCTGGAAAGGTACCTTCGTTTCAACACCCAAAATTTGGGCTGCTAGATAGTTTTAGGTATAGTGGGAACTAAGCTGGGCGATAATATTACTATAGTAGGATTAAAGGTTTTGCTATCGCTACTTTGAGTAGGTACTGCGATCACCTCTCCAAGTCTAGCCGTTAAGCGTTGCAAGGTTGCCCTTCCAGCTGTCACCCGCCATAGATATTTACTACCGCATTGACTACAGTACGTAGAGTAGTGAAATCGGACAAACTGCTAGCTGCATTTATATTTTTAACGAGAAATAAGTAAGTATTCTGCAAAAATCGAGAGCATAACCCCAGATTTTTTCTCGTTAATCCCGTTTCTAACGGTTTGTGGTAGATAATTCAGCTAGCGAGAACCATAAATTATCACTCGATCAACGACCACCAAAGAAAAGCTCTACAACCGAGCTTGGTTATTGACTTATCCATTGATACGTACCGATAAATTCTGGTATCAAAACCTTACTTTTGGTATTGACACGTTTCCATTCAGATTATGTATATAGATTTCACAAAGCTGTCTCTAGATGTGTCCACTTTGCTCATAATTGCAGTGATTGTGTCGTAGAGCTGGGATTATGCATACATACATCTATCAAATCAGGTTTCATTCTTTAGGTGATAAGTCGTTGCGACGCCACGTGTACTTGCGAGAACTAATACTACATGTATATCCTGGGTCTGTGTGGACTAATGTTATAAACCCCACGAGCTCATTATTCAGCGAGCTTGAGCCTTTCTTTTCCCCCAAGGGTCGAGCTTAGGCTCGAGCTCAAAATATATACTTTAGCTGAACCCGGGGGGCTATGGGGGTTGTGGGGAGGAGAAATGGGGGCTACCAAAGACCCTTTGTCCTTTGAACGCCATTTCAACTATTTATTTTATCGGTTTAGCTAGCTGCTTTCCCAATGACAATGCCCACTTAGTAGAAGGAAACCTGTTTTCCAGATTATTGACAACCGGCTCGAGTTCTACAAGCCTTATTTCTCCAAGAGCTGAGCCGGCTCGAGCTTATGGACCAACTCAGCTCGAGCCGGCCGAGCTGAGTCGGCCCATGCACCACACTGTCTGTCCGTAATAAGAAAACAGGACTTCCTCGGCGGTGCGGTGACTCACAGTAATTTCATCCTCTGTCACAGGCGCGCGCGCGCGGAATACATGCTCGAGTAACTTGGGAGTCTTGGCTTCTTATACATACGTCGCGTCTAGTATACTACCATATAAGGTCATATAGTGTAGATTTTAATAATAGTAGAGTTAGATATGTACGTGGCGTTTTAATACCTACACGCCACGGGGATCGTCATCTTCACGCAACGTCGACTCTTCTTGCTCTTACATATACATACATGTGTGTGAGATATCATGATCCGTTCTCCCAATACCTTCGTTATAAAGACTGCTTGTAACACTCGATAAGGCTCTCTCCTATTGCATATACTTAATTCCGGATCCAAGAATATCACCTCTTATCGTTCGACCGTAAATGAGTCAAAATCCCGCAGGCCAATCATTCCCACGCGGACAATGGGGCCATGAAAGATACATAGTGAGAGTTTCATTCATTCATCCGTTGCTTTTTAAAGCCTTCTCTTGTCCAAAGTCTAAACTGTATCATTCAAGTCATGCCCAGGTTATGCAGGGTGCGAAACCAACCCTATCCTTTTTGCTGGCTTCAGAGAATACGTGAGATATAAGAAGATCAAATCCCGCATCTACCTCCCCGACCCCGAACAAGAGAAGGAAGAAGAGGAGGAAGAAGAGAAGGAAGAAGTATCTACCGAACCACAGAAAAAAGCACGGCCAATCAAGCGACGGTGGGGTGGGTATACTTCCTCGTGCACCCGGTATATCTTTCCCGTCGCTGTTGAGAAGAAAGCAAATGCAGAATGGATTCAACCACACCAACACGCTGTCATGTTCTGGAAGGACATCTCCGGCGAACCAATGTTCTGGGCTGTTACATGCAAGAGCCACGAACCTCGAGACATAAAGGATGCCATGTACCAGTACCGATATCCCTTAAGCCCAGGTGTGCTGGAGGAAAAGAGGAAAGCCTCAGATCGATTAAAGGAAAAGATATCTATTCTAGATGATTATTGCTTGGAAGATCTAGATGACTGTAGTGTACGCACGAAGGTTAACGTGAAGAAGTTGAAAGCATACGCGAACTATATGGAGGGGCGTGTCATTGAGATTACTCCAGAAGAAGCTGAAAGATATCTTTCTAAGCAGGGACAAGCGTTACCGAAGATGGTTGAAAAGGTCAGTGAGGTGGGCCAAAACCCTCAAGTGGTTGGAGATATGCATCTCCAGAACTATGGGCTGGATGTGTCTAGGCTAGATCAACAGAGGCTATGTGAACATGGACTAGATGATCACGAGCCGATGGTAAAAACGAACCAGAAGAATATTGGGACAGACCCGTCGGATAGAGACAGTATGATGGATACGGATACAGGCCCCGAGCACAGCCGCCTTGAACCCGAATGCACTAACCCTGGAGGTAGCGAGAATACGTCTCATAATAGTATCTCCTTGGAAACAGACCTGTCTGATACAATGGGAATTCCGGGCGGTGTAGGAGAACAACACAAACAAGCACTGGCGGAGAAGCAGAAGAAGACCCCGAATTCGACGGATGTGAAGGAATGCCTTGTTGGCAACCAAGCATTAGAAGTAATGGAGGAGATAATCAGGGATATGTTCTGGTTAGGGGATAGTGCAGAGAGTCTCGAAGCGGTAGCTCTATTTGATATAGAGGGGGTAGAACACCAACTTATGAGGCCTAAAAGCCAAAGGCACAGTACTATCGGCGCTGATTTATAAATCACTAAAAGTACTGTTTTATTACTTCTTGTACTATTGAATGCTATGAGGCAGGCAGGTTGATCCACTGGGGTGTGGGTAATATGAGGACAGATAGCCGATGAGCCAAAGGACCGGTCGCAGCGAACACCGTGTCTTAGTAGTTAGTGTGTCTTCGCCTGCTTCTTTTGTGTCTTCCTTTCCTTTCCCTTTACTTTATCATCATGCGCTCTGATTACATCTTAACCAAGTCAAGGTTTCTGTTAAAAATGATCATTGACCTGATATTGGAGATATCAGCCACTGATCTTACGCTGCGCCACAATTACCATATCATCAAGGGAGAAAAAAAACACGTAGGAAGGTTGGAGGCGCGCAATATCATTTTTATCACACCACCAGAAGTGATGTAGACCTTGGCAGACCTCAAATATATCCGATACGTACATATTAGGAAGACATACAAAGTTCGGCTCTAAACAAAATTTCCAACATTATACAACGTAAAGCGAGCACCCCGTCCTCTTAGTTTGCCAAACATGCTACAATAAACCAGAATGCTTTCCCATCTTATAATTGGATGATTATAGCCCTACTTATCACTAAGCTATGAGGTTAATTGAGGCAAGGGGCAATATGCGAAATGGTGAGAGAGAAAGGCGTGCTCAGCCGAACACCACTAGTTCTTCTGATTGCATATGGGATGATCAATAGAGAAGCATTTCTATTGGTTAGAATAGTCTATATACTATAGTCGATAGAAGCATATATGAATAGACAAAGAACTACTCCCGTGATGGGATCCGGGAGGGGAAGGGAATTGACATCGAAAGAAACACTGACAGAATTTCATATTGAGTCTTGGGTATGTATATATCAACCTTGAACTCCCAGATATATCTCCGGGAGAGTAAAACTATCCTTTCATGAAATCCAATTAATATCACACGCGCCCTGAGCTCGAGGACCCAAACCACTTGCCTTTGACAGTCCGAAAGATTGGACAGCCATAATGTACACACCCGCAATCATCAGAAGTTCCCACCCGATGAGACGGGTTCACAAAGAACCTCCTCGTCTTAAACGGAACACTGCCAATGTTGGCACTCTTAAAGGCTCCTAAATGTTATAGCTAAGCTATCGGTGGATACATTGTTGTAACGGAAACAACTTTTGTAAGTTAGTCCCCTGAAGAATAGTACTGGCTCTAGCACGCAGCCGGCAGCATCTAATCATTTTACAGATCAAGAACACCTGTCAAAGACCTAGTACAAGAGGTTTCAACTATTCTTACACGCCATTAATTACACAAGTTTACATGTTAGTAATAACTATGTAGATATAAAAGGTTCTCTGCGCTCTAGAAGAAATGTCAAAAAAAGAAAAAAGAACCTTCGTCACAATATATCACTCGGTGCTAAGTTCACGTGACTCAGAAATCCCTCATGATCATGACAATCCTATCCAGTCTCATCAACTGCGCCAATAACTTTTCCTCCCTTGTACTCCAGATTTCCAACTCCCTTTTCTCTCCTGTTGTCAAATACTCTTCTTGGTTCGCCTGTACATCCGTACGCTCCCATTTCTCTAATAAACTTTTGCGTTTATCACGCTCGGTGTTGGTACGCTGGATACACCTAGCCATAGCCTTATACACATCCCCAATGAGAGCATTCTTGGCTCTCTCGAAATCATAAAACCACAAGAAAAACATCCTGGAAACCTGTGGCGTTGCTGTTTTGGGTACTTCCTGGAGTTCCAGATGACCGGCTTCATGGAGGCCAGAGAGAGTCGCACGGATTTCTTTTTGTTTTAGGAGGGCTATGTTTGCGATCTAATATATGGGTTGTGAGTAGGTGAAAGGCGAGAAAAGGATAAATGGTGGAACAAACCTGCTTCTCATCAAGCTTGCCTTTATCTTTGACGATCCTCAGCAGCCGGGTTCCCATACTACCGAATCTTTCTTCTACCACTTTTTCAACCTCGAGTTGCTTTATTAATTTTCCAAGTTCCTTGTAATTGATGCTCCATTCACCCATACCCCGGGTGCTTTCGTGTTTTAAAAACTTAAAGGAATCTTCGGCAAGGAGTTGGAGGTGCTGCTTTATGATTGCCATTCGCTTCTTCTTTTTTGAGGCCTCTGGATCTGCATCGTCAATTTCCTCATGGTCGGCCCATTCGTCTTCTTCCTCATCTTCGTCATCATCTTCGGCGTTGCCATTGAGATGTTTGGGTGACTCATCATCCGAATCTTCCAAAGAACGTTTACGACCTTTCGAGACCTCCTTTGGTGGTGCAGCTATCGAGTTATCGAGCTCGATAGAAAAATCGAAGGTTTTTGACAACTCAAGTACAGACAATTTAATTCCTACAAAAATCAGCATAATTCAATGTACCTGATTCGGCAGACCCACTCTTCTTAGGATTATCCTCCTCTTCATCATCGTCTCCAATAACATGGCACCGTAGATATTTCGGTTCTAACTTCTCCAAAAACTGTCCATACACCAAAGAAGTCGTCTTCCCTAGTCTCTTTTCCGCCAGTGAGACTAATTCCTGGTTTCTAAATAAAACCAGGAACTTCTCATGGTTGACCCTCAGAACCACCTCTTCATCAACCTCCCACTCCTCCTCTTCGACTTCCTGGTCGTACATACTAACCTTTGCCCTTTTCTTTGCCTTCCCCTTGGCCGATGATGCAAGCTTTCGCTTCATTCCAGCGTGTGCATTAGTATCCCCGTCTGCAAACTCCGCCATTTTGATCGCGATCTGCCGGTCGACCTCCTTTACAAGACGGGTCTCCACGGTGAAGTTCTTACGCAACTGGGCTGTGAGCGATTTGCGCATTGCGTTGATTGTGTCTGTTGGTGGGTTCATGTGGTGCTCTTGCACTTGAATCAGGAAACGTGACGCGACCATTTCGGTGATAACGGATTTCAGCGTTTCGACCGATGTGATGGTGTCTTCAGCGTCTTGACCGGCCTTTTTAGTGGAGGTTCCATAGGCGCTGAGGAAGTCAGAGACCCGGGCATGCCCGAGTTGCAACATGTTGCTGATGATCAAGGCTCCCTGATTAGTTAGATAGGTGTTTGGTCAAAGGGCACGCGTAATAAGAATAAGGGCAGGTCGCATACATCATTCCCATATCTACTCTCCATAGCACGGATGATCCTACCAGCATGAAGCAGCTCATAGATCTGCATCCAATTTGTCTCATAGTACACTACATCCCTATGGTTTTCGGAATGTGTGTAGTGGGTAACTATGTGCTGTTGTATAAGCACTACAAGAGTCTGCTTGACGATCTTGGGACCGAGCTTTATGTGGGAGCATATTTGCGGTATTGGCAGGCGGCCGAGCTGTAGTAGGATTGAGACGACTTTCTGGGGTGTATGTTGGTTTTAATTTCTGGTGGATAGGAGAGGGGAATTACATACGGAGGAGACTTCGCCGTAAATGTCGTTTACAAGAAGGGCACAAAGTTCGGCAGCATGCTGCTGGAAGTTATGGTGTTAGTGTATGCTCCAGATGAGTTGTAGGTGCGTACGCTTACTTGCGACATTTCATAGACTTGAGTTTGGGGTTTTAGCTGTAGTTAGGATCTGGGTTGGGAGGTGGAGGGGTGCTATGGCGTCGGTGTACTGCTGTGAGTCATTCGTAAGAGGTCGAGAGGCGTGGTGAATTATACAGCGCGATGCTGTATGTAGTATACGTATGGCTCTGATTGCTGCGCAGGCCTATGTGCAGCTGTGAGTTAATGCTGTATGCTTTGAGTTCAATGTTGCTCACGAGCAGAACTATCCGTATTATCTCTGATAGTATTGTAATATATATGGGGATATGAACACCCGTATAGCCTCGTAATACGTACAGCACTGTGCGCGTGGAAAATCTCCGATTGCGAGTAATGTAGTGTAGTGGGAGCCGCTGTGTCTGTCTATCTCGAGCAGGACGGTGGTCAGGTATTATCTGTTTTGCCTGTTACTTTTGGGGCGAGTGTAATCTCGGCCGTGTAGCTGCGGCGCGAGTGCGGTCCTTGGGCGTGCCACACAGTATCTTGCGGTTGCGTAAAGGACGTGCGCTCAATCGCAGGAAGTGGGATTATTCCGATTATTGCGCAGTCATGGTGGGGACTTTTTTGTTCGGCGAATCTCTCTGCACGTGACCTAGGATCTAAGTCATGTGATTGAAGAGCCCCACCAGGAGGTATCGTTTCTACGCTGTTTTACAGGGCACCCCTCCATACCGTGCGTACAATCAGTCCCCACTCTCGGGAAAATGATAATGGCCCGCATCTAATTCGTCGACCGACTCCCGACTCCCCAACTCGAGTCTCATTTTGTCTGCCATCCACCATCCACCGGCTACTCAACTCCTCTCCCCTCCACACATCTCCCATATCACTCGCTATGTTCGCCCGGACTACAATCTCTCGGGGCACCCCCCAATGGCTCTCAGCAGTCTCTAACCAGCGCCGTGGAATGGCTGCCGCCGTCGCAAACCCGTTCCACTACTCGGTCGCCGATGCCACCGGGATTAAGGTTACCAGCAGGGACGACGGCGGCCCTACTACAAGCCTTGCTATTGTTGTTCGCGGTGGAAGCAGGTACGAGAGTGCCCCGGGCGTTGCTCACACTTTGGAAAAGTTTGCTTTCAAGGTATGGATGGACCCGAGAATGCCCGGCGGGGTATTTGTGGCATAGGTTGATGATGGATACAACACGGGTGGACGGATGCATGGGTCGATGGGCACACCGCTGACGGATTGTCTCAACAGAACACCACAAGACGTTCCGCGTTGCGTCTCCAGCGTGAATCCGAGCTTCTCGGCGGTACTCTGTCTTCCTCTCTGTCCAGGGAGAACATTGTCCTCCGAGCAAAGTTCTTGAGAGATGACCTCCCATACTTTGTTGAGGCCCTCGGGGAGGTCATTACAAAGACCAAATACACTCGTATGTCACTCACGCCCTCCGGAACATGATTTTCCCAAGGAGACCCAATCTCTTGCTTTCCAGAGCATGTTTTTCTGAGGGAATGACATATTTGAATAAGCATATCGATCTAACACGCCCCCACAGCCCACGAATTCGACGAAGAAGTGTCCGAGACGATCTCATACGAGCTCCACAGCCACACCCACACCGCTTCAAGCATTGCGCTTGAGACTGCTCACAACGTCGCTTTCCACAATGGTCTTGGATCGCCCACCGTTGCCCTGACCAAGAGCTACCTCAAGGATAAAACAGTCTCATCATACGCCGCCTCTGTGTACGCTCGCAGCAACATCGCCGTTGTCGCTTCTGGAGCGCCCCAAGCTGCCCTTGAGAAGTGGACTAAGGAGTTCCTCGCTGATGTCCCCGCCGGCAACGGTCCTTCCACCACCCCCGCTAAGTACTACGGAGGTGAGAACCGTGTCTACACCCCTGCAGGAAACGCCCTTACCATCGCCTTCCCTGGCAGTGCTGGCGCCCCCAAGTTCCAGCCGGAGTACACTGTCCTTGCCTACCTCTTGGGTGGACAGTCCACCATCAAGTGGAGCACCGGATCTTCACTGCTTTCTCAGACTACTGCTGGAATTCAAGGTGTATCTGCTGTGGCCAAGCACACCGCCTACACTGACGCCGGTCTCCTCCACATCACAATCTCTGGACCCGCATCAGCGTTGAAGTCGGCTGGAACTGCGGCGGTTAAGGCGATCAACGAGTTGGCTAATGTCAAGGCGGAGGATGTCAAGAAGGCTATTGCCCAGGCGAAGTACGACGTTCTTGCGGCCATTGAGGACAGGTCTATCGGTTTGGAGCTTGTTGGACAGTCTGTTATTGCTAGCGGAAGTGCGCCACAGGTGGCGGACACCGTTAAGGGTTTGGAAGGTGTCACATTGGATGCTGTGAAGAAGGTATGTTTTTAGGTTTTTGGCCATTTTTTTGTGGGTTGCGCTAATATATCATGTGATAGGCTGTCAAGAGCATTCTTAGCGGAAAGGCTACATACGCTGCCGTCGGAGACGTGCATATGTTGCCATATGCGGAGGAGCTTGGATTGAAGGTTTAGAGGAACCTTTGTGCGAGGGGTGGTGTTTTATCTGATGAAAACAATAAAGATAGATGGTGACTTAGCTGTGTCATAGGATAGGTGTATTTCAAAATGTGTAAAGTTTTTCTCTTCTTCTCGTTTCTGTTTTTCTTTATCCGTTCCTGGTGGGTGTTCTGAAATCGTGATTCTGCTTGCTTGCCTGCCTGCCATTTTATGCTGTGTTTTGCGTACCCGTAACCACACCAAGAACAAAAAAAGGACGATCCAGTGTATTTTTATACCAGAAACCTTGGAAGATTTGGAAAGGATATCTTCGGCTCGTCCCAATACTTTAATCGTGTGAAATTCTCAACAGATCAAATTCATTGGATTGTCAATAATATCATTGTGGCAATACGCATGTAGTTTAGGTAAACCCCCATCTTCGCAATTGGCTGCCTGTTCACTTGAAATTTACTGGACCTGCATACACTATGGCTACCTGTACCTACTTAGGCACGATGTTAACGCACGATTGTATGTACAGTCGTGTTAAGAAAGTCCTGGCAGTCAGCACCACACGAAATATTAAAATCCTTCCCACTCAACAACCATCAATTGGATTTGATTAAAATAAAATAATTAAGCCTTGTAGATGTCCAGAGTACAAGTATTCCTACCCACAGAATTATTGCTGGATTTCTGCTTTTGTGATACAGTGACTAGTGAATATTGCGATTTGAATACTTCCAGGAGAATAGCTACACATGCACTAGCCAGAGAATTTCTGCAATTAAATCAAGGGTATCCAGGGTCATAGACTCGAGATAGACATTTAGACTTTGGAGAATGCTCTTGTTGTTGTTGAGACTTTGTGGGTAGAGCATGTGGGTCCAAATCACCATTTCCAGCCGAAACTTTTCATGGAAGCTACACATTTAGTATTCATTCCAAATTCTCAAGATTTTAGAATATAATGAATAGTATCCTAATTTTCCTGTACCCTTAATTTCAAGTCCTCTGGAATTATGGTTGTTGAGAGGGACTGTGTTATATGTGCCGCTATCGCGTTGTCATCTACTGACAAGACTTATTTAACACGGCTGTATACTAATCCGTTGTAGTGATGCAGCGTAGAGAGTTCCGAATTGAACCTAGCTGAGGACTCTAAATTTCGAATACGGTAGTTGTAATGCCGCGGTCGTTGCGGCAGCAACATTCCTGGCCTCGTGGTTTTGTCCTTACGTACACCGGCTGAGATGAAGGCTTGTAATCACGATTAATGCGTTATTGCCGAGCGCAGGGCTTATTGGTGAGTTTTGAGTGATTATAAGTCTTGAACGTTCCTGTTGGCCATACAATAGCATGGTTACATGTACAAGTAAGTACTGGTATCAATCATAGTTGCTACATAAAACTTTGAGGCACGGCACCAATCAGATGTCATGCATGAAAAGATGAACTTCCACCACTGAGTTACTTATGTACCTACTTGCTTGAAGAATATCCAAACTTCAAAAGCCTCAGTTTTGTTCCTCGGTGTCGGCCTTTTGGTCTCTGATTCAAATCGTATTGATAGCTGGAGCTCTTTATCACCACAGCTCACTCGGACACAATCAGATGATTGCAGACACTTTTGAGCCTCAGTGAAATCGGTATCGGGCCGAGACGACCGGTGCACTTCCAAAGTTGTGAACCCGGCCGGCGACAACAGCCAATACCGGCACCTAACGAACCAGTAGCAACAAGGAAACAATAGGCATCGCAGCGATAGACATCGATCGGAAAGGACTCTCCGAACCAGATCCTCCACGAGCTGAGAAAGGCAAGCAGGCAGTCACGATGGCATTCTCGTATTTCCTGCAGATGCATTAAAGTAAAACAGAATACAACCTACTCTAGAGCACTTGTATGCACTCTTGTTGCCATATTTAGACCAAGCACAGTCAACTGTAAGGGGAAGCTGGAAGGAATACCTTAAACGCCCACACAGCTATTACTGCGGTCGGAAACGTCGAGTGCTGCGAAGATAGATTATATAAGGGGTGGCAGGGTAAGTTCTTTTTTATCTATCTTTTCCCTAAGTCGATTCGACCCAAGATTGACCCTTTACAGCTCATTTTGCTACGCTTAACTTCCAGACAAAATTCACAAGTGGGGGAATAATAGAGCCGTACCTAGCTGCAGAGGCAAGCACCGCCATGCAGAAAAGAGCCATCTAGATATTCTAGCTGGGGCTTTATACAACAAAACAAATAATTGCAATGTATGTATGCATAGCTTTCTCTGCTATTACTTTACCTATATTGAAAATTATGGGAGATCGATCCCCATTAATTCAAGCTCTTCTTATTACTGCTGTGTGTCGTACCTGTACTGTACAATTATGATAATGCTCTTATTGGCCTTGTTGTCCCATCTACTGTTGACTGCTTCGCCTTCTCTTCTTCCTTACCTTTCGCTGATCAAGTCTGAAGCTTCATCTCGAAATAACTAACCTACCCCCCTCCAGTACCCCTTTCTCGTACACCCCTTTCTTTCGCCCCATATTCTGCTTTACCCCCTCCTCACAACTCATGCTAAATGTTCCCATTTGTGAATGGCAGACGAATCTCTCGCGCGAAAGAGCCCCCTCCCACTTCCCCCCCTTCGCAAGAAGACCCTGCAGTCAGGTCGCCTCACCACGCACGACCCACCACTACTCGCTTCCCCGACCTTCAAATTCGTGACACCGCCGCGCCCTGCATAGCTAACCCCGGAGCCTGCACCTGAGAAGGGAAAGGTCGATCAATAAATAAACCACCTCCATATTTAGAATCAAGGACTTGGCCGCCGCGCGCGCCTCCCCCCAGACCTGGCGGAATCTAATTCTGAAGAAAGAGCTCAGTCTCTTTTGTTCACGAATCTCGACGGAATGGACGCAGAGCAATACCCAAACTCGCTCGGCGACGAAGAGGAGGAAGAGGAGGATGAGGAAGAGGAGTTGGAGGAAGAAGAGGAAGAAGAGGAAGATGACGATTCTGTCGACGAATCCAGCTTCATTAACGATCACGCGCAAAACGCAAATACTACTCCTAATTTCACCTTCGGCCGCCAATCTGGGCAACAGCAGGGACAAATCTCTATAGACCCTACTCTTGACACTCCTCCCCCACCAGACCCCCATGGCGGCGCTGATCCACAGCAGCTTCAGCATCATAACCACCAGCAGCAGCAACAGCAGCAGCAGCAACAACAACAACAGCTCGTCCAGCAACAGAATCACTTCGTGACCCAGAGCCCGCGACAAATGTATACCGACATCGCGCGCTGCGCGACTCAATTCCCGCTAGAAGACCACCACGGGGGTGCGAGATTTGCATCCTCGAGTCCTGTACCTCCCCGGCCAAAGATTCTTCCAGCATTCACGCCGACCGATCGGAGTTTGCCCGACCGGACGGTTACAGATGAGACATTGGATGATGCTTATGTCTCGTTCATCCTCTACTGTAACCCTTCGGTGCCTTTGAACTGCGATACTACAGAACTGCGGAAGGCATTTCGACAGCCGCCCAAGAGCGATGGGAAGGTGTTCAACGTACATCGTTTGCTGCAATTGATCGAGAAGTTTGAGGGCAAGGAAATCAAGACATGGACAAAACTAGCGACAGAATTGGGAGTAGAGAGGACTGCAGACCAGAGTGCGCAGAAGGTACAGCAGTATGCTGTTAGACTAAAGGTACGGTCGTGATTCCTTTTGGTTTGAGGATGTAATTCTGATATATAGACCAACAGCGGTGGATGCACGCAATGCATATAGATGCGTTCTTCGAATACATCCTCAACAAGCCACACACCTACTACCAACAAATACCGCACCATACATCCTCACCAACTCAAGACCAAATGCGTGACGGCGTGCCCCTCGAAGAAGACCTTGCTCTCCGTGCTCTCCATCCTGAAACCCGCCCAAAACGCGGTCGCCGGAAAACTGACGACAAAGATGACGACGGGACTGATAAAGACATGCCAGATCCAAAAAGACCACATCTTGAGACACCGACACCCTCAACCGCAGATCCCAACAGCGCAATTGATTTTAGTACTGCTCTCTTTCCGCCTCACCCTCAGTCTGCTGTTTCTTCCGCCGGCGGTGCGGACGGAATGGATAGGTATCTCGACGAGTCGGACCCATGGGCGGCGGCCACCCAGTCAGTTCTTAGCGGGGGAGGAGCCAGTGCCTCTGGTGCGGGACAACAATTCCGCTGGCGCGCCTTTCCACGAGAAGGAACAACTCCATCTACAGCGCACCCACCAATAACAATCCTAACCTCCAACGAGGGCAACCAAACCCCTATCGATGAAGTCCCAACCCCTACTACCCCCGCATCTGGCTCCAAACCGCGCTCTCGTCGCCGTCACGGACCTGCTGTCTCCTCCGCCTGGCCATCCTCTGGAAACCCACTCACTGGCAAGCTTCGTGGGCGCCCTCCAAGCAACCGCTCAGTCCGTGATGGTCCATTCTCGACATTTCCCGCAAACCCGACAGGGAAGGGCCACACAATTGATCTCAGTCCCGGCGGATCTGGCATAACGTCTACACCAATGTCAACGCCAATTGCAACCCATGCTCCACCACATCAGTACACATTCCGCCCGCAGCAGCTACATTTAACTGTTCCGGCACGTACAGGTGGCCACATCAGCATGGCATCCCCGTCAAGCGCAATCACGCCACATCCACATATCAATGGCAACGGCATCCCCTGGAAACGTGCAAAGAGTCCCCTTGGTCGTGGAGACAACGGTACAAGCTATAACAGCTCTGGTGTGTCCAGCCTGGGTCTTGAAGACGTCGAGCGCAAGTTTTCGGTTGCATTACTCCAGGCAGATGGTGCACTACTCGAGGTTGAAGAGTCAAAGAAGATCGCGGAGCGCGTTGTTGCCGGTTTACGGCGGTCATGGCCAGACTCAGGGGAAGCCGAGGAGAGGGCTATAGCAACGATCATGGGGTGCGGAGATGACCCTACGGGCGAGGGAGGTTGTAGGGAGCTGCGGATTACCAAGCTTGGCGGAGAGAGGAGAGCTGATCTTGATGATCTGTTGGGAGACGACGATGACTTGGACGATGGTGGGGTTCGATATGATGTTAGGTGGTGTGTCATGTTAGGGCCTGTGAAGGGGGAGTTTTCGCAGGTGGTGACATTGGGGCCCACGGGATTCGGCCGAATGAATAGTGGGCTGAGCACATTGGGAGATGACGATGACAATGGATTGAAGGAATTGGACGGCCTGGAAGTGTTTGACGACTCCGGCAGTAGTGAGAATGTGGAAGACCTGAAGAAGCGAGTGGCAGAACTGGAGAAGAAGGTCAAAGACAAGGAGCGAGAAATCAAGGGCGTAAGGCAGAAAGTACTAAAGGCCATTGTGTCTTGAATTGAAACTAATACGAGCCCCTGGCGGGTTGCAGCTGGGTGGGAGTCTGTTATTAGTTATTTGTTTTATTTCATTTTCGTATTTTTTTCAATTTCTATTAAATACCCTCTTCCGGGTTTGATTCTTTTGAAAGGGTGTTAGCCGGTGTATTGATTAACTTAACTATGTAGTTGGTTTGGAGGAGTATATTGAACGTCATTAAAAGTTGTTGGCATTGGTTAGCCGGTGTTGTTGATGTCATTAATCGTGTTTGATAACTTACCTGTATTTACATGAACTATCACTCGTAGTATAACATCTACATTGAATCTATGGAGCGAGCGCGCTCTTACTTCCTGATTGAGGCTTTCGTTAAATATATGCGATCTTGCGCTATCCAGATAAGTTCAATATCTTTTATGGTGGTTGCAGCTGGTTAGGATTTGGTACTTGGTCATGAGCGTAGTGGTACTGTGAGCGCGCCACTCAACCTGCAGAGAGGCAATTCCATGAGTGAACCTACATACATAGAGTACATGTGCTCTATTCATCATCTAACCTAGGTGTGAATGATTGGGTCCTGGGTAGTGGTAGGAATACTGAGTGGTGAATTAAGGAGGGTATGATACGATCCACTGAACCGATTATCCTCTTGGCCTGGAAATGGGAGGCGAGTGATCCCAAATGATTGGGCGTGATAAAACGTTACATGGAAAAGAGACCAGCATCAACCTGAAATGGAAGCTAGGCCTTGGCCAGCCTATTTGGTGACAAGGCTCCGGATTAGGACAGGAGTCACTTATTAAAACATTCCTAAAACCGTCGCACGTGCAATACTATGTTTGCCAGAACAGCTACAGAACCTAGTGCAAATAATAATAAATAATATGAGCTTACAGCATGTACAGCTCAGTCCGTCAGTGAGAGCTGTTTCTCGGCTAGTTGTGCCAGTGTGCGGGCCTTCCCCGTGCGCGCCGTTGCCATCGAGCACATGCTTCCATTGCACGTCTGGGACATCTCTAAACAGTGGTGGACATTAGAGGGCATTTAGCACATTTGGATGCTGGGTTTGCCATGACACGATAAGGAAGCTGACGAACGCGGCTGCTGAACAGGAAACCGTGTCTCGTTCAGCCGCGTTGCTTGTTCTCAAATGTACGCGGCAGCTGGCAGGGGTTATCGGAACAATTTCTAGCCACAGGGCTGGTGGTTTGCCTCTCTTTCCACACCCCCTGCAAAGAACTGTAGCAGGAATTGCTATTCCATTCATAGTGGGCTTCTTCTTCTTCTTCTTCCCCTTGATTCTTCCTCTTCTTCTTTCTTCTGAGGTTCCAGGGGTTTTTCTTTCTTTCCTTCGTTTACATAACATCTGTTTTTTTCGAACCACACTACTACTCTACCACATTCCACTTTATTTACTTGAAGCCTTAAATTGGAATTTAACTCGCTTCTCACCAGCGCCAGAGGAGAGATAGCGCGACCATGGCGACCACAGGTGCCCAGTTTGGCGAGGACGCCGCGAGAAGGAGAGCAGTGGCTCCGGATCTCAATGGACCTCCAATAGTTGTAACTGATACTGAAGATAGGAAGAAGGAGCTTAAGCCCGTTGTAAGTTTGCTGCGCCATCCACCATATCGGATGCCCCTTTCAATATGGAAGCTGACGGGAATCATAGAGACAAGCTGGAGGGATCGATATTGAGCCTATATTAGCTCCATTATTGTTCACAATCTTGTCGTTTTTCACAAGGCTGTATAAAATTGGACTTTCTGACGTAGTTACGTGGGATGAAGCTCAGTACGTAGTTCTTTGGGTGGGGCACAAAGGAAAACGACGATCACGGAAACTTACAAGGGTGTTTATAGTTTTGGAAAATTCGGCTCTCACTACCTTAAGCGTGAATTCTACTTCGATGTGCATCCTCCCCTAGGAAAGATGCTTGTTGGTCTCTCAGGGTACCTTGCAGGTTACAATGGTTCCTTTGAGTTCAAGTCTGGAGATCACTACCCGGCGGATGTCAACTTCACTTTCATGAGGGTTTTCAACGCCGCATTCGGCGCACTCTGTGTTCCGCTTGCGTACTATACTGCGAAGGAGTTCAGGCTCTCAACTAAGGCGACTTGGTTGGTTACGTTGATGGTATTATGTGGTAAGTTTTTGTGTATCCACTGGAGCTTTGTACCATGTTGCATAGCTAATGACGATGTCGTGTAGAAAACTCGTACACTACCATCAGTAGATTTATCTTGCTCGACTCCATGCTCTTGTTTTTTACCTTCACGACTATGCTCTGCTTTGCGCGGTTCCACAATCTCCAAAGCCGATCGTTTTCCTTCCAATGGTGGCTCTGGATTGTCTTGACCGGATTGTCGATTGGGTGTGTGTGCAGTGTCAAATGGGTTGGATTGTTTGTTACCACTTTGGTTGGGTTGTACACCATTGAGGATCTCTGGAACAAGTTTGGAGATCTTAAGATGCCGAAGGTACGTTTTTGTATGCGTTTGCGGCTGATCAAGGCTTACAATCTTTTAGATCACCTATGCGCAACATTGGATCGCCCGTGTCATCGGCCTCATCGTAATCCCGACCATAGTTTACATGGCCAGTTTCTGGGTCCACTTCCTCATCCTAGAGAATTCCGGTCCCGGTGATGCCCAGATGAGCTCACTCTTCCAGGCCAATCTTAGAGGTTCAGAGATCAAAGAATCCCCTCTTGAAATTGTTATGGGGTCTCGTGTGACCATCAAGAATATGGGTTATGGTGGTGGTCTTCTTCACTCTCACGTTCAGACATATCCCGAGGGTTCAACGCAGCAACAAATAACCTGCTATCACCATAAGGATTCCAACAACGACTGGTTTTTCAACCCTGCCCGTAACCAACCAGACTATAACCCGGAGGACCCCGTTCTTCGATATGTCGGCAATGGTGACGTCATCCGTCTCATCCACGCACAGACCGGTAGAAACCTTCACTCTCACGCTGTGCAGGCACCCATTACCAAAGCAGACAACGAGGTATCATGTTATGGAAATATGACCGTTGGTGATGACAAGGATCACTGGACTGTCGAGGTTGTCAACGACGCCGCAAGCAAGGACCACAGCAAGATCAGGACTCTCACCACAGCATTCCGTCTCAAACACACCAGTCTCGGATGCTACCTCCGTGCCGGAAATGTGAACCTCCCACAGTGGGGTTTCAAGCAGATTGAAGTCACTTGTGTCAAGAAGAACAATCCCCGTGATGTGTTTACTCACTGGAACGTTGAATCTCACTGGAACGAAAAGCTCCCCAAGGCAGATGTCGGTGCCTACAAGTCACCTTTCCTCCGTGACTTTGTTCACTTAAACGTTGCCATGATGACTTCAAACAATGCTCTTGTTCCTGACCCAGACAAGCAAGATGACCTCGCGTCCCAGTACTGGCAATGGCCTATTCTCCATGTTGGGCTGAGGATGTGCAGTTGGGATGATGGCATTGTCAAATACTTTCTCCTTGGCAATCCAATGGTTTACTGGGGTTCTACCGCCTCTCTGGGTGCTCTTGTCTTGATGGTATTGTTTTACCTTGTCCGATGGCAGCGTGGCTATGCCGATCTTGACCAAGGTATGTATCTTCCCTCAATTTTCTCTCTATACTCTAAACTAACGAATCCAAATAGCCGGTATTGACCATATCCACTACGCTGGACTCTATCCGATTATTGGTTGGGTTCTCCATTATCTACCCTTCATTGCTATGGCCCGTGTCACCTACGTCCACCACTACTACCCGGCGCTCTACTTTGCTATCTTGGTCTTTGGTTTCGTATTCAACCACGTCTGTAGCAAATTGCCAAAGGTGGCAGCTCTTTCCGCATATGCGGTTGCCTACTCACTTGTTATTGGCGTATATGTATTGTTTCTCCCCATTTCATGGGGTATGGAGGGAGCAGCGAGCCAATATAGCTACCTGAAGTGGAGCGATAACTGGAGAGTCTATTAAATAGCGCAAGATATCAATATTGTTTTCTTTTTTACTGGGTGGGACTATTGAGGATGGGGTGGGGTATAAAAACTGGAATACTTTTTTGCGGTTAGACGCATAGGAATTGAGTGCAGTATGGGAAAGAAGAATAATCTCTTGTTTTTTGTTCTTTTATTTGCTTATTATTTATTAGCATGAACCTCTGTCCATAGCTTCGTAGTAGTATTTCGAGTGCGTTTTTCGATTTTGTAAGAGTGTGAAAGTTATTGGCAAGCGAGGGTCATTTGGGTTGGGGTTTATCTTGGTTTTCTTCAGTGGTTCTGATAATGGTAATAACATCATTTTCATGAGCGGTAGTGTGTGTGTACGGTATTGGTATTGGTGTTGGGTCTGTTTAAGGAATAAAACGGTTGCCAGGAACTACATTATATTCACTGTTTATCACTCGGGGGCTTTCTCTTGGCATTTCCGATGATACTTGAGACTCATTGTACCACCACGCCCGATGAGCTTTGCGGCAGCACTAGCCAAGTTGAAATCATATGATAAGCCTCTCTGGAAAGCTTTAGTCCCACCGTATAATAGGGAGCCGTAATTTTGTTGGGAGATCAATTTCTGTGAGCCACTCTCTTGGTGTCCACTGGCTTTAGGGTGGACAGCATTTTTCGACAGACGGAATTTCTTCCTACTATTTATGTTTTATTGCTCGCATGCTTATACATCTCCCCGCAGGCAAAATAAATAGAAATAAAAATAAGTGAGTCTAATAGCGATAAAGAGTGTTTTAAGTTAGTATTATACAAGCCGATTCTGGCCTTCGATCGGCCGGTGAGGACAATGAAATAAAGAAGAATGACGACTAGTGTCACTAGAGAGGTGTACTATCGACACTATAGAGGTGTACTGCCGCTGCTCTGCCTGCTAAAAAGGTGAACCATCGCTATCCTGTTAATGAGATATTCTTTAATCAATTGAGTTGTACTATCGCCACGCTGCTATGGAGGTAAACATATCACAATCACCAAAACATATAATCACAATCACAAAACAATCCCAAATAATATGTACCTAAAACATATCACAATCACCGAATAACAGAATAACAACAAAAAGAAACGATAACCTCCAGCATAACCTTTCTTTTTAGCTAACTCACCCTATTCAATAGCTCGAGAAAAAGAAACATCCATAACTCAGCTAATCAAAACCTTTGAATATTCGGTATATCTATATACTAATAGGATATTATCACTAGAGTCTCGCTGATTGATTGATTTATAATTCATTAATCGTGTGCAAGAGTCTCGCTGATTGACTGTATTGTATGATATGATACTCGGCCGAATCTACTATGAAATACAAAATCTAATCAATTAGGCAAGAAGAGCACCATAGCCAAGAACCTCAGAATCACAAAATCCGAACCGACCCCCTGCACCAACTACAACTACGCCATTGATCAGGCGCCTCTGGGTCGTTCGCCCACTGCCCACATTCACACTCGCGATTCCTCACCCTACGAATCGTCACATCCTGGGCTAAAAGCTCTAGCGAATGTTCATCAGCTGGAAGATGGCCATCCTCTATGGCGCAGCCCTCCACGTATCGCATGTACTTGTACTCAAGACTCGCTCTTTTATGCTTTTCCCAACAGGGCACACACATCCAGACCGCATTTTCGTCGTTTGCTGAGCCACAAAAACAGGGGGGTTCGGAATTAAACTTGGTACACAGTGTCTGGTGGTACCTGTACCTGCTCATGAGCATTGCTTTTTTGTAGACAGCTGAGACATAGTCGAAGTCGTTATGTGTTGTGTAGTCCTAGAAAGGAATTAGGGATTGGGAAACCATATATGGGTGTGTGCGAGCACTTATTATACATACAGTGTAGGTCTCCACTTCATAGATTCCACATAGGATAATTTCATCGGTATCTTCAGGAATGGACTTGAGAACATTTCTCAAAAGACTAGGGTGCCCATGGTGATCAAACTGACATGTTTCTTCGAACATGCAGGTTTCTCTTGTACGGGAGATGAGAAATTTCCAGTAATCTCTTGGGGGATCATCGAGACCGAGGGATTGGTAGGTGCTGCGGGAGATAAGGGCGAGCCTTTTAAGATCTCTTTTGGAGATGTAGGACACTAGTATGCTAAGAACAGGGTGAAGAGTGAGGAGGTAGGTTAATGTGGATCTCATGCTCATGACTGGCTTTAGTTGTCTTGTGGCTGTGACAGAATGGTGCTATAGTGATAGTCTACGGCGTGATTATTTAGAATATGGGTAATTGGCCGGGCCCTCTGAGGGGAGCTTGAGGGCATATATATATAGCTCTGCGAAAGACCGACTGAAAGTTGGGCTTGGCACAATTCATACAGAATCAAATTTCTGTAAACAAATTATTTCGAGGTGACACGGAAGAAGTTTGTGCATGGCTTGGGTTCTAGAATATCACCAGATATGTAAAAGGGCCCGGCTGCTGGCGAGCGGCTTACGTGCGATTGGCTATTGCGTAGATATATATCATGCCTCTTAGAGCCCTCTCTATGTAGAATATTTTCACTAACAAAATAGAAAAGTAGATTATAAACCATACCTTCCGAATTCACTGAGTAGGGGTGGACCGCGGATGGCCAAGTGATATTAAAAACAGTGATAGCTGTAGTGATCAAACATATTTATTACTATGGGCAGGATCGAATATCGGAGGGGATATGTCTATAGCTAGGCACTGCGTTACTGTTGTTCTACTGTGATAGTTCGTATAACGAGCGAAATTCCGAGATTCAGGCTTTGTTTGACTTAGACAAGGGTTTTGCAACTGAAATATTGACATCTCCAGTCCCATAACAGGTGTGCGAGGTTATGTAAGTAATCTTCAGATCTAATATAAGGATATAAATGAGACTATCGATATATGCCTTACTCAAACCCTAGCACTCTGTCCATTGTGTATTCTCCTAGCTGACTGAGTGCTTACTCTAGCCAGCACCCAACAGTCCAAATACCTGCTATCCAGCATCTTCACTTACTGCCCGTGCCCGATTTCCTGCGCAGTCTCTACAAAGGATTAACATCGTTACACTTACAATAAAGCCACCTATGGAATAGAAATATGATATACCTTAACCAATGTCATCTTGCCCTTGCCCTTGCCCTCTTTCTCCTCACGTTTCTTAGACTTCGCCTCTGCTATCTTCGGATCAGCCCGTTCTTTATGCCAATTACTGTTGTAACCCGCGGTGATTACTTGGGTATGATTGGGTTCGTGCGGCGGTGGCGAGCTCGAAGTGAGGTCACGGTCAGTGATGTAAAGGAGGAGCTTTAGTACCGACATTGAGTTTTGTTTCGTATGGCCAATGAACACAAATTAGTGCTTGTATTTGTAGCACTCGACGGAGTTTGGGGTAATAATAAGACTGAATTGAAGCTTCCAATGGTGGTGTGTTAGTGTGGTTGACATCCAGCGCTGCTGGGATTATAGAGTTTGCGTAAGGTTAAGTTTACATTGAATGGTAGTTTGAGAAAAGACGAAAGATCAGGTTATAAAGTTTAATGGGTTGACGTAAGAGCCCATTTACCAATAACCTTTCCATTCTACGGACTAGACTCACCAGAGCCTCCCTAAAAGAATTACTTGTGCATATTCTCTTCCTACTACCGTCCCGTTCAGCCCCCTTCCCTTCCACATCTCGCTTCTTTCTAAATCCTTACCTGACAACTGATTCCATCCCTTTTTATCACTGTTCATCACTGTTCATCCATCTCTCGAACATCCTGTGATCCTTCCATCTAAATATAAAAAGGCTCGAACCCAGACATTTATTTTTCCTAATCTCCCTTAATTTTCTTCTAAACACCCAATCTCTCTTGCTCTCACACAGCCCCGTGGTCCATAACTCAAACACTCATTCTCACTCGACTTCCATCTGATCTTCCATCTGATCTTCTCACGATCACCCACTCTTCTCGTCAAATCATCCTTCTTCAAACAAATATTTCTCCACAACTCTCTATAGCCTCATCAAAAATGGACTCTCCAGTCAAATCCTCTGAACTATCCTCTGAAATCCCAATTGGGATCAAAGACGTCGAAGAATGGTCCATCATTGCCATCATCAGATACGCCAACTCCATCGAGTACGAAGGACCCATGCTTCCTGTCATCGATAAATTCCTCAAAGAGGTCAAGCAGAAGTATGAGATGAACAAGTACAGAATGCATTCTGGAACTTATCATAAAGCTTGTTTGGCTTTGGAAGCGTTTGAGGTATGCTTGTTCGGATCCTATTGTTTCATGTCAACTCGATCATTGGTATTTCTAATAATAGATATCGTACTAACAAGAAATAGAAGGACATGGAACTGTTCAAGTATGCCCTCCAAATGGGCCGAGACATCCGTGAAAATATGCACTATATCCTGGAACAGACCAAAATTCCCGATATGAAGCCTGAGGAGAAGGCCGCTCAGATGCAGAAGGCCATTGCTGTGGAGCGCGAGGAGAAAGACGCTTTGTCTAAAGATGCTGCCATCAAGGCGTTAAAGGAATTTGTCCAGAGGGAGTTCGCAGACAAGAAGAAGAAGGAAAAGGCCCTAGAGAAGGGCGGAGAAGAAAATCTTCAGTCAGTCAATTTGGAGGATATTAAGTGCAATCAATGCACGATTCCAGTCTCTGTAGAAAAGGTCATGTGCTACAAATGCCACGTGGATCATGAGAGATCAATCCTGGCTCCTGGCCGTAAATTCAAAAACAGGAAAGAGGAGTTAAAGTTCCGCGAAGAGCAAAAGATCGCCGAGCGCAGAGAAGCAAGACTTCTCAAGGAGAAAGAAGATGCAGCAAGGTATCGGTCAAACAGCGACTTTGTCCGTGAGTGCTACGAGATCCAGCAGGCCCAGAAGAGGAAGAGGGAGGAGCAGCAGGAAGCCCAGGAAATCAACGTTAGGACAATCAAGAAGGTCCGCAAGACAATGGTCGACAAGGATGACGACGCTACACACCCTGATCGATTTTATGCTCCCCTCAGAGGTTTCTGCGCCGATGCCGACTTTCCCAGTAATCCACATCAGCCGGCTCTTGTTGCGCCACCACCGCCAAAGAGGGCCGCTCAGCCATCCCAGGCGAAAGATAGCAACAAGCCTATCGGGAACGCTCAACTCAGTGCGATGTTCGTTGGGTTGCCAAAGCCTGGAATTTAGAAGACTTGGATCGATATCGGGTGTGGGGAGGTCTAAGGTGGAGATTAGGTATTAAAACAAAAGGTCGAGGCCCGAGAGATAAACATTTTCATGTCGATATCGTTTCATGTGCTCTCATTTAGCCCTTTCAGGCCATATTCTTTTCTTTTGTCTCCTTTGTTTCTACTTCACAAAAGATCTTCCATAATTTGTCGGTATTGTGTAATAAGGGACTTACTTACATGTATGGAATTGGCTACTTAATTCTAAGTGCATATAGCATCCCGTCATGAGCGCGATTTCATGCAAATATGATCATTGATATACGAGTGAATTAGCATCAATTAGGGAATACGTTGTTATCGACAGTACATGTTGCCAAATGGAAAAATGGGCGAGATGAACACATAAAAACACCGCATGTAGGCATGAGACATAATATTCTTACTGGGAATTATTTTGGTGGACAGGCTGACGAATGTTTTATCTTAGCCACTGCAGTTTGTTGCTGTTGATAAATCGGTAAGAGGTGATTTATTGCAAAGGACGGAGCCAGGTTACCTAAGTACTTATGTAACTATTTAACTGATCTACAATAAAGCCAGGTATCATCTCACTACGTATACTTGGGTGGACCACGTACCCACTTCTCCAACTTAAACGACCGTCATTGTTGTCCTTTAACGACAGTGGTTACGTATTACTTACTGCGGCAAGCTCAATTTGATATACCAGACTAAACACCCAACCTCGCATCCCGGTTCTTGATACCGCATCAATCATTAGTGGGCGAGCTAACAGCGTTCACGTCTGACTATAGATCTACACTCAAATACTCCATATGCTGCGCGGTAAACATAGAGGTTAGTATGTAACTCTACACATGCCCATATTCAGCAAAGCCCTATATGACTGAGCAGCGACAACAACCCTATCTATAGACCCCGAAACCACGCCGATAACCTACATCTCCACAGTCAGTCTTCTTTGTAGGCCGTTTGTTTCGATACCTTCATGCATTTCAGGGGATACTATTATACGCACATAAAACAGAATACAAGCTAGACTATCACTCATATCCCCAGGCCATGTCAAATAGTATCAGCAGCAGAAGGCGATTACAAAAAACACCCACCCAGCCGGGCAAACAACCAGACTCCTCTACAACCCTACATGCTCTTTATTACCTCCCTCTTGTAGGGACATAAATCGCTGTCGGTGTCGTGGCGCTAGCTACTCGCGCCTAGGGCAGACTCGGGAGTAGCTGTCTAGGTGTCTACGCAACATAACTGCCCCAGTAGCATTAAACGACCTGGAGATATGCTGAGGTATTACCTAGACACAAGAACGTTGCTTTGGGATATTTGATGGTTGGTAGTTGCGCGGGTTCATGTGGAGGGACTGCATCATGAGGTATCACTCGGTCATGGTTATGGCCCGCTAGGATGGCAATAGGGAGATAGTTGGCTCGACCGTCGGTGCAGGATAGTTTTCTGGCTATATAGTTTGTGTTTATGTGTTAATTACTTACACTCCGGTCGCTTGGGGATTGAGATCTAGAGGGATAGCTCGGGGTAAATCTACGAGGGTGGTAGGACTATAGACTTTCTCTACTTTTGCATATATCTAGTCAAATTAGTCTCGTTCCCAGACTATATCTGCATATCTAAATGCAAAAGAGTCTGGGAACGAGACTATATACTTACCTAAAATACGGGACGAAAGGGGACTACGGGGGCATTTCACTTTCACTTCCCTCCACAAGTAGAATAGAACACAGCTACATCAGCAAGCTCGGGTATTACCCAGGTGCAGCCCCTTCATCCTGGCAGGCATTCCATGCCCCGAACGCCTACCACATCTGACACTACCAGTGTATACCGCTCGCACCCGGCTCCATCCCAGGAGCGCCTAACCTTCCGGTACCGCCAGGAGATATGGCACACGTCCGGATGGCACTCGCCAACACTCTGCTCGCATGGGCCGTCATGAGATTACCTCCCCTTCCGGAGATGCTGGAATGGAGTGACCCTGCCTATAGCACCTATGGAACTTTTGCTTCTTTTGATTACATCAGTAGTACCATGCGAGCACTTCCTAATGCTCTCACAGTTTTCTTGAATGCTTTCATGGCATGACGAATGCTCTTACGGCATGGTGAATTTTCTCACGGAACCGGGATTGCTCCAGCGAATGCTTCTGCGAATGCTAACAGAGCTGAGGCATTCGTCATACCCACTCAAGCTGAGGCAACACTCACTTTACCCCCTTTGTATTAATACACCGTCGTCAAAGAATAGGAAGGCACCAGTCCCTCAAATGATATTTAACGTGGGTATCCTCAATGCCGCTGTACGGTCAGTCCCGGGATACTGATATGAGCACTGTCCTGTATACTGGTGATAACTAGGCAACCTTTGATGGAGGTGTATGTTTCTGTCGATTCGTGAAAGGTATAATTAGCCTTGAGGTCGAGGCCATGGTACGACTCATCTGAAAAGCTCAATGTCCATGCATAAGCAGCAAATATGGACTGAGATTGCCCTCTTGCAGCGAGCTTGCTGGATAGCCAGATTCAGATACTGAGCGGCTGAAACTTTACCTCCTTCTTCCAATACGCATGCATAGCAGAATGACTCGAATTTTGAATTAGAGAGGCCAATTGGGTCTAACGTTCCTGGAGCACTCATGAATGCCCTCACAGCTTTGCAAGCATTCAACTAAATTCATTCCATATACGTAAGTCTATCCTAGTATTTACCAACCAATTACCAGTCTCCACCTCAAACAAATGAGCTATTCCCAATATACTCCGAATATTAATGACCTACACCCTCTTACTCCTCCTCCTACAAACCTTCAGGAGCCCATTTAAACTATCAGCAATATCACAATCCTTTGCCTCGAGTAGCTCCACTATATATAGCTTATTTGCTAGCCCTCCACTATCCCACAGCTTGAATAAAGCCTCCACACTTCCTGGTAAGCGTTCTCGAAACACTCCCCACTCCTCTGAGGATGCTACCGACATCCATACTCAATCTTTTCTTATTTCCCCTTTCCTAAAAGCCGTATTTCCTGTACATCCAATATTGTGAACCTTGTATACTTCATGTCTTTGGAAGATTGGTATCGGAGCCTGCAAATATGTGAATATCTCCACCCGGCACTCTAAAATGCTATTAAAGCTTCCGGCAAAGCTTTGAGAGCATCCCGCATCCTCTGCATACTCCTTTATCAGGCGATATAACATGGTATGGCTTATTTGCAGTCCATCCGCAATATTGAAAAGTCTTTCCGATTTCGTGGAGGGGTTGCAAAGATGCATTAGAGGCAACTCTCCTTCTACTATGGATTGTTCATTTGGGGTTTTTTTCCGGTCTTCAATTTTAAAAATGTCAAGTAACTCCTTCAGATTATCTCGATCGCTTCAAAGGATGTCGTCAATGCTTTCATGACCTCCAACAATATCTTTCAGATTCAGCATTCAATTCTCCAATGCTCACCGCCGTCTACCATATCCAGTATCTGTGCTGCAGCATCGACCTTGTTGGATGCTCCGTATGCCTCTTTTACCTAATGTACATGGACGAGTTCGCTGATGTCGGGTGAGTACTGGGGAATACTCCCAAAGCGCTCGACATGTTCCCGATAGTGTGATAATACGTACAATTTGATGAAGTTGAAGTGAGACCTTTCTTGTATCTCGCGAATCTTCTCTAAGTCTCGCTGAACACTCTGGGAGCCTGAGGTATTTAAAGCTTTTGTCCGATTTCTCGCATCCTTAACCGTTCTCTTGTATGCCTGAAATTCTAAAAAAATATCCTTGTGCTTATGGAAATCCTTAAAATAGCTCTCCGTGTAATTCAGTGTCCTCGTCATATGACTCCTATACTGCGCCATTAATTGGAAAGTCGATTAAGCCTCGTACATATTTCAATGCCTTTGCGAGGTTGCCCCTGACAGCCACCCCCGGATTTCTCAAAGAAACCGTGAGTGCTCTAAAAATAACATGCCAGTGCCCCAGATTTCTCATCCCCTTCTCTTGCTATTGGGTTGTGGTATGATATGCCTTGTTCGGTACTGACAGTTCAGGGTAAGGCGCAATCGAGGCCCAAGCATTGTCAAATTCCTTCAATTGATTGTGCTTCTTCAAGAAAGCCTGAACCCACTCCATCATATGCTTCGATATCTCTAGGTAGATATTGTGCAGGATGTCTGGTTTGTTGAGATCGTACGGATTAATCCTCGGTATACCCCAGAAAGCATTGAAGTGGGTTTTCACTGATCTCGCGACAAGGTATTCCACTGGTCTCAGGTTTCCCAACTTCTCCCTGAATAGCTTTACCCTCTCCCAGTAATCCTTATGATCACGCTTAGGGCTTCAGCGAGTGCTCTCAAAACTGTGGAATTCCAACTCGCATCTTGGACAAGAACTAATACTAATATTTTGTAAGTTTGTATGCTTAGGTTGATCAGCGATCCAACCTAACAATACCGGAAAGCATAGATATTCGTACCCGTCGGTGAATGCGATTAGCTCTCCTTCCTGAGAGCACTCCCAAATGCTCTAAAAGATCTCCCCAAGGGTGCGATGCAGCGCCATTTGACTCTGACATCGTAAACCGGAATTAGCGAGTGAGTTATTTCCGAGCTTAGATGGGACTGGCAATAGCCCTAGGAGAATTAACGAATGCAAAGTGGGCTTGCTCCGGACCGATGACTTGATATTGTAACGGAGCCATTTCAACTATCTGGTGTATAAGTACACACAGGGCCCGGTTACATGCTGAGAGTTATTGTTAGAAGCCAGTTGCATAGTGAGATGCAAGTACCGGCAGTGTAGTTACCTACCAGCTGTTAGAGTAACTACATTCTGGGCGCTAGGAAAGGGATCTATTCACGGGAGCAATTACTGACAAGTCTATGCCTTGCCAGTGACTAAAAGGCCGGCCAGAGTGAAGCTCTGATTGCCTGGTGATCCTCTGTATGCTTTGAGCATTATAAATCCATCAATAGTGGCAGGGACTATGCTAGGGAAGTCTACAATAAGTGAAAAGCTCTACAGCAATGATTAAGCTTACACCTGAACGGCAGCTTATTCATGCAGGCTCCGGTTGTGTGGCAACTAAGGCTGCTGCAGGTATTACAAAGGCTTTGACTAATGTGGTTGCCTTGAGTATCGGAAACACCTGCTGACGCTTAGAGAAAAGCGTTATAGCGGTGGTATTGTTTCCCGGACCGAGAAAAGGCTTCACCGGAACTTAGTATGGAGTTAGGAGCAGAGAATTGAGGCCTTCGGAGTATAAGTACTCAGGCTCATTCTTGCCCTTCAGTACTGTTCTCCCCAGTCTTCATCTGAAAGAAAACCAAGTTTTTATCGGTAGCAGAGCCCTTAAAGATTATTGAGTTCTAGCGATAGTATCTTTGAATGATCTGCAACCTGATTGTCTATCTTGCACGACCATCTCTATCCTATCCTATTCTATTTCTCTTAGAAGAGACACCTATTACACCCCCCATCTTCTACCCAGAGCTCTCAGACTGTCGGAAAGAGACCTCATACAGTTCAACCAATCACTGCCAGAGTAATGGGCAATGCTGGAGAAATACAACTGGCATGGTACCGGAGGTTATTGCTTCTTACAACGTATCGGTGGACATGGTACAGGTTCGACTCTATCTTGCTTATTGATGCTTTTTAACATTTAAGTATTAGTGGCTAACAATTCAGAGGGGAATTCAATAGAGGATGAAAGCAATACGTAAACAAGGGAGAGCAGCACCCACTTTAGCACCTAGCCAGAATGCATCTCAAATAGCACTCCCAGTATCCCAGATAGCAACCCCAATACCCTCAAAGGCTAGGCCCTCTGCACCTGTTTACCCTCATGAGTATACCTCTTCGACATACTATATCGATTTTTTCTGGATGCGCTCTTGATACGGGGAGTCATCCCCACTTACCGGACATATCGTTCTTCACCGCCTATCGAGGTAATTGGCGAGAACTCTGTGAGCAGTCATCAGATTCCTTCAAGCCAACTTTACGGTCAAGGTCCATTGCAAAGAGTCTACGAAATCGAGTTCCTTCCCTCATTCAGGGAAGAGGACTAGAGTGCTCCGATCCAGAAAAGCAATGGTATTTCGATTCCGGAAAGTGAGGTTGGTATTCCAGCGGACACTCATGACATTTTTGAGAATACTGGTAACATTTCTTCGAGCCAATTGACTCAGAGGTCTATAGTCCCTAACTTTAGGAGTGCAAAAATGCTGTCAGTGCAGGCTCAGAGAATTGAGAAGGAGTGTAGCGTATTAATTGGGGAGTATACTCTTCTACATGAGCTCTTTCCACCTGCAACAAAACTTTCGATACTGGTAGTGAGCATGTGGGCAACTGCAAGTCACCGACTGGGGTGTAAAGTATACCTTGATGAGGTTGTTATTAAATAGGTAAGTGCCTTCAAAGGGATTACAAGTACTCTGGAGGCATAATTGAGAACGATAGGTCAGAAAGGATGCACTCCCGTATCCGTCCCCACTTGATTCACGAATTGAAATAACGCCTGTCGGACTCTACTATATATGGGCTTGGAAATCTTGTGGGGCATAAGGCAAGGGCGCCTCAAGTGGAATACCATTTGAAGAATGATCATTTCTTGAGCCCCTAAGAGCATTACGAGTTATGATGGATGCCCAGAGAGCATTCGGGATAGCCGCTGACAGATTCTAGACCTACCCACTGCGCTTCTTGGCTCTGGAAATTATCAATATATTGTATTTTAAATACTTCGATGGGGTAAAAATGCGAGGGGTTAGGGGTCCTGAATTTCTAGAACGGATAACCCCTACTCTTATTTGCCTGATATCGACAGCGATCTGGTACGACATTCGGACGTGGTCAACAGGGAGTTACTTGAAGCCTAATAATTTTCAGTTGCAGAATGAGAATATTGTGAATAAGTATGGCCTGATGCGCTCATTGATATGGCGAGTACCTTGAGAGCAATGGCGGATGCTCCTAGGCATATGCTCCTAGGCGTATATGGGATCGCTGAGCAGACATCCAAACTCGAGTAGAAATGTTTAATAGGATGAGCAACACTTGGAGAAGTAAGCAAAACCATGAGGACACTTTGGAGGTAATAAAAGATAATCTTTGAGAAAAGGTATGACACTTCTAGATGCCGGTAATGCGAGTGGTATTCTAAATGCTAACCCTGATAGATACGAGATAAGAAAGGGGTAACTATTGAGGTAATATTAGAGGAGGGTTTTAGCGAGGACGATGAAACACTGGCTGCAGATCTTACCGCATTCTGAGATGCTCAGAGAATACCCATGAGTGCTCCAGGAGATCGAGTTGATTCCAACAGCGCTCTAAACGAAGTGATCAATGCCCAACTTTGCGGCATTAATACCGAAGAGAAGGGGGAGGAAGAAGAAGAGGGGCCGGAATTACCTGTAGTGGGAGATTATGAAAGGAGGGGGGGAGGGGACAGGATGTGTAAAACAATGGCGAATACTAAAGAAGATAGTGGGGGATTTGTTCTTTTCCGTAGATTGTATTAGGGTTAGTCAGTTAGGGTGTTAAATAATGTATTGTTTTGGTATTAGGTGGAGGATCACGGTGTTGAATAGACCAATTCTAAAAGTGCAGTCACGAGTTCTCTGTAGGCAGTAGAGATCGTCGTGCGAGTGATGTTTTGGAAATCTCATGGGGGAATTTCATAGATCGATTAGTGAATAAACTGGGTTATGAGGAGTTAGATTAGTCAGAAAGATTCTGTTGGGTTCTATCGGGTTCTGTTGATTGTAAGCGTATGAGTCACTTTGGATTTGTTATAACGGAGATTTCCTTGAGTATATTAGGATGGTTCGCCCTCGTTTCTTGTTCTTTTTCTCTTCTTTCTTTCTTTACGCAACGTCTTCTGTACCTACCCTGGCTGTTACTATACAATATTACTTTCTCTTCTTTACTCCAGAAGACCGCTGTGCCGCTGCTTCCTTTGTCCTATTGACCTGCACCAACGCTATAATTTCTCGAGACCCCTATTACGGGCTCCCCTACTGACCTCTACTACCCCCTTCGTATCTTGCGGAATACTTACTACTCTTACCCTTGAGAGGGAACTGTGAATATCAGAGGCCAGTACGGCAGAGAAGTGTATGTCTGGAGAGAATGGGGCACTGACATATAGGAATCGGTACATCGGGCATGAGCCAGGTTTCAAAGCACCCGATCCGGCAAAGTCAGGAGGAGCCAGGGCAATTATTCTATCCCAGGGCCCGCTGGAGCAGTCGGGAGTGTTCCAGGAGCAGTCAGGATATACAAGCGAGCAACTGGCATTCTCTGGCGATCGGACTGATGTCTGGGTTGCACAGAGCACTAGGATTAGGCGTCGGAGTACGTTGGGCAGAGTAGTGTACACTGGAGTAGACAACCGTATGCCAGAGCTCACCAGGAGTGCTTGCCGTATTTCTGGAGAGGTGGTTTCCCTCCCGAGTGGCCTGAGCACCCTGAGCACCCTGAGCACCTCGGGCGTCTGGTGAAGGCTGCAGGTTTGCTGATGTATATCCCTATTGACCTCTCGGACAGCACCCAGAGATCAAAAGGGAGCTGCACTCTTTCTCTTTGCGGAGGTGAAGACGAGGAGCAGGAATTGGAGGGTGGTGGGGGGAACTACGTGGGGCATCCCAACTCTCCGCCACCTCTCCCCTTCCCTCCACAAAGAGGAAAGATGTACAGCTGAATCCCTATCGACCCCTCGGACAGCGCCCAGAGGTCAAAAGGGGCTGCACCTTTTTCCTCCTTACGGAGGAAAGCGGAGGCAACAAATTAGGGGGGGGGGGGGGGGGAGGCCACGGGCGGAGGCTGCAGGCGGGGCGGGTAACAGGGTGCTACTCTACCCTACTTCCCTCCGAGAGCAGAAAAAAAGCACAGCGGGATCCCTATCAACCCCTCGGACAGAGCCCAGAGGTCAAGAGGGTGCTGCGCTTTTTTCCTCCTTGCGGAGGAAAGCGGCGGCAGAGCACAGCGGGGCGGGAGGATGCCATTTCCCTCCCGAGCTCTAGGTGCTACCCTAGAGCACGGGAGAGATCTGGCCCCCGCCCGCTTCCACCACCCTGCTCTCCCCCTCTCATGCAGGTGGGTGCCTGCTGCGTCTTCCTCCTCATGGAGGAAGGCGCAGGGGGCAAACACACATGCCGGCGAGGGGGAGAGAGGCCAGCCAGGGATCCTTCTCCCCCTCCTCCCCTCCAGAGTGCCCTCCCCACAGGGGATGGAGCTCGCAAGGGTCGAGAGGGATCTGTGGACTCTCCCCCTCTGTCCATGCTCTAGGCTCTATCCCACAGTGGGAGAGAGCCCCAGAGCACAGAGCTGGGAGGGGGGGAGTCCACAGATCCCTCCTGACCCCTCCGAGCTCTATCCCCTGTGGGGAGAGCACTCGGGAGGGGAGGAGGGGGAGGTCCCTAGATCCCCCTCAACCCCTCCGAGCTCCATCCCCTGTGGGGAGAGCACTCTGGAGGGGAGGGGGGGGAGATCCCTAGATCCCTCTCAACCCCTCCGAGCTCCATCCCCTGTGGGGAGAGCACACTGGAGGGGAGGAGGGAGGAGGGAGGAGGGAGGAGGGGAGAGAGGAGAGAGGAGAGAGGGGAGCAGCAGGGCAGGGAGAAAAGCAGCCTCTGCCACAGTCGCCCTGAGGCACACTGTGGGAGGTCTGCTCTTGCCCTGATGCTCCCATGGGGAAAAAAGAAGATTGTTGGTGGGAGGAAGGCGTGCTTTTATAGAGTAAACTTTTGGCCGACGAGCGGGGCCTGGCAGTGGTGTTTTACAAGTTAGGGTTTGCTTCGCAGTGGGTTGGTTAGGTTTAGGGCTGGAGGTTCTGAGCGGAGCTGAGGACTGAAGGGTGGTGACGAGAGTACGCATCGTCGCTCAATGCGGAATGGTAGTAGTCTCATGGCGGGCATAAAAAGGATAAACCCCGCAACACAACCGAATCCACTGTGTTTAACACCGCTCTCGAATCGCAAATGTCCTACGGGCATCACCATGGATCCGAAAATCAGAGTGGATCATGAACTATCACTCTCTCCCATCTATCAGCATCACCGCGAGCTAGACTAGGCCTGGCGTATGACGCTTTCGGCCTACCTAGTCGAGCTAGCTCGTGGATTTCTTGAAGTCATTATCCCCAGTTGCACTCCTACTACATGCCACTCCGCCGGCAATAGATTCCCTGAGTGGCACAGGAAGAAACACCCTGGGTATGTGGACAAATCAAGGCCGCCGTACGGCTGAAGTTATCCCCAGCCCTGGCGAGTGAGGCTAAACAATAACTGAACCGAACACTGCGGCAAACAAAAGCTCCCATTCATTGCAATTGGGAAAAGCCTAAGAATACATATTGACCGACAAAAGAACTTCATCACTTGGGCCATGGGGGTGAAGGCGCGGGTCAAAGTCTCATTAACCTGGATGTGAGGAGGCACAGAACTAGAGCCGGGCTATGGAAGGGTGGCATTAACCAGCCTGGCCGCGAACTGAAAGATCCCTTTGATTGGAGTGGTGGTCTTGAACAAAGTACAGAATATCTACAAACAAGATCTCGGGAATATATCGTGGGTTGAAGACTGATTTTTCTTTTTTCTTTTTTGCTTAATTCATTAATAGTTGAAAACTGGTAATAATGAGGACCCGAACCGCAGACCATTAAGAGTCTATGGGAAGGCTAGGACTGTACTTTAATCTGATTAAAATTTGCTCAGCCTCAGAGCTCAGGTGATTGAGCTGGCGACTAGAGAGGATGTATGAGTGCCAGCTGTATATAGGATTACAAGGAACCACGCCCCCACAAAGAACCGACATCGAGCAGACCCTAAACCCCGTAGAGTACCACGCTGCCCAGGGGCACCTACTGAGCCGCACATCAACACTCCTTTCATCGAGAAACCACACACACAGTACCAAATGTCGTAGGGCAGATTATCGGAATAGGTGTTAAGACACGTTACGACGGCTACGTGGTTGTAACCGGTTAAGCATTTGTGTTAGTTTCAAGATGCTATAAAGTTACTCTGCGACACCGAATTCATCCAATCATCATCACTCTCGTCTTCCTTCATTCGAGCAATAGAGCCCCCAGACCTCAGATAGCGAGACCTCGATCACCAACAGACTAAAAACGTCGCTAGCCGATAACTGGTGATGCTCGGAGCTTACAGTGCACGACTGACTCAACTGCTCGGCCCTACTAACTAAACATGTCGCCCAGCCTTCTACCATATCGTCAAAGCAGTACCTAGCCAAGTAACCACATCGGGGCACGGAAGTCTTTTGTTGCGGTGAATGTTATACGCCCAGCCCCGTAACCAATATCGTCCTATGAATCTCTCCCTAGTCTTTCAGAGATGGGGTTTCTGTACTTTCAGCCCTCGATGCCAGCATCCTTTACGCGGCGTCTAATTTTGCTGTTCACAGACACGCATTGTCCACTTGGAATTACTAGGGTAGTGTCGGCTTCACTCCCAACAATATCACCGGCTTGGCGCGAGTGACATGCTGTGAGGCACTAAGCTGAAAGAGGTCGGCTGCCAAGCACCTTGTAAACTAACCCAGAAGAAAGACTCTTAACAGCACGAGATCATAGGTGGCATATGGGTTATTCACTCATAGTCTCGGTATCAACAGGCCATGACCATGTAACATCCGGAGGTTCAATTCAAGACCCTCGCCCGATGCCTTCCACCGAGCACCCCCGGCGCCGGCTAGTAGCGTCACAGGATATCACTCACCCTAACTCACCCACTCATCTAGGTACCTACATGTACCTACACAACAAGCCGACCCAAAAACTGAGCACTCGAGCGCATCCTACTCTCGCAAAACCCAAACTAAACTGAACGCAAGCGACGAGCTGAAAGAAAGAAAATTAACCGCACAATGTTCAGCCGCACCCCGCCGCGCATGGGATTAGTTGTTGACACAGCCTTACATGTGCACATCGATATCACTATTCAAGTAGAGTGATTATCGTGAATTATCGTGCGAGAAAGGGAAGATGAGAAGGAACGAGGGAATCCCTAGGCATAATAAAGAGTGTCAGACATGTACCATGCTAGCACCTTACAGGGTTAGGGTTCCTTCAACCGTTAGCTAGTAGCTTAGGATAGATCAGATCAGCGGTGGGGTGGGGTGGGACCCTGGGTAAGGCAACAACCACCCACCACCACTACCGCATTCTTTGTGCTTTTTTGGTTTGTGATGCGGAAAGCTTATTCTGGGATCTCGGCTTTTTGGGAGATTGGCGGATTGGAGAATGAGTAGAGCGGGGAGGGAGTATGAGCTGTTCTTATGTATGGATGTGCCGTGGGAGAGTAGAGCGCGATTGGGTTTTGAGATTTACCGCAGACGTGCGTGTGTGGTGGGGTAGTTAGAGTAAGTAGGAATAGGGCGTTTAATGAGGGCGTTAGATTGATCATGGTCGTTTAAGAGGGAGGAGAGAGAGGTGGTTTAGAGTAACGAACGTTAGTATCGCGACATGACAACTTTATTAGTATTCACTCATTCAGCTTCAATTCCTTTTCAACACCTCAATTCCCAGATCAAACATCCTCTAAACAACCCCACCCAACCCTCGATCTCCAGCAATGTCAACATACAGCATACAGAGTGATAGGGCAGGCAGGCACACCGCCACATGCAACGCTCTCTATCCCAAACCGATCCCTTGACTACATTCGCGCATACTCGATCGCGGCCGCGCCGCGCTGTGCCACGCAGCTCGGTTTCGGGCCCTGACGCTGCTGCTGCTGCTGCTGCTGCTATATGTGTGTAGGTACGGTCGGTACGGGGCGCATTAACATAGATTGTCCGGGCGGCACAGCAGCAGCAGCAGCAGCCGGACGGGCAGATCACATATTCGGGAGCTGTGAGACGGAAGAATGGTGGAGATATGTGGAGTATGGGCATGTTTTTGGATTATTTTGTTTGTTTCTACACAGCTTTTTTTGTTTTCTTTGTTCACTTTGTTCATGGGGAAGAGGGAAGGAGGGAGCAAGGACGGAGCGTTGGAATAAAGTTATCCGCGGCCGTTGCTAAGTAAAGATAGACCTTGGGGCTAGCCCGTTCCCGGTGTGGGATTGGCAGGGGGCAGGGGTGGGGTCCCTGCCTAGCCGTGTGCTACAAACCGAAAAGAGAGACAGCCATACAGACAGAGGGACAGGGCCATCAGAGACACACAGACAGAGAGAGGCAGCCAGACACAGACACAGACACAGGCACAGGCACAGGCACAGGCACAGGCACAGGCACAGGCACAGGCACAGGCACAGACTGCGAGACGGCTGACAGGGGTGCCAGCTTATCCTCCCACCTCAGCACATCCCACCATGGCCAGCACCAGCACCAGCACCAGCACCAGCACCTCACCTCACCTCACTCACTCACCTCAATCACTCACTCACTCACTCACTCACCTCCACCACCGGAACGCAGACGTCGGTGTGCACAGCTCCCAGCCAGAGTTATAACCACACGTATATCACCGTCTGCCCCCCGTCTGACCCCATTCCCCCCCCATCACCCCCCTAGGCTGTGTGGGTGTGCTTGCTTTAAATTGATTTTTTTCTCTTCCGTGAGCTCCGAGTCTTCTAAACACATCAATTCCTTCCTTCCTTCGTGCAGCACTAAACCACACACCCTACATCATCTCATCACACAGACAGACAGAACACACAGCTAGCTGCCCCAAATGAAGTCGAATCTGGGGAAGACAGCGTTGCTGCTGGCGTCGTCGCTGGCGCTCTCGTATCAGGCAACCACCAATGACGACCCATGTGCCGTCGTAGCAGCAGAGTTCGCAAAACAAGGTATCACTCTCTCCATCTCTCCATCCCTCCATCCCTCCATCTCCACCACCACATTGCACAGCTCCATGCTAACTAACTCCTCCCCCCGCAGGTGTCGACTCCATCGACGCCAAACTGGCCCAATCCTGCCTCACGGCCATCCCATTGCACAAGGACGACGCCCTCGACACCGTCGCCCAGCTCCGCCTCTTCCTCCAGTTCTACTCGGCCCAGGCCTACTTCGCCCACCCGCCCACGCCGCAGCTCGAGCTCACGGCCGTGGACCTGAATGCCACGCTCGCCGCCATGGAGGCCAACATCACCTCGGGCGCCTACGAGAACAACTACGCCTTCGACAAGGCCATCCACAACCTGTTTGGGCTCTACCGCGACGGCCACGTCGTCTATGAGTCGGCATGCTACATGCCCTTCGGGTTTGAGAACGGCCACCCGCTCGTCTCCGTCGCAAACATCTCCACCGACATGCCGGCGATCCACCACCTCGAGGTCTTCTCCGACGGCTTCACCGTCGGCGAGCAGGTGGTCAAGATCAACGACATGGACGCGAAGGACTACCTCATGAAGATGGCCAACGAGCATCCAGAGCCCTACTGGGTCGACCCCGACGCGCGCTACAACCAGCTCCTCGTCGGCACCTCCAACGGCCAGACCACGAAGGGCCTCTTCGCCGCCCGCAGCGTCTGGACCGACGAGACGCTCACCCTCACCTACGCCAACGGCACCAGCGCCGACCTGCAATGGTCGGCCTCCCTGCGCGGCTCGCTCGAGGCCAGCGCCTGGGACTCCACAGACTCGTTCTACAAGAACGTGTGCCGGCGCTCCAAGAGCGAGATCGAGAAGGTGTACGCAGGCATGCAGAACCCCGAGCTGACGCAGAACTCGCTGCCGGCCGGTCTCGTCATCAAGGACGACTCGGTGAAGAACAAGGCGCGCAGCGAGCTCCCGGCCAGCGTGGCGGGGCTGGTCCGCCGCGGCGACGCGACCCCGACGCCGGCGCTGCAGATGGTCAACGGCGAGATCCTGCTCTTTGTGCTGAACGACGAGGTCGGCGTGCTCGTCATCAACACGTTCACGCCCATGAACGGCGGGTCCGAGGACGGCTTCATGCACGAGTTCTCGGGCAACATCACGGCCGCCATCGAGCACCTCACTGCCAAGAACATCAAGCGCATCGTCATCGACGTGTCGGGCAACGGCGGCGGGTTCGTGCGGCTGGGGCGCGACGCCGTGCGCCAGTTCTTCCCCGGCGAGTCGACGTACTTTGCCAGCAACATGCGGTGGAACCCGGCGCTGGCGACGATGATGCTGGAGGGGAGCGACACGAATGCCACGTACTGGGACCTGGGGCAGTATCGGAAGGCGAGCGATAATAGCGACTTTAAGGACTGGCAGGAGTTCCTGGGACCCGTGAGCCGCGATGGAGACTATTTTACGGTCATTGCCGTGGACGATACGGTTGAAGTTGAGGCCGAGGACAATGAACCGCTGCCGCCGGTGTATCCCGGGCCGCAGCCGTTTAAAGATGAGGATATCATTCTTGTACGCCCTCCCCATCCCACCCCGTATAGCAGCCCTCGATACTAACACAGCAGCAGCTCTCATCCGGCATGTGCGGCAGCACCTGCGCCGTCTTCTCGGAGGCCTTCGAGAACCACGGCGTCAAAACCGTCACCATGGGCGGCCGCCCGCTCGCAAAGACCAGCCAGACCGTCGGCGGCATCAAGGGCTCGCAGGTGCTCACCTTCGACGACATCGCCGGCTGGGCGTGGGGATTGCTCGGTGATAAGGTCACTACCGTAAGTTCCCCTTCTCCCCTTCCCCCCTTACCCCTCCCCCCAGATGAAAACGTAGGAAGCTGACAGAGAGGATGCAAATAGTTCGACTACATCCCCCCCGTCTTCACCGTAAACACATTCGGAACCGCCTCCGTCAACCTCCGCAACTCATGGCGCAAGGCCGACCAAGACCGCCCCATCGAGTTCCTGTACACGCCGTCCATGTACCGCCTGATGTACACGGACGAGATGGTGGTCAACATCACGGCCAAGTGGGAGGCGGCCGCGAACGCGGTCTGGGGCGACGACCAGGACTTCTACGATGCGAACGGCGTGAGCGGCTATGCGGACCGCAGCGGCAAGGATGCCGGGGGTGGAAAGTATGGGAGGTTTAAGAGTCTGGGACACATCATTTGGAGTAAGGTTAATGGGAATGATGAGTTGTGAGGGGTTGGTTGGGACCTGGGGCTGCTTTTTTTTTTTGTGTTTTGTGGGAGGGGGTGTTTGGGCGTTATTTTTTCCGAAGACCTTTTGTTTTGAGACTTTTTTCCTTTTGTGTTTAGGGTTTTACATTTACTGGTGTGGGCGATATCTTACGGTGGATGGATTTTACAGATACGAGTCTTTCTTGGGTCAATCAGGCCAGCGGACAATCTAATTTTCCATTCCAGTCATTGAGGTATATAGCTTCACATAAAAAAGACAAAAACGAGAAGAAGAACATGAATATAAACAAAAAAACCATAAATCCAAACGTGACAAAAAGAACAAAGAGTGCTAATAAACAAAAAAAGTATCCCCCCACCAAAACCCAATTACTCCCGCAGTAAGTAAAGAACCTTGCTATCATACAAGCATCTCCTCCCATCCCATCCTCCCCTCCCATTCTCCCATCAATTCCAACCCAACTAGTACTCAGCCAGCCTCAGCTTCCTCCCCACCGCCCTCTTTGAGAACCCCGCCGCCTTCAGCTCCGCCTGCTTCCGGTGCTCCTCGGTGTTGAGAAGATGCTTGACACTCCCCGAATCGAAATACCCATACCCACCCAGCATCCCTCCCTCGCCGTCGCTCTCCTCCTTACTCGTCACACTATGGCTATCGTCCGACACCCCGCCGTTTAGATTCGGCCTCAAGTTCCCCTTCGGCGTTCCGACCGCTCTCCCGGACCTATTCCGTGAGCGCAGGGTCGCCGCCGCGCGCGCCGCGTTGGCCGCCTCCGTATTCAGCTCGGCCTCCCGCGCACGGGTGCCCGCGGAATTCGTGGCGCGGCGCTGCGTCTGCCGCAGCATGTGGCGGACCTCGAGGAAGTAGCTCTGGAGGGTGTCGACGAAGCGCTTTGTCTGTCTGTGCTTGCTGCTGACGCTGATGGAGATGCTGTCGGCCTTGATGATGTATCCGATGCCGAAGCCGTCGCCGGAGGTGGGTCCGAAGCCGAAGAGGCGCAGCGAGGGGTTGCCGCAGTTGCTGGTGCTGAGGATGGTGTTGTTGATCTTGTCCCAGCCGGCGTCGGAGAAGATGCCCGGGATGCTCTGGGTTGGCTTCTGGACGGTGTCACGGGCGGAGCCGGAGATGGAGCTGGTGTCGGAGAAGCTGCGGGGGCGGACCTGGTTGCTGCCGTTGATGAGGCCGGGGCTACCGGGCTCGAAGGGCCCGTCGACGGGCGAGGAGCCGTAGCCGTCGCTGCTGATGCCGTTGAGCGAGGAGGCGTCGGTGCCGAACTGGGAGTGCGACTCCTCGTCGAGGCCGCGCTGCCACACGCAGAACATGGCGTAGAGGTGGCGGTCCTGGCCGAGCCCCTTTGCGCACTCCTTTGTGAGGGCGACGTGGCGGACGCAGGCCTTCTTGAGCGCCTCGAGCTTCTCTCGCGCGGGAGCGTTCTCGCAGAATTTGCGGACAAACTCGACGGATTCGTCCGAGACGGTGCGGATGGCTTCGGTGCGGCCGTGGGCGAAGATCTTGGTCATGGCGGGCTCGTAGGTGCTCTCGACGCGGCCGTAGAGGCCGTAGTAGGCGGCTTGGAAGGCCATCTGCACGAAGGCGTCGGGGGAGAAGCCCATGGAGGTGATGAAGTTCTTTCCGTAGCCCTCGAACTCGAGCACTTCGAACTCGTTCTGCTGGATCAGGTCGGCGAGTCTGGTCTCTGCAAAGCGGAGAGCAAAGGAGACCTCGGGGACCATGGTCCACTCTAGTCTGTGGGGAGTAATGCAGACATCGCCGAAGCTGGACGGGTCACGCTTGCTTGGGTCCGGTGAAGTGGACGCCCACAGGCTGGGTGCGTTTCCGTTGATGGTTCTGGCGAATCGCAGGATGGTGTCGGTGTAGACATCACTGGCCATTCTCAGGACCGTGTGGCCGTCAACACCGGTGTGCTCAAAGTTGATACCCGCAGTCCCGTTCTTGCAGACAATGATCTGCAGTTTGTCGTACCAGCGGTTCGTGCAGGTACCGATCTGGACACCCTTCTCGACCACATTGCTTCCACAGAGCATGTTCATGCTCAACTCGGAGCCGGACTTTGGTGCTGTCGAGTCAAGACACAGCACAAAGATGGCGGTGTCGACAATTCGCAGGCATTCAACGTTGTTGGCATCGGTGGTCAAGACATCACGGAGATGGGCCCAGATCCTGCGGTTCTCGGTGGAGAGAACTCCCAAGGCGTTCTTGGCGGCCTCTTGTATCGGTATCGTCTCTGCGTCTTCGACAATGGCTTGGAGGTTCTGGGCAACATCCTTCTCGGTCATGATCAGGTCCGAGTTGTCATCCAAGACGTCGAACCAGTAGAACTGAGAGCGGCACATAACAACAATGTGGCGTGCTGAGGGGTCTGAGTGCATTTCACATCCATTTTCTGTGGGGATTCTGGCAGTGCTGAAGATGCGTGGGTATTGGTACTGGAATTGCAAAAATTAGCATATCATACATATAAAAAAAAGGTTGTTAATAAATATATGGGTGGGCGAATGACTTACCATGCAGAGCGGGGTGTTGCGGACCTTGTCTGGGGGAAGTTCTTCCTTACGAAGAGCCCTGACGAAAGATAGCGCCGACACTACCAAAGAAGCAGCTCTTGTAACCTGGTTATTACGTGCCGGTGTTGGGTCATCTTCCAGCAGGAAACTTTATGCATAATTCAGTCAGCACTTGGGCATAAACCACCAAACTATAATGATTCCGGACTTACAAAGGGTTCAAGTTGAGAACGACGGCTAATTGATAAAGTTAGCGCCTAAATTCATAAAAAAAAAAGCCCCAACTATCATCCCCGCAAAAGCCAAAAAATCACAAACTCACGATTATCGTAGTTCAAGTACGAATCGTACCCTGCATCCTCAATCAGCGAGTGCACCTCCCAAAAAAAAATAACAACCCCCAAAAAAAACACTTACAGAACTGTTCGATATAGCTGCTCTTCCCATTCGCATATTTCTTCAACCTCTCATGCAGCTCCGGGCCATCCGTCTTCAAGAACTCCCTCACCGCCGCCTTCGTCTCCTGGTGCTCTCTGTCCGTCTGCAGCGGCCGTACAGCATCCAGATACTTCCTGCACGTGTCTGCCAGCTCGGGGATGGGCAGCTTCGGCAGGCCGTCCTGGTATGCGAACGTCGAGCCCGCGCCGGGCGAGGGCCGCGCAATAGGCTCTTTTATAGAGGAGGCGGTCGACATGGGCGGTGATGTGGATGCGAGTGACTCGTTGAGTGATTTGGGCATCACAATGACCTTTGGTGCGGGAGCGGGTGCAGGAGCAGGAGCAGAGGTTGCGGCCTTTGAGGGTGCCATGGTAAGGAAGAGTTAGTTATCTATGTACTGTAGGTTGGATGGAAATTGTAATGTATGTGTGTATATGATATACGGGAGAAGTACAAGGTAATGATTAAAACCACGGAGGGGCTGGCTGGGCTGTCCAAAGAAAGAAGGCATTAGAGGGGCAGATGATGGGGGCTTAATATAAAATCCGCGATCTCCACAGACAAACAACTAGATGTATGGATGGTAACCTACCTGCTAGTAGTTGTCTATCTCTCTGCCAGCGTCTCTCGGCTCTTGTCTAGTTTCCTTTTCCCTCTCTGGGTACCACGATCTCGGACCACGGGAAATGGCGGTTTATTGACCTTATCTCGGTGGAGGTTTAGAAGTGCGAGTGAGGAGCGACTAGTAGAGTGATGGGTGATAGGTACTACAAAGTAGCATGGAGGGGTGGTCGTGCGGACGAAGGGGAAGTCAAGGGACCAAGGCGGGGATCCGGAGGGATGGGGGGTGAGGGTTGAGTGAGGTCACCAGAAACCTCACTGCCTCTAAAACTAATACCAAGCAGCACATGCTTTTCCTTCCTTCGCAACAACAAGAAACCTGCAACGTCGACCACCTGGGCCCGGTCAACCGGAGCAGGTGCATGGATTCCATCGTGATTCCTTTTTCTTTTTTGGCTCTGTCCAAAGGGTGCCTTTTAATTTTCCATGCAGATGCGCTGCCGGAAGAAGGGGGAAAGGGAATAAATTGGCCAATCAGGCTGGGCTCCCTGGGATGCAGCATACATATCAGCCTCATCCATCCATCAAGCCCACCCCCGCAAAAAGCCTGGCAGGCAGAGCGCGGTCTAGCGTTTCGTGGGGTTGGTTTTGTGGGGATCGCGCGCATAAGGTGCTTTCTGGGGCAATGGCGGACCTGGTTTAATCTGGACTTCAGCAACCCTTTGATAAAGAAATTAAATGGGAATAGACGAAGAATATACTAAATAAGGAAAGTATCTAGCCGTTTTGCATCAAGTAAAGAAAAACAGAAATGACTTGCACTTCTATCCGGATGAGACACCATGATCTTGCACTGTGCACATTTACCCTAGCTGGCTGGTTTGGTCATTCGCCAGTGTCCCAGATTCGTCGTTAACCCCCAAAACACAGCCAGCCAGCCAGCAACAACACCCGAGGTCCGTCCGTCCTCTCTCCCAGCACACACTTCACAACACAAAAAGAAGCATAGCGACTGATAACCGATAGACCATCACCTCCATTCAACCGCTTGAGCTGCAGCGATGTCATGGACTATCATTCACGGCTCGATCCGTGCGCGGACGGGAGCCAGATCTTTACTAACGGAGCTTATTCTGCTCCAGCATTCAGTGAATAATTTCTTTCACGTGCGAAGAATAAATTTATAAAAGTCACGACTCTGGGGTTTCTTATTCCAAGTTACAGAAGAGTCAGAAAAAACAGCCTGACTAACGCCCACTTTACGCGGCTGACCCTTCAACCAAGCTGAGTGAGAAGAGAAAACCTAACCCTTGAATGTTCACCAAAAGTCACTCGCCTTTAGTCCGTGACATACCAAGTCATGTGAAACGCCCCTTTGGATAAGAACACAGATCGGATATTTCTATCAAAATTACCCTATGTAATTGCAAATACGTATAAGCTCCATTTTCAAATACCCTGATAGCTAATCCAGAAAAGACATGCTCAGGGGAATCACATGTAATTGCATTAAAATCTCCTTTTCACGCCCCATAAATCTTTACCGCAAATGCCCTAAACCGACGCCAAAAACTATTAGTACTGAAAGCTTAAGTGATACGTGTTCGGGAATTTGAAGGCGGGGTTCTCAGGCTATTCCACTGTCGGTGGCGGGGTGCATATCATATTATACCTCAATCTCTCTCGGCAACATAATCCACACCGCCATGTTCCCGGAGCAACTTTGTTATTCGTTCATGATTTTTGATTCTAGCCGCCTCCATGGCGCATTTCCAAGGACCACCCTTCAGGTTCGGATCTGCCCCATTCTCCAAAAGCAGCTTCACCAGCTGCAATTGCCCTTTCGAAGCTACAACCTGCAACGCATTCGCCCCATCTTTCATCCTCGAGTTGGGGTCTGCCCCATTGTCCAAGAGTAGCTTTATTGCCACTGGGTTGCCGTTCCAAACAGCGGCATGGAGCGGGTTTCCAAAGTGACCGCATCGTTTATTGACCTCTGCTCCCGAGGTCAACAGGAGTTGGATAATCGCCTCGTTGCCCTTCAAAGCCGCTGCATTCAGCGCACTGCCGTAATATCCATCTTCTACCTCAGGCATGTTTACTTTTGCTCCCTTTTCTATCAAGAATTCGACCAACTTCTTGTTCCCGCTCCAAATAGCCGACTTGAGTACGCTTCCTTGGCGCCCACCTTTCGAATTCACATCGCATCCCATCTCCAGTAGCAGCTCTACGAGCGCTATATTACCACTCAACGCAGTTGCAGCGACGGTCTTTCCTTGGATAGTTGCTTCAGCCCCTTTAGCAAGCAAATACCGTACAAGCTGTTCATTACCGCTGGTGAAAGCAGCCTGTAGTACATTTCCATGCTCCCCACCTTGAGCACTGATATTGGCACCGTTCTCCAGTAAAAAATGTACCAGCTCCTCGTTACCCAGGGCAGCAACTACTTGTAAAGCATCTGCCTTCTCCCCATACCTTAAGTTAACATCCGCCCCATGCTCCAATAACAGCTGTATCAATGCTTTGTTACCCTTCCTGGCCGCGGCCTGAAAAGAGCTCCCCCAAATGCCTCCTTTTGCGTTTACATCTGCTCCCTTGCTAATCAAAAACTCTACTAGCCCGTTGTTTTGCTTCATGACGGCACAGTACAGTGGTGTAAACCCGTACGCACTCATTCCATTGACATCAACACCCCGTTCTAACAGCCATTCAATCCCTTTGAGCGAGCCTATCTCCGCCGCCCAATGAAGAGCCTCTAAACCATTCTCAGTGGGATCTGATTTGTCGAGATTCTCTTGGATTAAACGGCTCAACGCTAACGGGAGATCAAGCACTGCTGCGATAGTAGAGGGCGAGATCTTCCGCGGTGTTTTATCGCTTGCGATTTTGAATTGGGGAATGGTCCTATAGAAGAGTTCACCAGAGTTCATGAAACTGTACAAAAGTACCCAAACATCTTCGCTTAGTTGATTAAGGGCTCGAATATGGTGGTGCCAGAAAGTTTCTGCGTAGGTGTCGAAACTATCCCAGAGAGTTGGTTCTTCGGACGGCGCAGAGTACATTATCATCAGATATTTTATACACATTTGCCCAATCTCCTCATGCGCCAGCTGTGAATTCTGTTTCAGCATTACCGAGCTACCACTCCCCTGGCCCGTTAAGAACTCCTGCACTGTGAAATGTACAAACCTCACAGTCGAGTGGTTATACATGCTATGCATGATGTCCACCGTTACAAGGCCACCGCACACAGTCACGAGTAACTCGAGGTCATTGACAATGGACTCTTCTATGTCTTCTGGAGTTTCTATATCAATCTCCATAGCCACCGCTTGTGATAATTCGCCCAATCTCATAGGCCGTTGAGCGTACGTCAGCCACATGAAGACCTTCTTTGCCAACTCAATTTCTGATTTGGATTTCTTTTCTATGGAGGCAAGACAGCGTGTGTATGTCTCATCCATCGTTGCAGGGAGATTCTGCAGGGCTTTGCGGATCTGCCGGTCGGAGGTTTGGGAGCATAGTAAGTCGAGCTGAAATTTGACCCAGAGAAACCTTGAGAAGTGTAAGCTATTTACGGTACTTTTGATAGACAAGTCAGGTTGATTCGAGAACTTACATCCCATCTGCCTTCTCAACCAAGGTTGAAAAGATAGCATCTTTGACTGTATGATCTTTAAGTCTCAAAGCTCCCTCCTCATATCTCCGCTCCAATTCCCCTTCCACATACTCTTCGAGATCCCCCTTTAACCTTGCCGACTCAATCGCTATCGTAGGTACATCCGTAAATGCCCTTTCAATATCCGCTTCCCTCCTGCTCGTAATAAACAATTTTATGCACCCCCCTGAGAACTTCATAATCTCGCACAAGAATAACAGAAAAGATCCTCTCTGCTGGGGATCAAACTCATCCAGCGCATCTATTACCACATAAATTCTCTCAAAACCTGCTGCAACCTCTAGAAATAACTGGCGCAGTTCAAGGTAACTCGGATTGCGTGCATTTTTATCGTGTGAGTTGAATAGCTTCTCGAGGGGTTCTGGGATCCGGGGACAACAGCGGGAAAGTTGCTTGATGAAGGTTGCAATAAAAGAGCCCGGGTTTTGCTGGGTGGAAGGAAGTGAATAGTTACAGTAGGAAAAAGCGATTCCAGTGGTACCGGGGGAGGAAAGGGCGGTGATCTCAGTGAGTGTCTCGAGGACGAGAGAACTGTTTTTATGTCAGAATTATCATTGACGCTTCCTGGAGTGGTGGGACGGATTGAAGTTACCAGAGAACTGTTTTTCCAGTGCCTGGTGTGCCGTGAATCCAGAGGAGACCAGAATCGGAACTATTCTGCCAGTCCGTAAAACCAGTATCGTTGAGAAGCCAGTTACCGGTTTCACCGAATCGTTTGTGAAACTGTGTTTCGTGCACTTCCTCAAAGTCTAGATCTGATAGCCAAGTGAATACTTCACGTCGTTTATTATCTGCATTCATATTAACAAAATGCTATCCCTTATAATTGACTTAACACGGATATCTTACCTTCTTTTTCTTGATCTGCCTGCTGCTCTCTCATAAGTATCCGCTGCCGCTCTGCATCAGCAGACACGAGACCATGAACTTGTGCTTCTCTTGTCACAATCTCAGCATTTGCAAGGAATTTCGCCTTTATTCCACTAAAATTCTCTTCAAATGGCTGCCAAGTCATTCGGAAGAAGACTTTAAAAGATGTCCACCCTAGAAAACTCTGGCTTAGTATGATTTTATTTTGTTTCCGACTTAAGGCTGGATCGCGCTTACTGGTTGCATTCCCGTCATTGTCTGTAAACACGCGTCTTGCCTGTGCAAAAAAGTCCAACAAATCGCCATAAGTCCGCGCGAGTGCCTACACATCGTCAGTACTAGGGTTTCTTAGGCGAATGATTTTGAACCTACCTCTCGAATATCCTCGGACTCCTGAAACATGGACATGGCGTATTTCGATAGATATGACACATGGTTCTCTAGGGTTTCCATCATACTTGTCAGGTTTTCGAAGAATTCGAAAAACCTAATTCCCAGCTACGTCCTATTAGCAAATTCCTATAAAAACCTCTACAACTAATTTCCAAGTAACTAACTTTGATAACACACTGTAGACCAGCTACTACAAGTCCCGAGACATCCGGAGAATAACTAATCAAGGCTCCAATAACTCCCATATACATATCCATCCCCACCATCACCTTCTGGACCCGTGGTCCAACCGCTCGAGAAAGACTGGTCTGATGGTGTTTAGCATCGAGGTCTTGAACTTGCTTGATAAGCTCTTCCGGATTCTCAGTTTTAGAGGCTAGAAAGGCGGCCTTCTCAGAAGGAGATAGGGCATCTTCGTGGGATTTAAGTGCCTGAATAAAGGCGAGGTCTGGTACCCTATTTTTGATTATTAGAACCCATGATATAAATAGAGGCTACGATTCATTTACCTCGCAGTCCTCTCTTCTGGATCCAAATGCGCCTCATTATCGATCCTCCTCTCGACCACGGGTCCACTTGTAACTAATGTCGGCGAGTCCTCACGCCCGCGTTGTCCAGGAACTTCGAGCGTGTTACCCCCACCTGCTGATGCTGCTGCTACAGAGGTAGAAGATGCCGATGCCGGCCATGATGACTTCTCTGCAGCGGGTTTGTCGGTGCCTCTGTCGCGGCTTACAGCCCTACGGAGCTTATGGAAAGGTCGTTTGAATACTGGGATATCACACATGTCAAATGTGGGGTAAAAACTTGTATCTTCTTCTTGTGTTTAACTCCGTGGCTCACGCACGCGTTGAGAGGGTATATTCGCTGTTTTGTATCATTGATTTCTCAATTTAATATGACGGCATTGTGTCCGGTGAGCATCAGTTAATGTAAGCGCTTGTGCGGGCATCGGCATCGATAATACCATATTTGATTGGTTGACGCCCGAGAGCGGCGGGGGAGCCAATCAGATGCAATGCAATGTCTGAGAATTCTGTGGGGTTTTATTAGGAACCCTGACCGAATATTTATACATGGTACATGCAAATAAGTATCACGTATAGCAACTCAACACAAGCTGAGACTGGGGGCTGTATATCGGTCTGGGATACACCGAAAGTAGACTGACAGCTTGAAGTTGAAGATTAGATGAAAGGCATGAAGATGAGATGAGGTTACCATTGAGAATGCAAACACTCTAATAGCTAGACGAGACCGGCTATATATCGAATAGGTTCAACAGAACCCAGTTGCGGGTTACCGTAACCCAGTCCTTCCACCGTCCTTTATCGTGACACCTTTCAATTGTCAACTGGATTTCGTCGAATTGAAACTCATGACTCGTCCTATTATCTGTCTTTTGACTGGGATGTGTAAATATGCGATGACTACATACAAGCAATGTCAGAATAAGGGAGGTGACGAGTGATTTTGGATGTATGAACGAGAGCATAATTAATTTATCTTTGGGCGCTCCCGACTATTATATAATAAAATGAATAAAGCCACATTCCTTGAGATCATTAGAGCTTCACTGCGCTAAGAAAAGGCTGGAAGTATTGAGGTAAGTTAAAGTACATGTACCTACATACCTCGGGACCACTCAGAGGATTTGACTCGGGACTGGGGCTAGGGTTAGGGATTGTATTTTTTACTATTATTCTACAAGCAGCCTTGGAGAAGTAAAATCGATTGAGGTGCCAATCGTTAAGGGCACTCGCATCAAAGAAACATTCTGACATACATATAGTAAACAACTAAAAAAAGATAGCAAAATTAGCATAGTGAATGGTAAACTTTTAGACGAAAGAAAAATAGAGTGGAATAAACGTTATGTACATGTTGCGGTGAGACATGGGATAGGGTTTCCTAGCATCTCGCAATCATTAACCCGCTCGAGAAAGCTGGCAGATCCATGAAGCCCAGGCCATACATCACACAGTTCATCTTATCCTTCCCTTTCTCTCCCTCCCTTCCCATCGAAGCCATTAACGAAATCGCTCGAGCGGTGTCAGTACTAACAAAACCGCTCTCCAGATCCCTGCAGCCGCCCTCAAACCCTGGAATCCTACGTCTACAATTCCCCTATAGACATCTACCTGAAACCTGTACCAGGAGTCAACACTTTATAAGCTTATTTCAATAAATTGTAACCATTTCCTCTCCCGGCCAATCTCTCGTCGGCTCCCGAAACGCAGTTACTCAACATTCCTGATCTCTCGTATGTAACCTAACCGGCTGATCTGTCACACTGGTTTCAATGTCACGCAATTGTTGCAGTGCAACACTGATGGATTCAAATAGTAACAGCGCTGGTGACACAAACATGGCTTCTCTTCTCGCACATCCATTGGTCTTGTTCCAACCGCGGTCTCACAATCACGCAAGGCGCTATTGGGCGTTTCTCATGTCGTACCTCACGCAAAGGCGTTTATTTATTCTCCCCGATGGGTTTCAGCCATCAGGCGCCCACTCCACAATTGCAAGCACAGTAACTCTCGTATCCTAGGCACAATGCCATCCATGGCTTCTACTACGATGCTAGCAACCCAGCGGGGGGAAGGAAATAATTAGCGGAACCAAGATCAAGAGTCTACTGGGTCGTACGCTGATCGATGATGACTGAGGCCACCAAAGGTGGGCATTATCAAGAACCCAAAGAATGTCACACACGGCAATGTCAATTACCAAGGTTTGACTTCGACGATAGGCCCAGATATCTTTCCGCTTCACGGCCGACCACGGCATTGTCAAGTCCATCACGGAAGGGAATGATTATATGAAGAGATCTTGAAAGCCATGTTTCAAAATAACGATTGTCCCAACCGAAACACTCGGGAGGTTACGTATACCAAAACAAAGCAACAATAGTCTATTCGTCTCGGGTTGCAGTTCTCAAACTGCCCCGAAAGTCTAATTCTCCGATTCAGGTACATCATGATGGACAGTCATCCACAAAAAATATAAGTTTTTAGTTATAAAATATAAACAGCGAAAATAAGTTAAACGGGCCTGAAACCAAATAATAAATCAGAATCAGGCACACGCAAAAGAAAAGGAACCAAGTTTCCCAGAAACCTCAAAAAAGTAAGCGCCGAAGTTGTGGGCATTCGGGCAGCTTAGCTCAATTGATAATACCATGTCACCAGTACCGCTTGAAGAAGAAAGAAGAAGTTAAAATTTATTCACTAAACGCAAACAGGTATCATATTTAAACAAGTGGCAGAACATTCGCAACGAAGTATCCGATAACGTTTCCTACAGAACAATATATATTAGTTACCGCAAAGAGAAACCCTAAATTCGGGGAAAGGGAAAAGGAAATAATCTACTAACCAGTATCATACTCGCAAGTCAACATGTCACCAGGAGTGGTGCTGGTTCCGCAGGTCGCAATACCGCATCCAACCTGAGTAGCACTGGCCCAAACAAGCTGAGTGAAGTGACCGGTGGCCTCTGAGAACAGCCCAGCGGCATAGTCGTAGCTGGCACCCTCAGCATACCACGCCTCTATGGCCTCATCAGTGGTGTATCCGGCCGCCAAGTTCTCGCCATATGGCCCACCGGAGTGCTCGAAAACACACCCTTTGGAGACGCCCGCAGCGTAGGAAGCCATGGTTGTATTCCAAGTGAGGGCCGGAGCACCGTGGAGGGCACGGCGGGTGTTGTGGGCGTTGAGGACATCAGCGGCCCAGGTGTCTGCTGGAGTAGCAGCGGTAGAGGTTGTGGTGGCCGCTGCAGTGGTGGTTGGGACGGGAGCGACAGATGTTGAGGTGGTCTCAACTGGTGCCGCTGTGGTAGGTGCAGCAGCGGTCTCATCCTGGATAGTGGTGATAACGGTCACTGGCTCAGGGCTAGAGGTGACTTCCTGGACCACAGTGGTAGTTCCTGGGACCTCGACTGCGGGAGTGGAGGCGACCGGCTCGAGAGTGGTAGTGATTACAGAGAGGGTGGTAGTACTGGTGCCAATGGTGATAGGCTCGAGAGTAGTGGTGCGGGTGGTGTATACGGGGGCACCATAGGTCGAGGACTTGCGGCCGGCGTGGCCGCCGTTGACCCATTCGGCCTGAACCTCTGCTGCTGTTGCTTGAGGTTCTCCAGTGGTGATGGTTTTGGTGACACTAAGAAAAGAGAGATATTAGAATTTATATTGAAAACACGCCTTTTTATAGGTGAAATATAGAAGAACTTACATGATAGTGGTGTAGTCAGTGAAGATCAAGACATCACGGGCACGCTTATCAATGACGGGGGCGGCCAAAGTGGTAGCTGCGAGAGCAGCACAGGCAAGGGTGGTAAGTGAGTAACGCATATTTGCTAAATCTGCTAGTAATAAAAAAGGCGCTGCCTAAAAGTTGATTTGACGTTGCTAGTTGGATTTCGTAAATATGCTCCAGACGAAGTTGGATAACTGCAAGCAAAGTCGTCAAAAAAAAATGAGGGTTCTGCTTTTTTTATTTGACTTTCAAAGACCCGAAAAGCACTGCTTTATGTTTGTTTCTCCTGGAATAGTGGCGCACTAGGCGTTGACTTGAAAAAAATTCACAATGGACGTTAAGAGGGGTGATGTTGAAAGGAGTGACTGGTTTTGAAGAAAGCACTTAAAGAGTGATTGCTTTTTTCAAAAGAAGGCCGTGAAAAGAAGAAGACTAAAAGATATCAAAGTCTGCTGAGTGAAGAAGAGAAAGGGAAGGGGGGACAAACCGAGCAATATATACAACGGCTCCTTGGTGGAATACCTGAACCCAGTATTGTATGCGATACTTACCCAGCGGTTACGTGCTAGTCCCAATGTGGAACCGTTTAGTAGAGTAGAAGGCACCAACTTGGTTGACTTGAACCCGAGCGAGGGGCAACCAAACCAAACCACCACCGCCAGGGCCAGGGGGGATCTGACCAGGCGGGAAAAAAAATGTCTAGGTGTTTCAGGTTCCATGCACGCGTAATGAACAACTTCGGTAGCGGGCTTGCAAAGGACCCTGGATCGAGCATGTGTGGGTGTGGGCGAGTCCAAGGGTCCGAATCTCTCTCTTGTGGTGGTGTACAGCCGTGTTAAACAAGTCTTGTCAGTGGATGACAACGCGATAGCGGCACATTGAACACAGCTCTCCTCAACAACTATGAGTCTAAAGGGCTTGAAATTAAGAGGATAGAATATTTAGGATACTATTTATTATACTTTGAAGTCTTGTGAATTTGCAATTAATATTAAATGTGTTGCTTCAATGAGAAATTTCAGCTGTAAATGGTGATTTGGGCCCAAATTCTTTACTCACAATATCTCAACACCAATAAGAGCTTTCTTCAAGGTCTAAATTTCTATCTCGAGTATATGACCCTGAATATCTTTGATAGAACCACAGAAATTTTATGGCTAGTGCATGTGTAGCTATTCTCTTAGAAGTATCGAAATTATAGTATTCACTAATCACTATGTCACAAGAGCAGAAATACAGATATAATTTTGTAGGCAAGAACAACTGTATTCTGGATGTCTATGATGCATAATTATCTTGTTTTAATCTAATTCACTTAATGGTTGTTGAGTGGGAAGGATTTTAATATTTCGTGTGGTGCTGATTGACAGGACTTTTTTAACACGACTGTACCTACAGGCCCTATCTAATCTAAGCGTTTCACACCCGAACGAGACATGGGGACCTTTTTTAATTGCGCGCAATTTGAGGGCCAATGATGGTAATCTTCTTCACATATAGTAGCATCATCATAATCGGAATCGCTGCCATGATTTTGATGATAATTGGTTACTGCTGCAGAGTCTTAGTCTTAGTACAGCTGGTTAGCTAACTACTAGTACAACCGCGGTTGTAGCAGAAGATCTCACTCGCTCTTATCCCCCAACGTCCCTCGAAGCTGTCATTGGCCCCCCCTCGCCCCCCAGCACAATCTGTAAACAAGACTTTCCCGCGCTCCGCAGATCCAGGATCCCCCCGAACGAACGAACGGACGCCCGTACCATCCCATCCCATCACCAGGTTACCTCCCCCCTCCCCCCCCGGCGCCCCCTTACCCAAATATCTATGCCGCCCACTTTTATGTACTCACTAACTCAGGTACTTTGCGAGTCTACTTACCCGCCCACCCACAGCTGAGCAATCCCCCCCAATTAATGGCATCGAAATTTCCGCCTCACTCACTCATATGTACCTACTCGGAATGAATTAAGTAGAGTAGAGCAAGATCGAGCTGACATCGCATCACTTGCCCCCCTGCCCGTGTTTATCGTTGCCGCTTCGGCCCTAGCCCTAAGGAGTACCTGCATGTATGTAGAAGGGGGGGGATGAGGAGGGGAACCTTCAATCCTCAATATATGGGGACTGGGTATGGTACCTAGGTACAATATTCTACATAAAATAGTGAGGCGTCTTAGCGCGCCCCTGTGGCTTGCAATTGGATGTTTCCACGACGGTGGTTTCCGTGTAGGTCCGAGTTACTAGCCCGACCCGGGCGATATTGTTGATATTATGATCATTCCATGGCGGGTGTTCTGATCATCTTCGAGAAGTTTGGGTCTGGGGACGTCCGTTGGGGGCGTAGATTACCACTAGCTCAGAGAGAGAGAGAGAGAGAGAGAGAGCGAGAGAGAGGTGCACGGTAGGTACCGTGCGAGTCTGCAATTACTATACTCCATAGCTACATGTAGCTAGAGCAGTAGTGGGCTAGCTAGCTAGCTTGTACTATGGAAGCCTCCCAAGAAGCTTCGAATTCTTTGACCGCTCATAATCAAGAATCATTTCCCTTATCGCCACGCCGCCCGCCCGCCACCCTCTCCCCCCCTCTCTCTCAATTTTGGTGAAATCGGGGGGGTTAGCTAGAGAGAGAGAGGGAGATTTCTTTTTCCCTGGCTGGCACAGTGTAGGTAAATGAGATGAGCATACGTACTCCCATCCCATACCATCCCATACCATCCGTCTCTCACCGCGCAATCTTCCGGTACTCGGCATTGGGAACTCTCTTTCCCTCACCCATAACCACAATCTACCTGCAAATCTACAGCACATACCACATCAAACAAAATAAAACAAAAAAACATGTGTCCGAGCCCGGACCTCTTCCTCCCCCTCCTCCTCCTCCTCCTCATCCTCCTCCTCATCCTCCTCCTCCTGCCACCCACAGTCTCCGGTCCGTCCGTCAGGATAAGATAGCCAGGATGGGATAGGACGGACGCACAATCCCACCAACTCTAATTCATTTGTAGTACCGCACCTTCCCCGCCGCGCAAGATATCCGATAACAGGCAGGTACATGTAGGCATGTAGGTAGATTTTTTCATTATGTGCTGTAGAGTAAGTACCTAGAATACAGCCATAGACCTAGGACATAGCTTGCTGCACCACGCAGGTGCATATATACAACATCATACCAGGCAAGCTCAAGAATGGGGAGTAAGCCTTGCCTTGTCCTGCCGGCATGGATGATCTCACGGGAGGTGAGAGCACGGCAAGCAGAGTATGTATGTATGAGAGTATGGCAGCGCAGAATGAGTGTGAGAGCGGTGACTTCCATTTCTTTAATTTTGCGTGACCGGGAAGGATTAAGAGGGAAGGTGGAAAGGTGGGTTAATTGGCCCAACAGAGCTCGAGAAGGGAAGATGCGGAAGCTTCGAGATGCGCAGGTTTCCCCAGGGACCCGGATGGACATAGACACAGACGGGAGGTCTTGAAACAGTCTAGAATTAACGACTAACTAAATAACAGTGCTGCTACGCATGCATATGGTATCTGATATCTTTCCTCCCCCTCCACCTCCTTCTTCTTCTCCTCCCCGCACACACATCTAGCTCTAGGTACTCCATGTAATAGTAAAGTAAGTAGAATGCACGCTACATACCCACCAACCTCACTTAGTGGCCTAGATGCTACGATAACCCAGAGAGAGAAAAAGAGCTCTTGCGGTATCCAAACGGCCAATCATTTCCCCAAACCCCTCCACACAAGTGTCGCGACACCCACCATTCCCGTCCCACCAACGACATAGGCAGTTTCTCGTCCTGCCCACCAGTAGAGGGTACCTGCATGCCCAACAACTTAGCTCCAAATCCCAAGTTTCACTATCTCACCCAGCTCCTCCGAGTAGTTTTTTTTTTTTTTTTTCTAGCCTTTCTTTTCAAAACGACGGCGTGGAGAGGGGATAAAAATAGAAGAAAGAAAAAAAAAGACTTACAGAAAAGTAGCGGTCCAGTAGCTCGTCCAATCTGGCCTAAAATTTTTAGTTGCATCTCGTTAGCCCTCTAGAAATGATCTGCGGGTCCCCGAGTTTCAACTCCGCCGGGACTAGCTAGCTAGCCTAGCCCAGCCGCGAGGAAACGAAACAACGGCACCGCCGACGGTGGATGGCAATCATTGCCAGGCGGATGCTTTGTAGAGTGTTGGATATACGTACCAGCAGACCTGAACCCGCCCAACACTCTTCCTCTCTCCTGCTCGCCAATCTTCAAGCTAACCAACGCGGTCAAGCCAGTCACAACACTTGCGCTCGTTACTGCCAGGAATGCGGCCGCTACATATAGCTCCCTCTGGCTATTCACACGGCTCAGCAGGAAGAAACTGATCGCCGCACTCGCCAACCCAGTCTTCACAACCAGCGCCGGCTTCGCGCGGCGCACAAACGAGCCCTGCAGGACCGATGCCAGCAGCCCAATGAAGCCCAACAGCTTCCCCGAGTCTGTGGAGGTGTAGTTAAACAAGTCAAAAGTCATAAACGGCAGCGAGAACTCCATCCCACTAAAGATGAGCAGAAAGAGGAGATGCGTCGCATTCAAGAGCGTGATCCCCGACGCATCACTCCTCGCCTTATCCGCCGCCGTCCTCTCCTCCGCCACCGTCTTCTTCTTCTCCTCCTTCTCCGCCGCCTCCCGCAACGGCCGCGTCTCCGGCAGCTCCCAGTACAGGAACGCCGTCTCCACCACCAACAATGCCAGCGAGAACAGCGCCGCAGTCACGAACGGGTTCTTCTCAGAGATCTTGAGCGTCAGTGTCTTGCTCGCCAGATACGCCCCCATCATGGGCCCAAACGTGAATGCGATGCTGAATGCGACGCCGACAAGCGCGAGGGTAGCGCCACGGGTCTCGGCGGTCGAGACGTCGGTTGCGATTGCGATTGCGAGCTGGACGTTGCCCTCCGAGAGGCCGCCGACGATGCGGGAGGCGAGGAAGGTGGGGAAGTCGGTGGCGACGACCCAGAGGAGGACGGAGAGGATGTTGCCAATCATGGAGTAGAGGAGAGCTGTTCGGCGCCTTTGGGGGGCTGTTAATGGCCGCGGTTACAATTGCGGTGAGGAGCTATATTAGACATACCCATAGCGGTCACTCAGGGAGCCAATGATTGGGCTGGACACAGCCTGGAGGAACGAGAATAGAGAGCCCAGAGCTCCACCGAGGAGAACAACGTCGAAGCGCGAAGAGATTGGGCGGTGGAAGGACGCCTTGAAGGCGTTGAGGGTGTTGAAGATCGATTCCAGGACGACATTGTTGGGCTGGGCCTTGTAGAAATCCAGTAGGCGTGGGAATAGCGGGAGGATGAGGGTGAATGATAGCTATTAGAGCTGTTGTTAACACTGGGTTCATTCGTATATTGCCAGGGCTCGGCAGCTATATATGCGATGTACGGGACCTACCAAGTCGAACAGTAGAGATATGAACAGCACTTTGAGGATGCTCTTTGCATACGCAGGAGACCTGGCAGCTGTCGGCGCAGGCTGTGCCATGGCTAATAAAAACTTTAAAGGGGGAAACAGTGGAGAGAGAGCTAAACAATGTCCCCAACGAAAAGAATCTCACGATACCAGACCAGCTGCTGTCAGTAAGGAAGGCACTGACTGATGTTTAAGTATGTATCTGCGTGAGGTGTTTGAGAGGCCAGGTATGCAGTGTTGCAGAAGGGCTGATCCGAGAAGGGCGAAATGTCTAGAAGCCCGATCGAGCTTACCTAGCTACATGTAGTTCTTACTGTTGTTCTTCCTTACCTTACTCTGCTTGGCCCAGCTGCTGCTGGTCGTGCACGCAATATGGAACAGTCCCGCCGCGCCGACGACACACCACACCACATGTCGCCCAACGCCCCCCCCGTCCATGGAGCACTTTGAGCCGCAGTGGCTGACTGGTTCCCAAGGCTCTTGTGCCTCCTGCCTGGGCAAACACCAGAAAAGGGCCGCTCGGCAACTGATCCGACGCCGGCGCCTGCTAATCTAATCATCGACATCCAGATCCTGGATTACTAAGGCTCGTTGTCTTCTACTTGGCACGCGTTAAAGAAGCTTGTTTCACCTCCGTTTCGAGATTCCGTCTTTGTGGCTCCAGCTATTATGGTAGGCAAAAGTTTGCACTCCTCGCCCGTCTGGCTCTTTTTCTCTTGTTAAAGATGGAGAACTTAACTCAAGAGGATGAAATCCTCTCTACTTGCATGCACATGTAACTACAATACATGTAGGTATCGGGTGTCTTTGCTGGGAGCGTTGGGTGGGTGCCAGGAGGTTGGGGGGGGAGGGAACGGGTGTGTGTGTATATAAAGGGCGCGGCCCGCCCACTTTTATCGCAGACAAGTCTTCGCTCCGACCGTGAAAAGGGTGAGTACTTACAAGTGTGCAGGGGTTGTGTGCTGAAAAGTTGGCGTATACGCCAGCTTGCAGGGTCGTATGCATTTTTGAAGAAAGTGCACATCAATTGAAAGTCCCACCGACAGACTATTTCAGCTTCTAGGAGAATAGATATTACGTATCTACGGTATTGTACGTCATACTAGCTGCAAAGGCTTTGGTAGATGTCAGAATATACACCGGACCTTATTCAACTCAAGACACACAAAGTGAAAAGCTGCTGGAGATAGAATTATCCCTAACCCTAGTCCTAGTCCCGAGTCAGACTCTGTGAGCAGGGCAACATTCATCCCCTAACCCTGGTCTCGAGTCAGATCATGATCAGTTACATGTAGTTGACATTGATCTTCTGAGCTTTATGTCTGTGTAAGCATTCCAAACGCAGACACAATGTGCACGCTGTAGACTACCAAATTATGGGTCCTTAATAATATAACTAAGCCGAAGACCCGTCCTCCATTACCGATTTCTCCAATGGTTTCTGTTTGCATAGAGCCCTTCCCTATGCCTGTCCTGTGTGTTGTTGGAAACCCCGGTTTTTGATGTGCGGTCCAATCTGGACAGATGCAGTGAGTACATGTATGTATGCACTTTGGGGCCTTTTGAGTAATCCAGACCACTGTACTCTACTCTAGACTGCATGGCATTTACAGCTGTCAAACACGGCTGGAATTCGAAGTTAAGAGATCGTTCTGTGATCGTTTAAAACTCGGTAATAGCTGTAGACTACATGTACTTTAGAGTAGCCCTCAGCTTGGTCAATTGAGAGAGGGTCAAAGTCATGTACCTCCACAGACGAGCGTTGTTGTTGCAGAGAGAGCCTCCGACGCAGAGCTCAGCTATCCCCAAAGCTCCTCGTGCAGATGCACACACAAACCCCACACAGCAACGTCTCCTCCCCGCAACCTCGGCTGTCCCGCCCCGGCCTAGCGCCACTCGGCGCTCAACACGATCACAAGCTACAGAAAGACGACGGACAGCAGCACGCACAGGCAGCACAGGCAGCACAGGCAGCACAGGCACGGGGAAGTGTAGGATCGCAGCCCACAGCATCCAGCCCACAGCACCCACGCCCGAAGAACCGAGCATCTCTCTCTTTCTCTCTCTCTCTCTCTCTCTCTCTCTTTATTACATGTACGGTGTGCTGGCGTCCCTCTCCGCCTCAGGTCCTACATAACACTTCCACTACCTCCACCACCGTCCTGTGACAGCTCGTACTGCTGCTCTCGTTATTGTGCTGCTTTTTGATACACAGTGTAGTCTGCAATGTCCACAAACGATAATGTATGCACCCCCACCCGCTGTCAAACTACTAGGCCCCCCCCTCCCCCGCAAAACGCATGCTGACATGCCTCTCTTTCTCTCTAGGTTCTTCACGCCGTCGCAGGCGCTGGTACATCCCCCTCCTCTGCCCAGCCTCTCTAGCTCTCTCCCACTACAATGCCAGAATACTGACGGCCAAACAGGTGGTGGAGTCCTCTCCATGGTCCTCACCTACCCACTAATCACCCTCTCCACCCGCTCCCAAGTCGAGTCCAAGCGCGCCCAGTCCTCCGTCCCCGACGCCGTCCGCCGCATCATCCAGCGCGAAGGCATCTCGGGCCTCTATGCCGGCCTCGACAGCGCCGTCTTCGGCATCTCCGTCACAAACTTTGTCTACTACTACTGTCTTTCCCCCTCCCCCCCCCCCCCCCCCCATTTCCTCTCCTCCCCCCACCCACTAACAATCCACAGGGTACGAATGGTCACGCTCGGCCTTCGAGAAGGCCGCGCTAGCGTCTAAATCCCCCCGCCGCAACAAGCTCTCCACCCTCGAATCCATGATGGCCGGCGCGCTCGCCGGCTCCGCCACCGTCCTCCTCACAAACCCCATCTGGGTCGTCAACACGCGCATGACGGCACGCAAGCGCTCCCCCAGCACCGGCTCCACCAGCAGCACCGTCTCCACCACCAGCACCCTCCCCACGCTCCAAGACCCGACGGGCGCCGTGAGCGCGCCCGCAAAGGCGCCGAGCACGCTCGGCACAATCAAGGACCTGTACAGCGAGGGCGGCATCCGCGCCTTCTTCAAGGGCGTGCTGCCGGCGCTGGTGCTCGTCATGAACCCCATCCTGCAGTACACCATCTACGAGCAGCTCAAGAACGTGCTTGAGCGGCGGCGCAAGCGGAGCGTGACGCCGCAGGACGCGTTTGTGCTGGGGGCGCTCGGGAAGCTGGTGGCGACGGCGCTGACGTATCCGTATATCACGGTTAAGAGCAGGCTGCATGTTGCGGCGAAGGGCGAGAAGAAGGCGGGGGGGCTGTTGGGCGGGATTAGGAGCATTGTGAAGGAGGAGGGGTGGACGGGGTTGTATAATGGTGAGTCTTTCCTGGGAGGGGTGGTTGGGGGGATGTGCTGACTGACTGTGGTGGTGTAGGGATTGGGCCGAAGTTGGTGCAGAGCGTGCTCACGGCGGCGTTTTTGTTCGCGTTTAAGGATGCGCTGTTTATGGCCACCCAGACCGCGCTGGCAAACAGGCGGGCACAGCTCAAGCTCAAGGCCAAATAGATCCCGACCGGAGGTTCCCAGATAGACACCTCCCTCTCCCCTTATGGTGATAAAGGGCAAGGGCAAGGGTAAGCACCAACAACACCATCAGCGGTGTCTATCGAGTGAGAATGCATGACCCGAGCAAACAAAGGGGGCCAAAAAAGTGATTTGTAACAGTATTTATGTCTTCCCGCAATTGGCTTATTTTTTTGTATTTTCTCATTGGCGATCTCTCGGCGCGATATATAGCTAGAATCTTTTTGTTTTTTAGGTTATATATATCTTGATGCATATCATATATGGGTGTCGATATAGCAAAACCGTCCGCACAGCTAGCCAAATCCTTATTATGAACTAGAACCACACAACGGATAAACTCCAAATCTTCCTAAAGCTCAGAGAACCCTTGGTGAGGGCCCAGAATTGATTTTCAATCATTTGTCCCCATCAATTAGAGGCTGTACAGTGCGGTAGCGAACTTGTGATGCCTCATTGCGTTGCTACACAGGTGGTACCTTTTGCTAGATCCATACCCATATACACTTGTGGTGTTTTGGTAGTTACTATACTCTAGTTTCGTATCATAACTATTGGTTTATCTTCTATCCGGGAAAATAACAAACATACAGTAGGTATCTCTGGATCTGGGGCAGCGTGTTTCAATGCGCCTCTCCCGTTTACTCCACTTCGGTGATCGTCGTGGGGAGGCCAGGCCGCTACCGCTACTGCCAGAGACCGGGGGGAACCGAGGTCCGAGACTGCACCTCCACAAACTTATAAACCGAGTCTTAATGCCTTTGCCGGCTTGATGCAGTAGCCGCACGTGTTCCAAATAATGTCCTTTACTGGAGCGGAACATCGGATTTGTAGATACATAATTATTGCAATTGAGCTCCCTATTCCGGATGGATAAACCTCGTCAGTGATGGCCCTGCTGGGGTGTTGCATGTAGAGTGACGAATCGGATTGGTTAGAGCAGTGCGGAGTGGTTGTTGCCCGGTGTGGAGCATGGGGGATCACTCGGGATGTGGTATCACCCCGGCAGCTATAGAGGGTTAGCAATTATGAGGTAGAATTGAGGTGTTGAGAGTAAGCGTGGGGTCGTATTCGGAGGAGGTCTTTGAGGCACTCTGGGGAACTCGTAGGATGAAAGAGGATTCACAGACACCGGAGGTCGGGGGAGGGGCCTATCAACGTGCGTGTAGAGTACAGTGACAGAAGACTACCGCGGTCTTTGGCAATGCCGTACCATTGCGGTAACACTACCGTATACTTCGTCAAGATACGGAGATAAAGCGGCATATTCTCACAATGCCGTACTGATGCGGTATCAGTTTTTACCCCCATTTCTGATACTGTAGAGTATGTAGATACATGTAGGGACCATTGGCGGGATGCAGTATCTAGAGGGGGCTTTCCGGGTTAGGGCTGAGATTGGAATAAGACTACGGAAGATCTGCATCGATAGCGATAATGGTTTATCTACTAGTGGGCTCGTACCTAGAGCAGCAAGCTGCTAGCCGTATTCTCATGCAAGCGAAATGGCATAGATTACGGGACTTGCGATAATAGGAGCGAACGGGAGAGCGTTGACGGGAGTAAGAGCGAATGGATATGAGCTTAGCCTTTGTTATCTAGAACTTCCCCAATGCTTTCAATTAGGCCTATTGGTTGTGGTTTCACTAGCTGGGGAAGATATCATGCAACGGTTTCTCGTGTTTACAGCTGGTACTCGATAGCGGGTTCAAATTCCGACTGATCATAGCCTCAAGCTCAAGTAACTTAAGGAGCATTGTTAAAAGTGCGCGATAGTAAGGTTTCGAGCCTAAACAGCACTGCGGTGATCTATGACGTATGGTTTCGAATTTTTGAAGGTATCAAAGGAACACGGAGAGGCGGTTTCCCCACTCCAATGCCTAAGCTTTAAATCAATATAAACAGCTTTGCAGATGTTTAAAATCGTACCGGGTTATGATAATGAGGTGTCTTATGTAGAGCACCTGCGTTATGAAAGGTTACACTCGTCCGATGTGTGTGTTGATTATGCAAGACCACACAGCCTGGCGTCTTTCATGTGCAGCTAGCAATCTGGCAGACTGTTTCGAAACCTTCGATACCTGGCCAACAAGCTGCACTGCGCTTAGCAAAGCCCTGAAGTAGAGTTAAAAAAAAAAATTCAGCCTCACATTTTCTTCTAGAACCATCACGTCTTCTCTGCCTTCGCATTGCTTCTGCTCCCCTGTCAAAAAATAAAGCTTCATACTTCATCTCGTTTGACAAAGTCCATATTAAACCTCCGCCCCCCTCCCAAACCACCCCTGACCACATCTCTGGCGGGGTATTTTCCTACTGGGATCTCGCTACCAGACACGCTAAAAGTGCGGGCAGGAAGGAGCTTATCCTTTCCTTATCGCCACCACCACCCACGCAACTTGAACATCCTTTTTTGAATTTTTTCTTTTGTATTTTCTTAACAACCTCATCTATTTCCACCCCCCATCCATTTGGGTCCCCCAAAATGGCGTCAACAGGCAAAACAAAGGCCGTAGCTCTCCCAACCCCCATTTCGAGCGCTAATGGCCAAGGAGGAGCTGGAGCAAAGGGTGCAGCAGCAGCAGCGGCAGCGGCAGTGGATCAGCATTCGTCACCGGTCGACAAGGATAGATTTGTGCTCAAGTTGAACCAGCTCGCGGAGAGTCGTAGTCCCTATGTAACTTTTGAACCCCTTCACGCGTCTAGCTTTGCCTAATGCAAGAAGCTAATGGGAGTAGGTCCGTGGTCATGCGAACAATCCGGTTCACTGGCAGCTATGGACAGAAGAAACGCTGGCCCTCGCGAAGAAACACAACAGAATTGTGTTTGTCAGTATTGGGTATGCAGCTTGTCACTGTGAGTATCAGATACGGAAGAGCAACAAAAGCCATACGACCAGAAAGAAAGCATGGTTCCAAGAAGAAAGAAGAGACAAGCTGACAAGAAATGAACACTTTACAAACATCAGGGTGCCATGTAAGCAAAAGCCATTATAATAAATCAAATAATTTTTTTTAGAACCTATAAAGTAACCTTTCTGAACTAGGTTATGGAACGTGAAAGCTTCGAGAACGAAGAGGTCGCCCGTGTCCTTAACGAGCATTTTATCCCGATTAAGATTGACCGGTAAAAGCTCATTGTTCCAAAAATGAATGGTGAATAATATCTGACCGAATATGCAGAGAAGAGAGACCAGATATTGATCGTATCTACATGAACTTTGTATGTGACATTCCGGTCATAGAAGTTACAGGATTGCTGCTAACTTTGGAAACAGGTACAAGCTACCACAGGCTCTGGGTTAGTATTATATCTTTTTGTGCCTGAGTATATACTCCTAGCGTACGATACTAATTTCTTTGTAGCGGGTGGCCACTCAATGTCTTTCTCACCCCAGATCTACAGCCCGTCTTCGGCGGAACATACTGGCCAGGTCCACACGCTGGGGGCGCAGTAAAGGAACAAATTGGCTTCCTAGAGGTGCTGGAGAAAATCGTGAAGGTTTGGAAAGAACAGCAGCAGAAGTGCCTAATGTCTGCAAGTGACATCATGAAGCAATTAAAAGACTTCACAGACGAAGGTCTGAAAGGTGGCGAGGGCGAGGGTCTTGAATTGGACTTGCTGGAAGAGTCTTATCAACACTTTATGGCCCGCTATGACCCAGTGAATGGCGGGTTCGGGAGCGCTCCCAAGTTCCCTACACCCGTCAACCTAGCATTTCTTCTACGACTGGGTACATTCCCAGCTACAGTGCAAGACATCGTTGGTGAAATGGAGTGTCGCAATGCAAAGTCGATGGTGATAGCAACTCTTGAGGTTTGTTTTACGTCCTACTATGATTGGCAAGTATATATATTGACACTGTAAAGAAAATGGCGAGCGGGGGTATCCACGATCATATCGGTCATGGGTTCTCCAGATATTCTGTGACTGAGAATTGGAGTTTGCCCCACTTTGAGAAGATGCTTTATGATCAAGCACAGCTTCTGAGTATTTATCTTGATGCCTGGTTGGTAACTAGTTCTGAAAAGCTACTTGATGCTGCCAAGGATATTACGGATTACATCTGTTTAGACGCCTTGAAGAATCCCGGGGGAGGCTTCTTCTCTTCGGAGGATGCGGACTCCCTTTATAGAAAATCAGATACAGAGAAGAGAGGTTAGCATTTCCCCTCGAGAAGTAACCTACGCAAGTTTCTAATAGCTGGGGTTAGAGGGAGCATTCTACGTCTGGACAAGGAAAGAGTTCGATATGATCCTGGGAGAGCAAGAGGCTTCCATATGCGCCAAGTACTGGAACGTCCATCGTGATGGAAACGTTGACCCTGAGCAAGATCCACATGATGAGTTCATTGCCCAAAACGTTTTGTCCGTTGTTTCGAACGTAGAAAGGCTCAGCCAGATGTACGGGATGGGTCCTGAGAAGATAACTGGTATAATTAGTACCTCCCGCAAGAGGCTATTGGAACACCGTTTGAAAGAAAGGCCAAGACCTAATCTAGATGACAAGATCATCACAAGCTGGAACGGACTGACAATTGTTGGCCTTGCCAAGGCGGCTGCTACTTTGGCTGAAGTCGACCCGGCACGGGCTAAGACTTGTCTTAAGAATGCTGAAGAGACAGTTGCATTCATCAGGAAAAACCTCTATGATGAGAAGACTGGGATCCTGAAAAGAGTTTACAGAGAAGGCCCGGGAGAAACACCAGGATTCGCGGATGATTATGCGTTTTTGATTTCCGGATTGTTGCATATGTACGTGCCAGAGCGCCTTTTGATGGTTTATGTGTGGAACACTTTCCTAACGCTTTTTCTGGGTTAGGTACGAGACAACCTTCGATGTAAGCTATCTGCAGTGGGCAGATAGGCTACAAAAGAAGCAGATTGAGCTTTTCTGGGACCCTGAAAATGGCGGATTTTTCTCCACTAGCGAGAATGCATCAGATCTAATTCTGAGACTTAAAGATGGTATTAAACCCCAAGATTCTATCATGCAGAAACCATTCTAACCTCGGAATTTTTTTAAAGGTCTTGATTCCCAAGAGCCATCCACCAACGGTGTCTCTGCGAACAACCTTTTCCGCCTAGCTACGATCCTTGGAGATTCAAGTCTTGAAGAGCTCGCCCAGAAGACATGTTCCGCATTCTCACCGGAGCTCTTACAGCATCCGTTCCTGTTCTCGTCATTGATGCCATCAATAGTCGCTTCAAATCTGGGCATGCGTTCCGTTGTACTTGCTGGTAACCCGGAAGATCCAACACTTGCAGCGCACCTGAAGCATTTGCGAAAGAAGCTGTTGACGAACACGACAATCGTACAGCTTGATCCCGCCAAGAAGGATTCGCTAGATTGGTTACTCAAGAGGAACTCTCTGCATGATGCGCTTTTGAAGAAAGCTACCAGAAAAGGCGGAAAACCTGTAGTCCAGGTCTGTGAGGGTACAAAATGCTTGGACGCATTCGAGATGAGCGATATTGAGAGTGTTCTTGAGGAACTGGGCTGAGATTTTGGGTTATAAATGATTTGAATATTTCTGGGGGGTTCTTGTAATGGGCAGCCGTTTAGTTATATAGTTTATCAACGTTTTCCCGTCTCTTTTTTCTGTGTGAAGTACATGTACCTATTACATGTTGTAGGCAGTGCGAGTGATAACCACAGCATGCGTATCCAAACAAAACCTGTGGCGCAAACCGTCGCACAAGAGGCGACAGGCACCGACTACCGGCCCCGGATTAACGATTCTCCGGCGGGCTGGAAAAGCGCCGATTGATGATGACAATTTGACTGATTAGTAAAGCGACACATGGTGCTGCAGCGAAGGCCGAAGAAGGCGAGGCTTAGATAGAAAGCTCTCTCAAAACCTCTGACTGGGGCGAAGTCAGAATATAATATCCTTCTTTACCTGCACCTCCTCCATCCCCAGCTCGCACCCATTCAACCAGCACCCTCCCCTCATCTAAATCAACACCTACAACACCACAGTCAGTCCAGTTCACCAGTGACCACAAACATGTCCGGCCCCATCAAGCCCGCCAAACCCACGCCCTTCCGCGACTGGAAGAAAGCCACCGAATCCGCGCTCTACAGCTTCGCCAACCTGCGCACGCTGCAGCACCTGCCGCACCACGAGACGTCGCTCAAGTTCCTCGAGCGGCTGCGCGACGACCCGGGCGTCAAGCACGTCATGCGCAAGCACAAGTACTCTGTGGGCTTGCTGCTCGAGATGGAGCCCGCGGGGAACACCACGCACGAGGGGAAGACGCTGGGGCTGAATAGGAATAAGGGGGAGGTTATTGAGGTCAGGCTGCGCACGGACTGGTATGATGGGTGGAGGGACTATAAGACGGTGAGGAAGACGCTCATGCATGAGTTGGCGCATATCGAATTCTCGGAGCATGATAGGGATTTTTGGAATTTGACGAGTGAGTACCTACATTAGTGCCCTTTTCGTTGTTTTTGATGTGGAGGCGATGGCTGACGGTTATGCTTGTGGTGTAGATCTGCTGGAGAAGGAGTGTATAGAGGCCGACTGGACGGTGGGTGGGCGGGCGCTCACGAACGAGGTGTTCTATAACCCGCCAGAGCAGGAGAAGCAGGATGAGGCGGGGTGGAAGGGCGGGTCGTTTAAGCTTGGTGGCGGGGGGACCACGAAGAGCTCGACGACGGGTGCTGAGAAGCCGGTCGGGCAGGAGTTGAGTAGGAGGGAGATAATGGCGAGGGCGGCGGAGGAGAGGATGAAGAAACTGACTGTGGCGGCGGCGGCGGCGACAGCTTCGAGCTCCGCCTCCGGCTCTTCCTCTTCTGCTAAGTAGTCAGGGACTGGGCCTTTTTTTTTTCTTTCCCTTTTCTCTTTTCCAATATCGTTTTTATCTTCTTTTTATAATGGGTTTGGGAGGCTTGGTGTATTATATTTGGTTGTTTGCTTTTCGGCGAGGGGCTCCCCTCGAGGGGGCTCGGTTTGGTTGATACCTATCATTGACCTCTATCCTAGTGATGTGGTCGGTATTTTTTTTTATGAGTATTCATGCATATGCAGATTTTATGGATTTGAGCAGGCGCTTAACCTTGCTGTTTTTTGTTAGAAGCTTAAGAATAAAATTTCCTCATCATAAAATCATATAGCTGGAGTGATATTACGTGATGCAGATGCAGATATCAATCATCTAGTTTACCTTTTGACCTATATTGGGACTTTATATTATGTGAGGGAAGATAGGTTTAAGGGAGGCGTTTGAAGATAGTCCGAGGTTTGCTAGATATGCACTATGTAGCTGCATCGAAGCTGTCGATTGCTGGAATCCCGAGAATCATGAGAAATCACCATGCATGCATGTCTTGGCCACCACACAGGACACCATTTACAGAAGCCTGATTTCTGTCCAAACTATTATTACATACGGATATATGCCCAAGTAACAAACACAGAAAAAAAGAAGAAAAACACATGACTGTGACTGGATAAATTCATTAAAGCTAACTAGGTGTCGGGTGCGCTTTGCTGGAGCGCTGCGCAAAGGCGCAAGGGCGCGGGTGGCGACCGAATATTCTGGAGTGGTGTGGGGAGGGGCGCGGATGGCGACCGAATATTCTGGAGTGGTGTGGGGAGGGTTAGGGGTTGATGGGAGCGGAAGGGAAGGTATATTAAAGGGTGCAACCGCCCATTTTCTTTCAAGATTAACTTGCACTCCTTGCACTCCGACTGAAAAAGGTGAGTATTGTGTGTAGGTATTATATAAGCTGACAGGGGTAGAGGGGGAAAAAAGGGCGTATATACGCCCTTTTTTCCCCCTCTACCCCTGTCAGCTTACATAATCGCTTATATAATTGCTTAGTAATAGGATAATTTTTGCTGATATAATTAGTTAAAACCGTATTTTAATAGCAAAACCGTATTTTCGATACCTAAACCGTATTTTCGATACCGGAACCGTATTTTCGATATCAGAACCGTATTTTCGATACCAAAACCGTATTTTCGATACCTAAACCGTATTTTCAATATCTGAACAAAAATTTACGAAGAATAAAAAAGAAAATTATTAGTTATGGTATTATTTCTATAATTCTATTTTTACTTTTTATAACTAACATTCATTATAGACATTTCAACCTCATTACGGGAGCCTTATTAAGAATCAAATTAAGTTCCGGCTAAACGAACCGATTCTTCATAAGGCTGGTACGAAGCTTTCTATCACTCAATTGCAAGATATTAAGGCAAAGATGTCTCAATGTACTTTCAATCCCTGCGATTACCCCGATCTACACATTGCAGTCAGTGGTCAACCTCATTATCGTCAGTTACTCGATGACAACAACCAAGTTATCGGTGAATGGTTTAAGTTCATGTATCTTGACCAAAGCGATATCGGCAAATTCAATGATCCTGAAATTCTCCGTCTTCACAAAAATCTTGCTGAACACGTACGTGGCAATTTCGATTACGGGTTGCAGAAATGGGAGTCAGGTTTCCAGAAATTCGATCACGATATGACTGGTAATCGTGATGGTCCGAATACCGCCTATACGACCGGAATCGCACTTCAAGGTTCTTACGCAGCAGCCCCTGCTGTACATTCAACTTGGGAGAAAACTAAAGATCCTGAATTTATGCAATGGTTGGCCAAATTCCATTGTATCCTTGGCGATCTTGGTGGACGTGTTATGTCAACTGTTATGGACGACGTCTATAATCAATTCACGAAGGAAAGACATGAACGTTACAATCCACCATTTTTTGGGCCATCTACTGGTTCACAAACCTATTTCACTTCATCGCAAATCAACCGTAGTACCAACACAATGAGATTGCAAGGTACAGCTGCCGGTGTTCATTGTGATTCCACAGACGATGAACTTTCCTTTTCGCTTGCTCTTAACGTGTCGGTCATCAAAGATTCAACTTCGCTTGGATACTTCTGGTTTCCTGATTTCGATACATTGATCCCAGTCAAACCAATGTCTATGATCATTTTTCAAGGTATCGAAGAACACACTGGAATGCCGATGGTTCTAGATAACAACGATTCCTCATCTCTCCCTTTCGGATATACTGAAGATACCCGTTTCAATATTATCTGTTATCCTAAAGGACCGACAATGAAGAATACCACCTATCGGAATTATGGTAGCTTTGTCAATTCTGCGCCGGAACGTCCTAATCTCATGGCTGATGCTCTTTCTAGTTTTGGGGGAAAGGAAAACTATGATACGTGGAGAGCTAGAGAGATTTTAAGAGTTAATATTCCGAATATCAAAAATATTTTTGGAAGACACATTGCAATTAATATTGATGCTGAAGCTCAATATAATTCGATTTCTTTTCCGGATAACGATTCGCAGTATACACTCACTCCCTATTCCGTTTCTGCAAACAATTCCGTTGAAGTTGAGAATCTTACACCACCGGAATCACAAGCGGTAATCACTACACAACATACCCCATATCAAACTATTAATATCAAAGATATTTTTGATAATACTTTGTTTGATACCTTTATCGACAAACTCCGTCAGAAAATCAACTTTGTACGCCATACACCTTTTAAATCATCCATTACCGAATCAAATTCGAATGCGATAACATCATTGATAACCAATTCGAATGTTGAAAATCCGATTAATCAGAATTCGATTCATATTGCGGAAGATGAAAACGATATCAATGATATTTCTGATATTCAACTGTTTGAATATAATTCAGAAAAAAATCAAAATCTTTTCGATCATATCGGTGTCGACAATGATAATGATAATGAACCTCCAGTACGTACGGTTGATGATATCAATTCCTTTGAGCTGTTTGAATTGGGGGCTATCGAAAACTTTATTGCGACACTCAAGGAAACATCATTAATGATGAAGAATCAACATACGTTTTCAATCCGCGACGAATTAAAAGATCAAATCCCGTTCCTTCCACCTGTTGATCAAACTGAAATACAAGATCCATCTCGCTTCATTCCTGATTTCTCAACTACTTATTCCCGTATTTTGGGAACGCTCTCAAAAAAAGCAAGTCAGCTAGATCCCCTCGAAAGTGGTTTACTGGCAGCTCAAGGGAAATTAGCATTCGAACATATGGAAATGTTAGAACATGATTTTTTCGATCTGTTCAACCCCACATCAAATATCGTTCTTCCGCCAAACAGTATTGCCTATCGTTTAAGGAAAAAAATTGATGAATTAGTAGATCCTTTGAATGGATCGAATGAACCTGGTCTAAAGCTTTTTTTTTTCGGCAGAGGAGATTTTAGGTGATAAACACCATAGCGGTTGGCATCTTGATGTTAATCTCGAACCTGATCCACGCCATATTTCTTCACCTGCATTAAAAGCGAAAGCTTTCCGCAATGTACTTTGGGGCATGACAGTGTTTTATCCTGTGCATGCATTTATTGGATCTTTCAAAAGAACACGTTTGTCTGATATTACCGAAGTTACGTTACCAATGGTAACTAATCGTAACTATCACTACCGACATATTTTTGGTAGAATTAAATTTCTCCAAAGAATTTGCAATGCATTATCAGACGTTGGTATATTTCCCTTTCATATTTTAAGTATTAATTTAATACTAAATATCAACAGATAACGACGAAAAATCGACTCCGGAATTATATTTGTTTGTACCACCAGTATATGACTTTGCATTTCGATATGATGTTAGTAATAAGCTATCGAGCCAAACTATGGATAATATTGTATCCATAATTACCGAGGAGGAAAGTATTAGGCCAGCAATTACAGCTGTAAATCAGCTTGCCAAAATCCTTTCCGAACATTTCGACCTTGATCAATTATTTCAACGACGTGGCACCAAAACCTTTAATTCTTTTCTTGGTACCAATACACGTAAGTTAAAAAGTATTATCGATAATTTGTACATTTATACTAATTATTTGATAGAACAAAACCGGGCTGCTCAACGTTCAGCAATTTTACCTGTCGGAAATTCTACCAAACGTAAACAGTTTGACAATTCTATATCGAGAACAGTCAAGCGATCTAGAATCGAACGCATCAGACCGTTTCAACAACCGTTCGAACTTAACGACCTTGATCTTAATCGATTGAATGAAAGTCTTGAACCAATCAGTGGTAATCAGGTAGCAATTGACGGAGCATGTTCTATTCTGAAATGTTTTTATTCAGTACTCAAAATCAATGAAATCTGTATTGAGATTCTGAATCACCCATCGCCGATACAATATTTCGTAACAAAAACCTCAAATATCACAAATTCGACAACTTTGAAATATGTTCGTGCAGCATGCGGAAAAGACGTCGATAAGGATAAGCTTTTATGTGCAAGGACTCAAGGTCCAAGCTTTAAAAGTTTGATGAAAAGCTTATCTGGCAATAATTTCAATCCTGATGGCTCACCTATACTTCCGGAATTTGGTGATATCAACAACTTGACGATTATAAGTCGAAAGTGTCTTATTTCCAGAACTGCTTGGGGATTTCCATCCTTGATCGAACTTTACAGTGACTGTGAAAATTCTGAAGATTTTCATACTGCTCAGACCACTTGGAAAGATCAGGAAAGACAGTTGAATCCACGTACCGAACCGAGCTTTCTGATGCTTCGAGTCTATGGACAGATGAGTATAAAAGCGATTCAAGTTGATCGGGTACTCACATCACTTTCCCGAAAGGCAAACAGTCTTGCAACTTTTATTCATGGTTATATTTCTCGACAAGAAAAACCGACTTTTAAAAGTGTAATGGATTTGATTGTATCATGGAAAATCCCTTATTTTGTTTCAGGTGGTTTATTGCCTTGGATGGTTACAGGAGATTTATTTGAGATTGGTCTTTGTCAACCACCCACAATCAACGATTTGGTGAATAAAGTATTACATGCTGGATCGGAGGGACCTCGCGGTGGTCTCAAAATTGCATATGTACAACTACCGACTGCTCGAGCAGAATATCCTGAAGATTCCAGAGAGCTCACACCGATTTTGGACAACGTTTTCAATGCGATGAAAGAGAATTGGTCAGATCTTTGGGGGAATGTCAGTGGCCACCAACGAGAATTGACATTTTTAGACTTTGAACATATTTTATGCAAAGTTTCAAGAATGAATCAATTTATTTCTAATAATTAGTTTCGATTCTATTTTCTATTCGTTATGTTTTTCAAGTTACTAAATCGTTATTTTCTATTCGTTATTGTTTTTAAATTACTAAATTGTCGTTTTCCATTTTATTTTATCGATACTACGTTCATTTCTTAAGTATATGATCTAGTTCAATTATTCAATATTTGTTTTTCCTTTCTTTTATCTACGCTTATTTCTTATGTTTTTCAATGATTCTAACATTTTTTGAATTTATTGTTTGAGTTTGATGATAAAATAAATAAAATTGCTTTTGTTTTATCCCCGTTCTTAATCAAAGCTAATGATATAGGCAACCACTTACATTAAAATAATATTTTAGAATATCGATCGATTTAAAACTGACTAACAGGATAAACAAATAAGTAACAGGATGGAAAATAAATTCCAGGATTGCCGAATGAAAACCATGATGCAAAAATAGTTCCAGGATTGAACACGGAATTATACATATAACCGAAGCACACCACTCCACAACCTGGCTGCAGATCAATCCCTAACAGGCAATAAATACCGAGAATTTGATATTCTAGTATCAGGTAATCGCCCGATCTTCATATATCACAAATTTTAAAAAAAAAGACAAAACTAACTCACAGGATGCACAAATAGGTTCTAGAATGCGTCATAAGTTTCAGGATGCACGAATAGGTTCTAGGATGTGTCATAAGTTTCAGGATGCACGAAAAAACTACAGGATGCAAAATTATTTCCAGGATTGAACACGGAATTATACATATAACCGAAGCACACCACTCCACAACCTGGCTGCAGATCAATCCCTAACAGGCAATAAATACCAAGAATTTGATATTCTAGCATCAGGTAATCGCCCGATCTTCATGCATCACAAGTTTTAAAAAAAAAAAGACAAAACTGACTCATAGGATGTACGAATAGGTTCTAGGATGTGTCATAAGTTTCAGGATGCACGAAAAAACTACAGGATGCAAAATTAGTTCCAGGATTGAACACGGAATTATACAAATAACCGAAGCACACCACTCCACAACCTGGCTGCAGATCAATCCCTAACAGGCAATAAATACCGAGAATTTGATATTCTAGCATCAGGTAATCGCCCGATCTTCATGCATCACAAGTTTTAAAAAAAAAAAGACAAAACTGACTCATAGGATGTACGAATAGGTTCTGGGATGCGTCATAAGTTTCAGGATGCACAAAAAAAGTACAGGATGCAAAATTAGTTCCAGGATTAAACACAGAATTATACACATAACCGAAGCACACCACTCCACAACCTGGCTGCAGATCAATCCTTAACAGGCAATGAATACCGAGAATTTGATATTCTAGCATCAGGTAATCGCCCGATCTTCATGCATCACAAGTTTTAAAAAAAAAAAGACAAAACTGACTCATAGGATGTACGAATAGGTTCTAGGATGTGTCATAAGTTTCAGGATGCACGAAAAAACTACAGGATGCAAAATTAGTTCCAGGATTGAACACGGAATTATACAAATAACCGAAGCACACCACTCCACAACCTGGCTGCAGATCAATCCCTAACAGGCAATAAATACCGAGAATTTGATATTCTAGCATCAGGTAATCGCCCGATCTTCATGCATCACAAGTTTTAAAAAAAAAAAGACAAAACTGACTCATAGGATGTACGAATAGGTTCTGGGATGCGTCATAAGTTTCAGGATGCACAAAAAAAGTACAGGATGCAAAATTAGTTCCAGGATTAAACACGGAATTATACACATAACCGAAGCACACCACTCCACAACCTGGCTGCAGATCAATCCTTAACAGGCAATGAATACCGAGAATTTGATATTCTAGTCTCAGGTAATCGCCCGATCTTCATATATCACAAATTTTAAAAAAGAAGACAAAACTAACTCACAGGATGCATGAATAGGTTCTGGGATGCGTCATAAGTTTCAGGATGCACAAATAAGGTCCAGAATGCAAAATGAATTTGAGAATTTACAAAATTTTCTATAATACAAAGGTGATAATAGTATATATATCGTATTTACTGATTTTAATATATATATACCTATTGAGTCAGTGCTGTTTGCTAAATTACAAAATATTGAAGCAAATATTTTAATTTTTCATACCCAAAAATGTCCAACCATAATGAACGATCATCATCCCGCAAAATTTATAATACAAACAATCGCACTTATAATATCCAACATCCTCCAATATTTGCGAATCCTCCCATGACAGAAAAAACTGATGAAGATTTAGAAGATACTGCAAGTGATGAGAGTTCTGAATCACAACCACCAATTCCACCAAGAGTCAAACAAAAACGTACATCAGAAAGTAGCCGACATCGATCGAACATCTCTACAATAAAATCAAAACACAAATCAAAAGAAAATCAAACTTCGAATTACATATCAAAATCTACAGACTCGGATGACAAAAGACTTTTTTCATTATCTGATCGGTTATCGGCTCTTGACAATTATACTACACGAAAACGTTCATCGAATCAAAGATCAGATAATTATCAAGAATTTTCTTCATCCTCTATCGTACCGACTGAGGTATTTTAATTCAATATCTATTATTTAAGCTGAAAATTAATGTTTACTTTAGGATATCATTCGAACCACCGATAATGTTCCTACAATTATTTCGTCAAGGAGATCTACAACATTTAGTCCAATCTTAGGAGTCGGGCAGGATTCTTCAATAAACCCTGTTCCGAGTGAATTGCTCGAAAAAAGTCCTGTCGAAATTATAGCAAACGATTCCCTGGAAATAAATCAGGTGGTGGAAACTGGATATGAACCAAGCGAAGCAACAACAGAAATGTCGGTTAAACAAAAACGGAAAGCCAAAGATCAATCTCCAGAGATTCAACGTTTGCTCGAAATATGCGGAGACTTGATTGAAACCAACACGATACTTATGGACCCATTTCCATATCCTGACAGATTGAATCTTATGATTACAAAGTTTTGGAATCAGACTTTGGCGAGTGAAGTTATTAAAGTTCCGATGAACACTGTTCTTAATTTAATAGTAAGTAATAATTATATGAATTCAGTTCGGTATTAATAAGTTTATAGTTACGGAATACACATTCGAATGTGAAATCTCATCTTCTTGATAAAACCAAAAAGCTTTTTGCAAAAGGTCTTCTGTATTCATTTGCAAATTATGATTCGATATCAGAAAAATCAGAAAGAATTCTGTATTTGTTGGAGAATGACAGATTTATAACCGATGCAGAAAATTACGAGGTTTGGAATCTGATTATCTTAAATTATTATTAAAAATATATTAATATAAATAGACTGCTAGATGTCACTTCTGGGCACCTGAAATAGTATCTGTCATTCACGATAACTATTTTTCAGGAATAAAGACTAAAGGTGTTAAAGACTCAGAGTTTCTTCAGAAAATAACACCGATTTTTATCTTTTTAGTAACGACAGCAATTTGGCACACATTGACGGCGTGGAAGACTGGCGTGTATATCAAACCAAAAAATTTCACATGTTCTAATCCGGATGTTATAAGTAAAAACTCTTACTGATATAAGTTTTGAATTTCATGTACTAACAATTTTAATCAATAGATACATTTTTACGAATGAAGAATACTTGGTTTCGTAGAAGTATAGCAAATCAAAACGGATTGCTCGAAATGATACGTGATTCAATTAAAGATAAAGTAAGTAGCAATTTTTCAATATTGAAAGTGACTAACTTATTAATTTATAGATTGAATTGATACGAAATAATCAAACTGAAGTTAGTATACAAGGCTTTAGCGAAGATGATGACTTGTTGGCTCAAGCATTATTAAACCGAAAACGTGCACGAATTAGACAAAATCAAGCATAGTTTCAAAATATTTGTTTTCTATTTCCTTATACTTTTGATTTTCCTCAATGTTCTTGTGTATTTTTGTTTTGTTTTACGAATTGGGTTTTGGTATCTTCTAAATTTTTGAAAAATTTTTTTTTTTTTAAGAATTAATGAGAGTACAGAAATACGAGTATTAAATTCAAATTATATCAAACCAATATTATTTGCTCCAGCCTTTCATACTCCTTAACGGCTTCCAAATCAACTTTCACTGCTTTCGGATCAAACGAAATAATTTCAACATCCTCTAATCTTTTTGCTCGACTTAATGCAGTATACGCTTGACCATTCGAAAAAATCGTTTCATCGAAATTGACGCAAATATGATTTAAAGACAATCCTTGCGTTTTGTGTACTGTTAAAGCGAAGGCATTTTGAATCGGCAGTTGAGTACGAGAATATCTGATTCCATTGCTTCGAAAATATGACGTTTCGGGTTTGACCTCTACCATCTATTTCAAATTAGAACTCAAATATAGTTCAGTTTATAGATATAGACATAAATACTTACCCTAATTCCGTCGGAAGTCGGGAATGCAATGTTCGGGTATCCATCTTCGATTAAAGATACAATAACACCGCATGTACCATTAGATATACCGAGCGATATCATAGTGTTATTCAAAAACATCACTTTAGCACCACTTACACAAACAACCTTTGAAGGTAAATTGGTGCCAGTTTTAAATGTTCGTGAGTTTTCCATCGAGTCTAAAACCTGCCCTTCTTCCCGATCAATTGCCATATGAATTTTACTTTCTGTTATTGGTAGTGTATCCAAAAATAAATCGTTGATTTGGTTTGCTGTTTTACGGAAAGATACGAGAAATGTTGTCAAATATGTATTGTGGTTAATATTGTAAGATTCAACTTTCTTTTGTAATATTTGGGAACTTTCGACAGAAATTCTTCCGAACCTTAAATCGTTTAAAAGGTTGAAAAATGTCGGATCACTTTGCTGACGCATTGGTTCCTTTAAGAAAATTGGAATGAACAAACGCCATATAGAGGAATAAAAAATTTTATGACCCGATACAGGTGATAGCTGAAGGAGATCTCCCAAACAAATAACATGTATGTTTCCAAATGGTTTAACTGAATCATGAATACGTGCAAACAATCCCGAGACAAAATCAAAAAGTTCGGAGCTGACCATTGATACTTCATCAATAATTATAATTTGAATTTGTTTTAATTGATTTAGTCTTTCGGGTAGTTGTGGAACATTTGAACAAAAGTTCAAACTGTTTTCTCCTCCGCCGATGTTCAAAGCCGAATGTATCGTTTGTCCCGATATATTATTCGCTGCAATTCCGGTAGAAGCAAGTTTTAAATATTGAAACCGACGAGTTTTAAACCAATTTTCCAAACAATTCAAAAGAAATGACTTTCCGGTACCAGCAGATCCGGTTATGAAATATTTAAGAGAATATCCACCGGCTTGATACGTGTCAAACGATTGTACAATCTGATTGTATGCTCTATATTGATCGCCATTCAATTGAAATACCAAATCTGATCTCGAAATGGAAGGTGCTAAATTTTGCATCTCGCAGAGCTGATTTCGAACAATTTCCCTTATCGAACACTCAGCGATATTTGTGACTGCTTGAACCAATTCCTCATATATATTTGAAAAATATAGATGAGAATCCCGCGATACTTTTATATATGATAACTGTAGCTGACGATATATATCCGGATAGGTCGTGAGTACATGATTTCGGTATGTTGAGAAACCACCCAAAACCTCCTCGTCGGATCTCCAATGCTGTATTTCAAGCAATTTATTGAAGAAAAAGCTTTCGCCATCTGATAATCTTCGAAAACATGTCCGTATCAAAACAGCCTATAAAGGAGATAAAATGTTAACTGAGAAAATATTTCGAATAGCATTGAATAAAAAACGGACCTTTTTCCTTCCATATACGTAATTGCCGTATCCATCAAGATTACAATGAGAGGAGTTCGAACGATGACGTCGTTGAATTTTATACATTGAATGGTATTTGAAATAAGTGAGAAATTCAAATTCTTCAGCTTGAGGGCGTTTATAATATTTTTCAATCGCATCGGCATAGAATATATCTTCCGAATCTGGATTCGATACTAATAACCAAGATGGCTTTACCACCGCTGACCTATCAGATGGAACTGAAGTTGGTAGGTATAGAGTTGAACTTGACATTTGAAAAATTGGAAAACTTAATAACAAAACCATGTTTTCCATCGAACCCATTCGACGAGCAAGTATGTGATCACTGATTTTCTTTGTACTGTTCGGAGTTACAACTGATTTAGGTTCCGATTTTGTAACATATTTAGTGATATATTTTGCTAGTCCGCCGGTGGTACAATATTGTACATTGCAATGTGCTTTCCATAACAACAATAAACGTGGACTATATGGAACAACAAATCGGTCTGCCTCTTTTAATCGTCGATAGGTGTATCGAATTTCATTTGGCTTCCGAAAGGTATACATCGATATATCCGCTGGAAAACCCTTTCGACAAATTTCATTCATATTGGAATCTTCTTTACCACAGAGATTGACTGAACAACGATGAATCTGATTCTCTGTTACCAATCGATAAAGTTCCGGTTCTTTCTCTGGATCCGGAATATCTGCTCTTATAAAGTTGTCCTCAATCAATTCTTCTTGATTCTTTTCACACCATAAAAGTGAATGAGTATGTATCGCCCCTCTCAATTGAAATTCATGTCTCTCCACAATTTCCTTTAATTGTCCGAATCCTGAAACTGATGCACCCTTGAAATAGGAAGATTTTAGCCAATGCCACCGTTCGTAATAATACTGAACTGCATCCCATGGTCGATTCGATGGAAGTATATCCCGATTACCTGTTCTCGATAGAATTTTGATATATTCAGACCAACGTTCAGAAAAGGTCGTCGTTACAAAAATAGTTGGAATCCCAAACGTTTGTAGCATACAACGTACATTGCTTTCTGCATTTAAAAAAAATGTATCGCCTGTTCGAATGAATCTTGGAATTGAAGTTGTGAGTTGTTCATTAATAATCATCCATGGTCCATACTGACTTTGTTGAAGTATTTCTGCCGCGGTTTGACGATGATGTTCTGTACGTTCCTTTTGATTCTTCATTATTCGGCAATTATTTTGAAAAATACGTATTGCTTCAATTTCCATATATATCCATGAACTCCAATAATGGTCATCCCTATAATATGGAACTACCGAATTCAATTTGATTTTGGCGTCCACAAGCATCGTTTGTTTGAATGGTACATTATAGTTTGATTGACGTATATATTGACCTCTTCCCCATGGATAAAGAACTGGAAAGAGCAACGGTTCAATTATTGGATCTGATCGATTAATTTCAAGTCTTTCATTGCCAATTGCTGTTTCGGTGGGAACTGAACCAACTGGTAAACGATAATACCTATAATCCTCATTCGTAGTGCTAACTGGATAATCATAAGGATTTAAAACAATATCAGGTCGATTCCATGGCATTTGCTGTTGAATACTAAAAACATCTCCAGAAAAGACGGTAACTGTTGGAAACACATCGAGTCCTAATTCTCTTCTGACATCGTATCTTTGAAATAAAAGATTATGTTCCAACAACCATCGCTTTGCTCTATTTAGCAATTCCAGATCATGACCTTCATCAAAACGATTATGTGAACTCTCGAGATAAGCTCCAATACATCCAGTATACAACGCGATCGCTCTTCGGTTTCGAGTCAAATTCATTTTGCCGGTAAGTGTCCGATATGTTGAATACGGATTGTTATTTTGATTGTAACTTTGAGTTCGTCCAAGGTTTGTCTGCAAACTGACTGGTGATAAAAATATCCGAGATCGTTGTGGTAGTTCAATTAATTCCACTGGCCATGGTCCTGAATTAGGTGGAGAACGGGGTTTAATGTTACAGGAGTAACATACTGCGATAAACTCGATGCCGTCTCTCTCCTTTACGATAACTTTGTATCCAAAACTGGAGGTTAATGGATACTCCGTACCAACTGATCGTTTAATCCACTTGATACTTCTTTGGAGTAATAGAACCCCACAATACGAACACGGAAATTCGGGAAATGATTTATCGTATTTCGAATGAAACCGCTCCATCAAATTGCTAAAAAGACGATCAGGAACAAATATCGGGGCGATAATTTCTGAAGATATCGCTTTCGATAAAACGGGTATAGTTTCTCCTTTTGTTCCAGAATTATGCTGATTTGAAATTGAACGATTAATTCGGTTTTGATTTAGTATATAAGGATATGTTGAAAAGAGTCCTCGATTCAATTCTAGAAGCTCGTCTGATGGAACAAATAATCCATTCCCACTATTTGAATTGGAAGTTTTATCCTCCGATGTTGGAATTTGAGGAATGTATGTACGAAAGCGAATCATTGGTTATAAACAAGTATCAGGTACAAGAGTCACTAATGATATACAAATGTCAGTATTTTTTTCTGCAGTAGTGCTTGTTGAGGATTATTCCTAATGTTATAAAGAACACAATAGGTAAAACGATAAATCAAATCAACAAATTAAGAAAAGATAAGAAATTTGCAAAATGAAAAAACCAAAATCAGCAACATAAATCATTCATAAAAAATAATTAAAAAAGAATTTAATTTCCGACTTTTCCTTTCCCTTTACTGCGACTAGGTATTCTTCCAGAGCTTCTATAACGTCCAACAGCTTTTTCCATAGCAACAGGCTGAACAAACTCGGTTGTTTGTTCCTGAAGTGATTCCTCGGCTATTTCAGAAAGTGGAGATATACTTCGAGATTTGATCTTATCAATAATTTGAAATTGATCCCGGTCTTTGACTGTTGGAGGAGACGAAGAAGTCTCATCTGGAAGAGATGAAAGATCGATCGTTTCGATATTACGAGGATTGATCTGAGTACCTAATGGAGACTCATTGATGAATGAACTTTTTGAAAGTGGTTTTCTGAATGTGCTCGAACTTGGAGAATTTGGAGGTGTTTCTGCTGGTATTGATGATAAACGATCATCAAACAATTGTGTAGGATTTGAATCTACATCGACTGATGGAATTGGATTTGGAATCGAATATCCTTTTGAATTGGAAGAAGTAGACGGATCCAACAATTTAGTGTTTTCAGTTCTGGAACAACTCGGTAGACATGATGTGGTTTCCTTTTCAATTTTAATACGGGGCTGCTTCGCTGGACTCTGTGAAGCTGATGAATTGATTGGACCTAAAATTGGTTTCCGTTTTGATTTCGGCGTTTGGAATAGACTCGCTTTCTCATCTCTAGGTATGAGATTATGAGCAAAATTGATGAGCAGTACATGTCCGTATGCTGATATAAGTTAGAAAATAATCGTGTATAAAACAACAAATAAAGTTTACAAACCTCGATCACCTTCACATTCATATTGATACCTGAATACTATATCTAAAACCTTACCAGAGTTTAAGTAAGGTGAAAGCTTCGAAAACAATGGTGATTTTGTATCGATTAAAAATGTCAAAAGACACTATATATTGGTTTATATTTTTTGATCAATTTGGAATCACAAACAAAAACCAAAACTAAAATTGGAGTTGAAGCTTACGGGTATATCAGTACGTGTTTCAACATCATATTGGTACATCTGTCCATCGAAGTACTTTAATCCATTCGACTCATTGATATGAATTAGATCTGTCATCATTGTAACAGTTGAAGTCAAATATGGATCGTTCGGAATTGTATCATCATTCGATCCAGTTTTGAAGAGTTCCAAATTCCGTATCAATGTATACTAAAAAACACAATTGTCAGATATATATCGTAATAGCATTACACATACCAGAAATTCATCAAATTATGAAATTAATTTGATTGAAAAACCTACCTTCGGTGTTTTCCCAACAGCCAAAATAACTGTTCCGTTGAATAGGTAGAATCGATCAGGATATAGGGAGGATTCAAGTGATTGAAAGAACTTGATATCGATATGTCTTCGGGTCCCATCCATATCCTCATGGGAAACAGTTGCACATTTATAACCACCAACTCCACTCACAGCAATCACGAGGCCAACAAATGTAAAGTAAATAGGCATGATTTTTTTCAGAATCAATTTAAGAAGAAACAAATTGGATAAACGTTGCAATTCAATGACTTACCTTAACAGTTCGAATAGTTGTCATGAGCAAGCTGCCTAGGGAATATGTACTGTTTAAAGCTTTGAAACATGAATATAAATAGTTAGGCGACCAACACACCTTGTACTAAAAATAGTAATACTTTCGATCGTGAGAGTTGCTTCTATGACGTATATCGCTATCGTCAACAGGGTTGTAGATATCTCAACTGCTAAATTTATATCGCAAAATTTCTTGTTTCCTATATCCTCGTTAAAATATTCCTAAAACTACTATATAATTAATAAAATATTATTTCAATTCATTTATTTTAACCGTAAACATCAAAATATTTTGTTCTCAAATAATTGAAATCGGTTTTCTGTTACCATTAATAATTTATAATAAAAATGAGTAATGTGAATAGTTTACGTCATTACAAAAACTCCATGAAACTTATTTCTAAACGGTTGACAACACGTATAGGATTCAGCTAAATCCATTTTAAAAACACACTATTTGAAAGTTTTTGAAGATTTCGATTATAGATTTGCGAAATATTTTTCCAAAATCTATTTTTCCGACTTTAGAAACAATTAGGTAAGATTTTTAATATAAAAAACTCAGTACAATCTGACAATTTGAAATTCAAATCCTATTGAATCGTACATGAATATAAATACGAAATATATATAAAGATGATATTATAAGTAAAGATATAAATTAAATATATTTTTAATTAATATTTTTAAAATATTTAAAAAATATATAATAAAAATAAAAAATAAAAAATAAATAAAATAAATAAAAAATAAAAAAATAGAAAAAACTGTGTAGAATTGCTTTAGGAAATTCTTTCCAAATCAGGTTTAGTGTTGTTATACTTCCACATTTTTTTTTCCGGTGCATACATTTATCAGTTTTAACTAACATGCTGATTTTTTGCAGTGAGGGTAAAAATGATAAAACTATGGAGAGAGAGAAAAAAGAACTCAGACACAAAAGACCCAAGCAGTCGGAAAGGACACACTCGTCTGTCCGTACAAAAAGCCAATCCCATTGACGCCGTTATGTACTCTTTCCCCCCAACCATGACCGACCCAAAAGAATGCCCGTTCCTGTCCATCCCATTTTAAAGAGCGACCGACCCATCGACGAAAAAAAAAAAGCACTCACAACCGGATGTTGACATCCACGCAGGGCAGCCTCCATTCCCTCCTGCCCACAGCGGTCCTCAGCCAGTCGAGCCCGATGCCGGTCCATACCTGGCCAGCACTGGCCCCGGCCTGGATGGCAGCGCCGCCGCTGCTGCCAACGGCTCCTGCGGCGGCGTTCATGACGGTGCCGGCGGCGGTGGAGAGGAAACGGGGTTCGAACCAGTGGCCGTTGTTGGAGTCGAGGAAGCAGCGGTCAGACCAGTAGCACGAGGAGGAGAAGAGGGTGAGCATTATTAGGGAGCAGTAGACACTGTGGTGGGTGGGTGGAGTTAGTTTGTGGGCCTTGGGGGATAGGGATAAGGGGGGAACCTACCATGGTCGGTGGAAGAGGTATGTCGAGATCAGGAATAGGACGATGAATGCCGGGGAGGCAGAGGTGGGAATAAAGAGGAGGGGTAGCCAGCTGCAGAGGGATGAATACACATGATTTAGCAAATATCTCGGGGGGGGGGGACAAAGAGAAGCCTTAGAACTCACCTGCGTAGACAGAACATGGCGGCGAGTGCGGTAGAACGTTTGTAGTGGGCTGATGGAAAGTCTGCAAGCTGTCTTTGCACGAGATGCCGAGGGCGGGCTCAGTCAAGAGCTTCTGAGTTTAGGACCGACGGTGTATAGTATATGCGACCAGTCTAAGCGTTGTTGCAGGATCTGCAGTCGAGGGCTGTTGGGTGGGATCGTGAGTCTATCGTGTAAGGGCAACGAAAGGCAGGGGAGTTGCCGGAACTAGGGACTCGATCGAAGACGACACAGAAGAGAAGAGCGATAAACGACTGCCGAGGCCTCCTGTGATAGGCCTGTCTGGTCGACTGTTTCTATGGAAGAGCGTTCACTAGCTGGCGAGTCACCAGTCGAGGTGGAGGGGTTGATATGTATGTAGGATGTGGGAGAGATCTAGAGGCTGGCTCTCTTCCAAAAGATTTTTGGTGTTTGATCTGGGCAGTTTCGCGCTTAACCATGAATTATCTACCGTTGGAAAGCTCAGTAACCAGCTTGACTTTAAAATGAGCATGCGCAGACTCAATAATAATAACAAGGTCTTTGTGTTATTTAGGCAGTGCCACCCATGCTTTCTCCCATGTACTCTAGAGACATAGGTGCTGCGGTACATGTATCCAGAGCTGCTACCTAGACTCAGATTGATAATAATGCGTGCCTACAAGGTTTACTTTTCCGATTGATATGGGGTGCTGCGGTTGGTTATTGCCACTGCGTGACACCCGGCAGTAATAGTAGAGATGTAGCAAGCATAATGTGCACACACCACACACGCAATGACTGTATGGAACCACTGCATCTGCCAAGATTTCGACAGCCAGGCCTACCATTTAACAACCACATCACGCAGCCAAAAACGTTTGCTGTAAAGTTTACCTACAGACTTGCTCCCTCGACTCCTGTCTGCCTTCCTTCTCTTCTCCTGCTGCACAGAAGCACACCCTAGCCAGCACACCACGGCCTTCCCGCCGTTTCGTCCATTCATCACTCTCATCTCACCCACCCTCCCCATCTAACTTCATCATTCATCATCACCATCATCATTCAAATCCCCAAACACTCCCCCCATCACTTTTCTACGCTTGCTCATCGCTTTGGATTCTTCTCTAGCCTCTTTTTACAACTACCCCTGCAGAACCAATTTTGTTTTCGCTTTTATCGCCAAATATTCTCGGAATATTATAATAAGCAATCAGTAACTTAGCACAGAGCAATAACATGTCTTCAGAAAGTTTTGAGGGTTTGTTTGATCGTCTTCGACGCCAGTCAACCATGAGCCCTCAGCATGGCGAGGTGCCTTTGAATCAGGTCCGCCAGCAGCAACCATCACCACTACAGCAACAGCAGCAGCAGCAACAACAACAGCAATATCAGCAGCATCCGCAGCAAATCCACGGAATCTATCCACCCTCTGCTCCTTCTGTAAATTCACTTCCTCCCGCGCAGCAGTACCTTCGCCAGTCTGAGCCCGTAGGTAGTCCAGGGCCCCACCAACAACCGTCTGGGATGTCTGCCTATCAACAGCCGCAACAGCAACAGCCCCAGCGCACATATACAATGTCCTCAGATAATTTGGGTAACACTCAGACACCTCCACCATTTCCGTTGCCGCCCTATGCAAACCCTATGTCTCCTCCATCTTTTGAGAGTGGAAATGCAGTAAGGCCTGCAAGTCTTCTGCAACTGTTAAAGTTTCAGGCATCTCCAACAGCGCCCGTAGCTGAAAACTTACAGGAGCCTATAACCGCATCACCGCCTCCAAGGCCATCTGTGGTGTCCCCGCCGCCGATTTCCCACCAACAGCCGTCGAATAGCCGTAACCATTCTGCATCCGACCTTATGGCGTCGTTGAGACGTTCTGCAACAGAGCCTTCTCATAGTCCAAACATTCGTCAGGATCAACTTCCTCCAGAGATGCAGCACTCGCAATCTATGAGAAAGTCTACTCCAGGACCTGTAAACCCCCAAGATCTTGTTCTTCAGCTTCTTGGCCGTCCTAAACCTTCACAGGATGATATGTCAGCTCTTGCTGCAACGATGGAAGGGGGCAATGGCTCTACAGATCCCGCCATCATGAATAATCGTCCTTCACCAAGTTCTAGGTTTGCAACGACAAGGTCGCCAATCACACCAGATGGCCGCCCAATGTCTGTCCCTCCAGCTGTGCCTCCCAAGTCCCCTGAAGCCAATGTTAATTCAATGCCCTTCTCCACCCCTAACCCAAGTAAAGGCCTGTTCACTTATGTGAACCCATTTGAACAACTACATGCCACTAGTCCCCGTAATCGAACTCCAAGGGGCTCAACGCCTGTTCCAGGTGGGAGAAAGAGTGCTGCTGGCTTGAGGGAATTGAAAGCCGAGAATATCCCACTACCATCATCATCCACAAACTCGCTGGGAGAACCGTCTCCAAATGCTGCAATTGAAGCTGAGGCAGCCAAAGATGCTTCCACCTTGGACCAAGCGTTAGAAAAAGAAGAATTAATGGAGAAGATTGATGATATGTTGGATCAGCAGGCCGAGAACAGATCTGCGACACCCGCCGAGAAGCAATCTACCCCTCTTGAACATACTCTGAAATCATTGGGGCTCGAAGATCTCGTGCAATCGGCTCCCACGCAGCCTCAAGAGACACAGCCCCAAGAGACACAACCTCAAGAGGAACAGCCGACTGAGAAGGCCCCTGCCCCCAAAGGAGCGGCAGAGGAGGAGGACGATTACGAATCGGCATCTGAGACTGCGTCTGCAGACTCCCCTGTGATCGTTTATAATTTTCCCATGAAGCCTTTTTCGTCAATCACAATTATTCCTGCCGCCATTCAGCGTTTGAAGTTCCCAAGCTCCAAGATCGCGGACATTGCTCGCATGCCCAGGACCTTCGACCAGCTTGATCGCAATCTCATTGCTGCATCTCACCAGTTCATTGTATATGCAATCAGCAAAAGTAATGGCCGTGGTGGAATTCGGGTACTCAGGCAATATGATGGCAAGGATAAAGTCTTGATGAAGGACTGCCCTGATCGGACCTTCAACGTGACTATTAGCAGAGGAGATAGGGTGTTGGGAACTGGAATTTCTGGAGCGGTAGTTTGGGCTGAACTTGGTGGTGACTTTGAAGGTCTCGACTGGAACTGCATGTTTGTATTTCCCCCAAGTGAGGAACAAGGCCAGAGCAACGGCGTTTTGAAGTCACGTGCAAGAAGGACCTCAAGGCAACTGGATGTATTTGCGATTGGTAGAGGCAAAACGATCAGCATTATCCACGCCCCGACTGCGAAAGCTTATGCCAATGGAAAAAGAGGTTTTGAGGTTGCGTCTAAGAAGTATCTTGCGGATCATACACGCGTGATTGACACTGGGAAGGCATCCAAAGACTTCGCGTTCTCTGACGATGATACTGTTATCATTTCCATTGACAAAGCTGGCAAACTGAAGCTTTGGGATGCTCAGGATCTCACTAACTTCTCCGACAATGCTGCCTATAGCTCTGGGCAGAGCGTCTTCCCCCCACAGCCACCTATGGTACAAACAAATCCACTTCTATACTTTTCTGCCGTGGCCACTGGCGAAGCATACAGGGCTACTTCAGTCATGTTTTTAGATAAATTCAGGCCTTACCATAAATGTTCGGCCCTGAGATATGTCATCGTTGGGATGAAGCAAAACCACACTCTTCAACTGTGGGATCTTGCCCTAAGCCGACCTGTTCAGGAGATCAACTTTCCCCAAGAGAGCGACACCGATGCGTTGTGTTCAGTTGTCTACCATCCCGTGACCGGTATCATTGTTGTTGGAAACCCGACTAGGAATTCGATTTATTTTATTCACCTGTCGGCACCAAAGTACAATCTTCCATTCATGTCTCAAGCACAGTATGTTGCTGGACTTGCTGCCAAGGACCCTAATATTCCGAAACCGGACGCAACAGCTATTCTCAGTGGACTTAGGGAATATTCCTTCGCCTCTAAAGGACAGCTTATGAGTCTGGATATCCTTGATGCGTCTGAAGCTGACCCTCAAGGAGAGGTCCCACCATTGTTCGAACTTTATATCGCACACAGTAAAGGAATGACTACTTTGAGCGTTTTCAGGGAGGATCTTGGGTGGGACACTAAAAACAGCGTCAAAAACTCTGTTGATGCAGTTAAGGCCGGTATCTGTTCTCTTTCTGCCCTTCCGGCGCCGCCACCTCCAGAGCACAGCGAGAAGTCGACCTCTGAAAAAGATAGTAAGAGTGAGAAGGGGACCGAGCCTGAGAAGGTTGAACCTACCGAGCCTCCAGCAGCCCAGGGATTGAAGTCTGTGCCATCTGTGCCTGAAAACGTCGCTGCGGACGTGCCACTGCCAAAATCAGAGGCTGTCAGCCCTGTGTTGAGCCCTAAGGCGCCTGGCACTGCTGAGGAGAAGCCTCCTGTAATCAATGGAAGTGTAAAGAAGAAGAGAAAGGACAAGGGTAACGCGGGTGGCCCGTCTGGCGCAGCTTCGGGTGATGTCTCGAGGAATGTCTCGACATCTGTGAGGAGCCCGCCACCTGGCGAAAACGAAAACCTTGCTGTTTCATCCGCATTTTTAGATCGTGAGATCAAAAAGATCGAGAAGACAGTTTCTTCTGAATTCTCGAAGGTGATGAGTAGAGAATTGGAAACCCTCTGTAAGTTTATGACTATTGTTTTATGGGGTGGTTATGCTAATATTTCCTAGACCGCCGTTTTGATGAGGATAAGCGGGTTCAACAAGCTGCCGGTGATGCGAAGCAGGATGCTATCCTCAGGCTCCTTTCTAGCACTCTTACTGAAAACGTTGAGCAAGTGATTGGCAGAATTGTCATGAACAACATTCAAGGAACTGTTCTGCCTGCTATTGCGGATGTTACATCTCAGGCTATTGATAGAAGACTTGGAGAAAGTCTCACTAGGTCTGTGGGCAATGCCGTACCAGCTGAATTACATGCCGTGATTCCAGATGTTCTCAGAAGGACCCTTTCCCAGCCCGAGTTCCTTGCTAGGCTTGCGGAGACTATTGCAAAGCCTCTCAGCAAGGCGGTCGAGAACGAGCTGTCCCGATCCATGCAGACAGCCATCATTCCGGCATTCCAGCAAATTGCCATCGAAGGAGCCCAAAATATTATCAAGGAACAGGAACGAAAGCACCACGAGATGATTGCAAACATGGAACGCATTCATCAGCAGGATTCCCAGAAAATCGATCAGCTCATGGGGCTTGTAGACGTGGTCAAGACAATGTCGGATAATATCCAAGCCATGGCGAAATCCCAGAACGAATTTCAGGAGCAGGTTCAGAGGGCTCAGGCGGAGTATGTCCAAGCATATGAAGGAGGGACAAATGGCGAGCAAGATGTTCACGCTCATGCTAGGGTTCCTACCCCACCGCCACCACAACTTTCGCCTGAAGAGCTGGAAGCTCAAGAGATCGAAAATCTGCTTAGGAACGGAAAGTACGAGGAGGGGACAATCAAGGTAAATATATAGACCAGCCTCCAAGATTAAACCCTGAGCATAAGCTAACCAGAACCTTCTATAGTGGCTTCAATCTAAGGAGCGCCAAGCAGAACTTTTCGACGAAGTGGTTGTGAGGTACAGATATGACTTCCTACCAAATTTGAGTCAACTTGTGCTGCTGTCCGTTTCTGCCGCAGTCAGCGTAAAATTCGAAAACAAGGTCTTTGAAAGGTTGAGCTGGCTTGAAGGTGTTTTGGCTGTTCTTGACCCTATGGTAATTACTCGCCCCTGTAGCTGCACATAATTCTAGGAACTGAGGTTAATGTTATTATCCAGGACCCCGAGATCCATGAGATTTGCCACAGGATTATGGCCGTTGTCGTTCAGAGACTCGAGCAGTTGTACATGAGCACTGCGGAGCAGAACATGGCGGACCCAATCCTCCGCAGGATCCCAGCCATTGCACGCAGGGCAAGAGAGCTATCCTCCTTGGCGGCTTAGGGGTTTCCTATCTAATCCGTGTGTTTAGATAACTCCCATTCTTGCTGTGCAGGATTGAAGGCTTCGAAGGCTGTCGCTGAGTACACTAGGCGTTTAAATTTTCTTTCTTTTTTCATGAAGTGTTTTTCTTTTCTCTTTCTTATAAAAAAAAATGAGATTTCCGAAGATGATGATGAAAGAGCGTGTTGTTAATGATCTATGTCGCGGTAGAGTAGCTATGGGAAATATTGAAGGGGAGTGGGGATTTGGAGTGTCCTGGAATTTTAGTTTCTTTATTCCTATGGTATCTATAAACTTACTTTTGAGCTGGTTGTTCTCTCGCATTTTCCTCAGTCCTGTACTCTAAATGCTTCAATGTTTATGCCTGCAGTTATCCCTGGATGGATACGAAGAAACCCTTACGCCTGCCTGCATACCATACAAGTGACCTGTGCCTCAGCTCGATGTCCAAACAAACTGTTCATACACCTAGCTCAATGCCAAGCCATTCCGGAGTGTGATGTGTTGTGATTCGCGTATCCCCCGTAGACTCGCATGGATAAACAAGCCCCCTCCACGGTTTCCCTGGTGATCCTCGCTCGTGTTATCTACCCGCTTCACGTCACCCCGCTGAGCATCCCCACCTCCCCACAACAGATAGCTCTCACCTCCAGCCAGCACAAGCAGCAGCCAAGAAAGAAGAAAAGCCTAGCTATACAGACCCTGTCATTTATATGGCATCATCATTCATGAATAACAATACAGTGTTTGTCCTCCCATCTCCATCTCCGCCCCCCTCCTCCCCCCACCTTCCTTACCTAGGAAACTCACATTAATATCGATCCATGCAGCAATCCCGCCGGCGGAAGAAACCAGAAGACCCGTGCACCCTTCAAGCCCAAATCCTCCAGCCGCGGCTCCAGCTCCTACCAGCTCAGACAGTATGCCGAGCAGACACTCGGTTCGGGAAGCTTGAGGAAGGTTGTGAAGCTCCCGGAAGGGGAGGATATCGACGAGTGGCTTGCTGTCAACGGTTAGTAGTGAGGAAGGGGAAACAGGGGAGGGGGGCGAAGAGGGCTAACGGAGGTGTAGTCGTCGACTTTTATAACCAGATCAACCTCCTGTATGGATCTATCACCGAGTTCTGTTCGCCGACGACGTGTCCGGAGATGAAAGCTACGGACGAGTATGAGCTCCCCCCCCCCTTTCCTTGTGGCGGTTGTTTGTTGTAGTTGCTAGGGTGGTGCTGATAGGGTGTGCTGTGGTGTAGGTTTGAGTACCTCTGGCAGGACTCGGGCAAGTTCAGGAAGCCGACAAAGATGCCGGCGCCGGAGTATATCGAGCACCTCATGGCGTGGGTACAAGACTATATCAACAACGAGGCTGTCTTTCCCTCCAGGATAGGTACTACCAGCCCCCTTGCCACCTCGCACCCTCTCTCCTCCTTGCTATGTACTAATTTAAACAGGCGTCCACTTCCCCAAGAGCTTCCAAACCACCGTGCGCCAGCTCGTCAAGCGCCTCTTCCGCGTCTATGCGCACATATACTGCCACCACTACCCGGTCATTGTGGCGCTGGGGCTCGACCCCCACATGAACACGAGCTTCAAGCACTATGTGCTCTTCATCAAGGAGTTTGATCTCGAGTCCGGAAAGGACTTTTATGGGCCGTTGAACGACATGGTGGAGACCATTCTGAAGACGGATAACTAGTGGTTAGTGGTCGGTGATGGGGATACCTTTTTTTTAACTCTTAACTTTTTTGTGTTTTTTAAAGATTTCTTTTCTTAGTGGACGGCGGAATGTACGATATTGGGTCGGTTTTTACTACTAGTTTTTTTTTTCTTCTTTTCCCGTTTGATTGATAGGAATAATGATACATGCGTAATAATGCAGTAAGGAAGATCTGCACGTCTAGTAATGGTGAGTGGGGTAGCTACGAGAACAAGAATGGGGCGAGTGACAGTCTGTGATCTATCTTGCTGCCTTCGTCAATCCACAGAGAACGAGAGCCCTCTGCGTCTAGAATCTTCAACAGAGTTGTTCCTGTCCGGTCTTCATCTGTTGGGCGTGCGCGGGGAGGCTTTGGATCTTGGCAGTTTTACGGGCGAGGGCTTGATATGGTAAAGTCACTACGAAAGTCAGCCTCTATCACGATCATTGATAGTGCCGCGATAACTACAGGCGGACGGAAAGAGACAACGGAGACCTACTTGACGGAAGGGAAGGAGTTGAAGGTTGAAAGCTTGGAGAGCAACATATGATATATCCAGTTGTTTTCTAAGATGGAAATATGACGAAGAGGTGTTCTGCAGGCTACTATCCGGTCATCACCCCCATCAACTCTACCTTACTCTCACATCCGCTATCACTCGCCCACCGATACCAGCCCGTTTTCAAGCTATCATACGGTTGTCACATTCTCGAACAGGTTTGTGCTACCGAAAACCTAACCCTGGTTATTAAAATCAAGATTAGATTAAATCATATTTGCTAAGCCTAGCTTAGGCGAGCTAGATATCATTTCCCCTCAACAATCAGGACATGGTACAGATAGAGCTCCGCTCACTATTCCCAACTGTGCGAGAAAAGAGGTGAGCATGCCTCATAGTTTTAAATAAGAGCTAGTATGTATAACAGTGTGCTGTCACGAGTTAAGGGCTCGAGTCGACCTTAAAGCACAGGTCCGAAAAATAGACACCGAGTGATATTTCATGCAGATTCAAATGTAAATAGTCTAATTCTTTCAATCAGGAAAATTTGTGGATTTTCACACATACATATAAAATAAATAAAAGGGGAACAAGAGAAATATATAACTTTAGCGGGCAAACAGAAGGGGAAAAAGAATGCGAAACCATATGGAAAAGACTTAACAATTGAACTCAAACAACCGAAAGAAACTATTTATAAAACCCCGTACCCTTCCTTTCCCAAAGAAAAAACAATACACTGATTTTTATCCCCCCCTTTTTTTTAATTCCCCTGACTCAACCACCCTTCGATATTCAACAATAAGAAAGAAAAATAAAATGACCCGTTATCACCCAAGAAAAATTGTAAGAAAACAAAATTTGAGCTCCATCCCCTTCTTGCCTTTGTCTTGTGAAGATTTAGCTAGCAGCAGCGATTGCAATGGTTTGTAAGGGTGCCGTTTCCGCTCGCTCGAGGATTTCTACAGGATGCGGGTTTCTGAGTACAATTCCTCCGGTGACAGGAAGTTGTGTAGAGTCCATGAGATATTGGTCGACCTCACGAGCACATTGCCTTCCCTCGTTGATACCCCTATATTCTATTAGTATGGCATATTTAAAAGTTTCGAGCGGTTTGACTTACCAGACGATCAAACTTTGCCCTCTGCGGCAATCTCCAGCTGCAAAGAGACCTTCCTCTGAAGTTGAATAACCTCCAGGAGGAGTCTTGACGTTCTTCCTAGGATCTCTTTCGATATCGCCCAAGGCCCGATCTTCAGGCCCCAAGAATCCCATGGACAGGAGTACAAGATCTGCTGGGAAGAACTTCTCTGAGCCCTCAACCTTCTTCATATCCCAACCACCTCGAGCGCTTCTAGTCCACTCAACACGGACAGTATTGATACCCTTGACATGGCCCTTTCCATCGCTAACAAACTCCTTGCTCATAACACAGTACTCACGCGGATCCTTTCCATATTGAGCCTTGACCTCAGAGTGACCGTAGTCAATCCTGTAAACCTTAGGCCACTGGGGCCATGGATTATCACGGGCTCTTTCGTTTGGTGGCTGAGGAAGCAGCTCGAAGTTGACCACAGATTTGGCTCCATGGCGAACAGAGGTACCAATGCAATCGTTTCCAGTATCACCACCACCAATGACAATGACATCCTTGTCTTTCGCCGAGATATACTCGCCGTCTTTGTGCTCAGTATCAAGTAGAGACTTTGTGTTGGCATGTAGAAAAGTCATGGCAAAGTGAATACCCTCTAGATTGCGATTGGGGATAGGGAGATCTCTAGGAACCGTGGCGCCAGTAGCAAGTATGGTGGCATCGTTTCCTGATTGAATCTCGGCCATTGTGATATCTTGGCCGACGTGAACACCTGTAACGAATTTGATGCCTTCTGATGCCATGAAATCGGTTCTGCGCTGAACGATAGACTTGTCTAACTTCATGTTTGGGATTCCATACCTATAATTTATTTTTAGTCAAGTAAACCAGGAAAGAGCGTAGGATATACGGACATTAGCAAACCACCAAGGCGGTCCGCACGTTCATAGACTGTAACGGAATGGCCAGCCTTATTGAGTTGATCAGCGGCAGCCAAACCAGCAGGTCCAGATCCAATGATAGCAACTTTCTTCCCAGTACGGATGCTCGGAGGAGTGGGAACCATCCAGCCCATCTCGAAACCACGATCGATGATTGCACACTCAATACTCTTGATGCCGACTGGATCCTCATTGATTCCGAGGACACAAGCACCCTCACAAGGAGCGGGGCAAACACGTCCTGTAAATTCGGGGAAGTTATTTGTTTGAAGTAACTTGTACAACGCATTCTTCCACTGGTTTTGGAAAACAAGTTCGTTCCACTGTAATAAGTTAGCCAACTGCTAGCAGATGAACTCTAAGTGAGGGAGTAACCTTTGGAATAATATTTGAGATAGGGCAACCAGTATCGCTCTGACAGAAAGGAACACCACAATCCATACAACGTGCAGATTGGTATTTGAGTTCGTCCTCGTCAAGACGTTTGGAGAGTTCTGCCCAGTCCTTGGTTCGAGTCTTCGGGTTTCGATACTTTTCACTACGACGAGCATATAGCATAAAACCCTTCGTTTTGTTAAGAACGAGCGCAGACTTCTTTTTCTCCGCTTTGGTGTCTGTTATGCTGTCTTCAAGATCGGTCATAGACGCTTCATGCTTGTGTTTGGCCTCCGCTTCTTTGGCCTTTGCCTTCGCCAGTAACTTTTCTTGCTGCTCACGAGCTGGGTTCCCAGGAAGTAGAGAGAGCGTGTGAGATGATCTTGCCGTTGCTGCTTTGAGGGCCTCCTCTTCAAGAACTCTTTTATAATCAGTAGGAAGGACTCTAACAAATCGAGGAAGCGCTCTTCTAAAGTCCAAAAGAACCCTCTTGGCAAGCTCGGAGCCTGTGTATTGATAGTGATCCTCAACAAGACCGCGGACGTAAGAGATTTCGTAGGGATCAGTGATGTCTGATAGCTCAACCATCTCCATGTTCACCTTCGAGCGGAAATCCTGTTTCATGTCCAAAACATAGGCAATACCACCCGACATACCAGCAGCAAAGTTGCGACCGGTTTCACCCAAAATAAGAACCCTTCCTCCAGTCATATACTCACAACCATGATCACCAACACCCTCAACTACAGCAGTGGCACCTGAGTTTCTAACGGCAAAACGTTCTGCGGCGACACCACGGAAGAACACTTGACCTGAAGTGGCACCATAAAGGCACACATTTCCAACGATTATGTTCTCCTCTGCTTTGTATGAGGCATTTCTCGGTGGGTAGATGACGACTCTGCCACCAGACAGTCCCTTTCCAACATAATCATTGGCGTCTCCTTCAAGCTCCAATGTTACTCCTGGTGCCAGGAAAGCGCCAAATGACTGACCCGCAGACCCCTTTAGGTTTACATGTACCGAATCTGGCTCCAAACCGGCTTCACCCTTCAGCCTACTGATTCTGTATGATAACGTCGCTCCAAGAGCACGATCGGTGTTGACAATATCTGACTCGATGCGAGTTGGAACTCCCCTGTCAAGGGTATACTCTGATTCATCAATCAGCTTGTTGTCGAGGCGCACATGCAATCTGTGGTCTTGCTTTCGAACGTTGTAAGTTGCAACATTGGGACGGAGAGTGTGAGCGGGAGTCAGAATCAAGGACAAATCAATGTTCTTGGTCTTCTCAGTCATAAGATCCTTGCGCACGTATAGTTTCTCGGAATGACCAATCATCTCGTTGATAGTCCTGAATCCTAACCTCGCCATGATGGCTCGGAGCTCGTTGGCGACATAATAGAAGAAGTTGATGACGTGCTCAGGAGTTCCTGTGAATTTCTTCCGCAACTCTGGGTCTTGTGTGGCAATACCAACCGGACAAGTATTCAAATGGCATTCTAGATAAGCAAACGTCAGTACCATATTAGAAAGAAAGAAAAATAAAAAAAAAGGACTACAAACTTCTCATCATGATACATCCCATCGCAATTAGAGGTGTAGTCGCAAATCCCCATTCTTCGGCACCTAGTAAACAGGCGATAGCAACATCACGACCTGTACGTAATTGACCATCTGTTTGCACAATTACACGACCACGCAAATCATTCAACACGAGTGTTTGATGAGTTTCGGCCAAGCCAAGCTCCCATGGTAGTCCAGCATATTTGATACCAGTCCACCTAGAGGCACCAGTACCACCGTCATGTCCTGAGATGAGAATGTGGTCAGCCTTGGCCTTAGCCACACCTGATGCAACGATACCAACGCCGGTTTCGGAGACAAGTTTGACTGAAACGCGGGCTCTGGGGTTAGCGCATTTCAGGTCATAGATGAGCTGTTTCAGATCCTCGATGGAATAAATGTCGTGATGTGGAGGAGGAGAAATCAACCCAACACCTGGAGTTGAATGTCTGGTACGTGCAATCGATTGTGAGACTTTGTGACCAGGAAGCTCGCCTCCCTCGCCAGGCTTCGCTCCTTGGGCCATTTTGATTTGAAGCTCATCGGAATCGGCCAAGTAGTGAGAAGTGACACCAAAACGCCCAGAAGCGACCTGCTTGATGGCCGACCTCATGGTGTCGCCATTTTCCATGACATTACTTCGTTCAGGATCTTCACCACCTTCGCCAGTGTTTGATTTACCGCCGAGTCTGTTCATTGCAATAGCAAGGGTCGAGTGAGATTCCATGGAGATTGATCCGTAAGACATAGCACCGGTACAGAACCGACGAACAATTTCGGTCCATGGTTCTACTTGATCGATCGGGACTGGCTTAGACTTTTCGAAATTGAAGTCCAACATTCCTCGTAGGGTACAATTCTTAATTTGCTCATATTCTGAAAGAGAGTAGGCTTCATATGATTTGTCGTTTTTCGTGCGCACTGCATCTTGGATGTTGGCAATACTGACAGGGTCGTTAACATGAGCTTCACCACCATCGCGCCAATGATATTCTCCTGATTCCGGAAGGCCAGGGAGAGAGACAATTGAACGGCTTGGGTATCCCAGCTCGTGGAAAGCGAATGCGTCTTGGGCGATATATTCGAATGTAATTCCCTTAATACGTGTTGCTGTTCCTGTGAAGCACTTATCGACGACAGAATTATCCACACCCAGCGCCTCGAAGATCTGAGCACCCTTGTAGCTCTGCAAAGTAGAAATACCCATCTTACTCATGACCTTCAAGATACCTCCATCACACGAGTGTTTGTAATTTTCGACTATTCTTTCATCTGAAAGGCCCCCTCTGATCAATTTTTCGCGGTTCATCTTGAGAATACATTCCAATGCAAGGTATGGGCAAATAGCGTCGGCACCGTATCCCAGAAGTACACAAAGATGATGAACCTCTCTAGCTTCGGCGGTCTCGATGATCAAAGCAATCTTCGAGCGTACCTTATTGCGGATAAGATGATGGTGAACACCTCCAGTTGCAAGAAGAGCAGATACTGCAACACGGTCGGCCGATGCGTTACGATCAGAGAGGACCAATATCTTGTAGCCTGCTTTGACAGCCTCATTTGCTTGGTTGCAGATTTCATCGATGGCCTTGATATAACCAGACATTCCCTTGCTCTTGGGGAATGTGATATCGATCGTCTGAACTGTCCAATCTTTATGATACTCCTGGATGTTATGCAAGGCATTGAACTCCTGGAGAGAGAGAACTGGGGAAGGAACCAGGAGGCGATGGCATTGAGAAGGATCAATTTCAAGAAGATTGCCTTGTGGTCCGACATAGCATTCAAGAGACATGACAACAGCCTCGCGAATGGGATCGATAGGAGGGTTTGTGACTTGGGCGAAAAGCTGACGGAAATACTCGTACAAAAGACGGGGTTGGTTTGCTAAGCAAGCCAGTGGGCCATCATTACCCATGGATCCTAGAGCTTCTTTCGAGTCGGCAGCCTATGCAGTTTGTATTCATTTAGAAAATTTTCATTCAAAAATTAAGGTATCGTCACTTACCATCGGCCCCAGAATCAAGCCGACCTGCTCGAATGTGTATCCGAACGCGAGCAATCTTTTATCATTCTGGATGCTGATATCGTCCAATTCAGGGTCAAGTACTACACCAGAGCTCATCAAGCTCTCTTGGACCTTTGGAAGGGTAATCAATTGCTCTTGTGTCCAGGTTGTGAAATCGAAACGAGAAGAGACTTGCATCTTCAACTCCTTATCATCAACAATACGTCCCTCAACGGTATCAACTAAAAGCATTCTCCCAGGCTGCAATCTACCCTTCTGAACAATGCGTTCCGGTTCAATCAAAATAGTACCAACTTCGGATGCACAGATAATGCGATCATCATCAGTTACATAGAATCTACATGGCCTCAGGCCGTTTCGATCCAATGTGGCACCACAGTATCTTCCATCTGCAAATGTGAACAAAGCTGGGCCATCCCAAGGCTCCATCAAACAAGCCGCCCACTCGTAGAAAGCAGCTTTCTTTGGATCCATCTCTTCATTGTCTTGCCAAGCTTCGGGAACCAACATCATGACAGCTTCTGGCAAGGAAAGAACACCGTTGATAACCAATAATTCAAGTACGTTATCAAAAGCTGCGGAATCAGATCCTCCTACTTCGATGATTGGATAAAGTTTCTCGAGATCTTCACCGAAGAACTCTGAGCGCATTCGTCCTTCACGCGCATGCATCCAGTTCTTGTTACCTCTCAATGTGTTGATTTCACCTAATGCCGAATTAATAACTGATCGAACTTATTTGAACACTGGAAACCCTTACCATTGTGTGCAGCCCATCTCAACGGTTGAGCGCGATCCCAACTGGGGAATGTGTTTGTGGAGAAACGAGAATGAACCAGTGCAAAGTGAACCGCAAAGTCAACGTTTACAAGGTCGTGGTAGTAGGTGTACACTTGAACCGGTGCTAATTGACCTTTGTAAACGATGTTTTTGTTGCTCAGAGAGCAAATGTAGAACCAATTATGAAGCCCGATCTCTTTGGTCCCAACTTTTCGTAGCACATATAGTTGTCGTTCGAAGTATTTCTCATCGAAACTTGAATCTGTATTTGCCGGCTCCTTTCCCTCACCATAAGAGCTTTTGAGTACGACAAAAGGTTGAAGAATCTTGGGCTCCCGAGACAAAGCAGCTGGCCCAAGAAGAGTGCTGTCACGAGGTACATCTCTCCATCCTAGAACACGAAGACCATATTGCTCCGCAACTTTCTCAAATTTTGCCTTGCTTCGAACTAGGACATCTTCATCTGGTTTGAAAAACAAGTTACCAACAGCGTACTGGCCTTGTGGGGGTAACACAAAGCCCGTGGCCCCAGTAAACTCCTTCACAAAGAACTTATGGGGGATAGAGGTCATGACACCAGCTCCATCACCGTCTCTGGCATCGGAACCAACAGCACCTCGATGGGTCATGTTGCACAATAGACTTCGTGCATCACTTAGAATTTTATGACTAGCAACACCCTTGATGTGACTGGAAGAATGGTAAGCGGAGGTTTATCTTAAATTTAGAGAGGGAACCTACGCAGCAAAACCTACACCGCAAGCGTCCTTCTCCAATTCAGGGTCGTAAAGACCCTGTTTGAGTGGTAAAGTACCAGCCCATGACTGGTTCTCGGGTGTGTCCTGGTAGTCAAAGATATTTGTAGGCTCCTCTTCAATGATTTCGTATTCGGACTCGTAGGATGGGGCCATTCTTCGGCGAGGCTCGGCGAGTTGGTCAAATACCACAGTGAATAACTCTCACCTGTGGAACCTTACTGATTGACCACAAATTGATTTTTTTTGAATGAAAACGGTCCTAATTCGTCTATGGTAGATTGTACGTTAGTTAATGGTAGAGCGTTAAGAGCTTCTTTTCAAGAGCTATCGCAATTCCAACACCCGCAAGAACAAACTTTGTGTGGGACTTTGAAACAGAGACCTGGAAAAGCGGTGGTATATCTATATTTCCATGGAACAGGAGTGGGGTTGGTGTGCACACCCAACCTTAGCAGGGGGTATTTACCGTAGTGCAGATTTAACAGCAAATAGGATTCAAGGAGGGGGGTGTTGAGGAAGGGAGCTTCAAGCAGCTTCACTTCTGGAGGGTGTAGTGGGGAATCAATGGTGGGACTGCGAGATAACGTCAGAATTATTAGCAACAAGGCAAGATAAGCGGCTATCAAAGCACTGAGTCAGGGAACCCAAACAGTTAGAGTCTCCAGAAAAAATGACGTTTTCTTCCGATAGCTTTCTCTTTCTCTTTTCCGTGAGGGGAGACACGCTCGGGAAAATATCAAGTACAAAGGCGGGAAAAACCTCTTGACTTAGGACAGTAGAGAAATACAAGAAACGAGGCAAAAGGACCAAAAGGTCTACAGGACTAAGGAAGTATGCCAGCTTTAAATAATTGAGGAAAATAACCCGTGGAGGGTGAAAATTTTGTGATTGGGTTCGATTGTGAACACATCTTGCACACGTGAAAACAAGGACAAACAACCCTCAATATCAAAGCGGGGAAATGTACCTACAAGTGCCCGCTGTATGTACAGTTACATAGGACGATAATCGTTTGCTTGGTGTTGTGAGAACCGTGCACACAGTATCCACCCCACGCCCTTTCATCCAATCACGGGCGTTTCATTTGCGAGATCTCTAGTGGACCCTTTCCGACTTTAGAGCAACCCCTTTGGTCAGTTGTTTAAGGTGCGGCGACTTTGTGTAACCTCGGGCCTGCATTCTTGGAGCTGTTCTCCCCTCCCCCACTGCGGGCTCTTCAGAGCCGCAGGTACCTTCTATCTAGGTACAACGATCCCTCTCACGATGCTCAACATACTGCAGAATGATGAAGGACGTGATTCAATGCCCAACTGAAGGTGCAGAAGCTGTACACCCTGAAAATCTTCAAAACGATCCGGGTACTGGCAGCTGGCCCAATCCGACCAACCTAGGGCCTTAGGTGGCCGCTACCATCGTTCCCGCTCTACATCTGCATCATTTGGAAGAAAAAAACAAATATGAAGAATAACTCCCCACCCATGGTACAAAAACGCTACGGAAGGTATCAGTCTTTTATTTCGGGAGAACTCGGTTGGTTGGATTCCTAAGACTATCTCGCTATTGGCCCTATTGCACCCTCAACCCTCACCCCGCACTGTAATTGCTATGTGTTGCAAATAATCGGCGTATCAGTTTTTCATCCGACAGGAAATTATGAGTCACGGATATCCAAATTCATGGTCTTTGTTTTGCCTCTATTTTGAAGCAATTCTCTAGACGCTTGGTAATTATTTAGCCTCAGTACCAACCGGATCATATCATGTCACCCTGACCAAAGAGAACAACGCAGAGGCCACTAGCACAAACTTCTCGCGGAAGAAATGTTCTTCGGCCGTGCCTACATACTAACGAGTTTATAGGCACTTTCAAAAATGACTTCTCCGCGGCAATTTGTATCATAATAATCTCAATTGAGAGAACCCCGCGTTCCATTACGGACAACAATGAAGTTGAGCCCCGCCTCATTGACCCGAAGCCACTGTTTTAACGCGCCGCCTCCAAGTTGATGACCTAGGCTTGGCCCGCTATATAAGCCAGCGGTATCGCTTCCACCATGAGCGGGAACGGGACCGGAAGCAAAAAAATCAAAAAAAAATAATCTTGTGGCTGGCGCCAGGAAATAAGCGAAAGAAGAAAAAAAAGTTGATCTACAGGCTTCAATTCTTTCAAAGAATGCTGTGCAACACGGCAAAGAAAGAATCAAGTCCTCGTACGCCAACTGACAATTTCTTCAGCTCAATTCCTCCTAAAGTACTCTATGTGCATTTAGATCGGCAGAAATGGATGTGATGGTCTCAGAGACCCTACATCGCCATCGTAAGAACAAGGGTGCGTACTCTACGTATTGTAAGAATTTCCTAGCAGTGTTCATTGGTTACACTCCCGGAGCACGCTATTTTGGTCACATTCCTCCGTCAAAATTCATTTTATGAGAGACTTCAAGCCTCCTCCTTCACCAATCAGAGTGGGAGATCATTTTGGAGTTTTTGAACGATTCGCAATGACTGGAAATGCTTTCATGGGATATCACTCGATCTTGGCGCAAAGGCATGGTTGCATCTCTATTTTGGCGAAAAAATTTGCACCTCCATGTCTTTACCCATCAAGACACCGGATCGGATATATATCCGATCATACACGAGATGCTTTCGTTTTAAGAGAGAGCACTGGTGTAAATCATAATATAAAATTCTAGTAGGTCTCTGCTGTTGCTTTGGCGTTGGGTGGGATTAAAGCGGTACGCTCACTACATGTATGCAGAAACAATTCTGCCGAATGTCGCAACAACACAACAAAATTTATTGTTTCTCTAAATGGAATCGTGGAAAACTTAGGGGATCTGAGAACGAGAATTTACCGGCATCACAACGATCTAAAGAGTGCGGGGTTGAGTTAAACGAGGAAAAGGGCTGACGAGTGAACCAGGGGAGCGGGGAGGATGTTTCACAAACGAATGCGGGGAAGCGTGGAGCTACCCGCACTAGGGATTTTAGTCGATTAAACCATCTAACATCTCATAAATAGCGTGCGTGCCATAAGTACTGGCAGGACATGATCAAATTAGATGGAAAAAATAGACGGAAAAATTAAATGGCAGCAATTCTTGAGAAACACGCTTTAAATCGACTAGAAGTCAGATACGAAGGCTGTGAGAATTGAAGCAGCTCATCACCTGCATGTACCTACGCACATCGTAGGAGCAAGATTAGCGGCTTTATGGAATCTGTACCTACACGTGGGGGGTTTACACGTGCGATAGGGCGAAGGTACTCTACATGTAAGTACTTTTAATGGTAAGAATTATGCGAGTACGGGCCGTCGGCGGTCACTTTGATATCCAACTCGATAAAAACGTACGTCCTGGTCTGAATTTGTAAGGCTCGGCAATTTCCGCTTGTCGCTCCCCAAGCTGTCGGCATCGAGAAATCGGCCATCGATGGCCTTTTACAAAAGTGAGAATCGACTGCAATGATTCGGTAGATATTCAGTTTCGGGTTGTTTCACTGGTTACCATGTAAGATTATGCCGATGGATGTTGTACTAGACGATGCCGTATCATTGAGATATGACGATATCGATGCACCACACACTTATCATGCAGGTTAGATAGAGATGCACATACTCTACTCTCGTGAATTTAACTAAGAGAAGGGATGGTGTGCTCGTATACATTTAAATTGGCCCTGTATCTTATGATCGGTATTCAAAACTTTTATCGAGCGCGAACCCAAAATAGGTCAAATCATCAAAGTGCGGTTCTGCGGATTAAAAGTTCTATACGAAATGGCATTTCACATCCCAGGCACATATATCTTATGGGTTTTGGGAATAAACCGATCATAAGTCTATTGAAATTAATACTCGAATAAAGCTCGTACTCAATGGCCCTCATGGTTAAATTCATCGGTTCGAATACCGAGCCCTGGCTATATATTTCTAAAGCCGAATTGGGTAGTCTATCCTGTGTTCCTTGAGTCTAGAGATTCGTATATCATATTCAAGAGTGGTACAAACTTCGCTGTGCAGCTACCAAGCCAAGTGACACCGACATCGCGTTTAAGAATGTGAACCCCTGCATAATTATGATTTTCTCCTAGTCTAGATCCACAGGCCAGAAATCATGTGGTCTCGTGCTCTTTGCATACCGCCGACTTAAATGTTTTCGCCCAATCTGAGTTGAGGTAACTGCAAACGCCATTTGTACGATGGGTCACTTACATGTATTCTCTCACGGCTAGCGTACCCGTAGCCACCTTTGCTACATATGGAGCTACATGTAGATTGGATATAAGTAAGGTTAGTTCACGAAAAAGCAATAGCTCAAGCTACGGCTTCAACAGGGTGAAGCCGGCACGACCAGCTGTTTTATTTGAGACCGTTCATAAAAACTAACAATGACACTCGAAAGCTTCTATGAACCAATAGCCCAAGTAATTATGGTCACACATGCATGCCTTCTCATGCTGAGAGTATTAGCTCGAGGAACAATGGCTGCGCATGTCCAATCCGTGATTCTCTTCCAGATGGGGACCTCCTATCATTTCTTGAAATGGTATTGTCAGGATTTCATGACGTGACTGAGGAAAAATAAACCCAAAACTGTCTGCACTTGCAGGTTTGGCTCAAAGTTGTAAGCTGCCGATTGCCTCGATCCTGTAAGAATCGGCCCGTAGTACATGGATGGATATGTGAGGTAAAGAACGGTCAAATTCTGGTTTGTGAGAAGATAGGGACCAATCAATAGTAGACTGTTAAAGCTATATTAGAGATATGAAGTATAGGAGAAGAAGAAACAGCTTTTCGACCTTGTCGCCGCATGTAGGGTTAGGTGTAGTACAAGCGTTGGAGAACCTTGGCAAATATTCAATCATTGACCTATTCCTGTCCCGTGTCCTCAAAGGTCTAACATAGTCTGTCTACATGTCCATCCAAAGACGCTGGATCCTAGACAAGCTTTGGAAATGTTTCATAGACATACCGTGAAAGCCTATACTCCTAACTAATTAACTATTTTTATCATAGCCGGAAGCTATATAGGCTAGTGCTTGTACTGAATGAAGAAATAAATAGATAAATCGGTTAGTCACACAAAATCACTCGTTTTAGCATATTAACAGAATTATGTACAATACAGCCTTATAGCCCGGGTCTCTTCCCGAGTTAGATAGATACCAGGTACGTCATGTTATAACAAGAGATCGTACTGTAGTGACCATTTCCCTAGCTTGGTTCACTCCACTATCATTAATCTCAGTCACTCTTCAAAAGTGTTAGTGATATAACATTGGTCAACCCCTATAGCTAATTAAGCAGAGAAGAGTGGTCCAAAATCACCAGGAATGTTTGCAAAACAATGAGCATCAGCTAGTCATTCTCCCGAACAAAAGACTTACGTGCCCTTCGATACAGGCACTGCTTTGTTGATATATTTGTCGATATTTTTATTAATATACATATTTATAATATATTTGTCGATGACCCTCATGTTGAACGGCCTTCATAATATTAATAGCGAAGGAGTATAGCCACACCTAATTAGCAAACCTATACCAGCCATCTTCTCGACATTTCTATTGATCAAGTCGCTCCCACTCGGGTTCCTGGATCGATCACTTTCTCTTCCCATCTCGCTAAACTGAATATCATTTGCGAATCTGGGCGTTGTATAAGCTAGCTTTGTGCTGTCTTTGGGCCGACATCTGGGCCCAGTAGAATAGCTTAGGTGTCTCGAAATTGATAATGTTGATATCAAAGATCGATAAAGTGATGTAACCAAAACAATAGATTACCCTCGGTTTACAAGGTCTATGAGTTATCCTACAATTCACTTCCTGCTCATCTTACTGGGAAAGGTAGTTATCGAGCATACCCCCCCCCCCCCCCCCTTCTAAGCAAACCCCACACCATCCATTTATCCTCCTAGGAGGCCCAATCCACCACGCACCCTGCCAGCCCCGCCAGAAACACACTATTTTCTCCAAAGCAATCAATCCACAAACTCATTCTTGCTCAACAAAGAACAATGTTCGGATATCATTCCGCATGGGCTGCGATTGATTTTGGTCAGCATACATGTTACACCTGTACGTACCCATAAGGTCTCTAGAACTTTAGTTTCTCCGGCTTATAAAACACAGACGCAATGCATCGCGATTCAGCAACAAATACTAACTAAGGCTTATTGCGAAATCGAGTGATACTCTATGACCGATGCTTTCTCAGATGATACAGAGTACTTTCCGTCTTGTCTTTTTAACGGAGTAGATACTTGTACTGGGTCCTTTCTAAAAGATATACTACTAGTTAGTAGGCCCTGAGAAATACTACAAGACCATGAACTCTATCTCGTAGGCCATATGACATTGGCCATCATATACAAAGAATTATTTGAAGTTCCCAGTCAGCTATCTATATGGATACGGATATGAGGATATATATATGAAAATGGAACAACAGCGGGTCGATACATGTCGTTTTAAAATCGGGTGATATCTCATGATTTCAAATATCATTAAAATATAGAACAGGCACCAATATAACAAGAGCCGACTGTGGCTACCCCTCAATTAGCTAAAAGTACAAGCAATCAGCGAGTACCCCACTAAACCTACTCGCCCAAACAGAACATACACTCCCACAACCATCCCCCCAAACGAAAAGTCAGCATGCGCAGAAAACCAGAGAACCTCATAGTTTCCCATCTAACCGCGCTAGGCTAGTCAGTACTATATGCCTACTTGAGCTACATACTCTACCCTCGCTGCGATCGTGATTTTCCCGCCCATACATACATAATACCCCATCGGGCGGGCATGCACGTGCTTGATAATCAAGCTATGTAATATCACTGAGACAGTGTCTCAGATGTTTTGCTTTGCTTTGCAGCAGCAGCAGGACAAATGATAGCGTGGTGATTGACGGAGAAACATATCCGAATACTCTAGAGTAAGTACCGACATTTAGCAGAATTGATATCTGGGCTTCCGCTAGGGTAAGGAAAGGTGGCAGGCGCGTAACTAGCACTTGCACTTACGGTCATAACAAGTGGCCACATCAGTTATACTTATATCCCTATGGAGGTTCTGTCTCCGCTCTACTACCTACCTTACTTGACATCATCTGGAGGGATATTCTCTGCCATTAGGAATATGCATGACGCCCGAGACCCTGCAGAACTGGTGCCGGAACTTCTGGGCGAGATCACAAAGGGCTCAGAACACGGTCAAAGAAAGTTGGCATTGGCATTGAGCCTACACACCACCAACGATCGCCGCAGCAGAAGCAAACATCTTGAAACTGCGGTATTTCAATTGCCCGCGGCCGAGTCAAGGGCAAGCAAGCAGGTTATCACCCTCCACCGCGGGCGAAGGTTCATCAGAACCAATAGCAGATGCATCACACGATCACATACCCCATTTTCCCCATCCAGACCGGGGAGCCTCTGCCTTGAAAAAGTGAATTTTCCCGCTTGTTCGTGTTACTGGCTCGCACGATCAATTCACACACTGACTAGCAGCGAGTGATAACACATGACGCACCATGCGCACTAACCCCTTTACGAGCATGCGCTGGCGGGCGGGCTGGCTGCATGCATGCATGCCATGCAGGAAATGCTTAATTCACTGTCTTGAGTGCTGGCAAAGGCAAACCCGGTGCTGCATTTTACCTGTACGGGGGCGATCTCCGAGCTTTAAGCCTGGGATCGACATTTCGTGGAGAAGGCAGCTGAAAATAACTAGACATGACAGCTATGAGGTAGTCAAGTTGAGCAAATCGGGGCAAGCGCTAAGTTATGGCAAAAACATAAGTACTGCACGTGCAAGTAAGTGCTTAAACGCCTTCAGCCCCGGGTTTACTTAAACATCCGAATCGGGCGAGCTCTACTAACCAGCCAACCACAGCTTTGGAGAAATACACCCAACGATAATAATGTACAACCGGAAGCCACAACAAAAGGAAGCAATAAAAAACGAACAGGATAACTACTATTTACAGTGCTCGATTGAGGGGAGAGAAAAGAGAGACAGAGCCCCACGAACTTGCGAACCCATCACGAAAGGAACACTCTCCCTACCGCCTCTCGCACTGCCATGCCAACCCCCCGCCCTCCTTTTTTCCCTTCGCCTTCCCCAGCAGCCACTCCGTCACCGTAATGAACCCTCCCGGCTGCTCCCCGCCCAGACCCTCCTCCGCATTCTCAATCGTATGCGTTAGTATCCTCCCCTTCTCATCAAACTCAAATACAAATATCCCACAGAACCCTCCCTGCTCGACCGCCGTCGTTCCACCGCGCACCCCAACCGTGTCATCACCGCCGACATCCGTAGTGCGCCACTTCACAACCAGCCTCTCGCCGCTGAGCATGCGCTCGCTGAGCACATGGAGCCTGAGGTCGCGGCTGGGTAGGCGGCCCCATGCCACGGGTGACGTCCACAGCGCTGCGATATAGGCCAGGCGCCCACGCACCGTGGGTAGGTTTGGATGTGTGGTGGGGAAGAGCACTAGGCTTATGTTGGGGGAGAGGATCTCGCTGGGGAGCGGGGATTGTAGCAGTGTGGGCATGCGTTCTTGTAGGATTCGGATTGCTGTGCTTGCGCGGGGTTGCGCGTTAGCTCTTTGTAACACTCAATTGTATGTATCACCGGGGGTGGGGGGGGGGGGGGGGGATTGCACATACTCTTCCCCAGGTTCAGGGTTCGCTCGTCGACGGGCTTCTTTCCGTCGGCATCTGACCCACCAAGGTCCTTGCGGGGCTGCGACGAGTCGAACCATGTGCCCGAAAGCTTATTCGAGTACTGCACACTTGCCAGAAACGCGCGCCGGCCATGGATTATCGTTGCAATTGAGGGGAGTCGGGGCAGCCTGGTCGCAAACGGCCGGATTCGCAGAGGTCCGAGTCTCAGCATTCGTCCGGACTGAGGGAGAGAGGGAGGAATTGCCAGCTATGGAGCTATTTCTGGGAGTCGCGGATGTAGCTGGTGGACGAGCTGTGGATGGGTTTGATGTAGCTTTGGTTTGTGTGGGGTATGACAGCTGCCGTTGGTGTGAGGCTGCGGTTTATTGAGGCTGAGGAAGGGAGGAAGGGAGGGGGGGAGGAAGGGAGGAAGGGAGGAAGGGAGGAAGGGAACGGAAGGGAACGGGCCCGAAGACGTCACTGGCGGGCACTGCATGGCTAGCGCCATCTGATAGCTGCGGGATACCCGATTGGTTGCATCACGTTATCGGATGGCCGTAATCATTGACACTGCCCTTCAATCATTGACCCTCCCACCTTTCTGACGGGACGAGAGTGTTTCCTGTCTCGTGATCATTGACAGGAGCACTGCTCCTGGAGAAGGAAAGCTGCACTGCACCACAGCCTAGCTACAAATAAATACATACAATCCGGGAAGAAGAACACTTGAGGAGAACAAACAATCTAGATTCATAGCTACAAATATATACGATACAAAGAAAGGAAGAAAGAAAATAAGAAAAAGACCCTTTTAAAAAGTTCTCACCCATTCACGGGTCTTCAACCACACCCAAGGCCTCACCGACCTTGATATACTGGCCCCTCTCGACCGTGAACCTAAAGCCCCCCTTCCCGTCCGGCCTGGCCGCTGGCGCTTCAAACACCAACACCACCGTACTCCCCAAATTAAACCCGCCAATCTCAGCGCCCTTAGGCACCGGATGTCCCCCCAGCAGCACGCTCGCCCCGCGATAACTCGCCTCCGCATACCCACCCTCACTATCGGCCTTCGTCGCATCGTGCGTAAGACTGTTCGTCCTCAGCTCCCGATCGAAATTGATCTTGATGGAGCCAACATTCGTCGCGCCCACGGGCGTCATGGAGAACATGCCGTACTTCCACCGCCCCAGCAGCACCACGCGCTCATTCAGCGTGAACAGCCCCGGCAGCCGACTCTGCAGCCACGGCGACACCGAGTACAGCTCGCCGGCGAAGTGGCGGCGCCGTTCGACGACCCAGTTGACGGGCGAGTGGAAGCGGTGGTAGTCGCCCGGGGCGAGGTAGATGACGGCGAAGAAGAGGCGCTTGTCGCCGCTGCTCCCGCTCCACCAGCTCCCGCGGGCAAGATCACGGCCGACAGTGGCGACGGCGGAGGTGGTGGTTTCTTGCGGGAGTGAGACGTCTTGTGGGGTTTCATCACCGCTGGTGTTGTGGGCGTCCTTATCCCCGGAGAGCAGCGAGGGAAGAGTGTACGATATACCATTGACATTCGCAAACTCCTCGTCACTGGCCACATGCGTCACCTCACGGTCTGTATCTCCGCCCTTGCCATATCGTGCCTGCGTCTCCACGCCTTTCCCTTCCAGCTTGCGCTTCACCAGCTCCCCCGGATTCGGCGACGTATCGGTCTCCGACGCCGGCGCGCCCAGCAGCGCATCAAGCGAGTACGTCATCCCCTTCACCTGCTCGACCAGCCCGCCGGCATGCACCTCCCCAAACTGCAGCACCCTCCCATCCGCGGGCGACACCACGGCGCCCTCGCGGGGGTCAATCGGCCGCACCCCCGGCTTCAGCTTGCGGTAGAAGAACTCAGCCAGGTTGCGATACGAGCGCAGATCGTCCTCGCCGACTTCGGACAGGTTGACGCCAAAGATCCAGGCGTACAGCTTGAAGCCCGGCACGCGCAGGAACGTCGGCAGCGGGATCTCGTTGAACACGCCCCAGTAGTAGGACAGCGCCTTGAGCGGGAGCGTGGACAGCACCTGGACCTGCCATGCGCCCATTGGGCGGATTGGCTTTTCCTCGGGGGAGGAGGTGGTGGTGGTGGTGGTGGTGGCGGAGCTGGAGGAGTAGCGCTTGCGCAGCTGCGAGAGGGCGACGACGAGGATGCCGAGGCCGACGGGGATGGTGTACCATTCGACCTTCGTGTCGTTCCAGGAGTGGCGGGCGCGGGCGAAGAAGGACGGGGGCCGGTGGTTGTAGCGCTGCGGGGCCGGGGACGAGCTGAGGCGCCGGAGGAGGAGGAGGTGGGCGGAGGTTCGGGCGGCGAGAGGGCTGCTGCGGTGGAGGTTCTGGAGTGCGCGTGTGGGAGTTGCCCGCAGGCCCAGTGGCGGGCGGACTCGTAGGAGAGGGACCGGCATCGCGCTTGCTGTGGTCTGTGTCTGTCTCTCTCTCTGCCTGGGTGCGGTGGCGGGGAGTTGGTCTCTCTCTCGAGTAATGGAGTGTGGAGAGAGAGAGCGTATATGTGGGTATTGGGGATGAGAGTTATGCGGGGCCGTCGACTTTCGCTTCTGCCGGGGTTGCACAGCACAGCACGGCACAGCACAGCGCAGCGCAGCAAATACCAAGAAATAATCGGATTGGCAGAGAGGCGATCCACAACGTCATCGCCAGCACGCGCACGATCACCACCATACATACAACTATCACCGCCGTCACCACCACTCACAACGTCACAGATAGCCGTAGATTGCTTCGAATTAGAATAGACACTACATAACATACATACAAAGAAAAGAAACAAAAATTAATAGCTATAAGCCCCCCTACTGTAGTTGTAAATGAATGATGACCCTGACGTGTGCGCCAGAAAGTGCGTAAATGTAGATATGATAACCCAAAAGGGACACCAAAAAAAAAGACAAAACTCCAAATCCAAGTAGCCTATAGAACGGTGCCCGTCCTTCCTGCCCTTTGTTTTCTTCCTCCCCACCTGATGGTGGTGGTTGAAGTGATTGGCACGCCTACTACTTACCTACCTGGATGAATCGACCCTCCAATGAATGCGGATTAATGCAGAAAAACAATAAAAGAAAGGATATAACAACGAGGAGCCGCCCTCCTCAAGTTGTAGTGTAAAAAGAAGGTCAGGGAAGAACGAGAAAGAAAAGGAAAGAAAAAATATACAGAAACATCTCCCCGTCTACCCAAAATCCCAAACCAGGTCATGAAAAACTAGAACCAATACTATGTTCAAAAAAAAGATGATAAAAAAAAGATACCCTCCCAAATCTTTCCCAACGGACATAACCATGCAAAACCCCCTAACAGGGCCAGAGAAATTTTAAAAAGCAGAAGAAAGAAGAAGAAGAGAGATGCAGATAGATGATTTCCTAGATGTCTAGACGGCTAGCTAGCCAGCCGATCACCACCAATGCAGCAGCCTAAAGGCGTTATAGAAGAAGCCGCCCGACTCGACCGTCGAGTACTTCTCGGGCTCCCTGACCGTCTTCATGAGGTTCTCCGCCTGGCGGCCCGCCGGCACCTCCGGCGCACGGTCCCACGTCTTTGTGTGCGTGTTCCACCGGTGGCCCTCGTACTCGGTCACCACGAGCGCCTTGGCCTTGTACTCCTTCATCAGGATCTCGTCAAAGTTGTACGGGATCTTTGCGGGGACGCCCTCGAACATTGTGTCACGCAGCGGCCAGATATCCTCGGGCTACACATCATCAGGGTTTCCCGTCAGTCTTCTGCGTCTTTGAGACACTGGGAGGGGGGGGGGGGGAGAAGGGCTCACCTTGTATCTGTGGTAGTTCTTGCAGTTGAGGATCCCCGGCGTGTCCGGGTTCGTCTCGGCAATGCCGGTGATGTCGATGTACAGCCCGTTGCGCACATCCACCCAGCGCGCATCAATGATGTTGTTCCCGTCGCCGCGCACGCGCTGCCAGATCCACGGGTTCACGTCGAGCAGGTACTCGCGTTGTATTGTGCCGTCCTCGGAGGTGTAGTGGTGCCGTGTCATGTTGTACTTCTCGCCAATCATAGTCAGCGTGTTGGCCGACATTTGGACATCGAGATCCCAGTCCCAGGGCAGAATCTATAGGCACTGTCAGCATGAACCGTTACGAAGGTCGGCGCCCGGGGGGGGGGGGGGGGGGGGGGGTAGGGAACTGACGTTTCCGCTCCACCACCAGCCGAGAAGGGTGCCGTGGGCGATCCAGGTCTCGATTCCCTCCTTCGCCGTGGTCTGGAGCCAGGCTTTGGCGAGATGCGTTAATGTGTCCCGTCGCTCATCGTAGTCGACAACCTCTTTGAAGAATCGTGCGTCATAGTGTCCCGTAAGATCATTTCGGCTGTGGGGTAGAATTATGTTAGCTATATGCCGATGATAGGCGAAGCGGGAGGGGTGGATGGAGAGAGTAAAAAAACGAACCCAGGCTCATCTAGAAGTTACACCAAGTCCGTTAGCAACTGCACTCTCACCACCACGAACCAACAGGAGGGCCAGAACTTACGAAAGTACTTTGTACTGGGCGGCTCCGGGGCGGCGGGCTTCTTCTCCTCCCTCGCCACTATTGCGGCCCCCGACGCCATGGACCCCAACGCCGCAATCCCAAGTAACAGTGAATGGAATCGCATTGTGTATGTATGTGCAGTGTCTGTGTATGAGTGTGTGTATTTGTGATGGTATTGTATTCGAATTATTAATTCCCCGTTTCCTTTTTTCTTTTTTGCTGTTTTCCCAAACTACTACTCAAAGTATTATGTTGCTTTTGCTGCAATCGGAGGTGGGATAGGTGATGGCTATATGTAGTAAAGTGAGTGAGTGAGTGAGTGGTGGTTTAGTGATCGGTCCTCTTCAGTCGCGTGCCCTCTAGTCTAACTAGGTCCTGGACCTGGATTACGGAAGGATGATGACAGAAGCCCCTGGCTGTTGAGTGGTAGTGGTGGTGGCAGTTGTTGTAGTAGCAGGCAATAGTAGTAGTCGGTAGTAGTAGCAGTAGGCAAAATACGGCCGGCCCCAGCTAGGTGGATATATATATGTATATAAAAAGAACCAGGTCCGTCTATATCAAGGAACGACAGTAAGGGAAAAAAGGAAAGGGAGCAAGCTTAATAGATAAGGGAGAGCTCCGAACACTGGACGGATTATATAAAAACGAGTGTGTGCGTGCGTGGGAGCAGTAGGCGGAGGGAGGGAGAAGAAGAATGAACGAATGAACGAATCGAACAAATCCAAGATCAGTGAGTGAGTGAGGGGAGAGGATCCAGGAGAATTCCATTTGGGCAAGGCTGACCCGGACCGAGCCTTTTTTTTCAACTTCCAAGACATACATTTCCTCCCATCAAACTCTTGGGAAGCGGGAAGGGGGGTGAAAGGGAAGGGTCCTCTCGTGCTTGGGTGCTTGTTTGGGAAAGCCCCCCCCCATGTATGTTGATGCTACTAACTCGCCCACCACCACCCACTGCAACAATCCCCGACCAATCGGCCGGACCCCCCTGACTGCGGCCGCCATTGGCACAACTGACATCTGGATACATGTAGGTATGGCGATTTATGTCTCTGTGTCGATAGGGCCGGGGCAAGTACGTAAGTGATGGGATTGACCTCTCTCTTTGACTCTCCTCTATGGCTTTTTGTGCTTCTTCTGCTTGCTTTCCCCTCTTTTCCCAGCTAATACTACTTTTTACCTGGGTTTGCATGGTTGTACGAATGTTCCAGGTGGGTGACTGCAATCAAGTGCTGTTTATGTAAGTTACGAGGTCAAGAGTTATGTAGCAGAAGTGCAATTTAAACTCTACCTATCACGGTTTTTTATGCGCGGATGTGTAAGAAAAGGAGCCGCTACGGGGAAGTCCCTTTGGGTAATGATCTCCGCATTCTGTTCTCTGGAACTTGTGTCTCGTGCTTCTTGTGCTTCTGCAGCAGCACTTGAATTCCTCCATACTACAACCTCCTACATACACGCAACTAACATGCCCTATCCAAAGCGGCGTTAGGCTATGCTATCAAAAGCAGAGTTAGAGTTAGAATATCTCTCGCATGAAACCTCCATGAGCCGCGTGGCATTCCAGGACTTCAAACATGTCGTTCAATCCTCACGATATTGCAGTTAGCACTCTATCTACTCTGTAAAGAGAGAGAGTACGCATCGCAGAGTACGTCGCCTGCTCCCCAATCCAATATAATCCCCAGTCTACACAGAGCTACCCCGGGACAATTATTCCTTTTTTCTTTTCCCTTTCCACAATCAATTCGGACCTCATCCGCCCGGGCGAGCCTTCCCCCCCGCCAGGTAACACCACGTCCACAATATTTCAATCTACATCTCTTGGCAGCGGGGAAGGGCTGCGTAAGCCCCACGCCTCTCCCTTCTCCTTCACCCAGAGAAGAAAAAAAAAGAGTGGATGTGGATATTGTGCAAACAAGCGGTGACGAAATCTACCGCGAAAAAGCCGTTGGCCCAGAAGGGATCCTTGAAACTCGCCCCTGACATCGTTGATGTCAAATGCCTCGCTCGTCCATCCGTCCTCAGGTCGATCAGATATTATATTATTAGTCCCCGTATAGTAGAGTGCAGGAGAGGGTCCGCGCAAGAAATTGGGTAGCATGCTCAGCTTGGAGAGAGAGAGCTTGGTATGGTATGTTGTCAACTCAACAACTTTGGAGCAGGTATGTAGAAACAGGGTTTTGGTGATGTTTTCAAAAGGGTACGTCGGGAGGGGCGTTTTAAAATAGGAATTCGCAATGTCATTGTCGACGGCATGCAAGCTTCGACTTCAACAATTGCTCGCGTGCCGTGTTATCCGGAACGAACGAACGCGTGTGTTACTGCAAATCATCAAATCAACCTCATACGCAGCCCAGATTTTAGGTTAAAGACCCGCGGATTGAGGGTGAATATGCACTGAGGTGTAGAGCTATCATCAACAGGTTTCGCGAGCATGAATTTTTTTCTTGGCTAATTTGATGCCATGGGGGGTGGTTGGGATAAAGTAAAGTAATAACACTCAATAGGTAGTTGCTAGTGATCCTGGTCTGCATATATAAATGGAGTAATTAGGCATGCTTTGCTTGGCATTAAAGGTATTGTGATTAGAGCTCTGTTTATAAGTAGATGTGTTGTCGGTGTCTAAGGTAAAGAGCTTCTGAGTCTTGATGAATACTATCACATCGGGCAAACCTCACCTCCTGCTCCTGGTTCTGTGGATATTGTTGTTTACTAATCCCATAGCACTCTCTCCCAGCCTGCTGATATTTTGATACGAGTACCAACATACATGTAGCCAAGGTAGAGTGAGTACCTACAGGAATCTGTTGATCGATCAATTGCAAGCCTTTCTCCCTCAGCTCGCTTCTCTAAACTTCTGATTGCTTCCCGGAAACTTTCTTAGCCGCTGCCGCATGTATGTATAGGGGAGGAAACCCCATTCGTCTCAATGGGATTACATAGATCATGATCACTCCACAGACATGCTACTTTATCTCTACCCACGCGCCAATACATACGTACCTGTGAGGAGTTGTATTTTTGTTTATCCATAATGTATATAATACCATGGTCCGTCTATAAGACCGGGGGGTAGGGGGTATTATAGGTACATGTGCTTCTATTGCAACCGCCTGGTTTAGGAGGGTAGGTGCGAGTTTGCACAAGCGCATGGCACCATCATGATCATGATACACCATGTGTTAGACGCAAAGACGTGTAAGTGTAAGTACCTAGGCAGAGTACATGTGCCCACCAGCCAGATCAATTGATACTCTGGATCTGCGAAGTGAAACAAGTATCAGATCAATCAAGCTCCCGAAAAATTACCACACACATGCGTATCTCGGGGAATAGCATAAAACTGTGTGTGGAGGAGATCTCGAAATCACTAATCAGGCGATGACAGGTTGTGCCTTTGCGGCCTATCTGTTTTGGGTTTTGGGGCCTTGGGACGTTGGACTTGCCTTTCTGGAGCTCGAGTTCTTGGCAGTTGGGTTATGAAACGCTCATGCTAAACGCCGAACATCACATAAATGGAGCGCGAGATGCTAATTGTTTATAGGCCTATTACATCGTCGACGTTGGGAACATTAGAATGCGCCTTTTTCTTAAAATTCTAGGCAGAAATACCTGATTGATCACTAATCTAAATTAAAATCAGCGGCTGGCGAAAATGTGTCAATCACAAACCATCGGTTGTAAGTATGATGTAGTTTTATCATTGACCTTCAACTATTGCCTACACTTTCTCAGCCACTGCGTATCCGTAAATATGATCTGCAGCTAAGCCCTTGATCTGCGAGGCAAAGTGCTTCGCCACCTTGCAGCAGCATCACGAGGTTTTTGCAGCCCGAGGCTTAGTAATGGGGAGGCAATGATAGTATCGACGGATATCTGAAAGAGTCCAGGATGATTGATAATAGTGACGGGGACTATATGAACGGTTAAATTTTGGCTCTCTTTGGTGTAGGATACTTCGAATATGTAGAGGCTCGTTCAATCCGTAGTATAAGGACGAGGAAGCAAATGCGGGGGACTAGATGTCTCTATGGGGCGCAGCTTCATTAGCTTCCGGCCTTGATTTACCTCCTGACTTGCGTATCCATGATAAGGCCTGGGTGCTTTATTATTGATCGCCAGTGCCACAGTAGGGATTGGTATTCATGGTTCGTGCTAAAGGGAGAGCCGTATGTGGCTGTGTAGCCCATCGTTGCATCTGCGCAGCTGTCGTTTAGGACCTTGAAAGTGGTGCGACGGTGACATTGTAAACATTTTGTTTTTGATTTGAGGCAAAACTCTCATACTCGATACCAGGTGAAGTTGTCCTCAGGAAATTCTCGTATTAGTCACAAACTATCACTCGGTTATTACTGTCCGTAATCTCGACACCCATATCTCAAAGATTTCACTTAAACAGGACGTGAAAGCCTTCTCATAAGAGCTAAAGAAGCTCAAAGTAGCATGTACTGATCCCCTTTCTGCCATGTGGCCGACGTTCAAAGGCGAGGATCAGGCAAGGAAGAGTTGGTGGTAGATCAGGATTTCGCCAACCATCGGTTGGGACAGGAAAAGAGGAGCAATCCTCTTCCTAAGGGGGCTCATCCCAGCGGATGTCTTTCTGTAGCTTTCTCTATCTCTCTTGTCCTCGGGGAATAAACTGCCAGTAAGGAATTTGCTCCACTTGTGATAGTTATATCCTCCCGTCTATCTGAGAACTCTGGGAAGATATAAGATAGATGTCCTTCTTTTCGGATGAAGATCTAAGTTAGAATAACACCCAAGAATAGAGAGAACTCTTGCTTCTTCTGTGACATTAGAGAGCGAACAAGCGATGCGGTTGTTCCCAGGCTCCATGTAGAGTAGAGAGCTATCTAATCAACTTGATAGGGTATAAATTGAGACGGTAGAATCGCGTCTTTCGAATCCTAATCAAAGGGTATAGACCACTAACAAAGTGAAGTCAGGTAATGAATGATCTCCTCGGATGATCTGGAGGGAATCTTGCCCTCCTCAGTTCTTTGTTGATGGGCGTTCAAGCTTTATCTGGCCAGGATCAAACGTCGCAAACTTATAGGCATGTGAGTCTTAATTGCTGAGCAAGCAGAAAGGTTAAATCCCGTATGACCACTTCATCGGGCTACCCATCTATCGAAGCTCCTGGGTGGGGGATGTTACTAGTTCGGTCGAAGTAAGGATGGAGGAATTGCAGGTTAGCAGCTGTGGCACCGGGCAACGTAGAGCTGCGGTGGTTTTTTTTTTCGGGGCTGCGGGTGTTTGTTGCTTCGAGCTTGGCGAGAAGGGGGAAAGCTGAAGCCTGGTCTTTCGGTGGTGGCTCGGTCCAAGTCCTTACTGTTGCGGGTGTACCTAGAGCTGAATCCTCAAGTGAATGGGCTCGAGACGGCCTCGAAAGACACCTTAGACGCATACATATTATGTCAACCTCGAATGATATTCTGTGAAGCAGACATTAGACACCAATTGATCTCTTGCACTACAATAATTAATGTTAATAACAGAACGCCTCTTCCGATCCAAGTATTACAGGTCCTTCTCACTTAGGACCCAGCCCCCCAAACCTCCGCTTCAATCTTTCTGACAACGTTCTCGACGCCCCCATGCTCCTCATCCACCACCACTCTTATAAACCGACATCCACTCACCCCCCTCTCCTCCAATGCACCAGCCCCACCATCATCATCGCAGATGATAAATCTAACGTCCACATCCTTCGGCACCGCCTGTCTGAGCTGCTTCAGCGGGAATGTGTATTCGGGCAGTGTAAGGATTGCAATCCCCGTGTGCTCCGAGATCTTCTGACACACCTCTGCGAGCTCCTAGACAGCAATACTGATCAACGCCTGCTCAGTGCCCACTTACACTGCAAGAGGATGCATGGAGGACCATACTTTTGCTTGGTCGCTGTTCTCGTTGCATTCCCTGAGGATACTAGTGCCACCAATATAGTTTATACCTATCTCTGCTGAGAGACGCTCTGCTACCTGGGGGCTGGATTCGCCTGAGACAACGAGGATGAGCTGGCGTCTTTGGTTTGCGACTTCTTCGGCGGTGGATTTGTGACCATGACTAGTGGACATTTGATTGTGTACTTGTGAGTTCTGAAAATGGGAGAATAATGATTTTCACTAGCAGTTTGACCATAACTACATATGGTTGAGTAGGGGAATTGACGTCACGGAGCCGTCTCCTGTGTCGAAGTCCAGCCACGGTCATCGATTAGTATCAAGGGACAACCGGCCAGACAATCACGAACCTTATGAGGCAAGAACTGAAAATAAGCGAATATGTGTCTAATAAACCATCTTCCAAAGCTACTCTGGCGAAGAAACCATCGACAATAACTATCTATAAAGCGGCTAATGTATAATCATTTCTCTGGCATAGAACACTCGACCTTGATAACCAAGTTCCCTTCATCGTCCCTCTGTCTACTAGCCATACTAAATGCATTCTCAACTTGGCTCAACCCATGGAAAGTATGTGTAATGATCTTCTCAAGATTTGGGATCAACCCCTTCGATACAATCTCAATGCCGGTAGGATACGTGTTCGCGTATCTAAAGCTACCAACAATATCTACTTCACGGAGCGCAGCAGCAGATATCGGAAGGGTTTGGATGGGGACTCCCATCCCTACCAGGACGAGAGTTCCTCCTGGGCGAGTGGCCTGGAAGGGTCAGTCATGGCAGGACGAGAAAGATTTACTGGGGTATTACATAGATTCCAGTTTGGACGCAGGTCTCCATGCCAGTGCATTCGAAAGTAGCATCTACACCACTTCCCTCTCTGTCGACGGCTTTGGTGAGGATTGCAGCAGTCTCCTTTGCAACGGCAAGCTTCTCTTCAATCGTTTCTGGACGCTTTGCTGGTGGAGGTACCACGATTCTAGTTTTGATTGAGGATTCTCAGTTGAAAGCTCCAATAGTCAGGTCAAATCATCTTGGTGCAAACCCTTGAGTAGCAAAGCCTTCCTTGACAGCAAAATCAGTACGACCTTCATTAATATCCGTGATAATGATGCGTGAAGCTCCAGAAAGCTTAGCCATAGCACCGACAAGCAGGCCAACAGCTCCAGCACCGATGATAAGGACTGTAGACCCTGGTGCAAGGCTACCATTGCGAAGTGTACGTCGAGTCGAATGGATAGCAACAGAAAGGGGCTCGATCAAAGATGCCGTAGCATACGAGACATTTGGTGGTAGTCTACACTTATGCAATGAGTGACACAAATCAAGACGTGGGAGTGGGCGAGGAAGAAAGCTTCTTTCGACCCCAAAAATTACTGGCCCCCAAGGTGTCAGGACTCACTTATGGCACCATTTGGCGGGATGATTAATAGTCTCCTGCAAGGTTCCCCAAAAGTGGGGTGTCGACTTTGCACTGCTCCTAAATCTCATCCCAGCGCATATATTATATCGCCCACCCTTACAGGTATCGCAGTTCTCACATGGCAGTCCAACTTCGAGAGCGACACGGTCGCCAACACTCCAGTCAGAAGTGAGGGAATCTCCCACAGCAGTCACGATACCAGAGGCCTCATGTCCTGGAGCCATCGGTGAGTTCACTAGAATATCGCCTAAGCGATAATGGTGGTAGTAGTGAAGGTCTGACCCGCAGAGCGTCGTTGAACGAACATCGATTTGAAGGTCTGAAGGACCGGGAGGTGGGAGGGATACAGAGTCGACACGAAGATCTTTCACTCCGTGTAGGACAGAAGCTTTAACGGACTTTGAGGACATTTATTTGTTGACTTGGTAAAAATCGTGGTAGTAGTTGTAGTAGTAGTTAATTGCTGATCCGGCTACTAATATACAACATAGCGGGGTTCTAGTGAGGTGCATTCGCTACCTCGGGCCAGTCTAGGTAAGGGTCGTTGCTCGGTATTCATTCAACGAGATGACAGTCGGTGATACAAGGGTGTATGTATGATTGAGTTTGGATGACGATAAACGAGAGTGTAATTTGTTTATCAACGATCTTTAACAATCAATCTCGTATAAAAGAAATACCATGGAATACATGTACGCAAGTACTAATGACTCTACTAGAGTTGTGCTGTGCTTAACAAAGCACCGATTAAGGTAAGCTACATGTAGTATGTACATAGTACACGGCTTAAACGCTCGAAGATCATCACTTTATGAGTATCCTTAGAGAGGAATGAAGTCGATTAATGTATTCCATGAGCCTAGTAGGATGACGACCAAGCAATTACTGGAGATTTTATGTGTGCTTAACCCTAGGGCATTCTTGACAAGGATTTCCCGCTTTGGAGAGCTGAACTACAACACCAGAGCTACTACCGGTAAGTTCCGCAACAGAATTCCAATAACTTGCCTATTTTGAACAAATAATTAAAAAAAAAAAATCTAAAAACAGCACTTCAAAGGGCATTGATTCTAGTAAATTACAATGCTAAGCCGAACCCCAAATACAAAGCCAACGACCCTCTCTCAACCTTAATTGTCACCCAAAAATCGTCCGCTTTACTCCCTGTAGTAGTGTCTATTTTCAAGTCAGTAAGCTAGATATTCAGATATACTAAGGAGAAGGGGGCTGCATACGTCTCCTCAAGTGTCCTGCCCTTCATGAAATCTGGCTCTGAACCACGGACGTAGATATCCTCAAACAAAATCTTGGGTGTGTTTTCTGGGAAGGGTGCCTCCTCGGCCTCCTTAACCTCCTTGTCAACCAACTGCTTGGCCTGCTTGTCAAGAGACTTAAGGTCCTCCTCAGAGACAATGCCCCACTCAAGGATCTTCTGCTTAAGACCCTGGATGGGGTCCTGAGTTGAACGCATGCGCTGAACCTCCTCACGGGTCTACATGTTTTGTAAGCTGGGCTGTTCCAACAATTCAAGACACACAAGGGGAACATACACGGTAGGTGGTACCAGGGTCAGACATAGAGTGTCCACCGTAACGGTATGTGACGAATTCCATAACCAGTGGTCCGTTACCATTGATGGTGTACTCCTTAGCCCAGGCACTCGCCTGCTTAACGGCAAGAACGTCCATTCCGTTGACCTTCAGACCAGGGATGTACTGTCCACGCTGGTAGTACTGGGTCAAAGCAGAACTCCTGTTTGCCGCAGTTCCCATTCCGTACTTGTTGTCTGCGATTTAATGTCAGAGACTAGGCTTAAGAAACAACGATAGTAGTAGAGGACGAACTCTCGCAAGCGAAAACAACTGGAATATCCCAAAGCTTGGCCATGTTGTAAGCCTCGAAAACTTGGCCCTGGTTGGATGCACCGTCACCATAAAGGGCAAAGGTGGTGTTCTTTTGGTTCAAGTACTTCATGGCGAATCCGATACCAGCGCCTACAGGAACCTGGGCACCGACAATTCCGTTGCCACCGTAGAAACCCTTGCAGAACATGTGCATAGAGCCGCCCTTTCCGTAGGCAATTCCCTCTCGTCGTCCAAGAAGCTCTCCGATAATGCTCTTAACAGTCGCACCACGCATCAGGGCAAAACCGTGGCATCGGTAGGCAGTGATAACATGGTCCTCAGGGGTAAGGGCATGCTCCATACCGGCGGCGACGGCTTCCTGACCAGTGGACAAATGACAGAATCCACGGATCTTCTTCTCCTTGTAGAGCTTGTCGGCAGCCATCTCCATTCGTCTATAAAACCAGGTTGTTAGTAAGCTTTCTTGGTATTGCGGCGTTGCCTTCAATGTTGGACCCGGGCATCCTAGCACATGCCCCTCGTAATAAAAGATAAACCCCAACGGAAATTTACGATACTGGTGATGCCAGAATCGAAGTATACAGAGCTTATAAACTATCCACCATCGAGTAGATGGATGAACAGTATCGTTTCTCCGGGAATTCCAAGTATACAGCTCATCCACTAGCTGCGACAACAGGGACCCCAGATAACAAAAACTCCTCACTACTAGGTACCCCGCCCACCATTTCATTTTTAGAAGAAAACAATTGTACGTACCGAATAGTGACCATGTCCAAGTACATCTTCTTCAAGTCGTTCTTTGACACTTCCACCTCAGTGCTAGGTCCCTCAATCTTGTAGCTCTCGAAGCTCTCTGGGGAAAGGTTGACGGTGAATTTCTTGTCATCTTCCTATAATTCAAAAACACCAATAATTAGTCAATGAAGAAAAAAGGCATTAAGCGTCGCAATGAAAAGAAGTAAAATCCTTACAGCTGGAACAGCATTCTTATCCGCATGAGAAGAGGCGGCATCAGTGGTGACATTTCTTCTCAATGAAAATGAGTTTGCTGGGGCGTAGCAAGCCCGCAGAGGAGTGGCCAAACGGGCCGCCTTAACTGATCGTGCCAACATGATGTATGGTATTAGGGGATTGGGGGTATTTTGGGAGAATGGGATGAAAGGAACTCAACGGCGGATGAGGTGGGTTGAGGTGAAGGGTGAAAGAGGAGGAGATTGTCGCAGCGCGGATTCGGGGACGGGCTGTGGTTTCCTGCTCGAAAAATGTTGTTGGGCGGCGCTAGTCCCAGATTAGCCATATTCTCATCAGATAAGATAGGGGACCCGGTTTTCTCTCGCAACAAATCACTCGGTGAAGGTTGTGTTACGCGATTTATTCTCCGATTGTTTCTACTCTACTCCAAAACGACCGCTAGGATAATCTTGGTCTTTCGGAATTTTCGTTAGGTTCCATTTCGTGCATTAGGTAGATGTGCTCTATCCGTTACTGGCTTGGCGTCATTAACATGAAGCTTGAGAAAGTTTACGCCAAGATACCTCTAGTTTCCTCCTTGCGTTAATGAAAAGCAGATCTCCTTCCGTGTAGTGTGTAATACAAATAGTAGATGGAGTTACTACTGTTCGTGCATTGGCAGCTCAGATCATGTCGGATGGTCATTTGTGGTATATACCTTGACCTCAAACTTATTGTGGTGATGTGCTAGTGGAATGTTCTCATAGACTAACCAAATAATTTAGCTTATGTATCGTTTCCCAGCCATATTTGATCTTTCGTTTAGTAGACTCTGTGTTCCCTTCGACAGGATTGACTATTAGTCACCAACCGAGTGATATTCCATGACCGAGGTCTTTTCTGTGACCAAGCTTGAATGAAAACTTCAATTACATGCCCTTAAACGAAAGAGTTCCATCTTGAAGGGGTTCGCTTACCAGTATAGATCACGAATCTATGTATCTGGGTGTTGTGGAAATGAAACGCATCTCGCCCTAACTTTCAAGTTTCGACATTTCATCCAGAGTAGCAATCAATTATTTAAAGCGATTCATCACTGCCTCGTAGAAACTAAAGTTCTGAATAGTGAATCAAACTTTGTGTAAAGCTACTAGTAGTTAGTGGGTGTAGTTGCAAAATTTGGTGTCTTGGTTGCATTCTATCTTCAGCGGTCTTCAGCACAGCAGCCTTCAGTTTAATATTGACCCATGAGCTCCCACCCTACACCCCTTACAACCCCCTACACTCGGCCATCACTAAATCCCACACTCACTACAATTTCAACAATATAACAGCTTACTCAAAATGTCCAAATCAAACCAGTCTAAAAAATGTTCTCCTACCCTCAACAAGCTCATAACTGATGAGGGTTTTCTCATCCTTTCCAATCTCTGCAAAGACCTCGAAACGAACAGCGACGAGTTCAAGAAGGAATTCAAGCGCCTTCTCAAAGAGAAAACTTTCCTTCAAGGCGGCGGCACTCTAGCATTCGGCCTCGACTACAAGTACACTTTTGCCCAGATTGACGGCGAAATGAACTCCCTTGGCCTCGGCGGATTGCGAAACTTTCTCAAGCCAATCGACAAAATGCTCTACAATTTCATCGATTCCTGCGGTCTCCAACCTGAGTTCAAAATTGTCTACAGAATTCGGAAACATCCCAAAGTTGTTATACTATCCAGCAACATCTCTCCCTTTCCTCTCGATCTCGACGGCCCAGTTTGGAAAAATATGAATGGTCTCGATTCTCTACTTGAGGCCATCGATGGGGCAGATGTCAAACTATCTAAAGGCATCCAGATTCATGCAGGGGCACAATTCGGATGGTTGAAGCCAATTGAACACATTAATAACAAGGCCGAATTCCTGGAGAAAACCGGGGATAATCAGTACAGTGTCTCTTCCATCTCCAGATCTTATGTTCTGGTGGTGAGTTTACCGAAGTGGAGCGAAAGCCGTGGAATTCAACCAAAGGATGTTCATGCTACGAGCGGAAGCCGTGCGATTGGATTGGAGGGTGATGATGTTAAGGGCGAAAGCCTTGGAATTGAATCAAAGGGTGTTGATGCTACGGAGCATAAAGGCTGAGACCAAGGGCAGTGGAACTGGTTGGGAATATTGATGTCAGAAGTTTTACAGGTCCATGATTGCGATCGTATGGGCCATGTTATGGAGTAACAACTTTCTTTCAAATTGGAGTTCAAATTTTGACGTATGTCCGAAAATACTGTACTAAAAGGCTTGAACGAAAATTTAAATGTTTAGCTGTGAAAGTGCTGCTCATATAAACCCCCAGGGGAAGCCTTCCATCTCCTCCCCTAGCCAGTTTATAAACATGCGCAGAATATATAGACACTATCAGGCCCAGAGTTTAGTGGCCATCCCTTCGTGTGTGGGTGGGTTTTCAGGTCCTACCGGACAACGCCCTAGCTCTCGCAGGATTAAGGCTAGTCACGGATGGATAGCGGACGTACGATAAATACATGTATTCACCATGTTAACTACACATACGGATTACTTCCCCAATAGACATTCCACCACACAAAGCCACGGGTGCTCAAAACAGACGAAGGGACACAAAGGGCACGTTCGATCGAGTGATGATACATGACGCAACGAACCCGAAGCAGAGCTTAACAGAATACCAATTTTTTCACCAAAGATACTTGGCAGATCAATAAATTGCGTTTAGTGAAGGAAGCCATATGTATGAACTGCACATATATATAGGCCGGTACTTGTAAAGTGTTTGTGATTAATTTCGATCGAACACACTTGATATTACTTAGTTAATCACATTTATCTTAGTGTTGACATTATCCAGTTAAGTTAGGTAAATTTTATATATTCATATGCCTTTAAATTGATGGACCAGACTATTGATGATATCATCTACATGTAATTAAATGTACATGTGGTTGGGTTAGATGCTAGAATGCTTGTGTGTTGTGTTTTATTTCGCGTCAAGTTGCCAAGCTATATATCATTTAAATCAAATCCCACCAAAAACAGCACTGGATCTGTGGGGAGTCGGATGGCCTAGTGGGAGTCCGTCTAATGCTGCCCGTGTACCACTCCTTCGATATTATGAATGTCATTCAACATGAAGGTCATCGTTCGAACCCCCCGGTATCGACAAAGAAATATATCGACAAAGCAGTGCCTGTATCGGAGGGCACGTAAGTCTTTTGTTATGGAGAATAACTGACTTCTACTCAGAAACTTTCCTGGTGATTTTGTACCACTCTTAATTGTGTCTATTGGGGGAGGGTGGCATTTTATGTCACTGTAATATTATCACTAGCAATTTTGAAGAATGACCGCAGGTACAGATTAAGTGCTTTATCCAAATGACATCAGGTTTATAATAGACTGCCTATAACATCTAGTATCTACATCTCCTTTGTATACCTGAGGTCTGTCATCACCAACCGCATCAGACCCATATCCTAGTCACCCTCTCCATATTAAATTGTATATCAAGGAGAGTAAAAGGATAGCGGATGAGATGCTTGTACTATAATGTGTACAGCGGTGAAATATAGAGGGTTGAGTGACCATAAGAGACAAAACAACCTAATGAGACAATTGAAATAAATCAAAAATGAAGACCAACAAAACATGATGTCCTCCTACTAGTCCCGAGGAAAAGAAAAAAAAAGAAAAATCCCTAATACTCAAATCTGAGTAGGAGAAAACAGAGACAAAGGAATAAGAAAGGATAATATAGGGAGATAGAGAAAGAGAAGGAGGTGAATGAAAAACATAAATAACAAATCCCGCGCACCCAAACAAGAGAAAAGACATTAGCAACAGAAAGTAAACCCGGAAAAAAAATCGTAGGAAATATGCATCGGTAAAAAAGAAAAAGGTCAAGCCAGCCACGAAGCATATATCATTAAGAAGAGAATACCGAACATCATTGTACAAAGAATATGATCGAGTACAGGCCATATACGGGAATATAAAAAAGAAACCCCGGCGATTTCGCGCCAAGACTTAGGTGATTGCCTTATCGCTTCTGTAACTAGGCCGCTTGCTGTGGTGTAGCTTGACTTTGTGCCTGTGAGGACTGGACTTGTTCCTGTGATCGCATTCTTGCCTCCGTATCAGCTTTGGCCTTGGCAAGTCTCGCGAGCGCTGCCTGGATGTCTGCTAACGGCACCACCTTTGTGGGGGTGGGTTTGGGTTGGGGAGGAGCTTCAGACCCTTGTTGGGGGGGAGGATTTGGAGCTCCGGACGATGGTGTAGAAAGCGGATTATTTCCATTTAACTGTGGGGGAGTAACGGGCGCCGGCATGGGAACGGTGTTGGCTTTGGCCGTGTTGGATGATGACTGATCGTCCTGTGGTTCAAATTTCAGCGGAGTCACGAGTTGAGGGTTTGGTGAAACATCGGCATTTTGAATGATAGGCGATGTGGCAATTATAGTATCCTCCATTGCGGCGATACTTGAAGCATTATCTTCGTGTGCATTCGAGGCATCCATTTCGGCTAAGCCTGATGATACCTGAGAAGGAATATCATTACTGAATATTCCATGTGGCGACATCGACAGCGCGGCAGCAGCCATGTGTGCAGCCCTGCGTTGATCAACAGACTGAGCCATAAACTGCCCAGTAGCGGGCATATTTGTACCCATATCCTGCGCATGCTGCATAGGAAAATCTGCAGGTCTGTAGACAGGAGGCCACAGTTGATGCTGTGGCAGCTGCCCAACCATTGGTGCAACGGGCGCACCATGGTAACCCTGGCTGGGCGGATGGTTGTACATAAACCTCCGCTGTTGAGCTTGATGTTGCTGGAGCTGTTGCTGGTAACGCTGCTCTGCCTGCTGCTGCGGCGAAAGTCCCTGAGCATAGCCCATGTACCCACTAGCAGTGGCGTTCTGCATGTGCGAGTTAAATGCGGCTGCTTTGGGTAGCGTCTGTCTTCTAGGCTTCGGTTTTCTCGAGGGAATAAGATTAGCAGCCTCGTTCGGAATACGCCTTCGCGGATCCTCCGAATATTTTGAAATGTATTCGGTTGATAACTCGCCGAGATAGTGCCAGAACGGCTTTGTGAAATCGATAGGGGCTTGGTCTTCGTTGAATGCTGGTCTCTCGATGACAAATTCAGCCCATTTTAACCCACTTGTGGGTTCGCCGAAACAATCATCAATGTCGGGAATCTCCTTAGGAACTCTCCGAGTTGCGATTCCAGCTTGCTGGGGGGTAGGATTCAACGGCATCTCAGTAAGCGGTTCTGGTATGTTTATAGTTGAAGGATCTTGTGCAAGTATCCATTTCCACTCAATTTCGCAGATATCACTAAATTTTAATTCATCAGCCTCATCGTAACTTTGATAGCTTAATGGAAAAACAAACCCTTTCGGCAGGACCTGGATGAGAACCATTTCCTCACTACGTCTGTTCTCGATGACAACACCGGCAAATATTTCACCCTTCAGGAACTGCATCTGAATGACATCACCCTTGATTAAATGGCTCCCAAAAGACCTTATTAGCGGATCATTCTCTAGGTGTTCGATGTCTATATCCTTGGCTCGTTTGGGTCTGTGGAATCTACATCGGAAGTCGATTTCGGTACGGGTATAATACTGGCCGTCCTCGCCGAAAACAGGCACATCAACCATATTGACCAGAACACCAGCAGCAGCCGCACACGTAGCATGGTAGGCCCGGGTGCATTTTTTCGACGAGCACTGAAAGCAGGCGCCTTTTTTCGATCGGCAAAAGACGCATTTGAGATCAATGCGGGCCTTAGGGATTCCGTTGACATTCGCGACAACTTCCTTCTGAATGGAAGGGTCCCAGCTGAAAAATGTCTCGGGTGTGTAGATAGCGCACAGCCTAAGCAATACGCAAGGTTGTCAGCCACACGTCTTACGAAGCAAGCCAAGTGCGACGACCACGACAATAGTTGCAAGCCGTGCAATGTAGAGGATAAATAAATAGTAATAAAACCAAAACAGGCAAAATATGTTAGTAGCGTACCTGTGTGCGTTTTGACCATCATCTGTTGCTACCAATTCTTCGCTAGGAATATTATTCGGGCAAAGGATACACTACACAAAAGAAAAAAAAAGTCAACGCCAAATTACAACATCGAAATGGGTACATCGTCGAAAACCCACCGGCTCTGGCTCTTGAGGAGCCTTCGAAAATTTAAGTTTAAGCCTTTTGATCTTGATCGGCGCTTCCGACCCATCTTCCGGCGCTTTTCGTTTTCTAGGCTTACTTTTCAGTTTCGCCGTCTTGCCTTCTACACTTTCAGGGGGGGTCGGAAGATCCATCGCCTCATCTTGATCCTCGTCATCCTCGTCATCATATCCTCCATAGTACTCAACTTCTTCGTACTCGTCCTCCGTGGATTCCCCTCTCAATTTCCGTTCAATTTCGGCCACATCGATCCATACCGAATCCTTGATACACTCGCATTTCTTTGCGGTGCGCCCATATTCCAGCCAAGATTCTGTCGCGAAATTAACACTTTCAGCGCAGTTATAGCCCATATTGTAGCCGGAGTGGTAGCCGTATGGGAATGTTATAATAAACTCTCTCTGATGATGAACGACTTTGTTGACTTTGATACCAGCATTGGCAAGGAGTGATGGGGAGACGAGATAACTCTTGTGCCTCAAAAATTCTGTACATTTCTTCGAATCATTCGGCCAAGTCCCTGCTGGGTGTTAGTACGGGCTGATATTCCTTAAGGTGGGGGGAAAGCTTACTCTTCATAACCTCTTCGAACTTGGCTTTATCGGACCTTGATATCGAGTACCACTGCTTTGGTGCGCCGAAGTGGATATAATTGATGCTATAAAGGTCCATATCCTCCAAATGCCACGCGAAGGTACTTCTCCACATCCCCAGATAAAGATATGCTGTGTTGACACCGGGAAGCTTCTTTCCTAGACAGTCAAGCAAGTTTTCAAGGTGGGCCACATTCCAAGATTTGGTCCTGTCATCAAACAAGCTGCCAGGCATATCGGCACCATACAGTGGGTTGCTGTAGGTCAATGTACGCCAGTAAGCCTTTTCAAGCTCTTCGCAACGTTCAGGCGTGTATTCGTCCGCGTTGGTAATCCGGTAATCGAACCCCTCAAAAGCTTCGTCGTCAAGCATTGCTTGCTCAGCTTCCCTGGCCTTGGCAGTCTTCCTGACATACTTCTTCCGTTGCCTTGGTTGACGGCCATGGCTGTCCGTCAAGGGCTCTGGTGTTCCATCGCCTCCATCAACATCAACGCCACTGATAGCGCTAACTCTAGGTTGACGTCCGTGAGAATCCGTAAGTACTTTTGGGCTTCCAGGTTCTTCCTCTTTCAGTTTTTCTGGCGGGGTGGGAAGATTTCGCTTTCTCGCGTTTGTAGGCCTAACTTCATCGTCGGCATCTTCGTCCTTTTCTTCTTTATCAGGGAGATCGGGAGCCACGGTGGATTTCCTTGAGGATCTGGTTCTGCGTCCAACAGCGACTTCTTTCGCGACCTGTCCTTTCCTTCTCTCACCGCGCCTTGCTGGGGGCTGGTGTTCGGCACCCTCACAGAGCTGACGCCATTGCGGCAAGTTGTAGGTTCGTTGTTTCTCGACGTTCTCTTGGCGATATTCGCCTTGCATACCGGCAATATGTTGTACAATAGGGTTTTTGATGCGAATGTCTTTGACTTTTTCCTCAAGTGGAGCAAGCGTCTCGTACCTGTTGCACAAGTAATTAGCAACATTGAGCACTTGGACCGCGCCCGAGAAGCGCAAGCCAAAGAGTGTCGCGATTTTTATCTCAAAGAAACTAAAATCGAGACGAGACCCAGGAGGGAAAAAAAAGTGACAAGGAGAATTTAGTTGCGTGGGAGGTTCAAGGTGATTGTTTACCATTCTTGTGGTGGAATAATCTTAACGATTCCAGACTTCATGCCGTAATGGTTGATCTTATCTACAAAGTCCTTGAATGAACGGAATTGATCCATTGTCTACCTTCCCCGTCAGCATTAAAGACCTACATAGTATAGCTATTATCGCTTCATCTACACCCCGCAATGTTGACCTCCTTAGGCACCACCGAGCCCCACCGCGACGAGAGCCAAAAGAAAGCTAAAAGCCATGCAACAAAAGGATCGCGCAATAGACTCACCGGTTTAAACACCGGTATCCCGCCATCTTCGTAATAATGGTCCGGCTGGATCTCTTCTGCCTCCTCTGGAGCGATCTCATAGTCGTCACCGGGCTGCTTCTCGATCACCACCTGGAAATTGTGCCCCTCGCTTGCCATCGCCTGAGTAGCAGACGCCATCGGGATGACAGCGCCTCTTATTTAATATTACTGATAGAGAAAGTCGCGTGGGAGGGGATTGGTTGGAGGGAGAGCGAGGAGGGGGAGGATTGTTGTGGTGGTTGTGGTGGGGGATGTGAATGGATAGAGGTAAAATATGTTGCGTCGTTCCAGAGATCCTGCTAGGTGGGCGAGAGAGGTAGAGAGAAGCAGCAGCACAGTAGCGGTGAAGACGTGGTTGATGGGGTTACAGCAACAGTATGTATGAAGTATGTACCAACAGTATGGGGGAGTAGTAAGTAAGAGTTGTATGGTGGCGGCAGGTTGTGAAAAGTACAGAAAGAAAGAAAGACAGGAATAAAATGATGCAGTTGCACAAGAAAAAGAGTTTCCGAGCAAGAGTTAACGACCGACGGATGAGGAACCGACCGCGAAGGGGGGGAGGGGGGTTGTGGACCTGGACCTGGAACTGGGTCTTGGGATTTGAGGGGAGGGGAGGAGACGAGAGGAAACAGAAATAGCGGAATAGCTTTTATCCTCTTTCGCCTGGCAAAATAGGTCTGTTGTGTGCAAAGAAACGAGTTACCTACTCTAGAGTAGACTCGTAGAGTTCGTAACTGACTACTAGGTAAAAATAGAGAGAGAGGTATGGGTGTAACGAATGTAGTAGATGTGGTTAGGAGAATGGGAATAGGATCTCAGAGAGGGAACAATATCGATAAGAAAACACTAAGCCCAGGAGGACAGGAGGGTCGCTGTCGATTAATGATGAGAGAATTCCTTTTTCACCCTTTCACCCCCTTCCTCCTGTTCTTTTGCTTCTTGTTTTCCTATTGGTCTACTCTAACTTAGAAACTCCTCTTACCTTTTTGTTTTTTCCTTACGTCTCCCCAAACCTCACAGAAAGAACCCTCTCTCTCACATACACTCTTACGCTCTCACCCTCTTGTTCGCTGTGCTGCTGCGTTGCTTGCTTGCTTTTTTGCGACGGATCAGCAGAGAAATCGGAAGGTGCAGCTTAAGAAGAAGAAGAAGCGGGTAATCCTTGCAGCCCTTTCTCTCCTCTCTCACCTCTCTTCTTTCTACCAGCCGGAAAACTACCCTTTGCCAAGGACCATTTCTGGGTTTACTAGCGTCTGTCCAAATCCGGATGCCCGCAACAATTGTGCATAGATCGGCTTACTCCTTCCACCCCCACCACTACCACCAACCCACACAGATGGGATTTCTGTTTGAACCTGTTCCTGAGTGAGATGAAGAAAGGGAAGGGGATGGGGAAGGGGAGGGAAGAAAAATGCTTGTTTGCTTCCCGTCCCTGTCCGTCCGTCCGCCCGCCCGCCGTCATTTGGCTGCTAGGCACATATATCAACCATACCCATACCCAGACCTACATGTACCCAGACATAAATACATGTAACTAATAACCAGGGCTGTCACAACCACACCCGTCAGGATTTGCAAGCTAGCTGTGTGCCTGCAGCATGTAGACCGTTATCTGTCTACAATTTGCACTTCTCCTCCTTGAGGCATTTCCTCCTTATCCATTTTTTTCTTCTGGAAGATGGGTATAGCAGATATGCGTCATTCATCCATCCATCAATCAATTTATCTTACTTATCTCCGATCTACATGAGTACGTGCTGTGAAACCATTGATAACCAGAGTGCACCCCCCCAGCCTGCGTACCTGGTTATTAGATCTCCCGCCAAATCTTAGCGAGAGCTTATCGAAGGAATCTTAGATCCGAGATCTGGCTGATGCAGTTAAAAGCCAACGGCGTGTCGTTGTAAGGTTCCACCTGGCAGGAGGCACGTGTGCAGGATCCTGCTCTCTTTTGAGATTAATCCCCTAGCAAAAATGGAGTAATATCTGACCTGTTATTGCCTCTTTAACCTCTCCACTCAGAATCGATGGAGTTTACATACACTACAAAGGACCATCCACTCATTTAATAGGTTTATTCATTACACACATTTTGCTAATGCTGCTACATACAATCACTATAACACATACATACCTTTTCCTCAAACAATGAGATCTCTTTGGCTGCACAGAGAACGCAGAAAGTTTGCCTGGAATAAATAGGTAAATTGAAGATGAAGTAAAATAAACACCATCATGGTTAGTCATACCGTTATTTTTACCATATCCTCAGAAAAGATCAAACACGAAAAGAAAGACGATTGCTTTGCCCCTGTTCAAAGCCGCTTCAATGCGAAGAAAGAGGCAAAATGCACATAGTTAGACAGATTTGGTAGATATAGAGGAAACAAATCAATAACACCCCATACCGTTCCGCCTTCCCAAACTACACCATAAGAAATTCGACCAGACACAAGCAGAATCAGAAATCAACTCCAAGCTCTTTTTAATTTTTTCGGGTTAAGAAGACCATTCCTAAATCAACTCTTTTGGATAGGGATTTTGCAATAGATTTGCTCTCGACACGCAAAATCGATATCAAACAGATAGTAGACATCAAACCCTGCAAAGAAGAAATCAAACCAGGCAAAACGAAAAAAAGAAAGAAAAAACCTTGAAATCGTACAGTAAAGAAATTAAAAATACTCGCACTAAACTTTTAGTATCTAAGTAGAGATTGCAGCTGGTGGCTGTGGCTGCTGGTACTGCTGCTGCTGGCCGCCCTGGTGATGCTGGTGATCGCCGCGTCCCCTACCACGATACCCTCCACGGTTCTCGCCATCACCCCTCTCCCTGTTACCACGGTATCCCCCTCTTCCACGGTACTCACCGTCACCTCTTCCACGGTACTCCCCATCACCTCTTCCACGGTACTCCCCATCACCTCTGGGACGGAAATCTCCGTCACCTCTACCACGGTACTCTCCACCACCACGGCCGCGATATTCACCTCCTCTATCGCCGCGGTGACCGCCTCGGCCGCGGTATCCTCCCCTAAAGTCCCCTCTGGGGCCTCCGCGGTGACCTCCACGTCCACGCCCTCCACGACGCTCGACATTCTGGAACTCCTTGTTTTCTGGTGAAGTTTCGGTGGCAGCTTCAGGGGCCTTGACTTCTTCATCGGCCCAGGATTTTGTATCCGCAGTGGGGACATCACCGGCGGCGACGGGATCGTCGGTGACAGGGCCAGTGGTTTCGGCCGATGTCTCGTTCGGAACAACAGCCTCAGGAACCTCGGGAGTAGCTTCTACAGTTTCGACGGCCTTGGCCTCCTCGTTGGCAGCATCGTCTGCGGTAATGGACGCAGCTGGGACTGAGGTAGGTGCCTCAACTTCGCCGTTAGTGTAAGTTTGTGGGGGAGGGACACCCTCCTCGACTACTTCAGGCTGAGCAATGTTGCCTGACGGATCTTCGTTATGAGATTCCTCAGTAGGGGGCTGGGCGTCGGCATCGATCTCTTCCGACTCAACCTTAAAATCCTCTTGCTCAGGCTCAAGCTCCTCGGCCGGTTCCTCCTCTCCCATAACTCTGAGATTGGCGGCGGTGTCCTTGATTTGGGAATCTGTAGGAAATATAGTCAGTAACAATCCTTGGTAAGCAAAAATGGAAGTGTGGTGGGTTGAAGTCAAGGAATCTCAAAACCGTACAAGTGACGTCGAAATCATCGATTTTCTCATCAGATCCATTCGCAAGTTTCATGCAGACGTCAACTGCGCTCTGATCACCACCATAAACTAGGACCAAAATTCTCTCGATGGCATCATCTTCTTGATCGTTTCCACTCTTAGCTTGCCTCCTGTACCCAGCCAACCTCAAAAACCTAACAACAGTTAGGATCTTGGCGGTAGCCTCTTCAAGACCTTCCTGTCTTCCCTGCTCCCTGGCTTCGGCGACAGCTTTGGCGAATTTGGCCTCAGCCTCGGCTTTTTCCTCTTCAACACGCTTGTCCTCGGCCTCGGCAACCTTCTTAAGGGTATCGTGAATCTCGCTCAGTTCTTTGAATACAGCGGAGGTAATGGGCTTGCCAGCAATTTTACTGCGCTCATCGGTATTGATGAGTTTAGTAATGGCTTGCTCTTCTTCGGTGAGATCCTTGATCTTATCCTCAGATTTTTTGATGTTGTCCTATTATTTAGATGATGTCAGCAAAGTTGCGAATGAATAGGTCGAGGTTTTGTAGTGAGTATTGAGAGAGTATTGTCACAATGGGAGGGATAGTAAATCCTAGGTGAAAGTAGTAGAAAACATACCATCTTCTTGGTCTGTCTTCTAAGTCGCCTATGAGTTTAAATAATTAAAATTAGCCCTCCATTCATGAACTCAAGGTGTTTTCATCCTAGATTGTTGCTAAAGAACCAGAACATATCAAGAATCAATCTTACTTTGAGACCTCCTTCATGTACTCTTTCTCCGCCTTCTCTACCTTCTCTCCTCCCTGAGAGCCATTGGCACCCTCTGCAGGGACTTCTGGGGCAGGTGCTGCCGCAACATCATTGGAGCCCTCAGAAACGATAGACTTGGAAGCTGACTTCTTGGACTTGTGCTTAGAAGCCTTAGAGGCTGAGTTGGCTGTTGGTTTGCTGGTCATTTCCTTGAGAATTCTCGTTTTTGAGAAAACAATTTAGCTGGGTGTTTCTACGTTCCACAGCAGTCAAGAGATTAGCGGATGGAAGGTGTGGAGAAGTTAAGGAGAGAAGAAAAAGAAAGAAAAATGCGGGGTTGATTGTGGTAAAACGCGGGGTGAGGGGCTTAGTGAAAGTGCAGTAGGCGAGATGAAAAGAACAGATTAGAGCAGGGGAGAGGTTACTTACTTAGATTTGGGAAATATGTTATTGTGGAGAGGAACTGGAGATGGGGGGTTGGTGGTGGGGGAAAGAAGGAAGAAGAAGGGAAGGAGAGCAGGAAGTTGTGGAGGCTCACCAGGTAACCGACCACCAGCTCATTCGTCACCTGCTCGGGAAGCCCACTAAGATCGTTTGTGCGAGTCACAGACCTTGCCTACTCTAATTGGTGTATTCTCAAGGAATACCTGTTTGGCAATTGTCGTGTGCCCAGCTTAAGATGCGTCTCGACCTGTGCATCTCAATTGAACCTCATTATCACGAATTTAACATAAGCTACATCATATATTTTCATAATGATCAAGAATACATGTTTTATGTGTTTCTACCTTCAAAGCAGTTACCATTACATGTATGAATGTAGACTAATGACCATAAGGTTGGTGGGTACGCTTGCTGGGAGAGGATTGGAGGAAACCTTGATACAGGGGTGAGCAACGGCCTACTTTACTACCCACATGTACGTAAGGCAGAACGCATTATTAATTTGTAGGTATCATAAGAAGATTGTAAAACCAAACGCCCAACACCTATCTTAAAAAAAAAGAGGGTATACGAGGAAAGCACCACTATCACCATAGAGGCAGGTTTTCAACGCCTCATGTTTGACATACTCGAACGCCTATTATACGCCGTTTCCCCCGAATCCATTGCGTTATTGTTTCTTGGACTTGCTCCCCTCCCGCCACCATCTCTGCCGACAGCTGGCGACTGTCCTCCTGTTCGATCGCTTTCTTGCCTCGACCCCTGATATCCCCCACCGTGTTCGTTGAAAGGGCTACGCAAAGATGGTGACCTTGGAGACCTGAACTTGTTACTATAAGCAACAGCCCCCCGCGATTCAATACTTTCTCGCCGAGAGTATGGATCATCGCGCCGTCTGTAGGAATTTGACGAGCGTGATTCATCGTGACGATTATAGTGGGGCGGATTTTCCCCTCGGCCTCTGTAGTGGTTTGGAGGCAGATTGGGTGGTGATATTTGATCAACTCGCATCTTATATGGATCAAATTGTGGCGGAGGTTTGCGAGGATCCCGACTAATACCTGGTGATGACAATGCCGGTGAAGCAGCGCCTGGCTTTGGGGGCAGTGGAGAATCCCGCATGATTACATCTCCGTCGGCGGAAGTAAAAAAGCCTGTCTGGGGAGTGCCCCTAGTAGAGGTTGTGCTAGGAACTTTGGGAATAGAAAGTGGAGGTGGGGGTGGGGGGCGCCGAATCTCTGACCCAAACTCTTTTTTATCGGCGAGGGAATTGTAAGGCCCAAAGGTTGGCGCTTTATGGGTAGTTGGCACATCCTTCTTTGAGTTGCTCCCGTACTTACCATACTTGTCTGGGTAATTCCTCTCGAGGGCCTGAAAGAATATAGATATTGCTTCATTCTGGTACATCCTCAATTCCTGCTCCTCTCTTCTCATCTTATTTCTCATGGAAACCCCATGTCTTGCGATTTCGGCGGTAAATTCGGGATGTGAAAACTGCTTCGTCCGGTACTCATCTATTTCTGAAAGCCCCTCTGGTACTTTAAGCTGATCCACCGAAACAACGATATTTCGACGAGTTTCCGGTAGTCGCTGCAAGGCGGCACTCGCTTCAGGGGTGGATATGAGGTCAATGGACTCGGGGAGCATTATGGCATTTGGGCGACCTATAGGGAAGTTGTATTTGTAGGTTGCTTCGAAGTCAATACATTTAGTAGTCTCTTCTTTCCATTCTTTGTATTCCTTCTCGTGTCGGCTCAGTAGTCGCTGTCTTCGCACCGTTAGTTGGTCTTCGTTGGTATGAATGCGTAAGGTGGAATGGACCTCTGTTCCCTATGACGTTCCCTCATGTACTTTACGATGTCTTCGTACTTATTACCAGTAGATGGGGTAAGCCGTTTCGAACTGTTTGAATGTCAGCGACTTCAATCGACGAGTCGGAGCTTTTACAAAAGTGGGAATTTACTCTGGGAATGTGACCAGCATTTCGTCAAGAAGCGGGGCCTATGTATGATATTAGCACCCAGATTAACCGTTTAAACCACCACCAGGAAGCTTGAGAACAAACCTTCCGCTTTCTTGGGTATTGCTGGTCCTCAGGCTTGACTCCCCATATATACGGAGGGGGCCCAGAAGGAGGCATAACTGCTGTTACGCGATGCGTTTGCCGAAAGAAACTTGCAATTGTTGTAACTTGATCCTCGCACAGGTGCGATTGACGGAAGACGCGACATAAAGTTCTAGGTCAACCCTAGCCCCGCGTTGAATCATTCTGTGGCGGTGGAAGCATGATGGCGGTGGCGCCACAACGCGAACAAGACACACACGTGACATATACATCATTTTCTGGGTCAATGGCGAACGTCGAATGACCAAATGAATGGTGCACGATCATACGGTCTCATCCGCCGCATAGAAATCATTTCTGTGTTTCTTTATCCTTCGTCTATTGAGATTTATTTCCGAATCCTGGATTGTTACCAGGCTCGCCATTGGCCCAGAAAGGACTGTACACCACCGAGCTCCCTGGAGCACATTAAAGCGCCCCTCTCCCACGCTCACCTTCCGACCAATCCTCTATCAACTGACCCCCGCTTTCACATTTCAATATGCCGTCTATTAGCCCCTCAACCCTCCTTGCACTTCTCTTGCCATTGTCACAAACCGTAATGGCAAGATTCACCCCAAGGTAAGCATTATTCCACCCATTGAAGCTCTCAACACCCGCGCTGACCCTACGGACGCAACAGGGACCTCTTGAGCGCGCCACGCCGCGGTGAAGCCGTACCAAACAAGGCCGGTGTGGGTATTCCCACAAATATTTCCAGCACAAGCTTCAATTGCTGATTTAGTTTTTAAAGACGCTTGCCATCTTCCATTCGTCGACGTACTCGTTCGATTCCCACAGCAAGACCTCTACATGGAGCTTGCTCAACCTAGACACCGGCGCGACCTCCGTGCTGTTTGATGACTCTGCGGTCCAGGAGGTGGTCTGGCTTAACGACGATAGCATCCTGTACATTAATGAGACGAACCCAGACGTAAAGGGCGGGTCGCAGCTCTGGCTGTCGAATTGCCACAACACGGATACAAGAAAGCTGTTCGCATCTCTCAACGCCCCCGTATCAAACCTCAAGCCTGTTGTTCGGGGTGAGCACCTGAACTTTGTGGTCTCGGCGCTCTCAACCCCCTCGACCGGTGAGGCCTATAACGAAAAAACAGCGCCGAAGAAGTATACTTCCGGGCTGTCCTACGAGTCGTTGTTTGTCCGTCACTGGGACTCTTATGTCAAGCCCGAAAGGTCTTCCATCTTTACCGGCCCCGAATCGCACGGTGACGCTGTGAACAAACAGTTGATGAGCCTTCTTGGCTCCGGCACGAAGCTCGAGACGCCCGTAGCTCCCTTCGGCGGCGCAGAAGACTTTACCATCTCCCCCGACGGCGACACAGTGGCGTTCCTGTCAAAGTCGCCCGACTTGAACCCCGCCAACAACACCCAGACACTCGTCTACACCGTCCCCTTCTCCGGCGGAAGCAAGCCATGCCCCATAAACCCCCCCGAAAAGAAAGACACAGACGGCAACCTCATTGCCCAAGGCGCCTCTTCCTCCCCCGTCTACTCGCCCGACGGCAAGTACATCGCATACCTGCAGATGTACCAGAACGGCTACGAGAGTGACCAAAACAAGATCTTCCTCCACGAGATCTCCTCCTCCAAGACTACGCTGTTACTGAAGGACTGGGATAACTCTCCATCAAAGCTTGTGTGGGCTCCGGACAGCGCCGCATTGTATATGGTAGCGGAGAACAATGGGCGTGGGAAGCTCTTTAAGACAGGTATTGTGGGTGCGACCTCCGGGGATGTAGAGGAGCTCATCAGCGAGAATTCGGTCAACGGGGTACACATCCTCCCCACCGGGAAGCTGCTCATCTCGAAGAACTCGCTCACGTCGTCCACTGGATACTTCACTCTTGATCCGTCCTCGAAAACCGTCACATCACTTCTCTCACCTGTAAAAGTAGACAAAGAGCTGTCATCACTCGAGAAGGTTGTTGTGGAAGACTTCTCCTTCAAGGGAGCTGAGGACGTAGAGGTTCATGGCCTCGTTACGAAGCCGAGCAACTTTGACGCCAAGAAGAAGTGGAAGATGGCTTTCTTCATCCACGGCGGTCCTCAGGGAGCTTGGACAGATTCATGGAGCACCAGGTGGAACCCAGCTGTGTTTGCGGAGCACGGGTACGTAGTTGTAGCTGTGAATCCCACAGGAAGCACTGGGTACGGGCAAAAGTTTGTCGATGGCATTCAGGGACAATGGGGTATGATCCCTTAACCTTTAGCTCATTTTATAACCTCTTTTTTTTTTTACTAACTGGGTTGTGTTGTAACTAGGTGGCAGACCATATATCGATTTGGAGAAGGCCTTTGAGTATCTTGAGAAGTCGGAGAAGTACAACTACATTGACTTTGACAACTCGGTAGCCTTGGGCGCCAGCTACGGCGGGTACATGATCAACTACATCCAAGGAAAGCCGCTCGGAAGGAAATTCAAAGCACTCGTCTGCCATGACGGCGTCTTCTCAACACTGAACCAGTACTCCTCCGAAGAGCTCTACTTCCCCCAACACGACGTACCCCACCCCCCCCCACCCCCTCCCCTCCCTGTCCTTCTAAACCAATGCTAACAACTAGGATAGTTTGAAGGCAAAATCTGGGAGAACCGCGCCGGGTACACCAAATGGGACCCCGCCGTGCTGGTCAAAAACTGGGCCACGCCGCAGCTCGTGATCCACAACGAGCTGGACTACAGGCTCCCCGTGAGCGAGGGCTTGGCTGTGTTTAATATTTTGCAGGAGCTGGGCGTGCCGAGTAAGTTTTTGACGTTTCCTGATGAGAACCATTGGGTTTTGAAGCCGGAGAATAGCTTGTTTTGGCATGAGACGGTGCTGGAGTGGATTGATAGGTGGACAGAGGGGAAGAAGGAGGAGGTGTTGAGGGTGCAGGGGGAGTTGTGATTTGGGGATTGAGTGGTGACGGGGAGGGTTATGCGGGAGGGTTATATTTATGTGTGATGTTGATGTGAGACGCTGGACGCCTGTATGTTTGGTCCTTTGCTTGGGGATGTGGCATCCTGCTTGTATTTCGTAATTGTTCTTTTATGTGTTCTTCTTCCTATCTAACCATGCAATTTTATCTATGCTAGCCCAAACTCAAGGAAATTTGCAAATCTTCCAAAAAAAAGGCCCCCCTTTTCACAAACACTCTTCTGCATGTCAATGATCAATTTCACGCCAATTTTGCTCACAACAACACAATATGAGTGAGAATCAAAGCACAATCAACCAACGTGCGTCCAATAATCCGGCGCATTACTATTTCAGTCCCCCCTCTGCCCACAATGCTCTGCCGCGTAGTCGCAGAATGGCAGCTCCCGCCCGTTCCCTTTCCCTTGGGTCCAAGGAGGACGAATCAGTAACTGGTCTCAAGTCTACTTACTAATAATAACAACCACCAAAAAACCTAAACCAAAGACCCAGGAAAGAAAGAAGAGAAAGAAAGAAAGAACCCATATAAGTCCGATCCAATCTATCACCACCCATCCATTATACCAAACCCATACCAAACCATACCATATAGATCTAGAGCCATCTATTACAGATTACCACGAAACAAAATTACCACCGATATAAAAAAAAACAAAAGAAAACAGAGGGCGCTCCGCTGGGCATGACTCAAAAGACAAAAACAACAAAAAAAAAAAAAAAAAAAACGAGAACTACGCCTGCACCAATGCCACAAAACCCAAAAGGAACAGCAACGCACAGATTCCCGGGGCCTGCACACTGAAGCCCGCATCCTCGTCGCCGCCATTCCCGCTATCGCCGCCATTCCCGCTATCGCCGCCCTTCCCGCCGCTACTGCCACCACTGCCACCACTGCCGCCACTGCCGCCGTTCGCAACGGGCAGGTATTTGGCCAGCATTGCGTCGCCGGTGTTGTAGAGTGAGTCTTCGAAGGCGGTGAAATCTTTGGCGTCCCTGTATTTTTTTTTGGTTTTTTTGTTAGAAGAAGTGGTTGAAGTAGAGTTATACGGGGTTTCATTTATAGAGTTGTATTACCACGACGCATTCCGCCCAGGCACAGCCTCATCCGTGCGGAACGCCAGATACAGCACGTCCGTCTCGGCATGGCCGTAGTTGCCGTTCATGCGGTTCCCGTAGCACGCCGTCGCCAGCGACACGCTCGCCTCGCCGACCAGGTCGTCCGCATTCGAGTCTCCCCACACGCCGTAGAACTGCCCACCCCGCGCACACCCAAATTAGCCCCCCCCGCTGCCAGGCCCCCACACAAGCTTTTCTCTACATACCAACTCCCCATTGCACACCACCGCCACCACGCTCAGGCTGCGCACGCCCTCATGGCGCGGATCGAACCCGCCCGTGCCCAGCACGACATAGCTGTGCAGGTTCGCGTCGAGGTCGGCAATCCCGAACCCCGACACCTGGTCCTGGAAGGCCGTGACGCCCTGCCCCGTGGGGTCGTCCTGGCACGCGCCGTTCGAGTTGTTGGCGCCGTCGCAGTCCACGTCCATGTCGGCCAGACTCGACGGCCCCGCGATCCACATCAGGTTGCTGGAGTCGTCCGTGCAGTAGCGGAAGTTGTCGCGCGAGTCGGCGTTTTTGTGCAGGCCTTTGTGTAGCGTGGTGGGGCAGTGGCCGTCCTACGGGGGGTTAGTTGGGTGTGAGAGGGGAGGGATTTGGGGGGGGGGGGGGGTGCGTACTTTGACGGTGTCGTAGAAGGATTGTAGGGCGTCGGGGATCTGGCGGGAGAGGGCGGTGGGGAGGGCCGCTAGGGCGAGGAGGAGGGCGGCGGCGTGCATGCTGGGCGGGCGGGCGGGCGGGTTAATTAATTGAAGATGGTGAGGCTGAAGATGGGTTGTGAGGTACAACTTTGACGGGTACTGACAGCAGCTCTTGGATTCTCGATATAAATTAGATACACACCGCAGCGGGAGAGACAGAAAAGAAAGGAGCCAAGAGAGCGTAGAGTCGAGCAGGCACAATAAGTAGAGTAGGGAAAAAGCACATATGTCGTTATATGTATGCACCGTTCCAGTCATCCCCCATGGAGTATTATTGTTCGAGACTCAGCCCCCCCCCCCCTTCCTCCCCGCTGGTGAGACGGTACAGCGCCAAGTCAATAGTAGTAAACCCTACCAGGATGTGTGTGCAGAGCCTATTATATTACATCGTGGGGGCCCTTTTTTATTTTTTATTTCTTTTTACTCGGGCTGCAGGTGCTTGCTTACAGCCAGCCTGAGCTGCGAGTGATAGCTTGTGAGCCCGCGCTAGTTTTAAGCTTCAATCTTAATTACGGGGATCGACTCCTAGGGGGGTACCCGGGTAGGTAGTCTGCTCTACATATTGAATTTTCGCCAAAGTGCTGTTCGACCTCCAGGCGCGGCGCAATGTTACGGATATACATAATAATATCCCCCCCTATAGCTACTGAATGACTCGAAGGGTAATGAGCTTCAGGCACATACCGCACTTTAATCACTTTCAAATGCAGCCCACATCATGCACGCCATTGCTATAAATAGATCTCCGTCATGCAGGGCTTCCCGTCGCTATATAACAGTTTCTCTTATTACCTACCACAACCAGCGAGGGGAGTAAGTGACAACGCGTACTTGCCTACAACAACTGATGTCGGTCGGGAATAGACGGGAGGTTCAGCCCTGGCTTGCGCGGAGGGGATGGGGAGGTATGTGGTTGTTGGAACTGTGGGATGGGATGGTAGGGCGATTTCTCAAAACTTACTTATGGGCGGGCTTATATAGCTCGGTATTGTTCGAGGTAGGTAGGTGGTAACGGGCTTGAGGAAAAAACTGTTTGGGTCAGGCTGCCATGTTTCCTGACACCACGTTAATTCGGGGAAGCGTCATGGGGGCTCGGAGACATTAGGGTCTTTGCTGTGTAGTTGGGGTAAGCTCATTTGGTGTGGGGAGCTAGGGGGCCAAACCTGTCAGACGAATTGGCTCAAGCTATTGGGAGGGGGGTTGTGTTGTACCACCGGCCTGTCATATCAATAAGATTCCAGAATTCTCAGCCTTACATACCTTCTTCATCTTGCCTCCATGTAGGCCTACGTACACCGATGGAAGGATATGGTGTGTTTTCAATCATTGGCATTTCGATGCCTAGCCTAGGAGATTAAGGATCATGCACCACGCTAGGTATTTGCCCGCTACCCCAAGCGGGCACGGGCGAATAGTATGGTCCATAGGCTAGAGCCAATGGTTAGAAACGCAGCTATTGAGCAGTCAGCTGTATTATAAACGCTATAGATAAAAACGGTAACCGAACCATGGCGTCTCCCATCCCCACGTGCACTGCTACTCCACGGAACGATTAATGGCTTTAACTTGAACCTTGGCTGTACATGTAGCTCTTACCACTCTAGATAGCCGGAGTTAGACTTAGGCTGCTGCAGCTGTATTGATTGATAGCCGATCTTTGAAAGGATCAAAGTGGAGTTGAGGAATTAATTGCGCTTGAGCTGGCAGAGGTGTTAATCGGAGTAGGAATTTTGGAGGTAGGTGTAGCTATAGGAACACTTAATAATTGAGGTAAAAGGATGCATATGGACGGTTCTATTACGGAGGCCGCTCTAGATTAGGAGACAACTAATAAATGACTTACGGCTAAATGACCCTCCTACCTAAATGACCTTTACTGAATGACCTTTACTAAATGACCTGACTTGTAAATGACCTTTTTGCTTACGCATGTCAGTCCTTGGCACTAAGCCTTATTTTCGTGCTTCCAGTATTACCACGAGCGCCCCTCTTCTCTTTCATGATCATCGTCATAATTATAACCAATATCACCAGTCACATATATACATACCTATCACCAGCACCACCACCATCGCCACCATCATCACCACTACTAAGGTAGGTCAGATCCATTGTGTTAAGGCATAGTCTTCACTAATAGCGGCAGCGGTGGAGCAGCAGCAGCAGCAGCGGGAGTAGCAGTATGTATCAGCACATGTACACAGTTATGATAGAGGTAATGGTGGACAGAGATGTACCGTAGCTGCAGTAGATAACATAATTCATAAGTAAACAAAAGGACTTAGTCATTTACTAATAATTTACTACTAAAGGATTTAGTCATTTACTGCTAAATGACTGCGCTAAATGACCGAATCAAATATTCTTTTCTACTAGAGCCGACGGAAGCCTACATGTATACGTATCTACATGTACCTACATGTTTAGTTAGGCTAAACTGTGGACACCGTTACTAAGACCACCTTACAGTAGGGGTTTTATATATATAATCCCCATATCTCTCTTGCTATTCCACGTAACGGTTTGCTGCCTGGGAATCAGCTTATGAACTACGGTTATTAACCTCCTTGGAGCTGGCATATATCGAGCCGCTCTGTGCATGTACCTGGGTGCACTATTGATAGTCAGTCTTTGAAATATCTAAGTTGGCGGTATGAGATAATACCTCGATTTCACATGGGAACGAAGCTCAGTTACGGGACGGGGGCGCCGGTGTTCTCTCGTATGGATGAAGAACAGACGTGAGGAACAGAGAGTCGAAAGTCCAGAAAGTACCAACGATAAAGCTGCCAAATCCCTAGAGAAGCAAACCCCCACAAGCTGCCAAGTCAATAGCAAAAGCTTAAGGGATAAACAGAGTGTTGGGGAATAAAAGAGGTTGCTACATTATGTATGCATATGGTGGTCTGTAGTCTAGCTTCAAGTAAGCAAGTGCGTGGTCAACTATCGCTCCGTACATACGGTATAATAGAACTGTGGACTTGTGACGAGGAATAGATGGCGTGATAAGCTGTTCTCAATAATGTCGTAGAAAGCTAGAAATCCTAGTAGTGCTATTAATAGTACATTATCGTCTCTCTTCGCTCATCCAACAGTTTGGTCTTGTTATAGCCATTGGAATACACACTGCAATCACGAAGAAACAAATTTAAAGAGTACTTACAGGATTGTATTTTTTGCGACGGCGGAAAACCAATTTTTATACGCTCTAGTACGAGAATCTCGTCCCAGGATTAAACCCATGACCTGCTTATAATGGCCATGGAATTCAAGCGCTCGGTGTCATGTAGTGTCCCCCCCTGACGAGTCGTTTACCACAGACCAGCCCGCCTACACATTTTTCAGTGCTCTGAAAATGGCACTTGGGTGGGTGATGGAGGGCGAGTTAGGGATATGAAATTGCTTAATTGGGGAACATCAAGGTATTCTGAAGCTTCTCATATAGGCTTCATTGCTATATAACTGATATGCAGGAGCTGAGGGTATTGGGCAACAGCTCGTATGGATTCGTAATATGCGTGCTTATAATTACAAGTACAGTACAGTTTTTGGACATAAAGTTACCGTCTTCGCGCAAAAACACACCGAAATTGGCCAAAATTGGTAACTTCCATAACCTTAATTATAACTTCTTTACTAAAGACCTTGAAACTTCTAGGATAGGTAGATATACGATATGCATAAGAATATATATTCCAGCATGGATAGGTACATGCCTTGAATTTAGACTATCACAATGCGTGTATGGAACTAATCCTCTGATCATGAATTTGGGGGCCGTTATCGATTGAATGAGTCTATGCTGATACCATTATACTGTTGATTCGAGTATAAGCTAGCTAGATATTGTTCGTAATCCTTTGAAGTTACGGATTGGTATCTTTAGTTTACATATGGACTGGTTAGGGATTATCTACATCTATCAATTGTAACCCATCTCCGGATTTCTATCACTGCTGCTTCCGAGACAAACCCCCACAGTCTAGCTGGGTATATACGAGCCTACGTCTATCTAATCCAAAGCCATTAGTCCTCTACAATACTCCCAACCCTCTCCCCAGCCCTCATGTTTTAACAACACCAATAGGACATACATGTATCGCTGTTAGTACCTATGGGAATACCTGCATCATGTTATATATATGCATGCACTCGTCAATCCTAGGATCCTAGCTATGAGTCGACCGTACCATGAGTCAAGCTTCGTACATGGTACCTGATAGAAACCCCGAGAGATTCCGGGCCAGCTCAATTTCTGTAATCCACGGCATATACAGCGCCTACACCGCACCCGTCAATTCAATCCAGCACTTCACCTCGATATCTCACATCCTGCCCGCGCCATTGCGCCGAGTGACAGACTGTGACCCGCATCCCAGCCAGCAGGTGTCTCGATCTCGAAGCAACACCGAAACACCAGCACAAACCTCACAACCCTTCACACCCCCCCCCCGAACCTCAGCAGCCCGCAATGTCTGTCTCCACCGACCCCGGCCACTTCTTCCAGACCGAGTAAAATCTCTCCGCACCTCTCCCTGCACCCCACAGCTTCAATTGCTAACCCCGCGCCTTCCTCCCTCACAGTGCGAGCGAAGCCAAATCCGCCCGCCGTGCCGCCAAACGCGGGAACCAAAACGGCTCCCCAATCGACATAGGCTCCAAGCTCCTCGCCGTCCTACCAGACCCCACGAACCCGGACCGCATCTACATCGCCGAGAGTGGTGGCCTCGCCCGCCGCGTCTCCCTCGAGGTCCCCTTCCCTCCTCCCTCTCTTCCCCCCCCCTTCTCCTCCGCTAACTATGAGAGTAGTCTGGAGACAAAAACCACACCTTCCGCGGCCACACCGCGCCCGTCACCTCTCTCGCGCTCGACACCGCCGCAGCAACGCTCTTCGCCGGATCATGGGACAAGAGCATCATCTCGTGGTCGACCTCCACACGCAAGCCACTCAAGACCTTCAACGGCCACACGGACTTCGTCAAGTCGCTGCTGTACCTGGCCAACAGCACCAACGGGCTACTACTCTCGGGGGCCAGCGATGCGTCGATCATTATCTGGGACGCCGTGAGCGGCGATCGGCTATTCTCCTTATCTGGCCACACCCGTGGCATCGGCGTCCTTGTGGCGGACCCCGTCATGAGCACACGGGAGACGGCGCGGGTGCATTCGGCGGGGAGTGAGCCCGGGATGCGGTGCTGGGAGGTGCCGGTTGAGGCGGCGGATGTGCGCAAGGCTAGGGGCGTGGGCGGCGTCATGGTGGTGCATGAGACGAGTGTCAATGCGGTGCGGTTCGAGGGGGAGGATGCGGAGATGTGGACGGCGAGCGCGGACATGACGGCGAAGCGGGTGGATGTCCGCGGGGAGGATGGCAAGGGGAGGACGGATGAGGAGGGGAATGCGGTGGTAAGGGTGGACACTGTGCTGGAGCACCCGGATTATGTCAATGATATTGTCGTGGATCCACGCGGGCGGTGGGCGGTGACGGCGTGTAGGGACGAGGAGGTGCGCGTGTGGGATGTTGCGGTAGGTTTTCTGATCTGATCATTTCTGCGTGTGGAGTGGAGATACTGACTGTGATAGACGGGCGAGCTGTTCCACATCTACGACGGCCACTCGGAGGACGTGATGGCGCTGGCGATTGTGGGCAGCAGGCAAGACATGGTCGCGAGTGTGTCCATTGACGGCACAATCAGGAGATGGTCACTACGCCATGATGACCTGCTGAAGGCCATTGAGGAAAAGAAGGAGCGGGAGCAGGGCAAGGAGAAGGAGAAGGTTGAGGAGAAGGGGGAGAGTCTCTTGACGATTGAGGAGGAGAGGGAGCTGGCTGAGCTTATGGAGGAGGACGATGAGTAAAGACTGCTAATTGATTGACTGAAGGTCGTAGACTACGAAGACAGAAATACCCAGTCCCGTCCATCCATTCATGTAGCTAGCTAATACTAAAGACAAGCATACAATAATATTCATTGACTTCGTGTAATGCCACTCGCACCCAAGTGAAGATCCAATGCCTAAGGAAAAGCCAAAGAAAATAAGAGAAAAAGTCATGAGGAAGAAATGCTAGAAGATGCGCCCTTTATGAGATGAGAAAAATGCCTAAGAAAACCAACCAACCAGCCCATGCTACCTTAAGAAAATGCGGAAGCTAATTAAAAGATATGATCAGCAAAGAAAGGACAGGCCCCTTTCTCTACGCTTTTTCCTTGAAGAAAGAAACCGCCCCCAAGAGAGCGGCACACCAGCCGGCCGACACACAAAGAAAACCGTTGGTGTAATCATTCCCCGAGGTCAACAGCAACAACCTAGTTGTCGCTATCGACCTCCATCTCATCGTCGCTCCTGACGAGCGAGCGCCTCGGATAGGCGCGAAGCCTCTGCTCGACCCGTGAATCCGGCGGGCCAAAGTGCTCATCATGCGAGTACATCGCCTGATGCGGGCTGGACTCAATGCCACCGGTATGCTGCGTCTCCTCCTCCTCCTCATCCTCCTCATAGTCGAACTCCTCCTCGTCCTCCTCCTCCTCCTCCTCCTCCTCCTCCTCATCCTCCCACACCGCATCCGCCTCCGGCACCCCCGCATCCAGATCCGCCTCCTCCCCCTCCTCCTCCTCACTGAGCTCATCGTCATCATCACTCAGCAGCGAATCCACCTCGGGAATCCCCGCATCCAGATCCACCTCCTCCCCCTCCTCCCCCTCCTCATCCCTCGTCACGCCGCCCTCGCCGTCCTCGTCGTCGAAGCCGCCGCCGCCGTCGTCCTCCATCATGGCCTGCCGCTCGGCCTCTTCGCGCTCGGCCTTGTCGTCGAGCTCGCCCTGGTACGTCTTGTGGATCCCCGGCGGCTTGATCCATGTGGCGCCGAAGCGCTGGATGTGCACTTTGCGCTGGTGCAGGGATTGCTCGTCGAGGGCGAGTTGGGTGAGGGGGGAGATGGTGGGGGTGCGGCGGTGAAGGAGTTGTTGGCGGTGCGGGAGGGCGGAGGGGTGGATGTTTTGGCTGGTGGGGAGGGGGGGGGAGGGGTGTGTGGTGTAGGAGGGGGGGGCGGTGGGGGTGAAGGTGCTGGTGGGGGTGTACCAGAGGGTGTGTGCCTAGAGGGGGGAGGTTAGTGGGGGTTGGACATTGGGGGGGGGGGGGGAGGGGGAGGGAGGGGGACGTACGTCGCGGGGGAAGATGAGAGGGATTGAGGACAGCATTGTGGTGGTGGTGGTGGTGGTGGTGCTGTCTGGGCTGTGGAGATGGGAGATGAGGTGAGGTGAGGTTGAAGAGAGAGAGAGAGAGAGTGAGAGAGAGATGAGATGAGAGACAGAAGATAGAACGCAGGTGAGTGAGCTGGAGAGCTCTGTTGACTAACTGGATGTAGCGTGGTTGTCGGGACAACCCCCTGCAGGTGACACAAGCGGTGCACAGGCCATGATGCGCCCGGTGCTCATATCAAATCTTCAAGCTGTTGGAATTATTGAATAACTGGTCATTGACAGTAATTACGTAGTGAAGGTACTTATATGTATAGGCACACATATTACGGCAGTGAGATTAATCACATTTGCCTGCGTAAAAATATCCGGGATTAATACTCTACGGGCAGCGCAGATGAAATCTAGTATCAACTACCTAATTGAACGACTATTTCTATATCAGCACGGAACTACATGTAGCTAACTGCAGGTATCAAAAATAACCTATGGCGGCAATAGAGCAGCTGTCTATGCACAATTACTTGCAGACAGCCTGTGGATCGGTCGGACTTGGCGGATTTCTTTTTACTTCTCTTCTCCGAACGGGATGGTGCGCGGTACTTTCCAGTATTAGTATCAGTCTCTACCAGCGTAAAAAATGTATCACTTGATGTATTACCCATATAAGAATGATGTGTTTATGCATCAATTGATGCATAAACATGTCGAGGCCTCTGTCATGTCGTCCGGCGGTGAATTTACTAACGACTTTACTGATACTTTATTGGCTAATTTACTGATGAGATTTTACTTGAACACATTTGCTGATGTATTACCGTACACGAACGGGTTTACAACGACATTTCCCGTCTGGACGATTTTCCCTACGATTTGCCTACGATTTTACTACGATTTTGAACTTCTGGATATATTAGTATAGTTCTGAGTTCTAGTATATCAACTAATAGCTTAGGCGGCGGGGTGCGGGCTTAACAAGCTCAATAGTACAGGTTCAAATCCGGTACTGTTTAAATTTTTATTCCATCTATATATAGATACACATTTACTGATACATCTACTGATTTATAATTGAACTATTGACGAAATGAGACTGCGATGCATTATCGATGCATTACACAAATTCCAGGATTTTTGGTACATGATGCATTTCACGGATGCAATTGCTGATGCATTTCTTTTGGTAGTAGAGAGTACTATCAGTAGCCAAAAGGCTACTAACAATTCCGAAGATATGGGCATGTGGAAATCATAAAGCTGCAAGTTATGAGTCCAAGTGAAGATCTAGTAGATCTAGTAGTAGAACAGGCTAGACTGAGCGCGACACTGGGGAAAGCGTGGGTAGGACCGAGTTTATAGCCCTATTAGGCCTAGAGAATTAAGATGGTGTATTATTACAGGAGAAATGATATATCGTACAGTTTTTTTTTTTGGTAGGCTAGAAGCAGCTACTAGCGGGTTGGTACTATTGTGATATTTATAGTACTACTGGTTAAATGGTTGATATTGATATTATTGGCCGGGCTTCTTAAATCTTATCTTGCCAACCAAAGAACCACTAGATAAACAATACAATAATACTTGAGGCCTATTCAGCCCTTTGCTTGGTCAATATGTTTACTCTACCCAGCTCAAAAGATCCGACTTGAGTTATAAACAATCTCCATCCGGACGTACGTCTGTACTTGGCCGCAAACATTATATCAGCTGCCCACAACTGATCGATCTATCTCCGCGCTCTGAAATAAAGCATGTAGATAAAGCTCATAGCAGCCGGTTAACCGCGGATACCAGTCACTGTAGTTAAAGCAAAGCATTTGTTTTTTTCCAGCCAGGATTACATACATGCTTTCGGCCTCTCGCTGACGATCCCCGGCCGTCGAGGCCTTCCATCAATGCCTGCCCCTCCACTGCCACTAGCCCCGCATTTCCACCCCACCATCATCACTATCATCTCATCTCTCCCCCCATCCCACAACAGAGCTCATTTCCAGCAGAAACCTAACAATAGCAAAATTTGAATAAATAAAAAAAACTCCAAACATACAGTAAAGCACCCAGCATGGCTTCTGCAGCTTCAAGCCGAGACGTCTTACCGTCCGAGTACGTTGTTCCCCCAGTGCGAGTGAGTGAGTGAGTGAGTAACAAAGACCTAACCTCCTCCAGTGTCAAGCCCGTGCACTACGACCTCGATCTGCATAACCTGGACACCAAGGCGTTCACGTACGATGGTCTTGTCAATATCAGTCTTGAACTGAAGACAGCTACGAGCTCAATCACGCTCAATTCGAAGGAGTTGAAGATTGGCGAGGGGGTTGTTAGGGTCGAGGGGAGCACTGGTAAGTCATAGACACTGGATAAGCTGGGTGGGGCAAGATGCTAATATGTGCGGGGTCTAGAGGATATCAAGGTTACGGATATCGCATACGATACAAAGGCAGAGACAGCCAAGTTGTCGCTTGCAAAGGAGCTCCCGGGCGCCGGGAAGGCGGTGCTGGAGCTGAAGTTCTCGGGCGCTATTAATCATAAGGTTGTTATTTTATTTTTACTCTACTGTCCCCACCCTTTGCGGGGAATGGTGCTGATTTGGGTGGGGTTAGATGGCGGGGTTCTATCGTAGTGCGTACAAGAACGAGAAGGGAGAGGATGATTGGATGTTTTCTACACAGTTTGAGTCTTGCGATGCCCGTCAGGCATTCCCTTGGTTAGTAGTCGCACATATGGGGTTCCAGCTCGGACAAGACTAGACAGAGCTGATACACTTTGTGCGGGCAGCTTCGACGAGCCGAACCTTAAAGCTACCTATGATTTCGCCATGACTGTTCCCGAGAGCTTCACCGCGCTGTCCAACCAGCCCGTGAAAGAGACACAGTCGCTCGGAAACGGCCTAAAGAAGGTTTCCTTCTTGACGGTACCCAAGATGAGCACATATGTAGGTCTAGGTCTCACTCAGGTGGCTGTCCGTTTCTGTAGCTTGGGTCTGATTTGATTGTCGTGCATGTAGCTTCTTGCATGGGCGTGCGGAGAGTTCGACTATGTTGAGGACTTTACCGACCGAGAATACGAGGGGAGGGGGAAGCTGCCCGTCAGAGTCTACACCACCAAGGGTCTGGTGGAGCAGGGTCGGTTTGCGCTGATGAACGCAAAGAAGATTGTGGATTACTTTTCAGAGGTTTGTTTTTGTGTGGGGTTTGTGTGGCAGGAGGGAGGCTAATAATGGGTGTAGATCTTTGATCTGGATTACCCGCTTCCGAAAGTTGATCTTTTGGCGGTCCACGAGTTTGTATGAAACTGGTTTCCCCGGTTTGTGTGAAAAAGTGGGAGGCTGACGGAGATGATGTGGTTGCAGTCCCATGGAGCTATGGAGAATTGGGGGCTCATCACTTATAGGACGACTGCTGTGCTGTTTGATGAAAAGACCTCGGACTCAAGGTATAAGAACAGAGTAGCATATGTCGTAGCTCATGGTAAAGGTGTCTTTGATCTGCATCTCGCGGCAGCAGCGCTAATTATTTACTTGTAGAACTTGCACACCAATGGTTCGGGAATCTTGTAACCATGGACTGGTGGTCAGAGCTGTGGCTCAACGAAGGGTTTGCTACCTGGGTGGGATGGTACGCCATTGATCACTTTTATCCGGGTATGTGACAACCACAAGTGCGAGATTAGATTGCTGTTGCTAACAGTCTTTTAGAGTGGAATGTTTGGGGACAGTTTGTCGTACGTCGTCTTTCTAGAGGCACGCATTATCACTCGTTTGTTCCCCCACTGACAGCGTTGCTTAGACTGAATCCCTACAAACAGCCTTCCAACTCGACTCGCTGCGCGGTTCACACCCAATTGAGGTGCCAGTACGAAGTGCTTTGGACATTGACCAGATCTTTGACCATATCAGTTATTTGAAGGTATTATTATTATTATTATCGGTTTTAAAGCTATGAAGAAATAAGGAATTGATCGTTGTGCGTTTAGGGATCTGGTACTATTGGTATGTTGAGCAACCATCTTGGTGTTCAAACATTCTTGGGAGGAGTATCAAACTACTTGAAGAAGCATGCGTATGGCAATGCTACGACCGAGGACTTATGGTCCGCTCTTGGCGAGAAGGCCGGCACAAACGTATCCGAGTTCATGGTAAGTATCAAAATTCCCAGCCTGTTGATTCGGCGTCAAAATGCTTATTTTTGAGTAGAGCAACTGGATCAAGGCTATTGGATTTCCTGTAGTCACAGTCACGGAAGAGCCCGGCCAAATCACTCTTCGCCAATCCCGCTTCCTCAGCACTGGCGATGTAAAGCCTGAGGAGGACACGACAAATTGGTGGATCCCTCTGATGTTGACGGAGCAGTCTTACACCAAATCAGCAGTGAAAGTCAATGCTCTCACCAGCAAAGAGACGACCATCAAAAACCTCAACACAGATTTCTACAAGCTGAACTATGGTCAGTACGGGTTCTACAGAGTCAATTACCCAGCAGAACGGTTGGCGAAGCTCGGAGAAGTCAGGCAGCAGCTCAGTGTATCTGACAGAGTTGGGCTGATTGCTGATGCCGCTGCAATGGCGTTGTCGGGATACGGAACGACCACCGGGTTGCTCTCATTTCTTGCCGAGCTGAAGGACGAGGATAGCTACCTGGTCTGGGCAGAGCTCCAGGTACAGCTCGGGAAGCTGAAATCTGTATTTGCGGAAAGCGAGCCTGAGATTTACGAAGGATTGAAGAAGCTTACTTTGGAGCTTGTGACTCCCTGCGTCGAGAAGATCGGTTGGGAGTTCAAGGACGAAGAGGACTTCCTGACCGCACGGTTGAGATCGCTGCTCATCAGCACCGCCGGAGGAGTCAGTCACCAACCAACAATTGACGAGGCCCTTCGTCGTTTCAAGCTCTACACTTCCGGAGAGGACAAGGCTGCGATTCACCCTAACCTCCGCTTGGCAGTCTTCCGTATTGCTATCGCCCAGGGCGGGCAGGAGGAATTCGATGCCGTTATGAGGGAGTACCTTTCAACCACCACGGTCGACGGAAGAGAAATCTGCCTGTCCTCTCTCGGACGAGTGCACACGCCCGAGCTTATCCAAAAGGTCTTAGAGTTCACATTCACGGACAAGGTCAAGATCCAAGACAAGCACACCCCCGTCATCTCGCTCTCAAACAACCACCGGGCCAGACGTGCGGTGTGGGAGTTCATTAAGAAGAACTGGGATACGGTTTACGCCCAGCTCTCCGGAAACATGGTCGTCCTGGACCGCTTCCTCAAGAACTCACTGAACAAATTCTCGAGCAGAGAAGTCATGGCGGATATTGAGGAATTCTTCAAAGACAAGGACAACCACGGGTACGATAAGGGGCTTTTGGTCATTCGTGATAGCATCACGGGAAATGCCAACTGGGTCGAAAGGGACGCCGCAATTGTGAAGGAATGGTTGAAGGAGCATGGATATGTTGCGTAGTAGTGTAGAATGTGTAAAGTCCAAGCTCCTCATGAATATGAAGTGGTTTAATATCAAGTTGCGTCAATCAAGAATGTGGGGCATTCGAGTTTTTTGTACTTATCTTGCTTTGCTTTAAACGAGGTTAGGACCGCTTATCATCGTTCAAGACTTACTTAAGTACGTTCAGGCGGCCATATGACCATTGTATGCCCTCATGAATATCAGACCAAGCTCAAGTAATAATAGCAACAGTCAGTGCCTAACCCCTCAAAAATTAATACAATGTCATGGGAGGCCTTTCAAAATATTTATTTGCATTGAATAAAGAGCATGACGTCGAGATAAGAAGGTCTGGTGTAGCGTAGATGACCTCGTGTCCATAAATACCACACTCCTGACCAGCATAGGTAACGACAACACCAAACTACAAAAGGCAAGCGCAAGCCACTGCACACCAATCACAGCCCCCGCGCGAGGCTTCAGCAAGTGGTTTCGCTGACGCCGCCGGTTACAACAACAGCCCTCGCTCAGCCGAGCGTCCTTCTTCGCTTTTTTCTTTCTTCCTCCTAGAAACAACAAGAGACACGTTCCTGTGCATCCGCTTCCGTAGTAAGACCCAGCACGGTACATACCCCCATCCCCCAGAATCCTCCGATTTCCACTGCTACTCACCGCAACCAACCTCACCTGCTAACACTTCCCCCCCTCTTCAGCTCCTGACCACAACTCCATCTCCTGTTTCCGTCTCCACACAACTTCATCTTCACATCGTTTCCAGCTTCTCATCACCAAGCTTCCCAATAACCTTTCGTACCCAAACGCCATCATGAATCCGGAGTAGTATGTCTCCCTTGCTTTTGCCCCTCGGAGCCTCCCCCACTATCACTGCCTAGAGCCCCCCCCAACCTTCCACCCCCCACGACGTCCCCTCATTTACGATATTTTGCTAACTAGAGCTTGTTCACAGAGTTTATCTCTGCCCTAAAACGATCCTCAATCCTGTTGGCTCTATCTTTATCAGCTCCCACCCGGGGCAAGCAGGCTTCCGGGTCAAAACAACAATAACAGTTGATCTTGGCAGCTGTCTCTTATCGTGACTTACTGACGAATCATTCCATGTAGATATGATTACCTTTTTAAGCTTCTCCTCATCGGTGACTCGGGTGTAGGAAAGTCCTGCTTGCTGCTCAGATTCGCGGATGATACCTACACCGAGAGCTACATCTCCACTATCGGTGTCGATTTCGTTAGTCTTGGACCTCCCCGTGTTTCAGTCCAGTTTAGAATGCCATAGGGCTAACCTAGCCATTCTCGATAAACAGAAAATCCGCACCATCGAGCTTGATGGCAAAACCGTGAAACTCCAAATTGTAGGTTCTCTTGATGGGTTTATTTTCGACCGGTTCCTGATTGCTGATAAATGTCCTTATGGACTTGTAGTGGGATACCGCTGGCCAGGAGAGATTCAGGACCATCACATCCTCATACTATAGAGGTATGTGCTCAAACGTTTCCCTCCATTTTCAAGATTTAAACTGACATCATTCGAAGGGGCGCACGGGATCTGCGTCGTTTTTGACGTGACCGATATGGGTAGGTTTATCCGGTTCAACCCGACCTTGGTTAGGTGTCGTTAACTGACATTTATCAGACTCTTTCAACAACGTCAAGCAATGGCTACAAGAAATCGACCGTTATGCCACCGAAGGTGTCAACAAGCTTCTCGTTGGTAACAAGAGCGATATCGCAGACAAGAAAGTGGTCGAATACACCGTGGCAAAGGTTGGCCCCCCTGTCATGTATCACATGCTAAGTAGGAGTCATTTGCTGATATGTTTTATGATTAGGAATTCGCCGACAGTCTTGGTATTCCATTCTTGGAGACTTCCGCCAAGAGCGCCACGAACGTCGAGCAGGCTTTCCTAACGATGGCTAGACAGATCAAGGTACGGCAGAATATACTGATGAGGTGTTAATGAAGTGTTTAGCTAACCTTCCTACAGGAACGGATGGGATCCACCACTGCCAACAACAAGCCTACCGTCACTGTCGGCCCCGGAACCGGTGTCCAGCAGGCTTCGTCCGGCGGGTGCTGTTAATCGAAATAATTCTTTTTCCTATTCTTCCACAATGCCATCGTAATTCAACACAACTTTGTACTAGACCCGACTGAAATCCTTTGTCTTGGCCTGCCATAATTCCGCTTTCCAGTTTTCTTTTCTCTCTCGCTTCCTCTTAAATGGGTACTGGGTATTCTGTTAGTCGCGAAGGGTTTGCTGGATCGTACAGGGGATACTTGGGAATTAATGGAATGGTGGTATGGTTGCTATGAGGGTTGGGATGAAGGCTGGAAGTGTGTGTGAGTAGGAGTTAGTGGAAGACTGAGGATTGGCAATGGTAAATGAGAAACGAAGGGAAGCCAGGAGTCCTTTGTTATTTTGTTTGTACTTTTTTTTCCCCTGGTTGTTTCTGTCCTATTTCTTGTTTGGCTGTAACGTTGACTTATGTGAATTCTTTTCGTGGCTTGAAATAATCAATGTTTTTTTTCGTGAAATGACTATACACATGCTTCTTCTGTAATTACCAAGTACATGCGGGTGTTTGCAGCACTCATCAGCAATTTCTGATTTAATAACTTTGAGAATCACAAGTCAATTTAAATACTTCTATAAATATACCAATTACTATACTGGGAGAAGTATAAAATAGCGAAGTGAGCTCGAACGTTTCAACCTTGGAATATTAAAATACAAAAAGAAAAGAAAAAAAAGAACCAGAGCAAAAAGAAACCCTTGAGTATCTGTAGTTACTTAGCCCTTGAATTTACGCAGTGTGACCTTCGTTCATGATTGGCAAGCTGTCAGTTAAGGTTTCGAGTAAAACTAGCGCGAAGCTTAAGAAGGGTTTACAAATGTTACCTTTGAAACCTTGCGGACATCTCTGGCCGAAATCACGGGTTTCTTATGCTTTGTAGCCGTGCTTGTAGCGCCGTCGACAGAGGCCTCAGTCTGTGCATGGATTGCAGCTTCACGGACGAGCCTGGGCATTCACTATTAATATAGACTGCAACAACGGCTGCTATCACGTACAGGGGGAGCGGCAAACTCACTCCTGCAGGAAAAGCGCGTAGTCAAGGTATATCAGAACATCGACATTCTTGGAGACGTTACGGTCGCTGTGAGCTTTTACGATACGCTTCAGGACGCTGCGGGGGTAGGCTTTTTGCGGTGCCATGGCTTGGAGAGAGATGTCGGGACTGGAGCTACCTAGCGAGCTAGTGGGGGTTGTTGGAATGGTAATGGTAATGGGAAATGGGAAATGGTGGTGGATATGGTATTTGTTTTGTTGGAAGGATCCATGGTTGCAGGCAGGGCTGATGGGGCTCTGCTGCAGTTTCGGGTTTCGAGACACGTGAACAAGCTGGTTAGCTATCGATAGTTCTATCGATAGTTCTATTTACTATGTAGTATTCTTTTCTACGCACACCTTATCACTCGCATGCTCTAGAACAGGTCTTTGGTTTGGAGTGGGTGTAAATTGTGGATTAGGCTTATTGTAGGCATCCCATGCTAAACAAGCCATGGCCCATCAAAAATCAAACCTCTCACCCAGTTTGTCATCCAACTCCCACTGCCGGATCACATCCTTGGTAAAAGTACAGTTACAATAGTATCTCTCGAGCTCTCCCCCTCCTCTTCCTGACACGCCAGCTAATTACGCCCCGTGCGTATGTAATTAAGGCAAAGCAAAAGAAAAAAGTAAAGATAAATCAGAAAACTCGTGCACGTATGCAGTTCCTAACAAGAACAAAAATCATGGACAAAATCAAAAAGCAACCTATCATGCACAACAAACCCCCACCATTCATTGCATCATTCACTCCAAGTGTTCCCTTGAGCCAAAAGGAAAAGAAGGAAAAAGGAAAAGAAAAATATGAAGGATAAAAACAATTGATATAAGATTCTGGTTTTTGATACTATTTTCAATCGCTTTGGGCTTTCTTCATATCCCACCAGTCCAACCCCAAGCGCGCCGAAAGAAAGAAAAAAGTAAGAGATTTTTTTAAAATAATAGGACACAAGAATAAAACGCGGCCCCAAACAGACTGACGAAAAGTCGAAGATACAAACCGAAAACGAACTCTTTACCACGTCGTCAATTCTCCATTCCACTAAACCTGACGACTTTTATTCACTGATGGCTGGTTTAATTAGATCCGGCCACAGGATTGCCCTGCTGCTGCGAGGAGCCTCTATGTCCCCCTCTGTTGTATCCAGGACCATACCCTCTTCCACGGAAGCCTCTGCCTCTGCCTCTGCCCCTATTCCATCCGCCGCGGGCGTAATGCCCGAATCCACCGTCAACGCTTCCTTGACCAAAGGTTTCAAGATTCTTCTTCTGTTCCTCGCCCCTCCAAACAGCTCCACCCCTTGGTCGTTCGCCCTCCTTTGCCTCGGCACGCTCTTTGTTCTCGCACGAGATATTGTCGAAGAAGCTACTGCCACGGTTATAATACCCACCACCGCCTGGGGGAATAACAACGTCTTCATCGTCTTCCGCATTTCCGTTGGCACCGTTGGTGACAGGACTTGAAACTGGTTTCTTATCGTCGTCTGCAGAGGCAATCACCTCCTTGACTAGATCCTGCTTATTAAATTTCGCATTGGCGCCCTCGAAATCATAATCTGTGGAGGGAACCTCCACTTTACGAGGCTGCTGGTTGTTAAATCCGCCACGGTTGCCCCTGTTACCACGATTTGCAACAAAGCCCCCCATTCCGGGCTGGCGAGAGTTATTGTAAGTTCCAACTCCAGCAGTCGGGTTAGCAACGGCAGTAGGATGCGGGCTTCCGGATGTAGCTGGAGGCGCAGCTCTCATCGCCAATTGATTAACCTTGTTGGCTAGATCTTCGACAGCAGCGGAGGTATCAGTGAGCTGAGTCGGTGCAGAGGATTGGTTCAATGGAGCATTGTCGGTCTGGTTGGACTGAGTAGGGGGGGAAGCTGAGGAACGCGATGCTCTCACGCCTGGCAAAGGAAGCGCTGGAACAATTCCGCTGTGATTTTTGGGACCAGTCGGAGTTTTGTTGGATGCCTGAGCGGTAGGAATTGCTTGGGCAGAAGTAGTAGACTGGTTTGCAGCTTCATAGGCTGGGGGGTCAACCGACGGTGCTTGAGAAGATTGCTGGGAAGCTTGAGCTTGCAATTTCTGGGCAGCGGGGCCTTGAGGCTGTTGCTGTGCAGGTGCGGCGCCTGACTGCTGCTGCTGTTGAAACTGTTGCTGGCGACCAGCAGCAGGTCCATTTGGTGGCGGCCTAACAGCCTGTTGCTGCGGTGGTTGCTGCTGAGGCTGCTGCTGCTGTTGCTGAGGCTGCTGTTGCTGTTGTTGCTGCGGTGCCTGTTGCTGTGTCGGTGGTTGCTGTTGCTGCTGAGGCGCTTGTGGGGGCTGTTGAGGCTGCTGCTGCTGTGGTACAGGCGGTTGCTGTTGCTGCTGCGGAGCTCCAGGAGGAGCCTGGCCCATTCCCTGTTGCCCAGGAGGTGGGGGATACGCTCCATACATAGGTGCCTGGTACGTGCTCGGACGAAAGTGGCCTTGGTTCTGAGGCGGGGGTGGGTAGTAATATGCGGGCACAGGCGGCTGATATTGACCAGATTGCTGCCCCTGGGCTGGGTACTGAGGTGGGGGACGAACTGAGCTCTGCATTACGAAACGACTTAGTTCTTAGATCCAAAAAAGAAACGAACACTCCTCGAAGGGTCAAGCACTTGCTACGAGAAGTCCGTAGCAATAGAAACAAAACACGAAATCCGCATCAAGGTGCCCATGAACTGAAACAACCCCGCATTGAGAAGAGGGTTTGTGGAAATGACTTACTCCAAGAATAGCAGGGTCATCAAGCACCTGCGGCGGTGGTTTAGGCTTCTGTGCCGCTTCCTCGATTCTCAAATCCTTCACATCACCACCACGAAAGACGATATATTCGTAGACATTGTCGGATCCAGCGATTTCCTTAGTGGGGTCGCCACGCCTTCCTTCTGTTCCATGAGAGACGACTTGCTCTAAGGCAACTGTATGCTTTTCGGAGTTGATATCATGAAGAATACCGACGTAACTAAATGGAAATATGTCAGGCAAGAGAACCATAATTTGATTTATAGCAGGGAAATCTTACCGAATGTCGCTCCTAGAGATTAGGGAAATGCGGGAGCTATCACGGACAGGGGAGTTAGCCAAACATGATCGCATTAAGCAGAATTGAGCAAAGGATTGAATTCGAAATAAAGAGAACAAACCCTATAAATTCAGACATTCAGGAGACGAATTGGTCGACCACCCTGGTACGAGATCAAGATACAATGGAAGAGTACACCTATTCGCTTGAAAGAGTTGCCAGTTGGGAACAAATGAGATGGACGTGAAGTGACAAGAAAGGATGCGGTGCTTATTGGCAGACGTAGAGATGGTGGGGATGATGAGAAGTTGTAGAGAGGGAGGAAAGGTAGTGGGAAGTGGTTGAGGTCAGAGGGTGAGACGGGGGATCTTCCTCCAGGCCCACGAACAAGATGGGCTACAGGCTGCCTGACTTACCCGGTCATCCATCATCTCTGGAAGCATTTACAGGCACCCCACGCGCCTGGTTTGTCGATCGCTGCTAGAATTGTGGCGGTGTTTACCACTGCAATAACTAGCCCCGCCCGGTCCCACATATACACTCGGCGCCACACACCACCCCTCGCTGCATACCGCACTAGTACTATTCTTCGCCTCCGCGCACAAATACAGAGCTCTCTCGAAAGCTCTTTAAAGCTCCGGCTTCAGTTGTTTAACCTTCTCCCCAAATCGTCCACTCTCTCTTATTTCAGCTGAAAAAACATGACTACACAAGATATACAGTCTGCTGACCTCGCCAGCTTTGAGGCTATCCAGTCTTACGACTGGGCTGCTGACCGCGAATTCCAAGTAAAATAGACCCTTCCTCCCTCCCTCCAACCAATTGTAAGACCAAGCCGCAAGGTGGTCCCTACGTAATGCATTATTCTAAACTCTTTAATAGGCTGGTCTTCAGTCGATTCTGTCAACTGCATCTTCTCCCGAACAGGTGGCTACAGTGACCATACGAGCGAAATGCTTCTTTTACTCAAAGTCCGCTACCTCCGTTACTCCACTCCATTCCATTCTGCTAAATTCTGGTTTATAACTCTGGTTTCATCTGCTGTAGAAAATCCGGCCTGCCGATTGACTATGGTGCCTTTAACTCTTGGCTGGCCCAGAAAGCACCAGCTGCAGCAGCAGTTCCTTCAACGGAGGCCGAGTTGACATCAGTTTCGGCAGCAGCTGCCATAACCCACCCTCATCAACGAAAAGATTCTGCCTCAATCCTTGGTCGCCCTTCTGTCGATACAACAAACCCTCTCGTCAACAGCGAGAATTTCCCAGCTAGTGCACCTTCGCCATCTCTAGAAGAGAATGACACGGATTCCGCCACAGGCACTCCTACACCCGGTAAACCAGAAGCACCATATCCAACCTCTTTCGCCCATATTGTCGAGCTTATCACTACTGGACAGCCGATTCCTGGGATTAGAGAGATACCGAATGTGCTGAATACGGCCCCGCCTAGCGAATCGACAAAGCCTAGGAGACTTAAGCCTTGGGAGATCGCGGCCCAGAATTCGGGTGGAAGCACGGAGAAATCGGAGAGTATACAATCTAGTTGACTAGAGGCTAACACAGCGCCTTGAAACGTAAGTAGTACGTATGTATCATAGTGGGAAAGGGACTGCTAAAGAAATCAAGATACTAAAATTCTCAATTCGTAAAGATAGCAGAACCTGAGGTTGGCGAGGAAGACATAACAGTTATTTGTAAGCTATACGGTAACGAGCACTGTGGTTGAGATCTCAGCTAGTCAGGCGAGGCAATTTTGACTTTCAAATATGTGAGAATCTCAGCGAATGCATTGTCCCATGGCTTTCAGACTGCCAGCAGTGATCGATGATTAAAATCTTAGTTAGGGTCGGGCAGCAACTGAGATGCTCTTCTTTTTATAGCGATAGTTGTTACTGTCTCATTCCATACCTCAAATGTCGGTGCCAGCCCCAATTTTGCCCTTCCAACTGAGATTCTGGCCTGCTTCGTTTCAAGGGATTGTAGATTATGCGATACTCCCAAAATAACGGCCAAACTGATCGATTATCAGCTCCAGCTCTGTACGAGGGTATGTATCGTAGATAATATACACCTTCGTTGGCGGCTGTTCCTACTGCACCTATATCCCTTGTGACAGAAATTGAAGCTTCTGGAGTTAGGCTTATAATCGTACAAAGCCGGTAGGGGAAGCTCCGCACCACAGTTACAACCTAATACGCAAAAGTACATGATATCAAAATAGCAACAGTTTCCAGTGTTAGACATTCCAAATCACGAAGTATAAACAACTTCGCAGTTATTCACAACGAAAGACTTGAATGCATACGATGAAGTTCTTCCATCGGGCCCCTACACAACTTCCCGCCCGGTAGTTGATCTGATCTCATCTGTGACTGTTTCGAGCGAAGAACCTTAGCTCTTCGGGTGCGGGCCTCCGCTAATAACAGAACCAAAAGGTTGTGTGCATAGCACGTGTGCCACGGTGCTCTACGCTTGATCCTTAATATAGATAACCGCCTCAACTACCTGACCGGATAATATTCTCATAAATGCTAGTGCAAACCCTACCTATATGTATCATATGGGCTTAAGGTTTGATACCATCTGAGGTATACATCGGACGCGGGGGCAAGTGTCTTCCCAAGTGATGGTACAATGGGCCAAGATCTCACAGCATAGAACCGCCATGTGCGAGTGAGGTGACTGACATGGAAGTGCTGCGTAAGCTAGAAATTGTATTTAGCACGGAGAAATTTCCTCTAGCACGAACTCTATCGTTTGAATCATGGATAATCACTCGCAAAGAGAGCTAGCAGAAACCTTGCGGTGAAGATTCCGGATGAGATAACATAGACGTGATGGATAATCTCTCATGCTTGGAAGTCTGATCTGATCTATGGGTTTAGGGTGCATATGCCGCGGAAATCATTCTGGACGCCATGTAGGAAGGGATTGAAAACACTCCTGGGTTGCTTGTGTGAAGTAAAATAAATCAACGTTATCTCCCCCGGGGTTTTGAGCTCGTAAATCTTTTTTGGTTGGCCTAGAGATGTTCATAGATCTTGGTAAACCTTTGGCAAGCCATTTTAGATCGATTTAGAAGAAACTTGAATGTTGACTTTGATGATGTGTATTGCGGGGTGTTTCTAGACGGGGGCATGAGAATCCTCAATTTAATTATTGGAATATCATGTCTTTTTAACTTTCTCGGGTGTACTCCACTCCTTGAACCAGAGATAACTTGCTCCACCTCTTTGAAATTTGTATTTGTCTACCACGACGCAAGTTTCGAGCCCAGCGAGCTGACGATGCTTCTTTAATGTTAGTGTGGTTGACAAAACAAGTCTGCTCGAGTGCCAACTGAGGCCCGAGGCTCGAACAGCGACAGTTTCTCGACTTCGAAAGCTCTAGCTTGCTAGGAATGCATATTCCCGCGTGCCTAGATATCGCCTGTTACGGTGCCTGAGCAGTTTGAACCCTAACCCTACCCTAACCAACTTGAAATAAAAAGACCTTTGAAATAGCATCTAGAGCTCGAAAGTTTAGATGAAGTCATTTGAAGGCTTGATCCTCTTGAGAGTTTCCAAATAGAGTCAATTTGAGCAGTAGGAATCACAAACCGAGTCGAGCATTTCTTCCTGCTCGAGCGGGCTTGTGGACCACATTATTACCCCCCAAAGAATGGGAGTTTCGTTAAGACAAGTTAAGGGAGTTAGATCTTTATCTGTGATTTCATGACCCGGGTATGTGAAATCAATGTTATCAAGAAAACGGCGGGCGACATGTCGAGTGATTTTCTATGATTAACTGTATAGATCTGGGTCTCGTAATTCCCGGAGCTTCGAGTCAGGATCTCGCATGTGTGAGATCTTGAGGGGTAAGTGAGCTTGGTTATATATGGTCTACTATCCTGAGAAACCTTTGGCAAGTAACGATACAGCCCACGGGGGCCAATTGTCCCCAAATCCATTAATTAGATAGCACATTTGGACCACTCGCACAATTTCAGAGCCCAGTAAAACTAGGCTTACCCTCGGGATCTCCTCGACTCTGGGCCGGTTAGTCATAGGTCTGTGTGTTTCGCACTACAGGCAGCGCCTTTGTTCAATTAATCGTTATCCTGTAGCTGTCTGGTCTTTTGTTACTCCTGATTTAATGTGAGAAGTCTCAAGTATCATTACGGGGCTCATAACGATGCTCATGAAGTATCTTGTCCCAATGACTCAATTAAGATAAAAATGACGAACAAGATAAAACTAGTAAGTATCCATAAAGAGAGGTAATTGCTTACTGAAAATAAAGTCTGGGGATGAATTAAGTACCTGGCCTAATGGTTGCGTTGCAACGGTACTTAATTCATCCCCAGACTTTATTCTTTTGGCGAGTATCCTTGATGGATCATAGGCTATCACTCGCGCTTTTCATTGGCGTGAAATCTGTATTGGTTGGTTGGTTGATTAATAATCATTTAAGGATTATTTATATGCGTCGGCTTGGATAGTTACATTAGTTTAAGAGTAAAAGGTATTTTGAAGTTCGAAATATCAATGACTCCGGCTACTATCAATAGAAATCTTTCTGGCTTGGATAAAACTCGTCGTCGAGGTAGTTAGCGTACATTAACGGGTGCCTGGAAGATCTAGTACCTACTCGATCCTCGTCTGGATTGAATGCCTAATTTTTATACAGGAGACTTAGAGCTGTTGTGCTTTATTGAGGCAGTGCCGAATAAATGTCGTGTATCTTCATCGTTGGTGGTTGTGATATGCGGACCAGTCGCAGCGGGCCGCCTGGCTGTCATCTTATATGGTTAACCTTTGGAATAAGAAAGGTATACTGTATGACAACATGGTCGGCCTCCTTGGCCTCGACTGCACTACTACCTTCAAGGGAGTTCGACTGTAGAACATAGCCCTTCTCAGCTGCCGTGTGTGTAAGGCAGTTTAATCAAGAAAGCCTAGACGTACAGCCCCGCTTTTAAGAAAAAGAGTACTTCTGTTCATGTCGACATCACCATCGTGGATGACAACTACAAGCCGATTTGATTTTTGACTCCGAAAATGACTGGGTGAATAGTTTTAAGGGCGTAGAAGTACGACCATGAACAGCAGCCTAGCAAACTCCTGGGTGGTGTAAGGTATCTAAAATATGACGTGCATGTGATAGCTCTAGCCTGCCCTCAAAGTCGGCTTGTAAGTGGAGCAGTCTACTAAAGGAATCCTGTACGTTGTTATGGGGTGTACTGTAGGGATTAAACCTATAGGGGTAGTCAACTTTGGTCCTAGAGGCTGTTTGGCTGGCTTTAGTGATATAGGATTCTGCTTTGGAGCGGCTGTTATATTAGGCGGTTACAAGGCAGAGAGCCTTTAAATGAGACAGTAATTGGTATGTGTGAGTTGGAACAGAGAGCTGTACACGTGCAATTTTCTATCATGTCTTGTTGGCTTAAACGTAGCGAAAACTGTGTCATTTAGACCTGCCGGTGAGGTTGCCTTGGGGTGCTTGTTCCCCATATTAAATACCAGAAAGAAGTTAAGGCACATGCCGCGCACCACTTGTGGCCCTCCTCAATAGCACACGTCCAGCCGATAGCCATAATCAACAGTAGAAATGTCTGAGAACACACTCGACCGCACACTCTGTGCTGCTCGTCTAACGTCTTTCCAAGTGCGGGCCGCATTTCGCAGGTCACTAGAAAAATTGGCGCTATTTCGGGCCACCCGGGAATGCGGGCGATCTGATCGTGGAGGAGCTATGGGGCATTGTCTGGAACGCTCAAGAAGAGGTTGGGAGTACCGAAAAAAACCTCGCACACCGGCGTAGGCCTTCCTCGGGTTTGTTTGTTCATGACGAAGCAGAAGGAACAAACAACGCACGGACACTACGCAAGATAGGTCAATGTGTCTCTCCTGATTACGACTAACATAGGGCAAACCCTAGGGGAACGGATAAGCAAGCACTCAAATAGGGATTAGTCTTTCTTGCTGAGAGCTCGATACTCAAAAAAGCGTGCTGGCCACAATAGTTCATTAGGTCTTGACTGTCTAGACTTGGGACGCTCAAGGTTTGTGTCTATATAAAGTCTCAGTCTCAACCTCAAGAGCAAACCATGATCTATACACCGGCCACCCCACCAATGCTCCTGGCCTGCTTGTATGGGGAGCTGTTTTGGTTAACTAATTGAGTCTGCCCACAACGCACAGGCTAGGTGCGATTCATGGGTTAACATCCGCTAATCACGAATAGCTCTTTCTTACCAGGACATACAGTAGACCCCTCTTTACATCGGCCATCTTCCTCTCCGTAGATTGTCTGCGCCAGCCAACATGCATATACAACTCGCTCACCAGGGAGTCCGCTTAGCACCTTTATAATCTTCGATCTTCTCATAAGGTTCATAACGGCCTCTGCGATTTGAGTTACCGACGTCAACTCAAGAAGTATTTTAACTAAACTAAGAGCTCGGGTTTAGAGCCCAGTCTAACCGCGCTCGGTGGATTTTGTCTACAGACAGCAGACAGAACATTACCTCGAGTTAGGGAAGGTCCTCCACTTTACAGTTTGACCTCAAGGTTGCTTTAAGTTGCTCTCGAGATTAAGATGCAGCATTTTGCTAGGATGGACCTTATGAAAGGATTACATCTCATCATCACTGATCTCTAGAGCTTTTCTTTCCTCTACACTCTGAGAATAGCTCTCCACGTTCCTTTCCCCTTAGCACTTACCTTCGGTGCCATGAGTGAATAAAACGATAGAGCTATAAGTAAAAGACTTATAATGGGCTTCACCAGTCCCGCTCAATACTGGAGCTTGAAATCCAAGCAGTAGCCACCCAGTGATGGTTAAGCCTTTCGACTGAGACGTAGCTACGTAAGCTCTTGATAAGAAGTAATATTTTGTTGCTAGGCTGGGCCTAACATGAGATTACCTAGGCCTTAAATCGGCCAGGACGACAAAGCTTTTTCCCCCGTGGCAGCCTCTCAAAGGATAGCTAGGCGTGGATGGAATTGTACCTTATGGCTAATTCAGCGAGACAAGTTTGAGGGCTCTGTGGGCTTGTCAAACAGGAACTGAGTGTTGTTATAAGGCCTATGTAGACGTACATAACCTCCAAGTTGGTCGTATTGTCTAGTTGCACAAAGTCTTTGCAATATTCCTAGCCTTATGTCAGCTATAATATAGGCAGTTGACCTGAGGCTAAGGGTATTGTAAATCGTCTGTAACCTTACGCCTAACCAGCTGCCATAACGTATATTTCATGATGATTATTGTCCCGCTAACAGAGGAGACACAAACTCTCGTAGATGGGCCACATATATCCGTGAAATATCGTTTGAGAGCCTCTAATGGCAAATATATCGTCAAAAAGCTAGATGAGCGGCCTTGAGACGTATCAACCCAAGAATATCAGGCATGAGAATCAAGCTTAAGGCTGCCAATATAAATTCGTAGACAGAATAGTCTTTGTTTTTTTGCCTACTCTCTTCCTCACCAGTATGCTCTCTCTGGGAACAACTTATTATGCCTATTAATTTAGGAGTAAACTCATGGTGGGTCTTGAACCACGAAGACCACAATGGAAAGGGGGTGAAGAACTGCAGATCTCTGAGAGCCAAACTCTTTCATTTAGTACATATCCTTATCTTTGTATCTGGGTGGATTATGAATGATGGGGGGCTGTTTAGAGCTCCAAAGAAAATCTATTAACTCAGAACCATATATGAATATGGAAGGTATTGTCAGGAGGATTCCATGAGAGGGCACTAACCTGAACTTAGAGATCTTTTGCTAGATAAAGCGAGGGTATTGCCTTATAAAACTTCTTAACGTTTTGAAACGATAAGTTGTAAATTTAGCAAACTAGGCCCGATTCGATCGGTCAAGCAGCGAATCCAATTGTTCCAACTCCTAGAGATTGTTCTTGAAAGAAATGTTCGAGTGCAGAGAGATATCTATAGATCAACTCACGAGAACTCATGCGCTGAATATTGGAAGCTCGAGAGATATATGTGAGTGGGAGCGAAGTCAGATGTAATGCATTCTTCTTGACTACGACATCCATACGTACATGTAGCTCTCCATGATGTCATTGATGTGTGTTGGTTACCTACCGTCTAAATTGCCTTGCCACAAGTAAGTTGGGGTAGATCTTCCGGAAGTGGGCCAGATTGACAACTAGTGAACCAAGCGTCATAACGAACAATTAGACCAGCGCCGACGTCACAAGCCAGTGAAGTTTTCATCTAAAATGCGCTTATTAATAAAATTTGATGCAAACTGGTATTTATACGCATAGTGCACATGCAAGTACCGTACAGGTCCAAAAGGTCGGAGTTGTCTTCGCACAGATGTTTACGTTGATGAATTAGCTAGTCATTACTGTCTATATACAAGTACAAACAGGCACTAGAGATTCCAACTACAATATGATGTCCGAGTCTCTGTCTATAACTTATCTTATATGTGTTCCCTTCCAGCGACGGACACGCCCATTCAGGAACGGTCGTGGATGGACATCCGACTCACGAATTATGGTGTATGAGTTTAGCGCCCCATTTAGGAACACACTGTTATATCTGAAAGGTGCTCCAAGCTATATTACATTATTACGAGCTTCAGGGCACTGGAATATATCTATGTTTTATATAACTAAATGCCCTCTAGCAGACTTTATAATAGATGAGCGGCAAGTGACGAGAACTTGGAGGTATTCTACTACTGTCATTAAACAATAGATTGGAGATTATCAACCGGGTACGTTCACTGACCGCCAACTACGTTCAATGACTGCCAGCTAGGTTCAAGGACTGGCAGCTAGGTTCAATGAATTAGATCAATTATATAGCAAAGCTGGGGCGTACTTGAATGGGAAGCCGCGTTTGTGAAAGCTCCGGTATAGCATTCTGTTCCTGAATCGAATAGGCTACGTTCGTCACTGGGAGGGAACATATATATTTATCGAGAGAAAATACTTATAACTGAGAAGTCGAGGAAATCAATACTAGTGTCGTAGTGTTTATGGAGTCCCAATTTGGGACGTGATCTTAATTATAAGACCATTTTTAAAGATTATAGTTCTATTTAGCCAACGCAGTGAAGGAGACCGCAACTAGCTGGCTAGCCTCTAGTATTGCTTCTGTTTTGCTCTCCGATTCGGCGATTAATACTGTACTCGTAGGATATAATGCTTATATATGATGGTTAAAGTTAGTAAAACGCTATCTTGGGGTGTGCTATTGGGGTCAATCGGGGGTCGGTGTGCTTGGAGCTCTAGGAGGCAGTTTCTATTTGAGGCCTTCTTAAGGAGGCCAGAGAGAGCTGCCTTTGTGACCGCTGCAGCTTGAACTTTTGCGCAAAGAAGCTTGGTAATTGAACAGTACCTGAGGTATATCAGGGTCTGCTTTGCCGTACTGCGATGTATATAGATTGATGATGAATGGTACTACTTATAAGTCGGAAAGCGCAGCCATTTACTAGGGCTGCGCATTTATCCATGCTTCATCAGGCCTATATAAGTATGACTACGTTTCTCTACATATTTCACATGCCTAACGCTGCTCAATCGTTTCTCACTTGCTATTTTACAGCACGTACTGTACCTTTGATAGTCCTTAGAAAGTTTGAAGACGTCCAGCGAATTTAACTTTGTCGTTCGTAATTGCTGACAAATCAATGGAATCCTATCAAGAGGGTGTAATAAGTAAGTACTGAGAGCTCTAGATCTGGAGAGCTCGATCGATCGAATGAGGAACCTCGATCATCAACAGATGGCTTTTTACTCTGCCTCACCACAAATGATTTGAACAAACTAGTGAAATTAGTGCTCCAACTATGTATCTTCGCCTTGCGCTCACCGATGTCGATATGGCAGGACTTAAGTGGTATACAGGCCACTGATTTTGCACCCATTTGGTGATATCAGACTCTATATATCAGTTAACATTAGGCTTCTTATATAGTTGAAAAACAGGTGGTCGCGTGCTCACAGGTCCTCGACAAGCGCAGAAAGCACTGTCTTGTCTTATAATTGTGGGAGAAGTATGTAGATCCAAGCATCGATTGTCCATCGATTCTAAGGATGAATAGAATGATCTATAATTGATGTTGATCCTCTTTTGACTGTAGATATTGGTACAGTCGGTGGGCTAGAGGCCCTTTTATGTATCTGGTTTTCAAAAATATCTGTGAGTTGAGGCTACTGCAGTTACTCGGTGTGAAATATGCCATGCCTAAGGATATTATATTGTTAATACCAGTTGGATGGTTCTACAAACGTCAAGCTACGCTTGTAATAGAGTAAGGTTCGGTTTACAAGGGCCCGTTTGGCTGCTTTGGGGGTTTGAAGCTCCATTTAGTTAATCAAGGGCCCGTTAGATGAGCATGAGGCTGGGAAATCTTTGAGGGTTTGATTTTGATTGTTCGTGTTGAATATTTATGAGAGTTTGCCATGGGTTGTAAAAGTGAAACGGAGTTGGAAAGAACATAGGTAGGACCTACTTTTCAAAACTCTGTTTCAAAGCCGTAATAAAGTTACAAAGCTTTTGCAAAGCGAAGTTTCGAAGAAATGAAATGGAGTTGTTCGTCAAAACGCAGAATTTAACCAAAGCTCAGCCAAACAGCTCTAAGTAATGTCTAGACTATCCGGTTCAGATCTCAAACATCACTAACACATGGCCTGAGCCATTAACAGTGTGTGCACCGTCAAGATTCATTGCTACTGGTCTTATTTATTGTGATTTCTCCAGCTTCCGCTTAGGTTGAAGGCGGGAAAGAAGACTATTAGACATAGATCGACGATAGAGCATCTTTCAAGCGTGAAAGACTGTGGGGTGACTTGATGAGAGTAAAAAGACTGCCTTTTAATGCCATCGAGAAGGTTCCTTAAGACCGTGGCGATTACAGTCATTCCCATGCGCATAGTGGGTAACGAACTACCGGACAATTAACCTCAAGAGTTTGGCAGACAAGATAAAAGGGTTAGTGTACTGTTGTTTGGTCATTGAATGATTAACTGTTGCCTGTAAACCTATCTCAAACGATTTGGTTCCAGGGGTTGTTGGACTTTTTAATGGTTTTGGTGATGAAAACATTGGAGTTAGGGTTATCAGAATCAAGTATGGTTACTTCGGGTCACTTAGGGTTATTTAGGGTTATTTAGGGTTGGGAGAATAAAAACAACTACTCTAGTTGGCAGCTGCACAAGGAGTGTGAGTGAGCACGCCAAGCGCCAAGCGCTGGTCTAACCACAACCGCCCAATGGTGTGGCGGGATCTGCGCAATTTTTTCTGCTGCGCGTTTAGACCTGCTTTAGTAGGAATGAATAAAATTACGACATTCTGAGATCTGCCAAGTCACACTGCAATTACTATCATAGCTTAATTTGTAAGGTTTTCTAGCTCACCCAGGAGTCCTATTATGTATCAACAAGTCACACCAGCTCCCTAAACTTTGATGATGATATTGATCCCATTTATTTGGTATCCCAGTCGAAACACAACTTAAGTACCGACATCTAGCCACCTGTATGCATGCATGCGGCAACGTAGACTCACTATCGGTTCGAAGCTACACTCATTGGTTTGAAAGCGCTGTTCTGAACAGGCGGGGCAAGCCAGAGCAGCAGAGGACCGAATCAGCAAATGTGTACCCGCACCAAACAACCCGATCACAGGGACGCAATGGCTGAGACATGGTGCTGCCCATGGAATCAGATCATGTAAAACAGTTGTGTGAATTCTTGGGTTCGGTAAAATTATCATCCGGATATCCTCTGAGTAATTCCCTGAACACAGCGCGACTAATAGGAATGATTTCTTCTAGCTCAGCCGGCTTCAGAAGAGGGGTAGAGATATGCTGCGTCTTTCTCGCTTCTTTGCTAGGTTATAGAAAGGAGTATATAAGTACTGCATAGATGGTGTATTCCTCACTGAGCCTACAACATTTCTTTAGCAGAAACATTAGTGAAAATTCACAGATAACCAGCTAGCAGTACAGCGGCTTCTTCTATCAGCGCCTGTAAGCCGTAAAACTACATTAATCATTTGGAATGGTTTGTCGCTGGAGTTGATGTGGATATCCCTCATAGCCTCCTTTTGAGGGATAGCCCGAGATATGAGGAGGAAAGAGATCTCAAGACCTCCTGTTTCGCAAATTTGACCACAAAAACATTCACTGTATTTATATACATGGATTAGTAACAGCACGTAGAGTAGGTATAGGACGTAGATATGGCCAAAGCTAAGTTATACCCGTCCAATAGGTATTTGAGCTCAAGACTGCTATGTTTTAGGTAACGGCGTGATCTCTAAAGGAAAAACTAAAGTTCAAGGATCTAGGTATCTCAAGGTTCATGTACATACTACCTTGGAAGGTTCCGATGTATCCGAGTATCACTCCTTATACAGCCTATGGATATATATGGCCGTGTATACGTCTAGGACGTAAAGAAGAACTTGTTTCGACACAGGCACTTGAGATTTCAACTCGTTGCCCTTCTTTCAGGAATCTGTCGTCCGCTCGCCTTGCTATTAGGGTTCAATGTAAGTGTTTGAGCTCAAAATGTCTCTATTAAATCTTTGCAACAGAAAATCTCACGCATTCGAAAAGTATGGGAGTCTTAACGGACTATAACTCCACCCGCCCTGCTGCACTGACAGGTTTATTTCGAGGATCTTCAAACCAAGCATTTTTCGGTTCAGGCATATATTGAGCATCTAGGCTCCCCAGCCTGGAAGAGAGCTAGAGCGGGTTTCAATTTATGATTATAATAATCTTACCGAAAGGTAATTTAATCCCTCTAGTTCTAAGATAAAGATGAGATCGAGTCCCACAGTTTAAGTACAACTGAACGTGGCCCATGAGACACTAGTGACTCTAACGTGATCAAGGCCAACTTTCTAAAAGGATTCAAGTTAAGACTAGAGACGCCACTGAAATGCCCCAGTACAGCTGTACAGACGTGATCGGGTGAGCTCCCCTAAAGAGACGGGCTTCTAGAGCTCTTCGACAAGAACTCCTGGATAGATCCCTTCTATCAACTCAGATGTTTCGAAACTGAACTGGCTGGGAGAATCATCTATCTATAGCTGCATAAGCTAAGGACGCTCGTTTACCTCGTGGCGTACTACCTTGAGAGGTGGGTAAAGGCGGACTTCTATACGGGTTCGTTTATCGACGATAAATGCTCAGGAACTTAGTCCTCACAGTTCATGCAGTTAGTATCCTCTTTTCTCGATAAAATTGCATATCGATATATGTTCGGGAGTAGTGGAGATTCTTCTATGAATGGGGCTTTTGTATAGGCATGTTGCTGCGTGGCTGGTGTACATACTTCTGATCATCACAGAGAAAGCGGCCTATAGACGCACTTAGAAGGCACGCCGTTAGTGCTTATCAATAAGGATAATTACTACTTTAAACGCGGGCCTCCAAATTGGGAGTGTCTATCCTTTTGCTTGTATGTGGGGCTTGTCCTTTTATGCAGCTGCGCAGGTAATCACAACTTCAGTCTACTCTTGCAATTACTGTATGATATTATGATCCATAATTCGGTATATGGGTATCGTATAGAGTGCCTATTACACAGGGTAATTAGTGTCCCTGCAGAGCAGGAGAGGTTTTTATTGATAAAGAAGAGAGCCGGCTGAGAGCCTACCTATATTTTGGTCTAGACCTAGACCTGGGGTTATATATGGTGGGAGTTAACTTATGAATCTAATTTTTAAGGTCCGAGGTGTGATTTGGGTTCTTCAAAAGCTCTATACCACGTAATTCAGGTTAGTTCCTAGTCTGTTCGACCATCTCCGATGGATAGTCGGTTAGTCGAGAGCTGGTTCGATTCTACACAGAACGTCCGTCAAATAACTAGGTGGTTGATAAACGATTCAAGCCTCAGTCAGCTTGTTACGCGCCATTATAAGTCTGGCTTCTATTGAAAAGCATTCGGTAGACATATTACTTAGAATTTCCTTTGGAGAATCACAACCAAGAGAATTTCGATTTAACAGCTACCCAGACAGTTTCCACTACACCAAGACACAACCCTCAGAGAGACGAGATCTCTGAGCGGGGATGAGGTTTATCCTCAACTGAAGCAAGACAGTTCCCAATTTCCTGAGATGTTGGGCATGGCCAACCCTACCATAGTTTACGTTCCCAACGGAGTGCCTTCCGACTATTTGGACAAAGCTCAGGTGAAGCCGTATAAGATACCGTGTAATTCAGTTCAAAGATGGCCAGGGAGCTGTGGAGTGAGGTTAAGCCACATATCGAAGCTGTTCTCTGCGCAGGCTCGCCTCTTAGGTTAAGCTTAGTCTCTATCGTCCTTATAGAGCCTGCTACGCTCGCTTGGAACATGATGATTCTGACAGTAAGCTTCTTTGACGTTTGCCAGGCTTGAAGTTGTTTTTACAGCGATTTTTGTCTGTGAAAACAGCGCATTGGTTGTCTTTATTGTTCTGGAGCTGTTTAATCAGGGAATAGATACCCACACAGTCGTTTAGGTTCTGTTAGAATCGAATCCACTATATCAGCCAGATATGTCCCACCCGATACCAATCGTGGATAATATGGGGAGGGGGTGAGCAGTAAAGAAGGATCTACTGTACTTAGGTCCTAAAGTATAAACTCGAATATAGCACTAGGTGGGGAGGGGCGTGGGGGATACGTTTAGATGTAACCATATAATACCTAGGCTCTCCAACTTACGATAAATAACACACCGGACCTTTCGTAGGTTTTGTTCTACAGAATCTTGAGGGATCTTAGTAATATCCGTATCAAGATTATTTGAATGATCCATATTGCCATCAGGGTCAAGGGAATCGACTTGAATTGGCCTGAGTTATAACTCATCATGTGCAAGTAAAAAAGGGAAAAAAACATGTGTACTACTTGCTGTAGGTTAGTTATACACATACATGAGAGACAGCCTGAGACGGGTGAACTATATGAGGCCTACCATGATTTATATTCATGTTATTGGTAGATGAAGATCAAAGATTCTTGAGAACCTTCTGAGAGGCTCTTGATGTGGGATATCACTGCTTTCTAGGACTGCACTCCTGCAATGCAAATCCCTAGTGGTATTATGCTAAAGTTGTAAGTTAAATCTTTTCATTTCCAGTGTCAGGCCTGTCTGATGAATATGAAATGTAGAAGAGCATGACTATTGAAGCCATCCATTTAGATAAAGGTAAGCCTTGCTTATTCTTGTTTCCAATAGAAGCCGATTTACGAGCAGTCTTAATGTTTCGTCGGCAGATGAAGGAAAAGCATCCAAGCCAGACTGGTGCCTAGGGTTAGATTCGGTGTATGTGTAGAACAGTCACAAAAATGAGCCTTTATGGTACGGGCCCAATCCGGTACTAAAAATTAATCCATCTATTTCTCTGATAAATATCTAGCCCTCCTCGCGAAGGTGTGTCGTGCGTCGTGTCTAGCAAAGATACGGATTAGGTACTGCAACTAGACACTAAGATTCTTCTCGTCATCGAGAGTGGTTATACATGTTTCGTTTCTAGCGCTCGAGTGGGACTAGTGGGCTCTAATGAAGAAGATAGAATCGGTTCCAAAGAAAAGATGGATGTGATCGCGAGATCCGTGTCGATCTATTCGGGTGAGAGTTTGTGTGGGCAAGAGTTGAAATGGCTGTTGGGGGGGCTGCGGGCCCGAACGCCCTTACTTGACTTAATCCACGTTGCCCCTCCAATTTATTCACCCGCTACCCTTCATTCCTAACAGCTTGCGCAAACCTCCGAGCCCCGAAAATCTTTTATTTTTTTTTGCAACTTTTTATTTTCTTCATTTATATCACCATTACTTTACAACCCCTTTCTTGCGTTTGCACGATAGGTACACAGTATCTATCTCCATACCTCCATACCTCCATACCTCCTAGAACCGCTAAAAAGGTAAGCACCGGCCTGCACCTGCCACTTACCACCGCGTTTCTCTGACTTTTGTGTCCTATTTTTTTAGGTTGTCCTCTGGTGCTGCACTTAGAAGCCATAACACACCGCGGTCGTTCATGAGATGCCAGCACCAGAGAATATTCGGTCAAAGTTTACAGGCAATGTCTGTTTCTACACATTCATTGCTCGTTACCGGCAAGGAGTTGTTTTATGGCGTAACATAGAAACCGTAATACGCGAGAACGAGGTCGCCCAGGTTCGCGGAGATAGCTCAACAGCCAAATTAGTTTTACCAGGCAACTCAACACCACCGACGACAGATGCAGATGCTCGAGCGTGTAAGCGCTTTGCGGCGCGTCCCAAAGTGAGGATCGATGATATCATGAAGAAATTGCGACCTTCAGTTCCCACTGGGAAAGATGAACCTCAGTTGAAAATTGAGCTTAGAACGTTGAAACGGAAAGTTCCGTCCAAACGGGGATCCAGACCTAGATCGAATGGGACAGGTAATTCAAGTGAGACTTCAAACCCTGCATGATTCTCTGTCGTTATTTGATCACTGATCATTCCCTTTTCTTTTCTTTTTTTCCTACCAGATGAAAAGGATTCAGTCAATTCAAAACCAAATAATCGAGCTCAACGTCAATCGAGCAGATTGAATAATATGACATCAGTTCGCTGCAAATGCGAACTCACCATATATGAAAAGACAGATAGTTCGTCAACCGAGCAAACACCGCCTCCTCCACTTCTCTACAAATCAAGCGAGCTTTGCACGATCACTTACGACTCTGATGAATCTGCGGCCTTAGAGATGGACGACCATTTTTATATCAAAGCTAGCCAGCTTTATGTACAACCGAGTCGAGGTCCTATAAAACCCTGGGGATTGGCGGAGAGCTACAGTGCCCAGATTACTTTGAATGCGATAGACGTTGATGAAAAGTGGCCCCCCTTCCTTTCTGGCGAAAGACCGCAGGGCAGTAAGAAGTGGCGGGAACCTTTTTACGTTGTTTTGTACTGCACCCTTGCCTCTTTGCCGATGACTTCAGGTATTTCGCAGTACGATGTGTTTTTGAAGTTCGATTCCACTTCCAACGAGCGCTCGGGTTTAAGTCTCGAAGTAGACTATGGGTGGAGCCAAGTACAATCACAACGTAACGGACTTGATCACCAGTTGGCTAGGCTTCCGACACCTACCTTGGATAAGGAACAGTTTTCGTGCTCCAGACCGACATACAATGTTTTGACTATCTACTACTTTCGGGGCTCAGTAGATGACAAAGATTTACAAAGTCAATATGGGGCTCCAAATCCCAGAGACCAACACCTGTTCTCGATTACCGGATATACCTGTCCCATTTGCGACGGTAAAAAGTTTCACAACTTAAAATTTTTGCATTTACATCTAATTACTTTTCACGATCTATTTCATTTTCAGGTAAAATCAAGAGAGCAGACGAAAGGTTTGGACAGTATAATTGAGATCTCTGTGGATCTCTCCAAGGAACAATTGACTGCTAGAGCCAGTGACCATGTTCCTGATCATAGAGTATTTCGCTGGCAGAAGCCGACTACCAGATTTGATCTTGATGCTATGCTAAAGGGTGATTGGGCTTGGCTCAATGAGAAGAAAAGTGCTTCTTTAATCGGGAATTATCGCCGAGAGCCATTGCAATCAAGTAATGGAATTAGTGCTCCCGTGAGAAAAATCAATCTGTATGACGTTCAACCCCTACCAAAGATGAAAAGGCGAAAATATGTTGTTCCAGAGGCTAGAAACGGCGTGAAAGGCCTCGTATTTGTTCGGAACAAAAGTAAACGTTTTGTGCATCCCGGCGAGGAGCTCAGTGAGAGTGACGATGACGTGGACGAAGAATGGTTGAAGATGAAACATGGGGAGGTAAGCTCTAAAGACATTAACGTAATATTCTCATATTTCAGGAGGAATTTTTGCTAACATTCTCCTTAGACTGTTGAAGACTTCAGTGATGTAGTGGCAAATGAACGGAAGTTCATGGTGTTGTGGGATCGTTATCTTTATGAAGAGCGGTAAGATAATTTAGTGATAGTTCAATCGTTTTCAACTCAGTTATGAAATCTTGATGCTAATTGCGTTATCTTCGCCCAAATATAGTCCTAAAGGCAATATTCAAGTCCCACCAGTCTTGGTCCGCTTTGCTAGAGATATGGGGGAAGTTCTTAGAAGCTCAAATCTGCTTGTCGAGTTCTGGAAGCATTGTTTGAATCTCGTGCAGTATCGGGTTATTGATGCAGAATGTTTAAAAGTCTGTATGGCTATCGCGAAGGGCAATAACCCATGGTCTTCAGCTGGTATTTCTACTGTTGGGCTTGGACTTGCTGGCCCTATTGCATTAGAAAGTTCGCAAGGTGTCGTGCCACCATCGGAGGACCCGATGGACCTAGATGGTGAAACTCATGATGGAAAACCCTTTCTAAAAGAAACAGATCATAAGGTGGAAGCTCGAGATTCGGGATTTTGCACCTGCGGGAAGCCATATGAGAGATCTCAGATGGTCCTTTGTGTTGGTTCGGTAAGCGGATAGTAGCTTCTTATTTTACCCCTGAATTCATTATCACTCGGGTTTGGTTTTTGCGTCACTAACTTTGAAACTAGACTTGCGACAGGCGTTGGTTCCACAAATCCTGTTTTAACCTAGTGAATCTTCTTGACGAATGGAAATGTCCGAAATGCATTGAAGTAAGCGATAATAATGAGTAACTACAGTAACACCGGTTTCTGTAGGTCTCAACGCAGAAACCTCTGGACTTGTTTTTGGGTAACTATTGCAGTTGTACTGCTTGTTTTATGGCTCCTGCCATAGTATTGGAAATGTTAATGTTGGAATAATCCACACTTCTGTCTTGAGCTCGCTACCTCAACACTTCAGTTCATTCAGCTGCTGTGAAGCCTATCATATTGTTAGTCTGGCGTACAGTTTCATGCGCTCTATGTTTTGGAGTTCACATTCATATACCTGTAATCATCTGTTCATTTTTACCGTATTTCTTCCCTCCCTCCTTTTTTTTTGGCTGGTACGACTGTACAGTTTCCCTCATCTTTGTTCTGTCTCTCGGAACTCTATTTTCTTATTTTTATACATTTCTTATCCTGTTGATGAACCATTTATGTTGTTTGACAAGGCGCTATCAATTGTTTTACGGGGCTGGATGGGTTTTGGCAACTGTTACTGTGGAAATTAGATACTTAAGTGTTAACTCAACGGCCTGCCCAATACGTGGTAAGCGGGTTTATGAGTAAGTTTGAGAGATATGCAGCTGTACTACGAAATTAAGAGGTAGGCTTATTTTTCGCCGGTAGCTTCATTAGCCTCAAACATTACATAGATACATGTATGTTCAAGGCTCAAAGGATGCATATGTGCGCATGTACGCAGTTTCTAACGAAGTTAACATTAGGAAGCTCTAAAGATCCGTTCCACGGAGGCTTATCGACAGCGTTGGGTTGAGAAATATTGATAGATACACAGTAAGCCTTATAAAGGAGCCTGCCTCTATTTTATCAATATATAAAACATGGCCTAAGGACATCGTAGCGTACGCAGGTAATCAACTTTAGGGTTGTATTTAAAACCATGGTTAAGATTCCATGAGAAGGCTACATATGTGGCCCAGAAGACAAGTCGTATACGTAGGCTTTCCTGAAATCGTCCAGACTGATAGTTCGATGTTTGTACCTTGGTATGCGCCGTTCATAGTCTATAGTAAAAGTAGGAGCTGGCCTATATAGTTTATACGCTCGTTTGACTACTTCTAAGCCAACTAGTCAAGGCACTCATTCAAGACCCTACATTTACCGCTTGCCTCAAGCCGCAAAATACTTACAAAAAAGGGAACGGGGAGTGAGACTTAGCAAGTTAAGTTGAGCGAAATGAAAGTAAAGAGCGGAGGAAGAGAGATAGTCTTATGGTTACATGCAATTCGGAGGACTGTCCTCTACTCATACTAGAAATGATGCTCCAGCGATGATTGGGCTACGCGTGGCGGTGCCCATAATATTTCCATTGTGTATTTATCTCTTTGTATCGCTCTTTTATACTGCTTCACAAGAAGAGGAAGAGCGCTATATAGGCACACAGCTACAGTCTACGCTTCGGTGATCCCGCCTATCTCACTGACTTTGTATCGAAGCTTAGACATAATAGGGCAGCTTGCTTAAGTGGAGACTTACAGCCTTTTCTAGGACGATATTACATCTGCCCAACTGATAGACAGTTCAAAAACCGAGAATGGCGTTCTAAATAATAGTTATCATCTAGCTTAGGACTGTTTTATAAAATAGTATGATACTTAATCGAGTTATTGTCACCGGATCTATCGGGTGACCTTGTCACCGATTATGACTCTAACCTGGTCTTTCCCCTAGAATCGTATACTACCGTCCTATGAACATACGTGCCTGTTAGGATTTCATGGATCAATTAGTGAAAACACTGGGTTACGAGGAGTTGGATTAGTCAGAAAGATTCTATTGAGTTTTATCGGGTTCTGTTGATCGCAAGGGTATGAGTCACTTTGGATTTGTTATCTCTAGGATTTCCTTGGGTATATTAGAAGGTTTCGCCCTCGCTTCTGTTCACTTTCTCTTCTTTCCTCTGATACGCAACATCTTCTGTATCTACACTGTCTATTACTATATAATATCATTTCCTTTTCTTTACTCAAGATAACCACCGTGCTGCTGCTTCCCTTGTCCCGTTGACCCTTACCAACGCTAGAATCACTTCGGACCCCTATCGCAGGCTCCCTTACTGACCTCTATTATCTCTTTCATACCCTGCAGAATACTCGCTACTCGCACCCTTAAGATTACGTTACATCGTCATCTGCACCATACGACATGTTCACCCCAGATCCACCTACATGAGTCCCACTCAACAATATAGAAGAATTCAAGCAGCAGTATGAGGACGATACTGTTGCCTTATTTAAGTACATAGCCATCCTCGTACAACGTATCCACCACGAGAGGTATACTACTCGTACACAACTCGCCACCGCCTACGAATTTCATCGACAACCTCGAAGAGCAGCTAACTCAGCTCAACCTCGACCTCAATATCACTCGCACTGTTTCCGCCTCCACCGTCCCAGTCTCCATTGTCGCTGCTCTCTCAACTACTACCGTCTCTATCTTCAGGTCCGAAAACTTTCCAGACCCTGAAAAATTCGATGGTACCCATACCAAGCTCCCCGGATTCATCACTCAACTCCGAATAAAACTTGTGGTCAACAACGATTGATTCCGCAATGAGGCAGTAAAGATTATCTATACCGTAAGCTGTTTGGAAGGAAGGGCCCTTGATCAGGTCGTTCCATTCATTAACACTAACCCTACTGCCACTTTCTCCTCCGTCACTGCCTTTATCGCCCATCTAGAAGACTCGTTCTGAGATCCAGATCCCTGGGATACTACCCATCACCAACTCGTCACCCTGAAGCAAGGCAAAGGAGACTTTGCCATCTATTACTCACAGTTCCTCCATATCGTGGCATACCTAGACTATAATGAAGGTCGTCACGACATACTGGATGGACAGGCCTAACACTATAGAGGCATATTCGACTATGTTAATGACAATCGACAACTAGATTCTGAGTCGTAAGGCCGAGTAATCGGCCATCCGTAATACGATGGGACAATTCACTGCCCCCACTACTGCTGTACACCCATCCTATACCACCGGAGGTCTCGCTCCAATGGACCTCTCCACCCTCTAAACCCGTCCCGCTCAATACCCTGCCACCGAACAACGATACATCTTTGTCAATGGATAACGCAAGAATCCCACCACTGAAAAACAATGGCGAAGGAACAACAACCTCTGTATATACTGTGTCAACCCCGGCCATGCCTTCGCCAACTACCTCTCTGCCAATCACCCGCATGGGAACCAACCAGTCATGAGAGGCGCACTCCTCGCATCTGCTGATGCTGCTGCCGACCCCGCTGTCCCACTGATCGCTAGTTCCGCCTCCTCCGAATCGGGTTTTCAGTAGTCCCGAGCTTGATCAATGGGACCTGCCCGAGACCTTCTAATATTTCTTCTTTGTCTGCGTTCTCTATCTCTGGCTTCTCAGTATCGTCTATGGAGGATAAATTGAGTGGGGATTATTTTGTTGTTTCTCGTAAAATTGTTAACAATAAAATACCCATTCAAACCCACGCATTAATTAATACCGGTTGCTATGGGTTAGCATTCATTGAAGAAACATTCGCGCGACATAACAACCTCCTATTCCTCCCTCTCAAATCACCTCGCACTCTTGAAGGTATCGATGGGCGGCCCATATCCTCCGGACAGATCACCCACCTGTGTTACCTGCCGCTGTCAATCAACTTGCACCACGAAACTATCTCCTTCTTCATCACTAAGCTCGGTTTCTAACCACTCGTACTCAAGATCTCTTGGCTTCAACTACACGAAGCCACACTACAGTTTAAAGACGATAGCATACTGTTCGACTCTGAATACTGCAAGCAAGCGCAAGCGCAACTCCTCCGCAAAACCCATTCGTATTAAAAGAATTGCACCACCACCCCGCTTCATCAACAAGCTCGCATATTACCCAGTGTGCAACTCCTTCGTCTTCGGAAACGTTAAATGCTCGGAGTGCTTAGCGCGTCTGGCACCGCCAGTGTATACCACTCGAGCCCGGCTCCGCACCAAGAGCACCTACCCTTCCGGCACCGCCAGGAGATATGGCTCACGTCCAGAGGGCACTCACCAATACTCTGCTTGCCTGAGCTGCCATGACATTATCTCCCCCTCCGGAGACACTAGGATGGAGTGAATCCTCCCACAGCACCAATGAAACTTTTGCTTCTTTTAATTAGATCAGTAATAATACGCTAGCACTTTCCAATACTCCCACAGTTATCTTGAATGCTCTTACAGAATGACGAATCCTCTCGCGGCATGGAGATTTTTCTCATGGCACCACAAATGCTCCCACGAATGCCCAAGTGAATGCTCATCCAAGTACTCCCGTGAGTACTCCTATAGCACTCACTAATGCTCACAGACATGAGATATTCGTCATATGCACTCAAGATGAGGTAACTCTTACCCTGCCCCCTTTGTATCTATAATGTATTATCGCTAAGTTTTCTAACATTGGAACGGTTTGATTGGCTGCTGAGTGCAGGGATGTTGATTAGTCAGCACGACACATCAAAGTACTGAGCACTCACGAGAGGAGGAGGATGGGGCCGAAGGCCCCTCATGATTGTAGAGGGAGAATTAAATTTTATTTGATATCCATAATTCAACGTACAACTCGAGGTTGCGAGTTGGCACACCCCTAGTATTGATGTACCGTTGTCAAAGGATAGGAAGTCACCAGTTCCTCAAATGATATCTAATGTGGGTATCCTCAATCATGTTGTATGGTCAGTCGCGGGATACTGATATGAATACTGTCCTGTATACTGATAACGACTAGCCAATCTTTGATGGAGGTATATGTTTCTGTCGATTCGTGAAAGGCATAATTAGCCTTGAGGTCGAGGCCATGGTACGGCTTGTCTGAAAAGCTCAATATCTATTCACAAGCAGCAAACAAGGACTGGCATTGCCCTTCTGTAGCGAGCTTGCTGGATAGCCAGACTGAGATACTGATCGGCCAAAACTTTGCCTCCTTCTTCCAATTCGTATGCATAGCAGAACGACACAAATTTTGAATTAGAGAGTCCAATTGAGTCTAACATTTTCAGAGCACTCACGAATGCCCTCACGGCTTTGCAAGTATTCAACTAAATTCATTCCATGTACGCAAGTCTATCCTAGTATTTACCAACCATTTACCAGTCTCCACCTCAAACAAATAGGCAATTTCAAATATACTCCGAATATTAACGACCCATATCCTTTTCTGCCTCTTACCACAAACCTTCAGGAGATTATGTGAGCTATCAGTGATACCACGATCCTTTGCCTCGAGTAGCTCCATTATACATAGTCTATTTGTTCACCACCCACTGTCCCACAGCTTGAATAAAGCCTTCACACGTCCTGGTAAGCGTCCCCGAAATACTCTCCACTCCTCTGAAGATGCTACCGACATCCATACCCAATCCTTTCTTATTTATCCTTTCCCAAAAGTTGCATTTCCCGTACACCTAAGATTGTGAATCTCGCACACCTCAGGTCTTTGGAAGATTGCTATCGGAACCTGCAAACATGTGAACATTTCCATCCGGCGCTCTAAAATACTCTCAGAGATTCCGGCAAAGCTTTGAGAGCATCCCGCAACCTCTGCATACTCCTTTATCAGACGATATAATGTGGTATGGCTTATTTGCAGTCCATCCACAATATTGAAAAGTCTTTCCGATTTCGCGGAGGGGTTGCAAATATGCATTGGAGGCAACCCTACTTCCACTATGGATCATTCATTTGGAGTTTTTTTCCGGTCTTCGATTTTAAAAATCTCAAGTAACCCCTTCAGGTTATCTGGATGGCTCCAAAGGATGTCGTCAGTGCTCTCAGAACCTCCAACAATATCTTTCAAATTCAGCATTCGAATCTCTAACGCCCCCTATAATTCAGTATCTGCTTTGCAGTATCGACCTTGTTGGATGCTCTGTATGCCTCTTTTATCTGATGTATATAGGCGAGTTCACTGATATCGGTGGAGTACTAGAGAATGCTCCCAAAGCGCTCAACATGTTCCCGATAGTGCGATAACATGTGCAATTTGATGAAGTTGAAGTGAGACCTTTCTTGTATCCCGCGAATGTCCTCTAAACCTCGCTCAACACTCCAGGAGCCTGGTGCATTTAAGGATTTTGTTCGATTTCTCGCATCCTTAACCGTCCTCCTGTATGCCTGGAATTCTAAAAGGATATCCTTGTACTTATGGAAATCCTCGAGATAGCTCTCCATATAATTCAGTCTTCTCGTCGTATGCCTCCCATACTACACCATTAAGTAGAAGTCGATTAAGCCTCGTACACATTTTAATGCCTTTACAAAGTCACCCCTGAGAGCCACCGCTGGGTTTCTCAAAGCAGCCATGAGTGTTCCAAAATGACCTGCGCCAGATTTCCCATCTCCTTCCCTTGCAATTGGGTTCTGGCACGATATGCCTCATTCAGTACTGCCAGTCCAGGGTAAGGCGCAATCGAGGCCCAAGCCTTGTCAAATTCCTCCAACCAATTGTGCTTCTTCCAGAAAGTCTAAACCCACTCCATCATTTGCTTCAACATCAATAGATAGACATTGTACAGAATATCCAGTTTATTGAGATCATATGAATTAGCCCTCGGGATACCCCAGAAAGCATTAAAAAGTGTCTTCATTGATCTCGCAACAAGGTATTCCACCGATCTCAGGTTTTCCAAGTTCTCCCTGAATAGCTTTCCCCTCTACCGGTAATCCTAGTGATTGCGAGTAGGGCTCCGGCGAGTGCTCCCAAGACTGTGGAATTCCACCTAGCCATTTGACTCGATGTCATAAAGTGGAATTAGCGAGTGAGTTATTCATGAGCTTAGGTGGGACTGGCAGTAGCTCTAGGAGAATTAATGAATGGCCGGTGGTCTTGCTCCGGACCGTTGACTTGATGTTACCGATGGTAAGGTAGATTAGGCAGGCTTTCTTGTCCTCACTAAGATTTGTCAAATGTATGACATCTAACGCGTATATAATTGGCACCACAGTCGACCTCTCCTGTAATGTATTCTGTCCAGAAAGCATTAGCGACTGCTCATAGAGCACTTGTGAGGCTTACCGGTCCTGTGTCTCCCACCACCAATCTCCTGTATGTATTTCCCGGTACGATCTGTCGCCCGATTCATTATTGTCTACCACTGACGGGTACACCAATGACTCCCGAAAGGCCCGTTGGCCTAAAAGATATCGCACAATTACCATTGGATTTCAGTAATAGTAAGGGGTATTCACTCTCCAAATATCCAACTCTGAATGATGACAGCTCGCCTTTCCCAATATGGAATTCATTTCCTCCAATCTCTTTATAAAACCTCACCCAGTACTGTAGTAGCTTTCGCCACTGTTTGACGGAGCATATAGAAAGAAATTGTCGATATTTTCTTGTTAGGCCTTCGACAGTATGAAATAACATGCCATTCTAAACTCGTATGCTTACTTGAATGGGTGCTATGGGTATCGGAGAAGGTTTTGTGAGCATTCGTCGTAGTCCTCCGAGCGGTATAGACGCTGCCCACCACTCTTGTAAATTGTTGTCGCTGCCTCATGCCTATTTGCATCTCCATCTGCCTCTTCCATCATAAAATATGATTCGGATTCCAGATCTGAATTATTATCGGTATGTTAGTAATGATAATTGATACTGTTGCTCTCCGAACTATTCGAGTCGTCATAGGCATTTGAATAGGAATCGTGAATGCCTTCTGGGCTGTCGTGAGTGTCATCGGGTATCTCTTGATCGCGTTCTAGGAGTAAAAACTGGTTTTCCAGCCATTCATCTGCTTCAAATGGATGTGTAGTTCGAAGATGTTTATCAAAGTTCGCGGAGGAGCTGTACCACTTGCTGCAAAAAGGGCAAAACAATTTCATTGAAGTTTCACGATGCTACCAAAGTACTCTCGAGTGCTCTGAACATTTGTTTTCTGGCAAGGCCAAGGAGGCTCTTTCCTGTAGGTGCTGCTGCACAGTGTTCGAATGATTTGATTTGGCAGCCAACGAGGCTCTCATCTGTACCTCGTCGGCAAAGCTGACTTTCAATACGAGTCTGATGTCTTACATCAACCCAATACAAACACAAACACCAACATGAAGAAACACCCACCATCCCAATCAGGTGGCCAGTTATGCTAGATTATATCGCCTCGAGTATTTGCACTCTCTCCCTGAGCACTCGCGGAGTCTCTTGAGATCGAGACAGTATTCTCAGCGCCAAATTCAACACTAATATCGACTATGAGATCAAAGAATACATTCTCTCTGAATCAACTTCCTAGAGGACAGAGCACCAATACCAAGAAGAATACAAATACCAACCCCAACACCAGAATATTATTGATGTCACCATTGGTACTGCCCGAGCATCCCCGAGTGTGCCTGGAGTATTTAGATTATCAACATCATATATTGAAGCAAACATTGAGTACGAGCATCCTCGAGTGCTTCTAGAGCATTCATAGGTGCTTTCGGAATCATGATGAGCTCAAGAAAAAAGCTGATCGTACTCGGTATAAAAACACCCCGCCCTTCCTTCAAGTTCGTGAGAAGTTCCTAATCAGTTTCAAGTTCTCTTCCACCTATCACTTCAAGTTCTCAATTGCTTTCAACATTAGCTGTTGCAATCTTATCCTTCAAGTTCCTCCATTTTCAAGCGATTCAACCTTTGCAATCTTTATAAATAAGATGGTATTTCTCCCTCCTAATCCAATTAATATCAGAATCATACTCACCACAGTGATACATTAAAATTATCAAACTCCAAACACCACTCAGAGCACTTCCGGTAGCTCCAATAACACAAATAAACTTTCCAATAAGAAGTACTTGCGTCACATAGACGAGGACAATAAGAAAAGATCCAACGAGAAACCAAGAAATACAAATCATCCTGAAAACATAAGAAACACCTAAGTTCATCTGGTCGCAAATCGTCTGGCAAAACTGTCAAGCCTATTCCAGAGAAAATACAAGAAACACTCCCGAGGCAGTCGTCAGTGCTTTCCGGGTTCACCCCTATCAAAAAGAGCTGAAAGCAAAACCCCCTACCTTCACCAATCCGGACTGAACTCCGGACTCCACCAAATACTAACCTAGCTCCATTGGACACTAAAAGGACTTTCCCGAGTAACTAGGGAGCAACCCTAACTCATTCTGAATCATTTCCCAACTTTGGTTCCGAACTCTCTGAACCATACATAAGTGACGATCAACACACAGCAAGAAGTCCAGCAAGAGGCCCACTAGCAGCAGTGTCCACTACTTCCTGAGACACACCAGTGCTTCACCAAACCTTCTTGTACGGATGACCATACTTAGGCTTAGTGCTACCCCTCCACCAACCTCTTCTAACGGCAGCTATGTATTTCGGCTAGGTGATAAACTGGAACGAGGAAAAGAGGTATTGTGCAGTGGAATTAGGATTTGTAATGGGGATTTCTGTTATGTTCTTTCAGTTTCTGTTACGCGGAGGTATTAGTCATTATTGGATTATGGTTGGATATATAAGGGGGCGTTGTCTTGTGCTTTTACCTGTTTTCTCTTTTTCCTTCTTTCTTTACGCAACCTCTGCATTCTACCCGCTCGCCTCTGGCTCGCGGTAGGATTTCTTCCCCCCGAGATGGAGTTATACTGATTCTCGAATTGCTTCGGTCCCTGAACTTCCCTCGCTCGACCCCCCCATTCTTTGCTCGTTCGGTGCCCTTACGGGTCGCGTCCACCGTTCACCCCTCGCCAAACCAGCGGCTACTCTCGAAAGCCGCCTTCGCCCCTCCTTATTTTCACTCATCGCACGAGTGATCCCACACGTCGGGTACGCACACTGTCAGTAATCTCCAGTCAGCGAGAACCTACTGCCAAAGCGCTCGACAGCCCGCGAAGTTAGCGACCTCTCGGTCGCAAAACTATCGTCAAATTTTTTACCCGAGGTCCCGTGACCTTACCCCTCTTTATCGGCCTTAACCAGGCCACCCACTTTTACCCGAGGCGGCCCGCTCCCCTCACCCCAACCCAACCGGTCTCCGAAACCACCCTCAACACAACACGGTCGGCACTTTCGATTGCGACCCCCACACATACTGAGCCTTCGGCTCAACCCTTTTTGCATGTCCCCTCCAGAGGACACTACTTCAAATACGACTCGGGCACAGTCTTTAGCCGTTGCTCCAGGGACCGACGACCCCACCCATTCTGACTTGACCTACCGGTCACCACTCCTCAATTCCTCGCTGCTTGACAACCAGATGCCCGAGGACCCACTCTTACACCACCCCCCTCGCTTCCACCCTGACGCTGTTGCGGTTGGCTTCTCCTGCCTTCGTGCGTGTGGTTTCCCAGTCCTGTTAAGATTTGTCCACAGATATGACATCGGGAACGTTGGTAATGATATCGTTTCGATTGAACACTACGTTTAGGATTGTGCTCGCTTATGTAGTTGACGGAGAAGTTTGGGGTTCATTCTTACTACGGGGAGGTTTCTTTGTTGTCGCTTAGATTCTGCTTACCTGTACCACCTGTTATTTGCGCCCTCTTCGTGCGTCATTTACTTTTACTTATGTACGTAGTTCTCGTAGCTGCGGTAGTTAGTTTTGTATTTTGTTTTTGCTTTCGGGTTAGTCGGTGGAGGTTGTAGTCGGGTAGTTAGGTGTGCGATAAGCTTCGGCTTCTAAGCAATATAAGTTTCTTCTTCTTCTTCTTCTGCATTCTACTTGCTCGCTAAGGCTCGCAAAAACTCCCTGATAACAAACTTCGCTTTAAAAACATCTTATTTTACTCCTCTTGGTTTACCCTGGTATACCATACCAGGCTGAGCCACTTCGTCCCCGATCGTACGGTCGCGTTTTGTTGTTTCAAGCGAAATAAACATACGAAAACTGACTACTAGCGAAGAATTCTCCAGCCTTGACCTCCCGAAAGGAAGGAAAAGAAACCTATCCGAAACATCACTCCACGCCGCCCGAAGAACCGGACATTCAATCATGTCTCAGCAAGCTTCACTCCAGTCCTTCTTCACTCAATCCTCTCAGCAAGGGACAGCCCCCTCACAGATCAGGAACACCCAGGTTCCCAACCCAACCCCATCCAGAACACAGGAACAGGAATTCTCCTCGACCTTTGCAAAAGAATCTGACTATAACGATCCTTATCAACCGAGCGTTGACTACCTCTATCCGAGTATTGTCCCCCAAGACACCCACACCCAGACAGACCTAAACTATATCACCTGGGCCATCAGACATGCAACCAGCCAGATCTGTCCACCCTCCGACAGGATCGAAATCCTCGAAGAGCAAACAACTACACTCCGGAGAACAGTGGATACATTGAAACACCAAATTGAGGCCCAGACAAACATGATCACCAACATGCATTCGGCGATTCACGCCCTCCTCAATAAACAACCACAACCGCAGCAACCGCAACAACAACAGCAGCAACAACAACAACAGCAGCAACACCAACAACCACAACAACCGCAACAGAGAAAGAGAACGGCCCCTCCAGCGGTTCCCCAAACAATCCCCCAAGCAGCGCCACAGGCAGCTCCTCAGGCCCCCCCACCTGCACCTCCCCAACAAGCCCCACCCCGTGGATGGAAGGCAGGCACCTGGGCCGCCGTGGCCTCGGCACCCGGTCCTGCCCTAGGAAACTTCCAGGTTGTCGAGAGAAGAAAGAAGCCCGCAAAGCCAAAAGCGGACCCTCTCTTCAAACCAGAATATACCAAAATCAACAGAGAAATCATTGTTGAAACCACTGCCCCATCCGATGTCAATCCCTCCGAAATCAGGACCCTAGTCAATGCAAGAATTCAGGACGAATCCTGCCACTTCATTTCAGCAAGGAGAACACCCAAGGATAACTTCATCCTGGAAACCAAGTTTATCACCCCAGCAACAAAGGCAATGGAATACGCCAAAGAAATTGAGGAGGCTCTCCTCACCCTACAAGTACCGGTCGCCATCATCCGCACAAACTCCAAATGGTCAAAATTTCTTATCCACGGAATCCCTACTACGATCGGAGAAGGCGTCGAGGCAGGACAACTGGTAGCATCCGAAATTAGAAGCAACTATGGAGAGAACTTCCAACTTGCCCAGGTTCCCCGCTGGATCTCCAGAGCAGAGACTCGAATGGAGAAAACCCACTCATCAATGGTCATCGCGCTCCCAGGACAAGTTACAATGGAAACACTAGGAGTTAAGTTCCTATCCCTCTTTAACCGAAGCTGCCACAACGAGGCCTTCCTCCCAACCTTCCCAGACACCCAGTGCTTGAAGTGCCTCGAATACGGTCACCGCCAGGAGAAATGCAAAAACAATGGGAGATGCGGTCACTGTGCCGGAGATCATCTCACCAGCTTCCACCCATGCAATCAATGCCAGGGAGGATATAGATGCACCCACACCTCAATCAGATGTCTGAACTGTAAAGGAATCCATAAGGCCTCCGACCCAGCATGCCCCGAAAGAGTCAAACGCCGATTCCTCAACAAAGGAAAGGAAAACGCCCCACCCGCTCAAGACCCATCGGCCGCACCCGTCCAAGAGTTGCTTCCGATAGTTCAAGTACCAGCCACCGCCCCAGTCGGAGCCATACCCGTTCCCGAAGACGACCAACACATGACAAATAATGCTTATGCCTCGAACCACCGTGCTCGCACACCAACTCAATTGTGCACGGAGCGAACTTATTACCAAAGCGGCGGTAGAAGAAGCGGAAACAGACTCTAGTATTTATTTTTTATTATTACAAGAACCATGGACCTCAGCAGAGGGATACCCACCAGAATCAAATCTCTTTTATATTTTTACAGCCAGCAACACCAATACAAAATGTGCAACATACGTCCACAAACATGCCAACCTCAAACCAAAACACCACTACACACACGATAATTTCATAGTATCGATTACGGTAGAAATCCAGAACAAGAAAACCCAAATCCTAAATATATACTCCCCAGGCCGAAGTGGCCCCTTTGCCCAAATAGCAAAAACAATCCAAACCCTCGACAACTGTCTAGTAATGGGAGACTTCAACTGCCATCATCAAATGTGGTACGGAGTAACATCACATGAATACAGAAACAACATCCGAGCAGACCGCGCCAACGGTGCACGGCTAAAACAATGGATAACTCGACAGAAATTGACCCTCCTGAATGAACCAGGCGTCTTTACGCACTTCCCCAGAGACAGAGGAAAAAGGCCTACAATTATCGACCTTACATTTGTAAAAGGCCCAACTCTCGACCACAACCTACGATGGAGCACTGAACCCTATGGAGCGGGCTCAGACCACGGGAGAACCTCCGTTCACTTACACTTGGAAAAACCACCATTCGTACCAAGACGAATGTGGCGACAAACAGACTGGAAGCTCTTGGAGAACAATATGTCAAACATTTCTCTCCCTGCAGAGGCATGGGAAACCAAGGAACATACGGAACAAACTGTCGACTTCTTCCTAGAACTGGTCAGGGCAACAATCAGTATAGTAACACCACTCTCGAAGGAAGGAGTAAGAGCCAACTCCTGGTGGTCAGAGGAAATGAAACAAATGAAGGCAAGGGTAAACGCGGCAGAAAGGAAGGCGAGAAATACAAAGAAACCCAACCACGCGGAGGAGCACCGGAAGGCATGCAGAGAATGGACAGTCATGATCCGGAAAGCAAAAGCGGACCAGCGGGAAAAGACGATGAACGAGGCGAAAGGTAGTGAGGTCTGGAGAATCCTAAATGCAGGAAGGAGAAGAGACACAATCATACCAAAAATACAGGGTGAAGAAACGTTTGCGGGGAAGTGTCAAGCTTTAAGAGCCCAACTTTTCCCCTCAAAATGGACGTCCCCCGACCATCCCCCCCTAAACATTAGGCCCCCCTCTTTTGACCTTAGCAACACCTTCGACATAGTCACCCCCGAAGAACTTAATAAAGCAATCGACTCCTGTCCAGCGCACTCGGCGACCGGCCTGGACGGCATCCCCTATACCTTTATCAAAGCAATAGTGAGAGCAAACACAACTCTAATTCAAGACATGTTCTCTGCCATGCTCCGGCACGGGGTACACCCAGCGGAATGGAAAATAGCTAAGTGCATCCCGATCCCGAAACCCGGCAAAGCAAACTATCATGAAGCAAAAGCCTACCGGCCCATTTCCCTTCTACAATGCTTCAGCAAAATTCTGGAGAAGATAGTGGCTCAGAGACTCTGCACCGCTGGAGAAATCCTAGGCACACTCTCAGTGAATCAATTTGGAGGAAGACCAACCATCTCGGCAATCGACGCCCTCCTGAGAACCTTAACACCAATACAACAAAACTTACTACTGAAAAACAGTACCGGAATCGCTCGGCGAGACAGACCAGCGATCCTAACCAACGATATCCAAGGAGCATTTAACTGCGTCGACCACCTACTCCTCGCGGAAATCATGTACCAACAAAAATTCCCTACCTACTTAACATAATGGTGCAAGGAATTCAATACCGGCAGAAAACTACAGTTTCAATTTAACCATGAGCTAGAGGAACCACAGCCCTATGATTCTGGAGTGCCGCAAGGTAGCCCCATGTCCCCGGTACTATTCATGATCTATGCTGGAGTAATCCTGGACCCAACAAGTAGCCCGAAAGAGATGGACACCATATATATCGATGATGATGCGCTGGTGCAAATATCTAAAACACCAGGCTTCACAATCAAGAGAATGGAGGAACGAATGAGAGAGAGACTAATAAAAGCTGAGCCACTCCAAATTAAGTATGACCCGGATAAATCCGACCTGATCTTCTTCCGGCCCACCACATCATCCATACAACAACCACGACCTCCGGTCAAAATTAACAATACCAACATATACCCCAAGGAGAGGCTGAAATATGTAGGAGTCTGGATAGATCCGACCCTCTCCTTCCGGCCCCACATCGAAGCAGCGATCACAAAAGGCCTTAAAGCCCTCCACCAGATTCGATACACCGCTCGCATGCCAGGAATAACGGTTAAAACAATCCATCACATCATAACACAAGGCTTCCTCCTAAGTCTACTCTACGGATCCGAGGCTTGGTGGACTGGCGCAGACCACATTATAAGATCCCTCGAACCACTATATAATGAAGCGGCCCGAATCATCACCGGCCTACCACGATGGACCAAAAGAACTAAACTCCTCCGAGAAGCAGGCCTACCCCCCTTAGAACATCTCCTGACATATCGCTCAAGAAAGTACGGAACTAGAATACTCTGCACCGACGCAACCCACCCCAACAATGAATCCCTGATCGAGCTCCTCCCATACAGAGAAGCAAATATCAAAGGAACAGGCTTACACCGAATCGCCTCCCTACTACTCCCATACCAGACCCCCGGAAATGCGAGAGATAAGTGGAACCAAAATAAACTACTACGCGACCACCTGCTGGAAGAATGGAATACACAACCAATACCGAACTACCACCATCGGGGGGAATTCCGCCCCCCCTCCTAAGATTGCGAAACTCACCCTTACGGAAGCAAAAAAAGTATTTCGAATCCGGTGCCAAACCACCCGAATCGACAAACACGCAGTACACACAGACCCCGAACTATGCCAGTGTGGTATGGAAAACTCAGCGAAACATATACTTATGGAATGCCCAGCGTGGGCTCGAATCCGCACCCCTCTGATAGAAAAGATCCCCGGAGCGATGAGCTGGGAAAACTGGATGTTTACAAACCTGAGAACGGACCTCATCCTACAATTTGCGAAACAATCTCAACTCTCGAAATGGTACGAGTCGGCGGAGGCGGAGGCGGACCTGGAAGAGGGGATGGAAGAAAATGATTAGGGACGGGATTAGGAAGGGCAGTTTCCTTTTACTCTTTAAATTTGTTTTTTATTTTCTGTTTTGATGGATCCAGCGCTCGAGTCCGCTGAGATATGTTATTTCTCCTTGTCGTTGGGCCTTCTGGTCGAAGTGTTGTCCTGGAATTTCCTCGTTATTGTTCGTGCTCGCTTGTGCTTGTTTTGTTCTTGTTCTTGTTCGTTTGCGTTTGCGTTTGTTGTTTTCTTTTCTTTCTTTCTTTTGTTCGGTTCGGTTCGTGTCTTAGGCGGTTGGGTCGGCATGCAATAAGTCTTGTACTTCGAAGCAATATAAGTTTCTTCTTCTTCTTCTTCTTCTTCTGCATTCTACTCGCTCGCCTCTGGCTCGCGATAGGATTTCTTTCCCCCGAGATGGAGTTATACTGATTCTCGAATTGCTTCGGTCCCTGAACTTCCCTCGCTCGACCCCTCCATTCTTTGCTCGTTCGGTGCCCTCAGGGGTCGCGTCCACCGTTCACCCCTCGCCAAAATAACGGCTACTCTCGAAAGCCGTCTTTGCCCCTCCTTATTTTCACTCATCGCACGAGTGATCCCACACGTCGGGTACGCACACTGTCAGTAATCTCCAGTCAGCGAGAACCTACTGCCAAAGCGCTCGACAGCCAGCGAAGTTAGCGACCTCTCGGTCGCGAAACTATCGTCAAATTTTTACCCGAGGTCCCGTGACCTTACCCCTCTTTATCGGCCTTAACCAGGCAACCCTTTTTACCCGAGGCGGCCCGCTCCCCTCACCACAACCCAACCGGTCTCCGAGACCACCCTCAACACAACACGGTCGGCGCTTTCGATTGCGACCCCCATACATACTGAGCCTTCGGCTCAACCCTTTTTGCATGTCCCCTCCAGAGGACACCACTACAAACACGACTCAGGCACAGTCTTTAGCCGTTGCTCCAGGGACCGACGACCCCACCCACTCCTTACTTGACCAACCGGTCACCACTCCTCAATTCCTCGCTGCCTGACAACCAGAAGCTCGAGGACCCACATTCGACCCACCCCCCCTCGCTTTCACACCTGACGCTGTTGCGGTTGGCCTCTCCTGCCTTCGTGCGCGTGGTTTCCCAGTCCTGTTAAGGTTCGTCCAGAGATATGACACCGGGAACGTTGGTAATGATATCGTTTCGATTGAACACTACGTTTAGGATTGTGCTCGCTAATGCAGTTGACGGAGAAGTTTGGGGTTCTTACTTATTTACTACGGGAAGGTTTCTTTGTTGTCGCTTAGATTCTGCTTACCTGTACCACTTGTTATTCGCGCCCTCTTCATGCGCTGTTTTTCTCTTTTTATATACGTAGTTCTCGTAGCTGCGGTAGTTAGTTTTTGTAATTTGTTTTTGTTTTCAGGTTAGTCGGTGGAGGTTGTAGTCGGGTAGTTAGGTGTGCGATAAGCTTCGGCTTCTAAGCAATATAAGTTTCTTCTTCTTCTTCTTCTTCTTCTGTATTCTACTCTACGAATATTATTCTGGTTCCACGGTACGTCAGAGGGTTCAGTTGGGTTGTTAGACCAAACAGAGCTGCCCCATAGTCCATAGTCTTGAATACCCTCTACTACGTCTTCGTCTCGGTTGTATTCCTTGGCACTATAGTCCATCGTCCATAGACCCACGTTATACGTAGGTTACGTCCTCAATTGCCAACCAATACAACACCATAGTCTACAATGTCGGAACATGTTCATATCGATTATCATCAACTCAACGATAACCTCCAAAGATTTTTTCAAGCGCATCCACAGGTCGATAACGTTGTCGGAACTGAAGCCTATGTATGTGCTTCTTCAACAGCGTCAACATAGTCTTACTCAATATGCAACGGATTTACAGGAGGTAGAAACGGAGGCTGAGAGGGCAAGAAGGATGTTTGAACGAGATCTTGCTGCTGCCCGAGCTCAACGAACTGCTGTTGAGGTTGTGGCCCCTGACGAAGAATCCATTGGAAACAATGCTCCACCTATACCACCAGCTACAGGCACCATCTATGGATCGGAGATACTTCCAAATCCTGGAGTGTTCAGGGGGGATCGTGATCGAGACAGGCTACACTTGTTCAAGCAACAAATGAAAATCAAGCTAATGGGAAATACCGATCGCTATCCTACACTACAGTCTAAATTATCCTATGCGTTCAGCAGATTGGAAGGCGTTGCTGCCAATCAGTTCTTACAGTATGTCGGAGAAGAAGGTATTGCCTTACCTTCTATGCTACGGTTTTATCAAATTTTGGACACAGCCTTTGGGGACCCCGATCGAATGCGTACAGCCAGAAGGAACCTCCGGAATATCCGTCAATGAACTTGAACCTTCGCTGACTATTTCGCTGAATTTCAACGGTATGCTGCTGAGTCGGGTATGGATGAAGCCTCTCGGATTGAGGCTTTGATGGAAGGTATTAACATGGAACTCGATGAATTAATGATACACCATGAAACTCCTGCGACGGTAGATGCCTGTGCGACAGTTTTGCAACGGTTGGATAATAGTCGTCGAGCGCCAGAAGCTAAACGAGGAAATAAAAAACATTGGAATGCTACTACTACTCCGGCCCCTCGTCCCCCACCAGCGAATCCTGTTCCTGCTCCTCGTGTTGCTGCCCCAGTCGCCAATGCACATGCTACTGAAAATCATCCCTCGTTCCACCCAGGAGGTGATGTACCAATGGATCTATCTGGAGGACGTCGTCTGTAACGGGGGTCCTTTCTAAGAGAAATAGAATCGGATAGAATAGAGACGGCCGTGCAAGATAGACAATCAGGTTGCAGATTATTTAAAGATACTATCGCTAGAACTCAATAATCTTTAAGGGCTCTGCTACCGATAAGAACTTGGTTTTTCTTTCTGATGAAGACTGGAGAGAACAGGACTGAAGGGCGAGAATGAACCTGAGTACTTATACTCCGAAGGCCTCTATTCTCTGCTCCTAACTCCTTACTAAGTTCCGGCGGGGCCTTTCCTTGGTGCCGGAAACAATACCACCGCTACCCCGCTTTTCTCTAAACGTTAGTAGGTGTTTCCGATACCCAAGGCAACCACCCTTAGTCAAAGCCTTTGCAACACCTGCAGCCTTGGTTGCCACACAACTGGGGCCTGTATGAATGAGCTGCCGCTCAGATGTAAGCTTAATCATTACTGTAGAGCTTTTGCTTATTGTAGACTTCCCTAGCATAGTCCCTGCCTCTTCAGCGGACATACAATGCTCAAAGGATACAGAAGATCACCGGGCAATCAGAGCTTCACTCTGGCCAGTCTTCTAGTCACTGGCGAGGCATAGACTCGTCAGTCATTGCTCCCATGAATAGATCCTCTTCCTAGCGCCCGGAATGTAGTTACTCTAACAGCTGGTAGCTAACCACACTGCCGGTACTTGCATATCAACGTGCAACTGGCTTCTAACAATAACTCTCAGCATGTAACCGGGCCCTGTGTGTACTCATACACCAGACAGTTGAAATGGCTCCATTACATCGTCGCCCCACCCCTGCCGAAAGAAACGCTCGCTTAGTTGAGGGCCGATGTTTCTATTGTGGAGGTGTTGGACATATGGTTAGGGACTGCCCCCAAACGAGGGCAACTGGAAATCAACCAAGGAGGCCTGTGATGTGAGGAGCGGCATTGACGGTGGAAGAAAATGCCGGAAGCGATAACGAGTCGGCAAAAGATTTGTCCCTACACTAAGTGGCTTCGCCCAGGGACCATTTAAGGATTTTTCTAGGATGTGTATTTCTAGTTTTTCGGTATCAGAGGAGGAAATGGATGGAAATCAACTTGTAGTAACTTGTTCGATTTCACAGAATAAAAATTCTTTCGTACCTACCTACGCCCTTATTGATACCGGAGCATCAGGATATGGTTTCATTGATGAATCTTTTGCACGCCACAACAATTTTACAATGACTCCCCTTAAAATACCTCGACATGTCGACGTTATAGATAGAAGGCCTATTAAGTCAGGAAAAATTACCCATATTCTCGATGTCTCGCTAGACATTCATGGTCATCGGGAGACAGCACCATGTTTTGTGACAAAGTTAGGACACTACCCTATTGTGATGGGGATACCTTGGATGTGACGACATGATGTTACGATTCGACCAAAAGAAAATCTACTTGTTTTTGACTCTCGGAACTGTTGTCGACACTGTTCGCTTAGTCGCACTACAGTTATCGTTCATGGCATCTCGATTCCCTTACCAGAACACCATACAGTCATCGTTTCAGCAACTGAAAAATCTACCATCGACATGGAAGAATTAGTACCGAAGGAGTTTCATCATCGTCTTCATATGTTCAAAGAATATGACGCTTCAATCCTTCCACCACATCGACCATCCCATGATATTGAAATAGTGTTAGAAGAAGGCAAACGACCACCATATGGACCTATATATGGATTGTCTCAAATCGAGTTGAAAGCACTATGGGAATATCTTGATGAAAATTTACCCAAAGGATTTATTCGGGCTAGTGAATCATCAGCGGGAGCAGCTATATTGTTCGTAAAGAAAAGCGATGGAACCCTTTGATTTTGTGTTGATTATCGAGGCCTAAATGCGATAACAATCAAAAATCGATATCTATTACCATTGTTAAAGGAAACCCTGTCTAAGTTGTCAAAAGAACAATATTATACTAAGTTGGATTTACGTTGGGGATATAATCAGATCAGGATAGTGGAGGGAGATGAATGGAAAACGGTATTCCGGACTCGATATGGACATTTTCAATATACAGTAATGCTATTTGGATTAGCTAATGCCTGTAACGGCAGCCATGTGGTTTAGTTAGGCGAGGTGTTAGGGTACGAAGAGGAAGCGTTGTATAGTGTGGTTGGGATTTGTACAGCGGGTTTCTTTTACGTTCTGAATGTTTCTGTTATGCGAAGGTATGAGTCAGCATTGGGATTGGGTATGGATATATAAGGGGGGTGTTGTCTTGTGATTCTTTTGTTTTCTTTCCTTTCCTTTTCTCTTTATGCAACCTCTGTACTTTACGGTCACAAATACTATTTGGTTCGTGCTACGTCATAGGGTTTACCCGGTATACTAGACCAGGTACAACCATCCATAGTCCATAGTCCACAGTCCCCGTTCTTGCCTTAGGTGTACCCTTCGGCCTCATAGTCCATAGTCCACGAACCTCCTACGTCCACATCTTCACCTCGGTTGTATTCCTTGGCTTCATAGTTCCTACGCCCACAGTCCCCGTTACAATGCCCCTGCTACATTTCACCATTGGATCAATAATATCTTACGTCCCTATCTCGACCAATTCGTAACGGCATACTTGGATGATATCCTTATCTATTCCGAGACGCTATCGGAACATAAAAAACACATTCAAAAGGTTCTAAGGGTACTTGATGAGAATCATGTTCACCTTAAACCTGAAAAATGTGAATTTATAGTTCAGGAAACCAAATATATTGGTTTAATCCTTACTCCGAATGGGAATAGAATGGATCCAAAGAAAGTTATCGATGTTTTAGAATGGTCTACACCAACGAACCTTCATGATATTTAAGTATTCCTAGGATTTACAAATTTCTATCGACGGTTTTTTCTAGGATATTCGAAAATTGTTGCTCCGCTCACAGCTTTGACAAAGAAAAATGTTAAATTTGAATGGACAGATGAAAGGGAGGAAGCATTTCAAACTTTGAAAAAGATGTTTACAACGGCACCGATACTAGCTCATTTTGATCCAGACCGGAGGATTGTGGTAGAAACCGATGCATCCGACTACGTTTCAGCAGGAATTCTATCTCAACGTGATAATGAAGGAATCCTACATCCAATCACTTTCTTCTCCAAGAAACATTCTCCTGCAGAATGCAACTATGAAATCTATGACAAAGAACCTTTAGCAATCATACGATGCTTTGAAGAATGGCGACATCACCTGGAGGGAGCTTAATTCCCAATTGAAGTTTCTAGCGACCATCGGAATTTTGAATATTTTATGACAACAAAATTGTTAAATCGTCGACAAGCCCGTTGGTCCGAATTCCTTTCACGTTTCGATTTCGTTATACAATTTCGGCCACGAAAACAAGGAACGAAACCAGATGCATTGACTAGGAGGTCAGGTGACCTACCTAAAGAGGGGGATGAACGGTTGACGCATCAGAGTCAAGTGATTTTGAAGCGAAAAAATTTGGATACTAAGCTAAGTTTGTTCGCGGGTTCTTTGTCAAATGAATCCGCTGAAGGAGCGTCTACTGTAGAGGAGTTATTTTCAAAAGCTTACCAAGTTGATAGTTTTCCAAACAAGATCCTCACTATGCTTCGGAATGGCGTTCGCCACTCGAATAAAGTTTCACTTGCCGAATGCACGGAACATAATAACGGTCGGCTACTTTATCGAGGCACGCTATATGTACCAGATGACAATCACCTTCAGTTAAGGCTTTTAAAAGAAGACCATGATAAACCATCCGCAGGACATCCGGGTAGAGCAAAGACATTGGAACTTCTAAACCGAGAATATTATTGGCCACAAATGCGAAAATATGTCGACCATTATGTTAGGAATTGCAATGTGTGTATCCGTAGCAAGACACCACGCAATGCACCTTATGGAGTACTCCGTCCTATGCCAATACCTGAGGGACCGTGAATGGATATATCGATGGATTTTGTAACCGACCTCCCTGAAAGCGACGGATATAATGCAATCTTAGTTGTGGTGGATAGATTAACCAAAATGCGACATCTAATACCAACGACTAAAGAGGCAGATTCAAGGGAAGTAGCGAGGCTATACATCGATAATGTTTGGAAGCTACATGGACTACCTAATACTATTGTATCTGATCGAGGAATACAGTTCGTTGCGGAGTTTTGGAAGTCGCTTTGTAATCGGTTGGAAATATCACTGAAATTCTCCACCACCTTTCATCCTCAGACAGATGGGCAGACGGAAAGAATCAATGCTGTAATGGAACAATACCTTTGAAGCTATGTATCTTATCAACAGTACGATTGGGCTCGATTGATATCAATGGCCGAGTTTGCGACAAACAACCATGCTTCGGAAACAACAAAAGTTTCTCCTTTTTATGCCAATAAGGGAAGAAATCGAAGGATGACTTTTGGTCCTTTGGAACATGATCGAACGACGGCGGAGGATCAAGCTAATCTTATTGCAAGAGAAATGAACGATGTAATGGATTTTCTAAGAGAAGAGATGTTTCGGGCGCAAAAGATACAAGAACAGTCAGCCAATAGGAATCGCACTCCAGCTCCTCGTTACCATTTAGGAGATAAAGCTTTCCTATTGACCCGTCATATTCTAACAAAGTAGCCTTCTAAGAAATTCGACTGGAAACGTAATGGACCTTATAGCGTTAAGCGAATTATCAATCCCTATTCTTACAAGTTGGAACTTCCCCAGTCCATGAAAATTCAACCAGTATTTCATGTTTCATTAATGTCACCCGAAGCAAATGATCCTTTACCAGGACAGCAATAGTTACCACCACCTCCGGTCGAAATAGAAGGGGAGGAAGAATGGGAAGTCGAAGATGTTTTGGATTCGAGGAAACGAAGAGGAAGGTTCGAGTATCTGGTACGATACGTAGGGTATGATGAAGCCTCCTGGCAACCACTATCTGACCTTGAGCATTCACATGATATCGTCAAACGATTCCATGAGCGTTATCCCGGGAAACCTAAGCCTACCAGAAGGTAGGCCTTAGCGGAGGGCGTGGTCTGTAACGGCAGCTATGTATTTCGGTTAGGTGATAAACTGGAATGAGGAAGAGGAGGTATTGCGTAGTGGGATTAGGATTTGTAATTGGGATTTCTGTTATGTTCTTTTAGTTTCTGTTACACGGAGGTATTAGTCATTATTGGATTATGGTTGGATATATAAGGGGGGCATTGTCTCGTGCTTTTACCTGTTTTCTCTTTCTCTTCTTTCTTTATGCAATCTCTGTATTCTACTCCACGAATATTATTCTTGTTCTACGCTACGTCATAGGGTTCAGTTTGGTTGTCAGATCAAACGGAGCCACCCATAGTCCATAGTCACGAACATCCTCTACTACGCTCTTGCCTCGGTTGTATTCCTTGTCATCATAGTTCCTTGCCCATAGACACACATTATAGCTGCTAGTGGGCCTCTTGCTGGGCTTCTTGCTGGGTCTTGATCGTCACTTATGTATGGTTCAGAGAGTTCGGAACCAAAGTTGGGAAATGATTCAGAATGAGTTAGGGTTGCTCCCTAGTTACTCGGGAAAGTCCTTTTAGTGTCCAATGGAGCTAGGTTAGTATTTGGTGGAGTCCGGAGTTCAGTCCGGATTGGTGAAGGTAGGGGGTTTTGCTTTCAGCTCTTTTTGATAGGGGTGAACCCGGAAAGCACTGACGACTGCCTCGGGAGTGTTTCTTGTATTTTCTCTGGAATAGGCTTGACAGTTTTGCCAGACGATTTGCGACCAGATGAACTTAGGTGTTTCTTATGTTTTCAGGATGATTTGTATTTCTTGGTTTCTCGTTGGGTCTTTTCTTATTGTCCTCGTCTATGTGACGCAAGTACTTCTTATTGGAAAGTTTATTTGTGTTATTGGAGCTACCGGAAGTGCTCTGAGTGGTGTTTGGAGTTTGATAATTGTAATGTATCACTGTGGTGAGTATGATTCTGATATTAATTGGATTAGGAGGGAGAATTACCATCTTATTTATAAAGATTGCAAAGGTTGAATCGCTTGAAAATGGAGGAACTTGAAGGATAAGATTGCAACAGCTAATGTTGAAAGCAATTGAGAACTTGAAGTGATAGGTGGAAGAGAACTTGAAACTGATTAGGAACTTCTCACGAACTTGAAGGAAGGGCGGGGTGTTTTTATACCGAGTACGATCAGCTTTTTTCTTGAGCTCATCATGATTCCGAAAGCACCTATGAATGCTCTAGAAGCACTCGAGGATGCTCGTACTCAATGTTTGCTTCAATATATGATGTTGATAATCTAAATACTCCAGGCACACTCGGGGATGCTCGGGCAGTACCAATGGTGACATCAATAATATTCTGGTGTTGGGGTTGGTATTTGTATTCTTCTTGGTATTGGTGCTCTGTCCTCTAGGAAGTTGATTCAGAGAGAATGTATTCTTTGATCTCATAGTCGATATTAGTGTTGAATTTGGCGCTGAGAACACTGTCTCGATCTCAAGAGACTCCGCGAGTGCTCAGGGAGAGAGTGCAAATACTCGAGGCGATATAATCTAGCATAACTGGCCACCTGATTGGGATGGTGGGTTGTAACGGCAGCTATGTGGTTTGGTTATGCGAAGTGTTGCGGTACGAAGAGGAAGGGTTATGCAGTGTGGTTGGGTTTAGTGAAGTGGGTTTCTTTTATGTTCTTTCTGTTTCTGTTATGTGAGGGTATGAGTCAGCATTGGGATAGGGTATGGATATATAAGGGGGGGCGTTGTCTTGTGATTTCTTGTTTCTCTTTCTTTTCCTTTTCTCTTTATGCAACCTCTGTACTTTACAGTTACGAATACTATTTGGTTCGCGCTACGTCATAGGGTTTACCCGGTATACTAGACCAGGTACAACCATCCATAGTCCATAGTCCACAGTCCCCGTTCTTGCCTTAGGTGTACCCTTCGGCCCCATAGTCCATAGTCTACGAACCTCCTACGTCTACGTCTACGTCTTCGCCTCGGTTGTATTCCTTGGCTTCATAGTTCCTACGCCCACAGTCCCCGTTACACTTAGGTTGCATCCTCTACAGCCAACCAATACAACACCGCATCGCTTAGCTCCGGTCGCGATCATGTCCGACACCACTCAAGATACGTTGTTGCAGCGTCTTTCAGAATTTCTGACCACCTATGGTCCCCTCCCAGCCGATATAGACTTCGGCGAAGAACTTACCGAAGCTCATGGTCTCATTGCTGAGTGTTTGGAGGCTCTCACCAAGCCTCTCGACACCCCCATGCCACCAGAACTCGTCATCGATACGGTCCAGGAAGAGGTTATTATCAACCTCACCACAGAACTAGAAGCAGCCAACGAAAAGGCTGCCGATTTTTGGCAAACCTTGTGCGATAACCAGGAAGATTCTACCGAGATCATCCGAGGTCGCGACGAGGTTATTGTTGCTCTGAAGATTGAGCTGGAGGAATCGAAGGCTGAAGAAGAAGAGCTTCGGTTCCGTCTGGCACTACATCAAGAAAGTCTCGCCATCGCTGACGAGAACCTCGCTGATGTTGAAGATGAAGTTCTTCACATCACCTCTGTTGCAAAGGCCTGGGAGGCCCAAGCCAATGCCACCATTGCTGACCTTCGTTCTCGTATCTCCGTTTCCACCGCTACAGTTAAATCTCGCCATGTCTCCAAGTCTCGTTACCTGGTTCCTCGCGCCAAAGATCCCTATTCCATTAGCAATTGGCGAGAAAGGCCACTTGAAAATGGGTCCCCAAAGCCGGCGTTAAAAGGTCAGCCCCTTTGGTAAAAAATGGCAAACCAAAGGGGCCAGCCCCGCCACCTGTTTCTGTTCTCCCTGCTGCTGCTATGTCTGAGGATAAGATGTCCGAAGACTCTTTCGTTGTCACCTGCTCTATCTCTCAGAATCCCGACTCCTTCGTTCCCACCTATGCTCTTATCGATACGGGAGCATCAGGTTATGCGTTCATCGATCAAAGTTTTGTGAAAAAGCATGGACTCTCCTTGGAACCCCTGAAAACATCACGCCTACTCGAGGTAATTGATGGTAGGCCAGTCAAATCAGGAAAGATTACCCATGTTGCTCGCCTCTTGTTAGATATCCATGGCCATCAGGAAACTACTTTGTTTTTCGTTACCCATCTAAGTCACTATCCGATTGTGATGGGAATGCCTTGGATGCGGCAACATGATGTTACCATTCGACCAAAGGAAAATCTACTCGTTTTTAACTCTCGGAACTGCCGTCAACACTGTTCACTCAGTGGAACGGCGGTTACTGTCCATGGCATATCGATCCCCTTACCAGAATTTCATACAGTTGTCAGCTCAGTAGCTGATAAGTCCACCGTCGAGGTCAAGCAACTAGTACCAAAAGAGTTCCACCATCGTCTCCATATGTTCCAAGAATATGATGCTTCAATCCTTCCACCACATCGGCCGTCATATGATATTGAGATCGTATTGGAGGAAGGTAAACGACCACCGTACGGACCGGTATATGGATTATCCCAGGTTGAATTAAAAGCACTACGAGAATACCTTGATGAAAATCTACCTAAGGGATTTATTCGGGCCAGTGAGTCGCCAGCGGGAGCACCCATACTTTTCGTAAAGAAAAGTGATGGGACTCTCCGGCTCTGTGTGGATTATCGAGGTCTTAATGCAATCACAGTCAAAAATCGATATCCGTTACCATTGTTAAAGGAAACCCTGGCCAAGTTATCAAGAGCACAATACTACACCAAGTTGGATCTACGTTGGGGATATAATCAAATCAGGGTGGCCAAGGGAGATGAATGGAAGACGGCGTTTAGGACTCGTTATGGACATTTCGAGTACACAGTAATGCCATTTGGATTAGCCAACGCTCCGGCCACATTCCAACATTGGATCAATGATATCCTACGACCTTATCTTGACCAATTCGTAACGGCATATCTGGATGATATCCTGATATATTCGGAAACCCTGTCGGAACACAAGGAACACATCCAGAAAGTTTTGAAGGTACTTGATGAGAATCATGTTCACCTTAAGCCTGAGAAATGTGAATTCATGGTCCAGGAAACGAAGTATCTCGGCCTTATTCTCACCCCTGATGGGAATAGGATGGACCCAAAGAAAGTTGTTGATGTTTTAGAATGGTCTATACCAAGGAATGTTCACGATGTTCAGGTATTTTTGGGTTTTGCGAATTTCTATCGACGGTTCATCTTGGGATATTCGAAAATTGTTGCTCCCCTTACAGCGTTAACAAAGAAGAATGTTAAATTCGAATGGACGGATGAAAGGGAGGGAGCATTTCAGACATTGAAGAAGATGTTCACCACAGCACCCATCCTAGCACATTTCGATCCGGATCGAAAAATCGTAATAGAAACCGATGCATCCGACTACGTTTCTGCTGGAATCCTGTCCCAACGCGATGATGAGGGGGTTTTACATCCGGTTGCTTTCTTTTCGAAAAAACATTCCCCTGCGGAATGTAACTATGAGATTTATGACAAGGAACTCCTGGCAATTGTACGATGTTTTGAAGAATGGCGACATCATTTGGAAGGGGCACAATTCCCAATCGAAGTCCTCAGCGATCATAGGAACCTCGAATATTTCATGTCAACAAAGCTATTAAATCGTCGACAAGCCCGTTGGTCGGAGTTTCTTTCACGTTTCGATTTTGTTATTCAATTTAGACCAGGGAAACAAGGGGCAAAGCCGGATGCATTGACTAGGAGGTCGGGTGACCTACCTAAGGAGGGGGATGAACGGTTGACCCATCAGAGTCAAGTGGTGTTGAAGCGAAAAAATTTAGATGCAAAGCTAAGTTTGTTCGCGGGTTCTTTTTCAAATGAATCCGCTGAAGGAATGTCCACTGTAGAAGAGTTGTTTTCAAACGCTTACCAAGTTGACAGTTTCCCGAACAAAGTCCTTGCAATGCTTCGGAATGGCGTCCGTTACTCGAATAAGATTTCGCTTGCCGAATGTACGGAAGACAATAACGGTCGGCTACTTTATCGTGGCGCACTCTATGTACCAGATGACAACGATCTTCGGCTAAGACTCCTAAAGGAACATCATGACAACCCATCGGCAGGCCATCCAGGCAGAGCGAAGACTTTGGAACTCCTGAATCGAGAGTACTACTGGCCACGGATGCGAAAATATGTCGACCAGTACGTTAGGAATTGCAATGTGTGTGTCCGTAGTAAGGCATCACGCAATGCACCTTATGGAGTACTCCGCCCTATGCCGATACCTGATGGACCATGGACGGATGTGTCGATGGATTTTGTTACAGATCTTCCCGAAAGCGATGGATATAATGCAATCTTAGTCGTGGTGGATAGGCTAACGAAAATGCGGCATCTAATACCAACGACTAAGGAGGCGAATTCCAAGGAAGTAGCTAGGCTGTATATCGATAATGTTTGGAAGCTACATGGGCTACCGGAAACTATGGTATCCGATCGAGGAACACAATTCGTTGCGGAGTTTTGGAGGTCCCTTTGTGATCGCCTAGAAATATCGCCAAAGTTCTCTACCGCGTTTCACCCCCAAACGGATGGGCAGACGGAAAGGATCAATGCTGTGATGGAACAATACCTTCGAAGTTATGTTTCTTATCAACAGGACGACTGGGTTCGATGGTTGCCAATGGCCGAGTTTGCAACAAATAACCATGCTTCAGAAACGACGAGAATCTCTCCATTTTACGCTAATTCAGGGAGGAACCCAAGAATGACTTTTGGTCCTTTGGAACATGGTAGGACGACAGCGGAGGATCAGGCCAATAGTATTGCAAGGGAGATGAAGGATATATTGGATTTTCTAAAGGATGAACTATTTCGAGCGCAAAGGATTCAAGAAGAGTCGGCCAATATGAATCGGATTCCGGCCCCTCACTACCGTGTAGGAGATAAAGTTTTCCTGTCGACACGCCATGTCCTTACGAAACGACCCTCGAAGAAACTCGATTGGAAGCGTATTGGGTCATATGTCATTAAACGAATTGTCAATCCCTATGCCTATGAATTAGAACTTCCCCGTTCAATGAAGGTTCATCCTGTGTTTCATGTTTCGTTACTGTCGCCGGAAGCTATTGATCCCCTACCGGGTCAGCAACAATTGCCGCCACCCCCAGTCGAAATTGAAAGTCAAGAGGAATGGGAGGTTGAAGACATTTTGGATTCCAGAAGCCGTCGGGGAAGGTTTGAATACTTGGTAAAGTATATTGGTTATGATGAAGCTTCGTGGCAGCAATTGTTGGATGTCGAACACTCGCCCGATATCGTCAAACGATTCCATGAACGATATCCACGGAAACCTAAGCCTACCAGGAGGTAGGCCCTAGAGGGGGGAGTGGTCTGTAACGGCAGCTATGTGGTTTGGTTATGCGAAGTGTTGCGGTACGAAGAGGAAGGGTTATGCAGTGTGGTTGGGTTTAGTGAAGTGGGTTTCTTTTATGTTCTTTCTGTTTCTGTTATGTGAGGGTATGAGTCAGCATTGGGATAGGGTATGGATATATAAGGGGGGGCGTTGTCTTGTGATTTCTTGTTTCTCTTTCTTTTCCTTTTCTCTTTATGCAACCTCTGTACTTTACAGTTACGAATACTATTTGGTTCGCGCTACGTCATAGGGTTTACCCGGTATACTAGACCAGGTACAACCATCCATAGTCCATAGTCCACAGTCCCCGTTCTTGCCTTAGGTGTACCCTTCGGCCCCATAGTCCATAGTCTACGAACCTCCTACGTCTACGTCTACGTCTTCGCCTCGGTTGTATTCCTTGGCTTCATAGTTCCTACGCCCACAGTCCCCGTTACATGGGTGTTTCTTCATGTTGGTGTTTGTGTTTGTATTGGGTTGATGTAAGACATCAGACTCGTATTGAAAGTCAGCTTTGCCGACGAGGTACAGATGAGAGCCTCGTTGGCTGCCAAATCAAATCATTCGAACACTGTGCAGCAGCACCTACAGGAAAGAGCCTCCTTGGCCTTGCCAGAAAACAAATGTTCAGAGCACTCGAGAGTACTTTGGTAGCATCGTGAAACTTCAATGAAATTGTTTTGCCCTTTTTGCAGCAAGTGGTACAGCTCCTCCGCGAACTTTGATAAACATCTTCGAACTACACATCCATTTGAAGCAGATGAATGGCTGGAAAACCAGTTTTTACTCCTAGAACGCGATCAAGAGATACCCGATGACACTCACGACAGCCCAGAAGGCATTCACGATTCCTATTCAAATGCCTATGACGACTCGAATAGTTCGGAGAGCAACAGTATCAATTATCATTACTAACATACCGATAATAATTCAGATCTGGAATCCGAATCATATTTTATGATGGAAGAGGCAGATGGAGATGCAAATAGGCATGAGGCAGCGACAACAATTTACAAGAGTGGTGGGCAGCGTCTATACCGCTCGGAGGACTACGACGAATGCTCACAAAACCTTCTCCGATACCCATAGCACCCATTCAAGTAAGCATACGAGTTTAGAATGGCATGTTATTTCATACTGTCGAAGGCCTAACAAGAAAATATCGACAATTTCTTTCTATATGCTCCGTCAAACAGTGGCGAAAGCTACTACAGTACTGGGTGAGGTTTTATAAAGAGATTGGAGGAAATGAATTCCATATTGGGAAAGGCGAGCTGTCATCATTCAGAGTTGGATATTTGGAGAGTGAATACCCCTTACTATTACTGAAATCCAATGGTAATTGTGCGATATCTTTTAGGCCAACGGGCCTTTCGGGAGTCATTGGTGTACCCGTCAGTGGTAGACAATAATGAATCGGGCGACAGATCGTACCGGGAAATACATACAGGAGATTGGTGGTGGGAGACACAGGACCGGTAAGCCTCACAAGTGCTCTATGAGCAGTCGCTAATGCTTTCTGGACAGAATACATTACAGGAGAGGTCGACTGTGGTGCCAATTATATACGCGTTAGATGTCATACATTTGACAAATCTTAGTGAGGACAAGAAAGCCTGCCTAATCTACCTTACCATCGGTAACATCAAGTCAACGGTCCGGAGCAAGACCACCGGCCATTCATTAATTCTCCTAGAGCTACTGCCAGTCCCACCTAAGCTCATGAATAACTCACTCGCTAATTCCACTTTATGACATCGAGTCAAATGGCTAGGTGGAATTCCACAGTCTTGGGAGCACTCGCCGGAGCCCTACTCGCAATCACTAGGATTACCGGTAGAGGGGAAAGCTATTCAGGGAGAACTTGGAAAACCTGAGATCGGTGGAATACCTTGTTGCGAGATCAATGAAGACACTTTTTAATGCTTTCTGGGGTATCCCGAGGGCTAATTCATATGATCTCAATAAACTGGATATTCTGTACAATGTCTATCTATTGATGTTGAAGCAAATGATGGAGTGGGTTTAGACTTTCTGGAAGAAGCACAATTGGTTGGAGGAATTTGACAAGGCTTGGGCCTCGATTGCGCCTTACCCTGGACTGGCAGTACTGAATGAGGCATATCGTGCCAGAACCCAATTGCAAGGGAAGGAGATGGGAAATCTGGCGCAGGTCATTTTGGAACACTCATGGCTGCTTTGAGAAACCCAGCGGTGGCTCTCAGGGGTGACTTTGTAAAGGCATTAAAATGTGTACGAGGCTTAATCGACTTCTACTTAATGGTGTAGTATGGGAGGCATACGACGAGAAGACTGAATTATATGGAGAGCTATCTCGAGGATTTCCATAAGTACAAGGATATCCTTTTAGAATTCCAGGCATACAGGAGGACGGTTAAGGATGCGAGAAATCGAACAAAATCCTTAAATGCACCAGGCTCCTGGAGTGTTGAGCGAGGTTTAGAGGACATTCGCGGGATACAAGAAAGGTCTCACTTCAACTTCATCAAATTGCACATGTTATCGCACTATCGGGAACATGTTGAGCGCTTTGGGAGCATTCTCTAGTACTCCACCGATATCAGTGAACTCGCCTATATACATCAGATAAAAGAGGCATACAGAGCATCCAACAAGGTCGATACTGCAAAGCAGATACTGAATTATAGGGGGCGTTAGAGATTCGAATGCTGAATTTGAAAGATATTGTTGGAGGTTCTGAGAGCACTGACGACATCCTTTGGAGCCATCCAGATAACCTGAAGGGGTTACTTGAGATTTTTAAAATCGAAGACCGGAAAAAAACTCCAAATGAATGATCCATAGTGGAAGTAGGGTTGCCTCCAATGCATATTTGCAACCCCTCCGCGAAATCGGAAAGACTTTTCAATATTGTGGATGGACTGCAAATAAGCCATACCACATTATATCGTCTGATAAAGGAGTATGCAGAGGTTGCGGGATGCTCTCAAAGCTTTGCCGGAATCTCTGAGAGTATTTTAGAGCGCCGGATGGAAATGTTCACATGTTTGCAGGTTCCGATAGCAATCTTCCAAAGACCTGAGGTGTGCGAGATTCACAATCTTAGGTGTACGGGAAATGCAACTTTTGGGAAAGGATAAATAAGAAAGGATTGGGTATGGATGTCGGTAGCATCTTCAGAGGAGTGGAGAGTATTTCGGGGACGCTTACCAGGACGTGTGAAGGCTTTATTCAAGCTGTGGGACAGTGGGTGGTGAACAAATAGACTATGTATAATGGAGCTACTCGAGGCAAAGGATCGTGGTATCACTGATAGCTCACATAATCTCCTGAAGGTTTGTGGTAAGAGGCAGAAAAGGATATGGGTCGTTAATATTCGGAGTATATTGGAAATTGCCTATTTGTTTGAGGTGGAGACTGGTAAATGGTTGGTAAATACTAGGATAGACTTGCGTACATGGAATGAATTTAGTTGAATGCTTGCAAAGCCGTGAGGGCATTCGTGAGTGCTCTGAAAATGTTAGACTCAATTGGACTCTCTAATTCAAAATTTGTGTCGTTCTGCTATGCATACGAATTGGAAGAAGGAGGCAAAGTTTTGGCCGATCAGTATCTCAGTCTGGCTATCCAGCAAGCTCGCTACAGGAGGGCAATGCCAGTCCTTGTTTGCTACTTGTGAATAGACATTGAGCTTTTCAGATAAGCCGTACCATGGCCTCGACCTCAAGGCTAATTATCCCTTTCACGAATAGACAGAAACATATACCTCCATCAAAGGTTGGCTAGTCGTTATCAGTATACAGGACAGTATTCATATCAGTATTTCACGACTGACCATACAACGTGATTGAGGATATCCACGTTAGATATCATTTGAGGGACTGGTGCCTTCCTATGCTTTGACGACGGTATATCAATACAAAGGAGGCAGGGTAAGGGTTGCCTCATCTTGAGTGGGTATGATGAATATCTCAGGGCTGTGAGCATTAGTGAGTGCTCTGGGAGTACTCACAGGATTACTCAGGTGAGCATTGACGTGGGCATTCACTGTAGCATTCACGGGAGCATTCGCGGGAGCATTCGCGGGAGCATTCACGGGAGGATTTGTGGGAGCATTCACTGTAGCATTCGCAGGAGCATTCGCGGGAGCATTCTTGGTTCCATGAGAATGTTCACTGTGCTATTAGAGTATTCGTCGTGTTGTGAGAGCAATCAAGAAAACTGTGAAAGTATTAGGAAGTGCTCGCGTGGTACTATTGACGTAATAAAAAGACGCAAAAGTTCCATAGTTGCTAGGGGCAGGCTCACTCTATCCTAGCATCTCCGAAGCAGTAGGTAATATCATGGCAGCATAAGCAAGTAGAGCATTGACGGGTACCCTCCAGACGTGAGCCATATCTCCTGACTGTGCCAGAAGGTTAGGCACTCCTAGGGCAGAGCCAGGTGCGAACTGTGTATACTGGCGGTGACAGACGTGATAGGCGCTTGGGGCACAGAACACCCACCAGGATGAAGGGGCTGCACTCTAGGTAATACTCGACCTTTCTGATAGAATTCCTATTTTTCCGGCTTTAGATGAACATTATTATCCTTCAGAATCTGTATTATTTTACTAACGTGATATTGGTGTTCTTCGAGAGTGTCTGAATAAATAAGGATATCGTCTACTAGTAGGTAGGCTGCGGTAAATTGATTCAGATAGGGACGAAGAAGATCATTGATCCAATGCGGGAATACGGAAGGAGCATTGGTAAGTCTGAAAGGCATTACTCTGTATTCACAGTGTCCGTAGCGAATCCCGAAAGCAGTTTTCCATTTGTCAACTTACTTGATTCGGGTTTGATTTCAGCCCCAGCGTATATCGAGCTTTGTATAGTACTTAGCTTTAGACAATCGAGACAGTGTTTCAGGAATCAATTGCAAGAGGTGACGGCTCTTTACTGTTATCTCGTTCAATTTTTGACAGTCAACGCAAAGGCAAAAGGAATTATCTGCTCTCTTAACAGACAAAAGAGGTTTACCGGCAGGGGATTCCGAAAATCAAATAAATCCTTTAACAGCTTCTCTGCAATGTCATTGCGTAGGGCCTGGAATTCTAATCAAAACATCTTGCATATCGAATAAAAGGGAGGTTCTTTGCCATCTTGAAGTACTATATTAATATCTTCAAATCAGTATGGAGGGAGAAGAAAGGCCGTGGATTCTTGGAATAAAGTCATGAACTTTTTTCAAAACTCTCCGGCACATACATAACTGGGTCCGTAATCTTCTTTTAGTAAGTGCATCATCGATCGCGCGTAGAGATGCAAAGGATAACTTGGATCCCTTATATTTAGTAGCTCTAACGAATGGAACAGCTCTGATTGCAGCAATATTTATCAGAAGTTTTTCCGGTGGTGTAATTGAAATCCCCTGAACGGTGATGGGGAAGCCACTCGGTGAACAATATTTGTAGCAAGTAAGAGAATTGAAAACAATTTGATTTTTTTTGGGCCGCAAAGTAACATCATGTCGTCGCATACAGGGTATTCCCATAACAATTGAATAGTATCCTAATTCCGTAACGAAACAGGTTGCATCCTCTCTGTGTCCATAAATATCTAAAAAAAGGTTAACGATATGTGTAACTTTTCCTGATTTAATCGGTCGTCCATCTATAACGTCTACTTGGCACGAAATTTTCAACAGGGTCATAAAGAATTTATTGTGGTATGTGAAAGATTCATCTATAAAAGAGTATCCCGAGGCTTCGGTATCAATAAGAGCATAGGTGAGTATGAAAAGAATTTTATTCTGTGAAACTGAACAAGTTACTATAAGTTGAGTACCATCCAATTCCTCCTCTGATACCGAAAATATAGTGATACGCATCCTAGAAAAATCATCAAAGGGTCCCTCGGCTAAGCCAACTAGTGTAGAGGCACATTTTTTGTTGACTCATTATCAGAGTCATTTTCATTTCCCTACCCCACCTGCAAGACAGCTCCTCTCATCGTATACCTTCTGGGCGGGTTCCTACCTGCTCGGACTTGGGGACAATTTCTAACCAAATGTTCGACATCTCCGCAATAGAAACATTGGCCCTCAGCTAAGCAGGTGTTTCTTTCTGCAGGTTTGGGGTGATGACGGCCTCCTGAAAGATCCATAGGTACTACTCCAACCGGCATGAAAGAAGTGAGAGCGACGGCTGATAGGTTCACTGATACAGGAACCGATGCTTGTGGACTTAAGGCTGGAGCAGGAACAAGTGGTGGTATTCATTGGGTAGAAACCATTATCGTGGTCTGTTCACCACTACTTCCCAGTCGTGCCTTCACCGATCGTAGCTAATTGTTCAACCATTGTAGGAGATTAGTGCGGGTATCTATTGTTGCACGAGTATCGTAGCATATCATTGCTTCCAACAGTTCCGTACTAATTCCTTCCATCATACTTTATATCTTTAAGGGCTCATTCAATCCGGACTCAGAGGTGTAGTGTTGGAACTCGTCAAAGTAGTCGGCGAAATTACAGTTTCTCTGGCAGAGTTCCTATAAAAGCCCTCTTAGCTGTACCTGTCCTACCAGAATCACCAAGGAAGTATCAAGGATCTTGTAGCACTGGTTCAGGGATTCCAAATTAATGCCTTGATCATTAGTATACGCGAGAAACTGGTTGGCTGCTACACCTTCCAGAGGAGAGAAAGTATAGAAGAGTTGGGACCGAAGAGTGGGGAACCAATCTGCATTTTCAAGAAGTTTAATCTTCATCTGTTGCTTGAATAATTGAAGTCTGTCATGATCCCTATCCTCGTAAAAGACTTCAGAGTCTTGAAGCTTATCAGTCCGATGAGCTTGGGGGGGAACTGGTGCCGCTTGGACAACATCAGCAATAGGAATAGGGTCAGGAGTGACAATTTGGGCTGCTGTTAGTTGTTGTAACGGCAGCTAGTCGGATTGGCTATGTGAGTTGTCTGGGTACAAGGGAGAAGGATTATGTAGTGTGGTTGGGTTTAGTAAAATGAGTTTCTATTATGTTCTTTCTGTTTCTGTTATGCGAGGGTATGAGTCAGCATTGGGATGGGGTATGGATATATAAGGGGGGCGTTGTCTCGTGATTTCTTGTTTCTCTTTCCTTCTCTTTTCTCTTTACGCAACCTCTGTACTTCACAGTTACGAATACTATTTGGTTCGCGCTATGTCATAGGGTTTACCCGGTATACTAGACCAGGTACAATCATCCATAGTCCATAGTCTACAGTCCCCGTTCTTGCCTTAGGTGTACCCTTCGGCCCCATAGTCCATAGTCCACGAACCTCCTACGTCTACGTCTTCGCCTCGGTTGTATTCCTTGGCTTCATAGTTCCTACGCCCATAGTCCCCGTTACACTTAGGTTGCGTCCTCTACAGCCAACCAATACAACACTGCCTCGCTTATCTCTGTTCGCGACCATGTCCGACACCACTCAAGATACATTGTTACAGCGTCTTTCAGAATTTCTGATCACCTATGGTCCCCTCCCAGCCGATATAGACTTCGGCGAAGAACTTACCGAGGCTCATGGTATTATTGCTGAGTGTTTGGAGGCTCTCACCAAGCCTCTCGACACCTCCACGCCATCAGAACCCGTCATCGATACGGCCCAGGAAGAGGTTATTATCAGCCTCACCACAGAACTAGAAGCAGCCAACGAAAAGGCTGCCGATTTTTGGCAAACCTTGTGCGATAACCAGGAAGATTCTACCGAGATCATCCGAGGTCGCGACGAGGTTATCGTTGCTTTGAAAATTGAGCTAGAGGAGTCTAAGGCCGAAGAGGAGGAGCTTCGGTATCGCCTGGCACTACATCAGGAAAGTCTCGCCATCGCTGACGAGAACCTCGCTGATGCTGAAGATGAGGTTCTTTATATCACCTCTGTTGCAAAGGCCTGGGAGGCCCAAGCCAATGCCACCATTGCTGACCTTCGTTCTCGTATCTCCGTTTCCACCGCTACAGTTAAATCTCGCCATGTCTCCAAGCCTCGTTACCTAGCTCCTCGCACCAAAGATCCCCGTTCCATTAGCAATTGGCGAGAAAGGTCACTTGAAAATGGGTCCCCAAAGCCGGCGTTAAAAGGTCAGCCCCTTTGGTAAAAAATGGCAAACCAAAGGGGCCAGCCCCGCCACCTGTTTCTGTTCTCCCTGCTGCTGCTGTGTCTGAGGATAAGATGTCCGAAGACTCTCTTGTTGTTATCTGTTCGGTCTCTCAGAATTCCGACTCTTTTATTCCTACCTACGCTCTCATTGATACTGGAGCATCAGGATATGCTTTTATCGATGAATCTTTTGTACGCCACAATAATCTTACAATGACCCGCCTTAAAGTACCTCGTCAGGTAGATGTTATGGATGGGAGGCCTATTGAATCAGGAAAGATTACCCATATTGTCAATGTGTTGCTGGATATCCATGGTCATCGGGAGACTGCATCATGTTTTGTAACGAAGCTGGGACACTATCCAATTGTGATGGGAATACCTTGGATGCGACGTCACGATGTTACGATTCGGCCGAAGGAAAATTTACTTGTTTTTGACTCTCGAAGCTGTTGTCAACACTGTTCACTCAGTGGAACGACAGTCACTGTCCATGGAATATCGATCCCTCTACCAGAACATCATACTGTTGTCGCTTCAGCAGTTGAGAAATCCACCATCGACGTCAAGCAACTAGTACCAAAGGAGTTCCACCATCGTCTCCATATGTTCCAAGAATATGATGCTTCAGTCCTTCCACCACATCGGCTGTCACATGATATTGAGATCGTATTGGAGGAAGGTAAACGACCACCGTATGGACCGATATATGGATTCTCCCAGGTTGAATTGAAAGCACTACGAGAATACCTTGACGAAAATCTACCTAAGGGATTCATTCGAGCCAGTGAGTCGCCAGCGGGAGCACCCATACTATTCGTAAAGAAAAGTGATGGGACCCTTCGGCTTTGTGTGGATTATAGAGGCCTTAATGCAATTACGATTAAGAATCGCTATCCGTTACCATTGTTAAAAGAAACCCTGGCCAAGCTATCAAAAGCGCAATATTATACCAAGCTGGATCTACGTTGGGGATATAACCAAATCAGGGTCGCCGAGGGAGACGAATGGAAGACGGCGTTCAGGACTCGTTATGGACATTTCGAGTATACGGTAATGCCATTCGGATTAGCTAATGCCCCTGCCACGTTCCAACACTGGATCAATGATATTTTACGACCATACCTCAACCAATTTGTGACAGCATACCTAGATGACATTCTTATCTACTCGGAAACCCTGGCAGAACACAAAGAGCACATTCAAAAGGTTTTGAAGGTACTTGATGAGAATCATGTTCACCTTAAGCCTGAGAAATGTGAATTTATGGTCCAGGAAACGAAGTATCTCGGCCTTATTCTCACCCCGGATGGGAATAGAATGGATCCGAAGAAAGTTGTCGATGTTTTGGAATGGTCCACACCAAGGAATCTCCATGATGTTCAAGTATTTCTGGGATTTGCGAATTTCTATCGGCGTTTTATTTTAGGATATTCAAAAATTGTTGCTCCGCTCACGGCTTTGACCAAGAAAAATGTTAAATTCGAATGTACGGATGAGAGGGAGGAGGCATTTCAGACATTGAAAAAGATGTTCACAACGGCACCCATACTAGCGCACTTTGATCCGAATCGGAAAATCGTAATAGAAACCGATGCATCCGACTATGTTTCTGCTGCAATCCTGTCCCAACGTGATGATGAAGGAATTTTACATCCAGTTGCTTTCTTCTCAAAGAAGCATTCCCCTGCGGAATGCAACTATGAAATCTATGACAAAGAACTTCTGGCAATTGTACGATGTTTTGAGGAATGGAGACATCATTTGGAAGGGGCACAATTTCCAATCGAAGTCCTCAGCGATCATAGGAACCTCGAATATTTCATGTCAACAAAGCTATTAAACCGTCGACAAGCCCGTTGGTCGGAATTTCTTTCACGTTTCGATTTCGTCATTCAATTTAGACCAGGGAAACAAGGGGCAAAGCCGGATGCATTGACTAGGAGGTCGGGTGACCTACCTAAGGAGGGGGATGAACGGTTGACGCATCAAAGCCAGGTGGTTTTGAAGCGAAAAAATTTGGATTCAAAGCTAAGTTTGTTCGCGGGTTCTTTTTCAAATGAATCCGCTGAAGGAATGTCCACTGTAGAAGAGTTGTTTTTAAATGCTTACCAAGTTGACAGTTTTCCGAACAAAGTACTTGCGATGCTTCGGAACGGCGTCCGTCACTCGAATAAGATCTCGCTTGCCGAATGCACGGAAGATAACAACGGTCGGCTACTTTACCGTGGCGCACTCTATGTACCCGACGACAATGACCTTCGGCTAAGACTTCTAAAAGAGTATCATGACAAACCATCGGCAGGTCATCCAGGCAGAGCGAAGACTTTGGAACTCCTGAATCGAGAATATTACTGGCCACAAATGCGAAAGTATATCGATCAGTATGTTCGGAATTGCAATGTGTGTGCCCGTAGCAAGGCACTACGCAATGCACCCTATGGAGTACTCCGCCCGATGCCAATACCCGATGGACCATGGACGGATGTGTCAATGGATTTTGTTACCGACCTTCCGGAGAGCGATGGATACAATGCAATCTTGGTCGTGGTGGATAGGTTAACTAAGATGCGACACCTAATACCAACAACAAAGGAGGCGGACTCAAGGGAAGTAGCGAGACTGTATATTGACAATGTTTGGAAATTACATGGGTTACCCGATACTATGGTATCCGATCGAGGGACACAATTCGTTGCGGAATTCTGGAGGTCTCTTTGCGACCGTCTGGAAATATCACCAAAGTTTTCTACCGCGTTCCACCCTCAGACGGATGGGCAGACGGAAAGGATTAATGCCGTGATGGAACAGTACCTTCGGAGTTATGTTTCCTATCAACAAGATAACTGGACTCGATGGTTACCAATGGCTGAATTTGCGACCAACAATCACGTTTCAGAAATAACAAAGATATCTCCTTTCTTTGCCAATTCAGGACGAAATCCAAGAATGACGTTCGGTCCTTTGGAACATGGTAGGACGACAGCAGAGGATCAGGCTAATGGTATCGCACGGGAGATGAAGAAGGTATTAGGTTTTCTACGAGATGAGTTGTACCGAGCACAAAGGATTCAAGAAGAGTCGGCCAATACGAGTCGGACTCCTGCCCCTCACTATCGTGTGGGGGATAAAGTTTTCTTATCAACACGCCATGTCCTCACTAAACGCCCTTCGAAGAAACTCGATTGGAAACGCATTGGACTATATATCGTGAAGCGGATCGTTAATCCTTATGCCTATGAGTTGGAACTCCCTCGTTCCATGAAAGTTCATCCCGTATTCCATGTCTCTTTATTGTCGTCTGCAGCAAACGATCCTTTACCAGGACAACAACAGTTACCACCACCGCCGGTCGAAGTTGAAGGACAGGAGGAGTGGGAAGTCGAGAATATTTTGGATTCTAGGGATCGTCGAGGAAGATTTGAATACTTGGTTAAGTATGCCGGTTATGACGAAGCTTCATGGCAGCCATTGTCGGATGTCGAACATTCGCCCGATATTGTCAAACGATTTCACGAACGATACCCACGGAAGCCTAAGCCTACCAGGAGATAGGCCGTAGAGGGGGGAGTGGTCTGTAACGGCAGCTAGTCGGATTGGCTATGTGAGTTGTCTGGGTACAAGGGAGAAGGATTATGTAGTGTGGTTGGGTTTAGTAAAATGAGTTTCTATTATGTTCTTTCTGTTTCTGTTATGCGAGGGTATGAGTCAGCATTGGGATGGGGTATGGATATATAAGGGGGGCGTTGTCTCGTGATTTCTTGTTTCTCTTTCCTCTCTTTTCTCTTTACGCAACCTCTGTACTTCACAGTTACGAATACTATTTGGTTCGCGCTACGTCATAGGGTTTACCCGGTATACTAGACCAGGTACAACCATCCATAGTCCATAGTCTACAGTCCCCGTTCTTGCCTTAGGTGTACCCTTCGGCCCCATAGTCCATAGTCCACGAACCTCCTACGTCTATGTCTTCGCCTCGGTTGTATTCCTTGGCTTCATAGTTCCTACGCCCATAGTCCCCGTTACAGTTGTGTTTGAAGAGATGTTCACTCCTGTTGGAATCCCTTCCCAGCAGCTCCGACTTCATTTTCTATTGCCGTCAAGTATTCTGAATACTGAGCAAGAGCTCGTTGAGATTACTGTAAGAAGGCATAGGTTTCAGCAGAAGCATTGGTAGGTTCGAAGAATGGGTATTGTTTGAAGTGGGCTTGTATATGCTCAGATAAAGTAACGTAATCAATTAAGCCAGACAATGTATACTATGGTTCGATTGGTTTGTATTGGTTGGTGTTGGCGATGCAACCTTAGTTTTAAATAGATCTTTGGACGTGGACGAAGGTATTGACTACGGTTGCCAAGGAATACAACCGAGGCAGAAGATGTTTGCTTAATCGATACACTGTGCAACTACTCAAGTAGGCTATCTAGATCTCAAGTGGCCCAACTCTGTTTAATGTAGGATGAAGATAGTATTGTACGAGTAACGGAGATCTCTTCTCAGAGAAATAGAATAAGATAGAATAGAGACGGCCGTGCAAGATAGACAATCAGGTTGCAGATTATTCAAAGATACTATCGCTATAACTCAATAATCTTTAAGGGCTCTGCTACCGATAAGAACTTGATATTTCTTTCTGATGAAGACTGGAGAGAACAGGACTGAAGGGCGAGAATGAACCTGAGTACTTATACTCCGAAGGCCTCTATTCTCTGCTCCTAACTCCTTACTAAGTTCCGGCGGGGCCTTTCCTTGGTGCCGGAAACAATACCACCGCTACCCCGCTTTTCTCTAAACGTTAGTAGGTGTTTCCGATACCTAAGGCAACCACCCTTAGTCAAAGCCTTTGCAACACCTGCAGCCTTGGTTGCCACACAACTGGGGCCTGTATGAATGAGCTGCCGCTCAGATGTAAGCTTAATCATTACTGTAGAGCTTTTGCTTATTGTAGACTTCCCTAGCATAGTCCCTGCCTCTTCAGCGGACATACAATGCTCAAAGGATACAGAAGATCACCGGGCAATCAGAGCTTCACTCTGGCCAGTCTTCTAGTCACTGGCGAGGCACAGATTCGTCAGTCCTTGCTCCCATGAATAGATCCCCTTCCTAGCGCCCGGAATTTAGTTACTCTAACAGCTGCTAGCTAACCACGCTGCCAGTACTTGCATATGACCATGCAACTGGCTTCTAACAATAACTCTCAGCATGTAACCGGGCCCTGTGTGTACTCATACACCAGACAGTTGAAATGGCTCCGTTACAGTACGCTAACAATATAGAGAGAATATAGAAGGTTGTATAAAGAGAAAAGAGAGAAACAGAACATCAACGAAAGACAGAACCCCTTTATATATTCAATAACCTCAATCTGAGTATGACTCATACACATATACAATGGAAATCCATAGAATCCAAAGAAAATCCATATTACTAATCCTAACCTCGCTGCCAAGTACTTTCTCTTTATGCCCTAACACAATATCCGACTATGATGCTAAGACGCCGTTACAAATGCAGTGATACTGATATAGAAGTACGTTACCATAACTCTTACTAGAATTATTATGCGGAATAATCGTTGCTCCCTTTTAACATAAAAATTCTACAGATAACTGTAAATATACATTTAAAAAATACGATTAGGTTACCCTATTAACATCTCTCCAGCCACTGCTACTACTGCTCATGCTGACTGGAAATGGATATCTATACAGGTAGCACTGTAGTAATAACTCGGGTACATGAATATTATATTCCCGTTTCCATCCCCGACCCAATATGGGCGGGTTCGCTTGATAAAGTTGGTACTTAAACCTTGAGTTGGTAGTGAAACAATACGATCTCCCGCCTGACCCGACCTTAATTAAAACTCTACACATATTAAAATTACACAATTCTCCACCCGACTCGATGCGAATTAAAACTGTCAAAATGTCTTGGAGTGAAAGGACAAGATTTGCGTCTTTAGGAATCCCGATGATGTCTTTTGATAATCAAATGAGCTAGGCTTATTACATACCAATTCGGTATCAGTCTACTGATAAGAAATAGTCTAGAGTTATTTAAAGTATCTATAGCATATAGTATGACCCAGTGTCCAAAGACGAGACATAATTTTTTGTTGATATAATATTTTTCATATGGTGTGATAACGAGAGATACTATCCTCAATTTAGGACAGTTGGGATTAATTTTGGGATGAAAAAATAATATTTTGATTGCAAAGAATGTGATTTATACAATGTCTGTACCCAGCTACAGCATATAATCTTAAATTTATCTTTTTGAGAAACGTCTTTTGTGGATTAGAGGTTTTTTTCATTTTCTTCTTGCCTCCCAATATATATTCAGTAGCATGAATTCATTCCTTGAATTAAACTGAAATCAGCATATTTTTTGGTTCTCTAATCAGTTTCTATTCTTATTAATTATCATTAGTTCATCGAAAACAACTGCATCAACATAGAATGGCACTTCAAATACTTATATATTATAGACTTTTGCTCCAGTTTTAATAATCTCTATTATAATGACACTACAATAACATAACCCAATTGGGTCCTGGAGCAAGAAAATATTTCAAAAAAAACTTTGATTTGGGGTATATATATATACATGTATTTAAGTAATTGTAAATAATTACAGATTTGACTATGTTGGTAATTGTTATTTATTATTCCTGGCAATCTTCTTTCAATCTTGCCCTCTACAATCCACCCTTAAGTTGCTACGGTGTACGCTCCCTCGTTATACGATCAGAATTCACTGCTACCATATATGCTAGTACACTTTTCTCAAACCATGACCCTGCTGCAATGAAATGATCTTTTTTTGTAATGTCCTGCTATTGTAAGAACTGTGCTCGACATCATTTATAAATACTGCGAACGAACCTGATCCTATTTGTCACATCGGGTAGTGAGCACTTTAAAACCCAAAGATTTGGCTAAAGTCTTACAGACTCTTACGACTTCTCCTGGGCCGATGACATCGAGTTGAATTGGCATGGGCTACAAAGGCGTTCCCAAATCTTAATTTGTTCTCAACCAACACAGGCCATCTACAACGATTTCGGACTGGTTACATAGCTGGGAAACACTTTGAATTTACAGAAAAACCAGGAGTATTCACTAACTTGATTGGGCCGATTAGACAATTTCCCCAGTACTGGCCAGTATTCACGTACAGACCAGTGTTTTACGTATCAATCAGAATAGGTCTCATCTTTCTTCGTCTAGGTCTAATATGAATACGCTTATCCCCACAACACAACATACTTTCTAGCTTGTTGTTTGCCGACAAGCCTTGGAGAGTTTAAAGATAATAACGTATTAGACCTACATGTAATTCTAGTCTCGTGCCCAGACTTTGTGTGTCTGTACGAGGTGCGACAATGAAACAGTATGGGGACGAGACTAACCTAGGCCCAATCTGACCTCGTACCCAGTAATGTATTTCGTGGTTCTCGTGCTGCATATTCTTTAACCTTGGGAACGAACCCGGGCCCAATCCAGACTTTGAGAGATGTAACTGCACAGAATATTATTATCAGAGTTAGCCATTCTACAGAAGAAAAGACTCCAGTAACGCCAGCCAATACCTAAGTATCAGTATAGCATTCTCATCAAGTCCTGCTTCTTATATATCTTAACACAAGATTTATACTCTCAATCTCTCAATTAAAATGGACACCGCCCAACTAACACGAATGTAGCCAGCCCGAACCACCAGGAGACTTAAACGTATCTTGTACTTCGTACAAATCATCATCTAGAAATAGAGCTTGTTGTTTTCTACTTAAGTATAATATGATTGATCTTCATTTCAAATTTGTAGCTAACGGCTCAATACTTAATCTCAGGCCTACAAGATATGCCAACTTTAAAGGGATTCAGAACACCACGCGTGATAACTTACCACTCTTAGTAGCGTCCCTCTAATTGTATGGCCGACAGGCAGAGGATACACGGTACAGATCTAAACTATTCACTAGTCTCCACAGAAGATCTCCGCGGTCTTTGGCTATGAACGCTGACTCTTTGAAAACAACCGTGACACATACTTAAGCCTTAAGGCCTTATAAGGACTCGATATTATATCCTTTACGCTATAGGCTTTCTGGTCGTCCGAGACCCCATTCAGCCAATCCTCATATCCCTTAGGCGGTCAGTTGAAATCGAAATCGTGACCGAACCAGATATGGCTGGGTGTGCTCAGTTGAACGCAATTGCTGTTTATTCTCTCCCTGTCTCTAGTGGAACAGGTGGAGCTTCCTAGCGTGTGAGAAGAAACTCGAGGACAGAATAAACAGGAACTGCGTTTATCAGAGCATAGCTACCATATTTATTTGGACTAACCGCCTAAGAGATACATTCCACTTCTAGCTACTGCTTAGAGTCCAGAGTCTCCTTCAACGAAGGTTCATGAGTCACTGACGGGAAGGATATCTAGCCCGTTCTTATTTCTATGGATTATTAACGGATTATAAATTATCATTATTACTAATCTCTGCTATATGTTACCTTTAGCGCAAATGATAGAATTCCTAGATTAGTACATGTACTCATATCGGAGCTACAGAGTCCTTACGTCAAAGCATATCGGTACTGCGAGCACTACGCGTATCTTCCTGACGTTTGTAAAAGGAACCACTATTGCATACATTACAAATACGCCCAAGTCCACAATTTAGTATGATATGGCATAGCGCTTCCTTTTACAAAGGTCAGGAAAATACTGGATGTTTTGCATACGAGTTCCAAACTTGCATACAGATTATCCACTCACCCATGTGCAAAAGGGCAACCTTACCAGATCTAGAAACCCATGCAGGCCACCGGTGAGAATAACACAGTAGCATAGCCGCGCACCCCCAACTGCATCCTCAACGGCAGATCTATTTGCCGGGCCATGGTCCCAAGAAACTTACGTCATGACTCGCCAGCTACCTAGTAGATTTGATAGTACATAAAGGTTGAAGATTCCGTTCGCTGGACTCCTCAACTTAAAGAGGCATCCATATCAACAATCAAGTTCTACCACGCCGAACACACCCACCCAACGAATACAATGCCCGCCAACGCAGTCCCACCAGCCAAATGTCTCTGCGGCGGTATCAAACTTACTTTCAAGGAAGATGCTGAGCCCGAGGTTAACTACTGCTACTGCAAGCACTGCTCAGCTGGCGCCGGCGGACCTTATCAGCTCAATTTCGCCTTCGATGAAGCTGCGGTCACTGTTGAAGACCCCCAAAACTTGATGAGGGTTTACATTATTACCGGCTGCGAGAGTGGAAAGCCAAAGCCAAAGTACTTTTGTGGAAAGTGCGGGTGCACGATGTTTACAAAGCCGGAAGCTCTGCCGGGGAAGATGTTTGTCAAGGGTAGTCTAGTGGAAGGAGGGTAAGTTGTTCTATCCAACATCGATTATTCAAATGTAAGCTTCAAGGACTGACCAAAATTGTAAAGATGTCAGAATTTTAAGCCAACTGCGGAGTTATTCATCAAGTACCGACCTTCATTCGTGGTCCCAGTGGAGGGGGCAGCCCAATTGGAGTCTCAGTAGAAATGTATCTTTAAAGGGTTGCCGCAGAATTCATAATCTCTTGGCAAGTAAATATTTGATTCACAAGATGTATGAACCAATCTCAGTCAGGTGGATAGATGGCCGAGTGGTTATGGCGCTAGCTTCAGGTGCTAGTGGGGCAACCCGCGTGAGTTCGATCCTCACTCTATTCATTCACTTTTGCTGGTTATTATGATCGTTGGTGGTTCTTGAAGTCCTTAGTTTTAATTATCATCCCCATGGTTGTTGAGGCGCAGATGTGGATGACATGAGCATTTATTTTTTACTTAGTATGTAACTTGCCGGTTGTGCCTGAGAGTAGTAGCATACCATCACATGCCAGAAAGGTGAAATTACCTGAATAATATATGCCGCTAGTAAACCGGTATTAGATGTACCTTGACGCAATTAGAGGTAGAGAATTGAAGTAAGTATCGATATAGAGCTACTCGCACAGCCGAGTTTCGACTTACTCACGTGACGCTATTTAACAGGTTTTTGCGTTGCTCATAGGTCATGTGATCAAGTCGAAACTCGGCCGCGCGAGTACTGTAGTACGGATCATCTAAATAATATAGCAATACATACTTACACAAATACCACCGAGAATTCTTGCATATACGTCATCATTGTTCTTTGGTTGTTTTTTCTGTTAACAGGATTCACCCAGGCCTGGGATTCATTATAATTGGGTAGATTTGGTCGATACCAATATATCCATTGTCGCTAATGTCGAATAGCATTCAACCCCACGCCACAAATTTCAGGCACCCAAATCCTTTATCCGCATGAAACTTCGATATTCTCCTATCAATTGACACGTAAATCTTCATTTAAGAGGGGTCCATGATGACCAGAGCCTGATAGCGGTCCTCAAGTGCAAAAGTGATATTATCGGGAGAAGCCCAATTAATGCGTCACGCGTAAAGTTCTGCAGTCTGTTGAGAGAGTGTTTTAGTCCCCATATTTCGATAGAAGCCACATGCGCCACAACATCTGATGTGGGGGAAATATGGCCGAACTAATCGCGAATAACGGAGTGCATAGATGAACTGGAAGACTCTAGTAAACAAACGGCGAGTTCTTTCGAAAGCTGTCTATTCTCAACTTCAACAATTTGGTATTGTTGGATGCCTGAAGAGTCATGTATGTATGGAGGCGCAAATCAGGCACAACGTCGCAGGGATTTTTCCTGGCCTCAATAAAAGGATGACAAGTCCTCGCAAATAACTATTCCTTCCCATCTAACCAGACTGCACGGTAAACAAAGAGGTCTTTTACGACTCCTTCCCCTCCTTTTCCTCTTCCTGAGCTCGAGGTCGGTTTTGGATTATAATCCCCTGCCAGGACTATGATAAGTAAGGCTCGACTTTACATTATTCCCAGATAACGACTACGATACTCTCATTAGAACTAGTCACGAATCCGAGCGAAACAAGATATAAAAAGAAATGAGTGCCGATAATATCACCGTGGGCTCTATCGAGAAAACCTGTTACTTCTGGAATAAGACAGGCCAATGTAAGCATGGAACGAAATGTAATTTTCTCCATCGAGAAACACCAATCATAGCAGACCCTCCGAAATCATGGATCGATTATGGCGATAAAGGTAAGTCAAGTGCGTTTGAATTTTATGTTAAGGCTCCTGTATTAATTCATGTTATTTAGGTCCCCCACCGAAGGTCCCGAAGGTAAAAAGCAACATCAGGGATAACTCTGAAGATGGGAATAGTAGAGAAAGGGTCTTTGAGCCTAAACATAAAGCTACGGAAGATGAGCTCGAGTGGGAGGATCATATACCAGCGAATAACTGGGACCAGCAATCCTCAGGTGTCAAGAATACGTGGGACGAAACCACGCCCACGAGGGCTGATGACTCTTGGGGAGCCCAAGCTAGTACTAGAGTGAATGTAACCGAATGGTACCCACCAAAAGCTAACGTAAGTTCATGATATCTGTAGACTTGAGGTTCGCGCACTAAATCATGTTCACCAGGGTGCCCATTCTGTGACGGCATCTACATCTGCATCCAACAAACAGGCGACGCCTGTTCAACAAGCCGATTATACTGAGAGTCCTGCAGTCATTGGAGACTTATGGGAAGCTTTACTACCACCTGATTTTACGGAGTACAGAGACTTAAGACAAAAGTATGCCATGTCGGATCCAGAATTCGATGTTAATGCCTTGGTTCTGCTCTTAGCTGCAGAACCTTTTCAACTTTCAGACGTTGAGCAGTATCTAGGTGGATATTCAGATCAAGATATTGATCTAGATAAGGCTTCCAGATTCGAAAAGCTCCCACCTATATTTTTTGCTGTAGCCACAAACGAACCTAAAGCGTTGAAACTTCTCATAACTCGAGGCATATCTGTAGACGCGACTGCTGGTCCAGACAACATACCATTGTTAGCTTTTGCTATCATGCATGGATCAAGAGCTGACACCACTGAGATGGTGCGGATTCTACTAGCCAGTGGAGCTGACCCTACACACATATCCGACGAGTTTATTTCTTTCGATCATTATTCATCAAGCCACCATAGATTCTCCAGGTCATCTAACAGCGAGACACCATCATGGCTGTCAGAGAAGTATAGATTTAAGCTTGCCAGCACCATCAATATCTCGCAGAGATACTGGTTACTGAAAGCGAGAGCTTTACGTCCACGGACGGATCGTGAGCATTTAATCGCTAGAATGGAAAGATGTCCAAATCTGTTTCAGATGCCATTTTGTCTGGTGGGTCAGAGTTTTGCCACGAGTTTTTTGATGCGGAGAGTATTAAGCCACCTATTACTCTCCAAATCGAATGCAAAGCCTCTGGTTGTAGCTTTTGTCGGTGAGCACACGATGTGATTATTTTGCCCAACCGTTAAAATATAGGTGATCTAACTCTACATTCAAATCTTTAAATCTAGGCCCAAGTGGACATGGAAAGACTGAGCTAGCTAAGAGCATGCGCACATGTTTATCAGCAGCATTTTTGGCCATTAACTGTGCCGAAATGACTAGCACTACTGATCTTTTTGGCTCAGCAGCACCATCCCCAGGTTACGAACAAGGCTCTGCCTTAAACAACTTTTTATGTCGCAACCACGGGCAAAGATGTATTGTGTTTCTAGATGAATTCGAGAAAATGGGACCTGCCGTGCATGAGTCACTTTTAACCCCATTTGACGAAGGTTTGGATATTTCTAGACTTGGTCAGTGAGTTACCCAGCTGATGAGGTTAGGCATATATCGTGATCGTCGGGCCGTTAGAAACGATACGAAGATAGATTGTTCGAAAGTGATATGGATCCTTGCCACCAGTAAGGTGGATAATATTATTGAGCCATACTACAGGGCCAATGTCGAGGTCTTCCAGAATCCCGATACTCAGGATCAACAGTTCCTCGCGAATATCATGAATGGAATTGAAAGCAAGTTCTTAAGGAAGTTCAGCATCCAACTCGGGGTACGTTCTCTAGACTAGATCATCAGGGGAGGTTTCTAACTGTGTACATGATAAAGACAACGTTCGCCGGACGCATCTCCATGGTCCTACCATTCCTTCCGTTCTCGCCCGCCGAGCAAGCTGTAATTGCGCACAAGTATCTGCTTGAACTTAAACGTACACTTGCAGCCGATATTAGCAAAGAAACAATCATGGGGCATATTAAACTCGAGGTTGAAGGGGAGTCAGCAGTTTGCCGGCATATAGCCGAAAATGGTTACGAAATCGAATACGGGGCACGATCTATTGAGCGTGAGATGCATAAGTCAGTGCGCGATGCTATTACACAGGAATGGTTAGGGTCTACAGACTGGATCCCCTACCAAAGAAAGAATGGTCCATATGAAAGATACCTGTTGTCCCTTGACCCCTCAAAAGAACACGTCGTTGTACACAAGATCCTTGAAAAGAAGGGCAAGACGAGGGCGAGGCAGAACAGAACTTTGGCAAGGCCGGCAGCTGGCCAGGGTGGTTCACAATTCGAGAGCTCAGTCGGAGCAAGATCAGGAACGCCAAGTAGTGTTGGTGGTATGAGATCATTAAGAGTAGGAAGACTTATAGATATCGAGATGGTGAATGGATGGGAGGAATAAGTATAGTTTTGTTTCGGATATGGATGGGTCATGAAGACGCTGTTTCTTTTGGTTTAATTTATCAGTAGGTTTATAAATCAATTGTCCCATATGAATATTGACGGGTTAGAACGACGTTCTTAGATGCTTTACGGGTATGTGCAGATTCATCAGTATACGTATCAGCATGGTGGTTGCATAGGATTAAACGACGTCACTTGACCCATAAAACGTTTAAGCTCCCCCACTAAGCTAATCATAAGATCTGATCTGCTGTCTTCGAATTTTGATTTTATTGAGCCCCGCTAGCTTGAACCCATCCCTTCGTCTGTTTTCAGTACTCGTGGTTTTGTATGACAGAATATCTATTGGGGAAGTAATCTGCACGCCTAGTTAACACACTGAATATTTATCGTATGTCCGCTATCCATTTAGGACCAATATTCTAAGCCTACGAAAGCTAGGGCCCGTCGATCGCCCTTTAGCAAAGAGTCCGGTAGGGCGTGAAAAACCACCCACCAGACGAAGGGATAGTCATGGAATTTGGACACGTAGACTGTTCTAAGTATGTACATGTATATATTTAGAGGGACTGAGAACCAATCCAACCTTCGAACCGCAATCTCATATATACCACTCCACCTCTGTTGGTGTATATCAAATCTTCGGCGTCATCTTTGTAAATCTTGCATAAAGTTTCGATTTTGAAAACCAAATAATTACGAGGGGAACGGTTTATAAAATATAATCTACTATAACTGCCTATCATAGAAACGTACGCATATACATGTATGTATGTATAAACCAACTGAGTAAAGTACATGCATTTCAACTAACTGCGCGTGTTGAGCAGAAACACTTCTTGCCAAAGCTAGCTGTTGTAGGCAGAACTTAAAGCGACTTAGTGGGTTTTGTGTTCACACAGGCGTCCAACCATAAATAGTGCCTTGTAAGAGAGTTTCTCCCAGTCCAAGTATCTATCCTTCGCCCATACCCATATAATTTATCAACCCCCTGGAGAAAGAATAAATGCTATACCGAGTGAGATCCTGTGCGCCAAGCCACTTTATAACGCATCAGAATAACAATTACGAGGCAATTAATGAGATTATACGTACAGTTGCTGAGCTTGATTGTAGTCTCTAGTCCACCAGTTAAAAACTACGTGACAATTTACATGTGACAGTGCTATATTAACTTGCAAAATCTTATAAGCAAATACTAACCCACAGCTAAGACTCATGTTTCTCAAAGGGGTTTCAGACGATTTTACCACCAGTAATTTTGTGTTTTTAGACCGTGGACCCCCCGCTCTATCAACGCTTTCTAAAGGCGCGCTGGTGCGGCCTCACTTTTTTTCCTCGGGTAGATAAATCTCCTTCCATTGATTACCAAGTCGGCTTATACTTTTAGAGACCTGCCTTGGTTAGGTCTGAGATTTTCAGCTAACGGAAATCTCAAATTATTAGTGTGTCCCTTCCTTAGCCCGCTTTACTAGATTGGAAATCTATTCTAAAAAAGCAACGAAATCATGTCTAAGATAGAAGCGGAGATCAGTTTGATCTTAAGCAGCGATACCATAAATCATGTTTTGCGAGGGAATGAAAAACGCATACAAAAGATATCTAGAAAGAAAAAACTCCGTACCAAATGCCGAAAAAAGAAATGTGAGAAAGACGCATATATCTCCCGCTGTCGATTGATAGAATCTAAGCGGATGCATCTAGGAGTTAAACGCAACCGCTGAATTCTCATCCTTGTCCTCCTTCTTTATCTCGGGCTCAGGTTCAGACGGTCTAGCAAAGGTCGCAGCGACAATCATAGGGAATGCAATGGTGGCCTCAGCGTACACCTATGAAGACAGCCGAGTCAGCTAGTATAAATATCATAATGGTGCTTAATTTACTTACTTTAACTGCCTCTCCATCCATCTTAATCTTTCCCCAACTGACCGCCTCATCTGGCCTTGCCCCAGCGTCGGAGCCATCAAACTCACTTGCTGTATTTATAAATACAGCATACTCCGCTCCATTTCTCATCAGGCAAGCATTGGCAATATGATGTTTCACAATGCCTCCTCCCAAGATCATCGCGCCGACCTTCTCGGCACGAACAGAAAGCGAGTTAATCTTTCTGATATCGCCGACAATATCACATTTCAACTGTTTTGGAGAGCTTTTGTATGTGTGGAAATACAGCATATCTCCAAGACTCCCATCAGTTAGGGCAGGACAGAAAACCGGAATATCATTCTTCCAAGCCCAGTAATAGACACTTCTTTCATCGTTAATTTCCTTTCCTAAGCGTGCTATCATCTTTGACGGAGTCCAGATACATTCAGGATCCGTCTCCTGCTCTTCAAGCATGGAGTCGAGGACAGGGACGACCCAATCTTCGAAGAGACAGTAGTTGTTGTTCGGAACGATAAGATTACCAATGCGATTCAGGCCCTTCTTACGCAGGGTAGCACCATCAAGATTGAAGGCACCCATATATGTAGAGGCGAGGCATTTAATGAAATCCTCCTCAACCCCTCCTGCTGTGGTCACAATGGCCGAAACATGTTTGTGTTCAACCAAGTACCGGAGCGTCTCACGAAGACCAGAGGAGATCAAGTTGCTGGTGTATCCCAAGAAAATAGTAGCTCCTTTTCCAGTCTCTGGGGAACGGTAGGTACGCATCGTGTCAACAACCTTACACGCTCGTGCAAGATTTGAGCCCTGAAAACCGATAGTTTCCATGCCTGTGATTAGGTCCGAGATCGTTACATGGCGGCCCTTGAAGTTGTTGAAGTCAATGCCTTTGACTTCACGAGTAGTCCATGACTCAGGGATTGGATCGGACGGTTTGAGGACTGCATCAGCGGCACCAGATGGGCGATCTTCCGTGTTAGGCTCCTCAGATGCAGCAGGGGGTTGGGGGGAATCGGGAGGTGGCGGAAAAGTGATAAAAGATGTTTCTTCAGGTTGAAGTGCAGTTGTGAGAGGGGTAGCCATATTCTTTGCTTTATTACGTAGGAGCGGATGGATTGCTGGTTTGAATTCTTGGGGATATCTAGGGTTGCAGTTGTTTAGGGATGGGTGCGGCTCAGAAAAAAAATTGGAAGTTTGCCCCACTATTCTCACCCCGCCAATCCTTATCGATAGTTAAGCGACGGCAACTTCCGCTGTCATGTTCGCTACAGGTCTGGGCAACTCCAACTTCACTCGCTCTCCCGGGCTAGACATCAATCCCAATCGTGAGATAACCTATAACTACATATATTAATTACACCTCTTTTAATGCTGTTTCAATAGATGACTGAACCAATAGGTTGTAATCTTTAGCCACCTTGTGACCTTGGGGTATTTTATGTCGTATCAGTTGAATCTCAAGACCAGACGTTTAGCTATTCAGACAAGCATAAATACACTTCACAACTTAAGTCATACACATTTCTGCGGTAAATAAGCATGCGGCATAAATGACGCGAGCCCCAAGGATCGTGTTGCTCTATCGGACGGAAGTCCCGAATATTTTCGGTGTGTCAAGGGCTCGGCATACATGCACATTATTGCATTCTCCCGGGACGAGTAAGAACCGAAGGATACCACGTTCGCGGGACCGGAATCCGGCACTGGTCATCAATCAAAATACGTGGAATATACGTCTGTTCTACATATGTGCTCTAGAATAAGTCGAGGGTATGTCCTCGAGCACTATTCGTCCTATCTCTTGTCACGACTGCTCGGCCCTATTTTATTGGATCCTGTCTTTCAAGATTTCCAATATTATCTATGCGGATGCATATCGTGCATATCGTGCATATCGGATTAAATTGTTATTGGCTCAGCCTTTATCAAGCATTACTCGGCTTGTTCTCAGCAACAATCATAGGCAGTTGACGCAATATTGGATTCAATTATTTGTCTTCCTTAGCGATAAGTTGATAATACAGCCTCACAACTGTTCCTCTCCCTGTTAATCTTTGGATATCTCTTCATAAGTTTCGTTTCAAAACGAGCTCTCCGTAGGCAAGAACAAGACCACTCGGGCGATTTTCCACCATCTCTGCATATATTCCCACCAACAGCAAGCATCCTACAATTATCTGCTAGAGAGCACAACTGATGTTACATAGAACCCTAGATGGTTGAATTAATGAGCAGAAACGGGCATTTCTCAAGAATTAAGCGTTTTTTTCATTTCGCACAAGTTGCCTGTAGCCCTTCCAATCACAACCAATTATTCCCAGAGAATCACTGAAAGAGCCCCAGCCAGTAATACTACATGTAGTTCGAAATCAAACTTTCTCATGTGACTTTGTGATATACTCGCAGCATTTCTATCTTTTGTGCGTATCATGAGTGCATACTGTACGCGGGATTTATTTCTCGTTTTTGAGTTCACTGCTTTTGATTTTCTCCTTCGAGGGTAGATCAAGTAGATTGGATGTTGGGGTAGTTTACAATAGCTTTTTGGAAGCCCCCCCCCAAAAGAAAAAGTGGGGATATGTACGTATAAAGCCATGTGGGATTTTAAACTCAACGGAGTCTGTTCGTCGTGTCTTTAGGTCTTGTGACAAGAATTACCAATTCCATAACCACACATTGTGGGCACAATTAAATGTATAGTTTTCCGATTGTGCGGGTTGTCTCCGGGCGCCACTATTTTGTGGATCAAGAAGCCATCACGATTAGACTTTTTTTTATGCTCTACTTCTATTTGCAAATATTAATCATCGGCAATCACTCGATTAACCCTCAGCCGCACACAACCCAGAGCCAGTCTATCTACAAGTACTTCAAGCTGTGACTGTGCTTTCGGTTTAGGTCATAACAACACTACATTTTATGCATGCATCTCATCAGATCCCTTATTCGCTTAAGTTCCCATCGCGCTGGTTTTCTGCCGTCTTTTTTTTTTTTGCTTTTTTTTATCTAGGTTTCAACAACGCTACATGTTGGCTCATGGCGATCGTACACTTCATTGAAAACGTCGGGTGCGGATATAGATGTGACATAGCAAAGTTTATTAATTCTTATCTTACAAATGAGATTCATTATTGTCATTATTCGTCCATGCATGAAACAATCATTAACGCCGTACACGCCCCAAAAGTCACATCCTGCCACCATTCCCAGCCCCAGCCCCAGTACCACATATGATGGTACCCCATTTATACAGAATGCTCCAGTACAAATGTACAGTCTAGATCCAGATCTAGAGAGGCATCAAAAAATAAAAGAAATAAAAAAAAAAGAGAAAGAAAGAGAAGTCGCCAATAACTTTCCCTTACCAAGCCATGTTGAAACCCTCAAGTTTCCTAACACAAAACTCGATCAATGCACCTCCATTTTCGGCCATCCAGTTGCCACCCCAAGTCTTGAGAGGCCAGTCCACACGTAGATATTGGTCATCGACATACACATCTTCTACGTCTTCATCCTCCCAAAAGCTTTTGCGCGTTGTCAAATGATCCTCATCGCTAATGGGATCTCTGTACGCATGTCTTGAGATATCTAAAAAAATTCGGTTAATCGCTTATTCAATTTGGCAAATGGGCGATTGGATGATCATACTTGCGGGGTTGAATGGCAGGAACTGTCTTTTTTTGGCGGCCAGTCTCTTCGCCGTCCAATGAGGGGTGAGATCTTCGGATTTGCCAAACTTCTTCCTTCTGGGAGAGAGAATCGGTTCAAGCTTGCGGGGTGCTTTAGACATGGTGATGTTAAAACGAGATATACTCGGGCTCCGAGGTGTTCTCGGGGTTTTGGGTGCTGATAAAATCATTTTTGAGACTAAAATCGTTGTAAGCAGAGTGATAGCGGCACTGGTTATTAAGTGATAAACTTACTCTCAAATTCATCCAACCTTGTTGGCGCAAGTACTAGACGCCTTACTGTCTTCTTGACATCAATGGTGGGGACTTGAGGAGGAGAGTCTTCGACGACTACATCAGTGGTCTCGATGTCTTTGGACTCTTCTGCTTTGTTTGTCTGAGAATGAACCTCTTGTTTGGCCTCATTTTGTAGTTGTTCTGCGCTGATATCTTCGATGATTTGCTCAGCCATGTCTTCGTCTTCGCTCATTGTCACATCCTCTTCGACGTGGCTGTCGACGATAACCGAGTCTTTGATTGATTGTATCTGTTCTTCGACAGCTGGAACGTAATCCTCGTCTGTGCTCATATCGGTGTCTTCCAAGATGTGACGTAGAACCTCTTCTGTGTCCTCCTCCATCTTGTCTGTCTCGACGATCTCCACCTTTTTCTCCTCCTCCTCTACCTCAACCTTTACTTCTTCCTTTACTTCTTCCTTTGTTTCTTCTTTTACCTCTTCCTTGACCACTTTCTTCTTTGGCTTCTTCTCATCTTCGTTCTCGGATGCCTCAGAATCTGCCTCCTCGACCTTGGCCTTGCGTCGTGATAGTTTTTTCTTTTCTTTTTTCTCTTCCTTCTCGGTTTCCTTCTCGCTCTCTACCTCATCCTCTTCTTTAATTGTGGACTTGGATGGCCTTCGATTTGCGAGATCGCCTCCCTCTTTCTCTTCTTCCTCCTCTTCTTCGACAGTTGTTGGGAGAATCGAAGGCTTTACCGACCTTCTACGTGTTGACCTTCTCGGTGGTTCATCATCCTCATCGTCTGCTTCTTCTTCCTCCTTCTTGACAGTTGACTTGGTTGATGTTACCAATTCCTCAATACTCAGCCTCTTGGGTGCTTTCTCCTTGACAGGGGTCTCCTTAGGTGAGAGCTGTTCGTCGACTTCTTTTTGTTCCGGATCTTTTTCGGCGTCTGAGAGTTCCACATCGATGCCCGAATCCCTATCTTCTTCCCTTTCCTTTACCTCTTCGTTTTCTTCTTTGGGTGCTTTCTTTTCTTCTACTTCCTCTTTCTTGACCTCATCCACCACCATGTCCTTGACCTCATCCACCACCATATCCTTGACCTCATCCTCTTCCTTCGAGCTAGAAGTAGCCTGCTCCGCCGAGACCGAGCCGGAATCAGTGACACCCTCGCTTGAAGCGGCAGTGGTGGTGGCATCCGTACTAATGATAGCGTCCTCAATATCCATATCGTCCCCCTCCGTAGTTGTAGCGGTAGCCTCCATGGCCTCGGTCATATCGACGATCACGCCTGATTCCGGACGAATGTCAGTACCTATATCTACGAGTGATATCTCATGATCTTCACGTCCAGGAGGAGAATTCTGTACCAGTGAAAGCGAAACCGTCAAATGGACTGATATTCTCTACAACAGTATCAAGGTCAAGGTCCTCATCAGAATCCATACAAATGCCTGAATCTACACGTTGTAGCTGGCGTTTGAACTGCTCCCGTCTCCTTAGCCTCACAACCTCGAGGGACTTCTTGGACGGCGACGAGGTGGATAAGCTCCGCTTACGTTGCTTCTTGGTTTGGAGCCTTTTGTAACCGGGCAGGAAGAGGGCATCTCGGTTGTCTAGTAGGCGTACTTTACAATTGCTCGGTGTATATATGTCCTCATCCTCGGCGAGGGTCCGTTTGGCTCCCTGTACTGCAACAGGATCGAGGATAAACCGGGGAGGTTTGGTCCAATCCCATATAGAACGTCGAGCTCCGGTGGGGACAATGAGGCGGGGAGAGAAAACTCCTGAGAGCCGAACCCGCTTGTTGGAAGTGGAATGGGTACTTGAGGTCTTCCGTTTCAAGCATGCCGGTGGGCAGCTGGGGGGGAACATTGTGGACAGTACAAAACAGGAGAGATGCAGAGAGATCTAGAAAGAAAGATGGGACAATAAAAGGGCTATATTCTTTTCTTGGGTACGATACAAAGGGCAGTAATGATAATAGATGGAAAGATATTATAACGATAATGATAGATAATGATAATATAGCAGAAAGAAGCTGCAGGAATGTTTCGAGAAGAGATATAGATCAGAAGTGTGCTGCTTGTAATTGAACTGCGCAATGGAAATGATTTTGGGAGGGGCAAGAAGGGGAGGGGGAGGTATTTGAATTATCCGGCGACACAATTTCCAACTGGATGGGCCATGGATTCCGTGGAGGTGTAGGTAGTTAATGCAGTACTGTCTTGAATTTTGTCTTTTTTTTCCTTTTTCTTATTCCCTTATTAATTCTTATCCCTACCCCGGGAGTGCACGTCGGTGAAAAGAGAACAAAACGGATGGAGTGGAATCGAGAGATTACCGAACCAGCGGGTCACAGGATGTGGGATTTAAAAAATGTTTCGATTGAAACGGGAAATAGATCTCTCTTATCTCGTATGTTTATGAAACTTGCCGGTAGTGGTAGTTGTAATAATCCTTTCAGACAGAAAATATTAACTATCAGTTGAGACAGTTAACTAGGTATCTAGTAATTGGAATTGGTTCTCTGACCTAACAGTAACAATTGCACTTTTCTTCTGATCGTAATCGCAATTGAATTGAGCAGATGGCCTACATAGCAGGTACATGGCAGGTAGCTCAATCAATATCAAGGCAATTGACTCGCAATCAGGCGTGTAGGCATGTAGGCAGGCAGAGGTAGGCAGGCAGCTGGATAAGCAGAAGGGGAGAGGCAGGCAGGCAGGCAGGTACTCTACTCTGCTGCTGCTGCTGCTGCTGCTGCTCTTCTCGAGGACTCTATTCCCCACCTTCGCTATCATATCAGATTGCATATCCACCCACCTTGCCTCGTTGCCTCACCACTGCAATGCTGTCATACACATCCATCATGAGACCCAGTCTGCGATGACCGGCTACAGCTTCTCCAAGAAACTGCGAGACGTGTTCTCCGGACGCTCGAGGGATTGACGTGGAGCCAGTCGGGGGAGGTAGCTTGCCAGCACATGATGGACGCTTTGGGATGGGCGCATGAGGCGGGCTAAGCGAAATGGGGTTTAGTCAGGGCAACGAGGGTGAAGGGGGGATGTTTGTTAACCGGGGTTTCTTGGTGCCTTTTGGATGCCGGTTTGTTTCTCGCTGGGGTGGGGCAGGGTGGGCGTGAGATGGTGGTGAGGGAGGTGGTGGTGGATGTTTGGTTTGGATGAAAGGGTTCGCCGAGTTGGTGGTGGTGAGAGGATAAGAAGAGCGAGAGCAACGGCTAGCTACAACTACAACTACAATACTACCTAGAGTACAACTACTCCAACACTCCATCCACCACTACAACCATCCTGATACTACATACTATTAAGGAGTGGCTTTTTGTTATTATTTTATTCTCGCCCTCTCCTCTTTCCCCTCACCACCCCCTCTCAAGCTCCTCCTTCTTCACCCCCTTGCTATCGCTGGTTTGCTGCTTCCTGCAACCCCACCAAACTGATTATCGAGCTGCATATCACTACTGCGGGAGTAACCGAGCGTCTTGCATGCACAACGGTGCACTCGTACTCTCTCAGAAACGAACGAGAAAAAACACATTTCATGACATCAGGCAGATCTAATACCTTGCGACAATTAAGTACTTTATTACTGGCAGAAGTATATCTACCGGCTTCCCGTTATTCGGCGATGGATTAACCGGGTGAGGGGAGGGGCGACTTGGCAGGGAAATCATATTTAATCACTCGATGATATGAAGGGGGAGGGGGTGGTTGCAGTTGCAGAGATCCCTCAATCCTTACCATGTAAGGGTCAATGATCTGTCTGACTGGCCTTCCTCTTCATATGTATATTACCGGCTCTCTCGGGATTCAACACAAACGACGTCGTAAGCCACTGTGTATCTTAGGTTAATTCCAGGCCCCAGAATAAGCGCTACTCTCCATAGTCAGAGCTTGTAAAGCTCCACTCCCCACAGCCACTTTCGAATCCTCCTTCTCTTACCCCCCCTTCTTCCCCAATCCTCTCTCCTCCGCCCCTTCGACACGTTTAAGACACATACATACATTTTACATCCCCTTCCGCACCCCTCACTCTCCTCACCAGTAGTTCGCGCAGAAACATGAGCTGCAAAACAAGTAGAGTACATAGACTAGAGCATGTACGCACCCCTCTGCTCTTACAGTACTAGTACCTCCTGGAGGTGCATCAGAGATCGCCGGAAAAAGGACGAGTCCGCCACCCTCTGTAACGTGCAGTCGGAATACTGTTTAGTCATGTGTGCGGCATAGGAGATCCTGCTAGCGGTTCTATTACGAGTGCATTGGTCTGCAGAAGAATCTTTGTGTTTCAAAAGGACCCAGTCAGGATATCAAGAGAGAGGGGATGGGGGGACGGGACTCGACGCGGACTTATCTCAAACTGCTTCATGATTATCCAAGTCTACCTATCCTATCGGCCCTTCCCCGCCGTGGGATCGCCCAGAGACATTGAGGAGAGGAAGAGGAGATGTGGGTGTCTCTAGCAAATATTGTCTTCGTATCGAAATCGCCGAAGCGGTTTGCTTACAACCAAAGATAGTATAAGTATATATACAACATCGTACTTTCAAAGTAATACACGATAGTACAGCACTTTGATGCCTATGTACACCAATGTTGGTTTCTACACTTTTAGTTTCTCCTCTGATGATGTACAGCAGTGTAAAAATGGCACCCCCGTAATTAAGCATAAGCTCTAACCGTAAACGATCAAGTACACATTTTCTGCGGAAAAGTTTCCTCTGTCAGATTTTTTTGGTCAGAAGAATTCGAGTGATGGTCTGTGTCCACGGAACCTCCGGGTAGTAAAACATACAAAGCCTGCTGAGCTCCTCCCGATCCTTACTCCGGTTCCAGCCTCCAATCCGCCGCCGACGGGGCGAACCATCGCAAAACCATACGGAGACTTTCACAGAGATATGTAGTATGTATGGTATGCCAAAAGCGACAGTGCACAAATAGCAATCACCGTATCTCCCTCCAAACCATTGGGCGGCTATCGCTTCGTTCGCCTCCAGCACCTTTTTTCTGCCCCCACGTATGGTGGTCATGATTGTGGCTTTTGGGGAGGATTGAGAGCCAGGCATTTACTGGTGGATACCCCCCCCAAACGGCTTGTATCTCATTTTTGGTCAGTCTGTTGGCATTCGTTTAAACCCAGAAGTCACTTTCATCACTCAGGTTTGTAGCTGAGATGTGTCAGGTCTACTTACGGTCCATGTCTCTGGGCAGTAGAGTAGTGGCTCATGGGGGTACGTTGCGAGTTGAGAGACGGGAGTGTTGGAGGTGAGTGCTGGAGGTGAGTGGTGGGATGGTGAGTGATCGTGGCCAATCGGTGCACTGCATCCGTGATCATCTATTTGCCTAGTTTCTGGATCCCGATACCCGATATACAGAATCGATGTCGAGAAGTTGCCTGTGTAGGGGATGTGTGTACATGTATGTGCCGTGCCTGTATTTTTTGTAGAATTATTGGGAAGTCCCTACCAATGTGTACCTGGATTCCAGAAACCAAAGACAGTGTGGGGTGAAAAAAAGATCTCCCGAGATTCCGTTCCTTAGTGAGACCAAGTAGTCTTTGTTCGAAGAGAAAACGGCAAGAAAGAAAAAAAAAGTGTTACTTAGTAACCCCACGCGGGGCTCGAACCCGCAACCTTCAGATCGCTACAAGAGAAAACTCTAATAGAAGTCTGACGCGCTACCATTGCGCCAGCAGGGCTGCTATGAGTATTTTTAGGTTTTTACCTATTTTGAACAACTATTCAACACAACGAAACCTTAATGTGTTTTATGTCTCCCTCCCACGCCCGTTGAGAGATCTGTTCATGTGTGATATGAGCAAAATCGCGTTCGGCTAATCGCCGGGCCTAAAATGGTTTCAAGATCTACTAGTTGAGACATGAATTCAATCAAGTCTTCAATTCAATTTTTCTGCATCAAACATTCCGTTTATACAGACGATCACGAAGCTTTCTGATCAGATCAGCCCCATTGTCACTTAGGGCCAGAATGGCGCCCATAAAGAAGTACAGTTGCACAAAGCTCAAGAGTCAAGACAACTGGCCAACCGATAAATCGAAGACTTGGCATCTTACATAATTATAAGTGCAAGTTTGATCATTAATGAGGAATCTCAAAATGGGGTTCAAAATTCCTCCAGTTGGAAGTAGATATCAGTACTAAACCCCCTGAAAGATTTTTAACCCCTGAAGAGGTTTAATCCTGCATCCAAGAGGTGCATTTTAATGTGAGGCATCGTCATGATCAGCTTTTCAAGTTCTGAAATCTGCGGGCTGTCTTCTCCATATGGCGTGATTCAACGGGCTGGTTTCATGTGTAGAGACTATGAACGGGATGATGGTATGGTAGCCGTTTTAAAGTTCGTATACACTAGATGAATAAATTATATTTAGTCACAGTGTATCACTCGGAATACGACATTCGTAATTACTGAATTATATAGTTGACCATGAACATAGAAATATTAGATGTTCATCTTTCATACTTAAATACTCTAGTCAGGAGTCTTTTATTAGGGTATGTGTTATTTTCCTCGGGCCAAAGCCACGTTCATAGCGAAGCATGATTGAAAACCTAATTGTAACTTTAGATCTACTAGTTTATAACTATAAAGTAGTATTTGATTGTCTATAACCTAGCTCGGAGTGGTTCAGCGAAAATGGAAACGGGCGAAAATCTTCGATAAGAAAGGCTTGGATGCCCACTTTTACCATATGTTTTCCTGTCGGTTAGTCAGTACATACTTCTTGTTTTTGTCACTGGTGCCCATCTTGGGCTTATCTCAGCCTTCGATTTTGAGGAAGAAAAGTGCATTTTGCTCCCAATCAGCTCCAACTGTTGATGTCATATTGCTTGACACAGGAAGTCTGTCTGGGTTTTCGAAATCGGAATTGTCCGAGTCGCTTTGCTTGGGACGCAAGGTAATACTGGCCAATTGTGTGTTTTATTTCCCGAAGACCCTGTGCCAGGTGGAAAAGATTGCTGGTATCATCCTCCCATTAACCGAAAGCTAGAGGAAGGAACACTGGTAGGAATCTTCAGATCACGTGTTTTGATCCATTTTGCTAGCACATCCCCTTGTTTTCCCTGTGGTACTTGTAAATTTACCGCTTCTTGTCCACCCCCGAAACGCCAGGCACGTCCAGCAACTACCTCCAGCCATAAAATAAAGATGGTCGTGAGTTATGATATGGGTCCATCATAAATATTTTGGGTGAGTAGCCACGTGCTCATACGCGAGTGATATAATATGAAGAAGACTATCAGTTTGTAGAAGGGTAATACTAAATTAGTTAGTAGGTATCACAATATCTACTTCATTGCCTGTTTTGTTCGAGTGCCTCAGACTCTATCCGGTAAACTGCTTTCCCTTATAAATTTAGATACACGTATTTGAGCTCATAAAATCATGTATCTTCAAGGGTACTTACTGGTGACGAATGCATATAACTATCTTTTGTTAACACTCATCTAGAGTGAGATATTTGATATTTTCTCTTAGCGATTTCGTACAACACTCATCCTTTGAGGATGCCTGCTTCCTTCAGTTTACCACTCAACCGGAGTTAGTACTCAACAGTATAGCCAGTCCACTGCACATGAATTGTGTGCACATATTCCCACTCCCTCTGTTTCCATGAGCCCATGATCAAGACTTTTAGTGCTTCTAGTGCCTATATATACTGTAATTTTTTATTGAAGGAAATCACGAGTCTTGTGTTTTAGTCCACTATGAGCATAGGCACCCGAGATAACTGCCAAAAGCCATTGGGCTAATACGTTCCATGGGAATCTGCGTACAGTTTCGGTGGTGAAACGGTGTCTCGTGATGTTAATGTGGTGTACGGTAACTTTGGCATCTAGACGTGCTTCGCCCAACTGCATCCTTTATAGAACCTTATTACTTCTACATTTCCAAGTCTCGAGTCTCTCCGTTGAGTCGCCTCGAGCTTCCTCGTAGGTATTGTTGGATGACTAGCTGGTAGAGAGAGAGAGGTTGCCACTTCTATCATTAATTAATGTGATGGTCATGAACAGGCATATTGGATGGATGCCGACATTTTGAACATGCACTGAACTCTACGTACCTCAACAGAGAGTTCGGTGTTCCATTTACGCAACAGTAGATATTCGATTGATAGCCTTTTTTTTTCAGTCTACCGATGCACTCGCTCACGATTCAATTTTGGTCAGTGCCAGTAAGGGTGTGTATGGCATATGCTGCCAGCCGTGATAACCCACTGTAACGCAAGTAAGTAACCCGTCAGCCCCGTTTGCTCAAGCCTATCATAATCTGTGGGCCTATGAAATTTGGTCACTCGTTCGAGTCCCGGAAAACAAGGTGGATCGATAAATGGGGTTTGGGGGGGGGGGGGGGGGGGGGGGCTGGAATTGGGAGATGTCGATACGTAGCACGTAGTCTAGATCTCGTACCCAGCGATGATACTCAGTGATCACTTACCAAGCAAAGGAATAATTCCCATTCCACAAAAGGGAGCCCGAAGTGACTGCTACCCTCGATCACTTGAGTAACCTAACTGATGAATCGAGATTTCCCCACACATTGATCTGGTCTGGGTCACTAAGTTACCCTTTAGTAATTAAAAGAGACAGCTTTACAGAAACAAAAACAACTTTTTCAAAATTAACAAGCTAGATACTCTACATAAACCGCTCCGGCTACCTTGAACCTATTATCAAATACCCCCCCACATCGGCATTACACTGGATATCAAACCAAGTACAATATAACAAAAAAAAAGCAAAACGGAAACGCGCATATAAAAAGATAAAACGGCAAACTTAAATAAAAATATATAAAAAACCCTCCCCGAGATGCGACATGAGCATGAAGCCCTTCCTGCCTTGTTAATAAGAAAACATAAGAAATACCTCCCTCCCAATCCCCGTATCATTGCTGAAAATTCTTTATAAATAATAAGGTATCATCCTCGTAGCCTTCCCATCCAGGCCCGTCCTGTCCCAACGCACAAAATATGAAATAGAGAAAAAGAAAAGGAGGATCTGTCTTTCTTGATTTTGTTTTGTTTCCCCTCGCATTCGTTGCCATATCATAGACATCGTACTATCTAATACAGGGGGAATCCCAACAGTGAGAAAACTGTTCAGGGATAATAAGTTGAAATAAATAGAATAAAAAGGTCACACAGAAAAGGTCCCAAAGGCCCTAAAGTTGACTTAAAAGGCAATAACAAATATACTTTCAACATAATAAAAATCTGAATAAAAAAATAAAAATAAAAACCGTCACCCCTCTATTCAACCACGATTTCAACACCTGACTGGACATCTAACTCCCCAGAACCCCCACGATGCTGCCTCCTGGACGCAAACCCTGCATTTCTATCCGGATCCGGTCCTCTTGGTTGTCTAGAAGGCACTACCTGGCCCCTCTCCCTCTCGCTTCTCATCGAAGATGCTGACGTCGGTTCATCGCTGTACGGCGACATACCTCCATATCCCCTTGTTGACACACCTCCATTACTACTACCAGCACTAACAGGCGTTGAAACATCGTGATTGCCGTCCCTTCCGTTTTGTCGTTCTCTATCAAAATTCAAAACACCCCTAGGATCCCGTGGGTCTCGAAGGCTCGCTCCACCGACACCGAGATTACCACCCAAGGAGGACGTAAGCGACACTCCAGCAAGTCCATTCACAAGTAACGACTCACTAGCATTAGAAGCAGACACGGTAGTTCCTGTCGCAGTTGGCGTCAAACTCGGAGTAGTAGAAGTAACGCTGGCACCATAGTCCGTGTACCTAGAAATATTGCCTCCGAGAGCGGCAGGAAAGCTAGCAGAAGAAGGCACAGGCGACGGAGTATAAGATCGCAAGTCAGCAAAAGATTTTGCCGCACGAAGATTCTGTCGGCTATGCATATCTCCTCTACCAGAAGGCGAAGATGGAATGTCCAATAGAGAATTTCCGTGACGACCTATTGTTGAATACATTCCCGCTCCTTCTGAGCGAGCGTCACTGAAATCCATAGTAGTCGCCCTAGTCAGCACTCGTCGCTGATGCGATTCCACAGGATGAACGGTCGTGGGAATCGACGGTGGGCTTATGCTTGGGGTCCCTGAAATTGGGGCACGGAAAACATGCACTTGGCGCTGTTCACCAGTACCACGAGAAACGTGTGCCAAGGCCATGTGATGTGCAAGGGTGTGCACGATGCGACGTTGCTGCGGAGAAAGCGTCGACGGAAAAATAAGAGCCTCTCGGGAGAGATCGTCGCGGAACAGCAGGAGCTGTGAGTAGAACTGCAGAGTCTGTGGATCGTTCAAGTCTACGTCTGGACGTGACCATTAGTCTATGCACTCTGCACGATGCAGGCAAGTAATAAACTATGCAGTCCAAATGCACTACGGCGCGAACAACTGGCTCGAATAAAACAGATTTCGGGTAGGAGTACTAACCTGGAAGTGTCCGAGAAGCGCTGGGAGAAGGTGAAGTAGATAGAGGGATGATAGGCTGTTGCTGCTGCATCTGCACAGGCCGATGCTGTTCCTCCAACTGTCCTCTCCTTTCCCTCTTCTCCCTTTCAATTCGTTCCCTTTCAACCAAGGGCAACATCTTCTTGTATTCTACTCTAAGCTTCCGGCCCTGAAGATCGAAATGGTTCAAGACATCAATTACAGTTGCCGTTTCCTCGGCGGTTGTAAAATTTGCGAACGCAAGGCCCCTAAAAACACCATTGTCGAAGTGATAGTTGAATGCGTATGGAAGCGGCAAGTTAAGCTCTGTCATCAATTGCACCAGTTGTTCCTTCTTGACAGCAAATGGGATATTCTTGATTACGATCGCTGTAGGTATCAACTCCTCGTCGGGATCCGATCCAACAGTCTCGGTTCTCATAGGGGACGGGCCCAGTGGAACATTCCCCATACCGGCAAGTGGCGAAACCGTGGGCAAAGATACGGGTGCAGTATCAGTCCACATCTATCAGAAGGTTAGTTTGCAATTCGACCCATCAATACCTGCTGCCTCCCTACTGCTACATACCGCTGGTAAAGCACTACGTTGCCTTGATGGGGTCTTGATCCTGCCAGTAGCGCCACCCATAGCAGCCAATGCACCACCACCTCCAAAACTACTTGCATTCCAAGTCTGCGCCCCTGAATCGTACCCATACCCAGTGACCGCACCTAAACGGGAAGAATCGCCATAACGAGAGTCGAACCTTGCGGCGTGGTCCTCGGCAGTGTAAAGACCACTCTGTGAAGCAAATGTTTCAAAATGCCTTGAAGAGGCTCGATGGAGACTCTGATGCTGCTGTTGTTGGTGCTGGCCAGTTGGTGATCGTGAGGAGCCGATGGTGTCGTAGTATCCGTCGTGATGGCTAGCCATTGCTATCGCTTAGATGGTATGATAAATGTTTAAAAGGGTTTAAATATGTATTTATAGAGCACTTGTAACAAGGTCCTTTTGGTCAAGTTTAAAAGTGAAGGATATCGAAGCCCCTTTGTTGGAAAAGAAAGGAAAAGAAAAGAAAAACTTTGATGATTCCTGAACGACGTCAGATCACCAAATAAACCAACTACCGTCTTAACGTAACCGTAGTTTCTTCTCTAGATGACTCTTGCAGTGACGTTTCGTCGTTCTCTCTCTGTTTTCTTTATTGGAATTAAATGATTTTGTTGTAGCGAACCTTGTATTAGAAGTGCGGTATTGTTGTGAATGCTTTCTCGGAAGATCGTCCCGATTTAAATTGAAGTCTTTCTTTTGTAATGTGGAAAAAAAATATAGAAATATATGAACCCGAACGAAGAAGATGATGCTGGACAAATGCTGATGCCTTTTTAGGATGAGTAGGATATAATTTTTGCTATTCTTTCTCTCGATAATGTCACAAAGTCGTCTTTCCGTTGCGTGGCTCGTGAATAATCGTTAAAAGGCGTGGGTCTCGTTAACGGGAAAGGGGCGGGGAAGTCGTTATGATGAGGGGTTTTCTCCGTCTCTAGTCTCGTCGTGAAATGTGGTAAGGGGTGTTCCAGTCCACCAGAGTAAGATTTGTGGCGGTGGAGGGGGTAGGTGTAGTAGGGGGTTGAGGAAAGGAAGGCGTTGAAGAGTGAATGAATGAGTGATGAGATGAATAGGAGCGAAATGTCCTGAAGGGGGGTGGAGGAGGGGTGGTTAGAGTGTGACGGGGGTCTGATTGAAAAAGGAGGTGTGATCAGAGCCGACGGAGGAGGGCACGGGTAGTCTGAATAGCTACGGGGGGGAGACGGTTCGGGCAGCAACAAAGCTGGGGGGAAATGAGTGTGAAAAAAAACGAAAAAAACGAAAGAAAAAGTAGATGCACTAGAAGCACGAGCACACGAAGACAGGCGAATCAAGTGTAACCTTTACAAGCTCGTTCGAGAAGTCTGCAGCTGGCTGACCACTTGGAGATAAATTTGCTGAACGTTTGTAAAAACTTATTGGGGAATGACGGAAGGATCTCCTACGCTACATAAGTTATGTGGATTATACTGCTAAGAGGCACGGGAGCAGCAACAACGACGGCTAGCTGTCTGGTTGGCTATTTAGATGCGATGCGATGCGAGGGGAGAATGAGGAAAAGTGGGAGAGTGCAGCATCAATTGGAGCGAGAGGAAGAGGAAGGAAAGGGGGTCACAGCCAAAAAGACAGATTGCTACCCTATCCAAACTCTCCTGAGATCGGGCCTGGGATGATACAGTATGGAGAGCTGTAGGTATTACAGCAAAGCCAAAGAACTCGCTTTGCGCCGCTTGTGGCTCTTTGGCCTACCCGTTCATGGCCAAGCATTCGGCGGATTGCTCACTCTTGGTTGGAGCTCCAGAATAACGAATAACAGTGGATGAGAGGATGAGCGGATGGACTGCATATGGTACATCGATGTACAGAATAGGAACTCTCTCCAGGATAAGATTATTACTGCATGTAATCAGGTATCTACATGTAGGCACTCTACCTGTGCCAAACACTCGTAGAGTACTCTAGAGTAGCTACATGTGAATTTACTTATAAGTTATGTAGAGCATGTACTCTACGAGTCTACTTTATGAATGTGCTTTATGTGTATGCAGGCAGCCTGACGAGATTCTACTGAAGAACAATATGTAGGTACAGCTTATGCACACTTCCTCGGCAAAAACACTATCCACGGCTCAAAAACTCCGACAACAACCAGCCAGTCAGCTTTGGCCTCTGAGCTACAAGGGGTGGCGGTCAAAACAATATGTAAGTAACTTGTACCCGTCCTGCCATATAGCTGGCAGACCATAGAAGTCTTGTCGTGCTGTCGTGTACCATAGAACAGGGCTCATCCAAGAAACCGACGTGCGCGGCCTCAATTTCTCACTTAATGTCGAGTCAAGGCTCCCTCCCAGAGCAATATGACATGACATGACAAAAGTAGCAGCCCCGCCAGAATATCCAGACAGATTGAAGAACAAAGGGAAGAAGAAAACAAGAGAAGGGGAAAGAAGAAAAGAAAAATCACGATCATGCAAAGGAAACAACAAGAAACACCTACATACAAGGTACTGTACCTCCTCCACCCACTCACTACCTGGAGCAAATTCTTCCCTCCAGCTAAATTCCTAGCTAGGTAGAGTACCAGATGACTTGAGCTCTGCCCCTTCCCCCACCATCTAAACCCGGCCCCTCCCGCGGCCAATACATGTATCATATCGGACAAGAAGGTTTCTATCACGCGAAACACTGGCCGCCGAGCTATCAGTTACATTCGGAAAGTTCATGGCCTCCCAAAACCAAGTCGCTCCGGTCACCGCGCTCACCGTCACCATCAACTAGAGAGGAGCCGTCACCGTCCTCCCAGCCCCCACCGTCCCCTCATCAGTCTATGCCCCATTCTTCGAAGCTATGACCGCAATCCTTAATAATAGGGTCAACGCCGAACACAACCCCTTCAACAACTTCAGACCCGCTCCTACAGACGTGGACATCGCTATTCACGGAATCCCTCTCTTTGACCTTAAGACAAAAGAGGACCTGAACGCCAAGTTCCCCGAGATCTTCCTTCTCGCCTCCGGCATCGCCCCAATCGCAACCCGCTTCCTTCATCCCAACGACACCGAACGCAACAGCAGGAAAACATCTACCGTTGTAATCACAGTCTCGGCAACCGACGCCGCCCTAATCGGTCCCTCAATCCGCATCCTCTCCAGACCCCGCAAATGCACAGTCATGTGGTCCGCCTCCCCCATCACACAATGCAAGAAGTGCTATAAATTCGGACACCCTGAACAGGGCTGTAAACAAGAACACCACACTTGCCCCATCTGCGCAAGAAACCACACCAAACAAGAACACACCTGCCCCGCCAACTGCAATGGCCGCCGCTATGATAACCTCGGATGCTGCGCAGCAGTACGCGCTAAATGCGTAAACTGCGATGGCGCCCATGCCTCAACCTCCAACAACTGCCCAGCCCTTGCAGCCCTTATTGAGAATAATAGACCCAAGAGACCAGCCGCACCAACCACCCCTGCCCCAGATACCAACCAGTCAGTCACCGAATCACCAGAAACACCCATGCCGGATGCCAACTCAGCTCCCCCATCCACCCAAACGGCTTAATCAATGAGCACCACGCCCAAAGAAAACCCTTCACTACGCATCATACAACACAACTGTAATAACAGCAATAATGTTCTCATCTCCCTCTTCGCCATCCCTATGATACAAACAGCACACGCGGTCGCCATCCAGGAAGCCCCACTACTTAAAGGGAAACCTCTATCGGTCCCCGCCTTCACAGCAATATACCCCACCCCCACCTCCACAGACGACAAAATTTCTGTCTGCACCTATATAAACAACAATTTTCTACAGAAAAACTCATTCGCAAGCCCCCCCTCCCATAGAGGAGACATCATATCCGCCAACCTGTTCTGCCGCACCGGGCCCAACACATACACCACAATAACACTCACAAACTGCTATAACAGACAGCGCAGAGATGGGTCTCGGTCTATCCACCCCCTCACTATCCTACCCGCCACAGACAACCCGGCAATCACTGTCGGAGACCTAAACATTCACAACCCCGCAACCGACCCCTCCAGAAACTTCTCAGCCAGGGAACTCAGACTCTCCCAACCATACATGGACACCGCCAGCCGAGCAGGCTACTCCATCCTCAACACCCCCGGAACATATACAAGAATCTCCCTCAACCAAGCACATAGAAACGGAGTCATCGACATAGCTTTCTCCAACCACAGAGCTACGCCGCTTGTCAGGAAATGGCTCCCCCTCTCCAACTCCTCGGGCTCTGACCATAGGATCATAGCTATCTCACTTGCCCTTCCAAACGCAGACTTCGCCCCCTTTACTACCCCAAACTGGGCGCTCACCAACTGGAACCTCCTCTCACCCGCTCTCCAAAACACCCAAATCTCCGCCTGCGACACCCCCTCCATGCTGGATGACTGGTTCGATAAATCACTTACCCTCATCACAGACATGATCAAGCAACACACGCCCCCAAAAACCATCTCAAAATGGTCAAAGAAATGGTGGACCCCGGACCTTTCCCAGCTCCGAACCATCTTTCACTCAATACACAGAGCATTCAGAAAAGGCAGAGCCCCCCCCTCAGAGATGAAGGCAGCGCGCAACGCCTATTTCAATGCCATAAAGAAAGCAAAACAAGACCACTGGAACGCCTTCATCGCCAACGCCGACACAAAGGACGTGTGGAGACTAAAGAAAATGGCCAACAGGACGGAAGACAAGATTCCCACCCTTCCAAACTCACCCACCCCAACCCTCCTCAACAACAACCTTATCAACGCCTTTTTCCCCCCTCGACCAGAAGGCCCCTCCCCCTCCCCCATCTTCTTCCCAAACACCCCCCTCATTACGCCCAACGAAGTTCAAGCCGCTCTGGGCCCCACCTCCAACCTCTCAGCACCTGGTCCAGACACCATCCCATACTCAGTATGGAAAGGTATCCACAGGGCCAACCCCCGCATAATACCTGCCCTCCTCAACCCGCTCATCCAACATGGATATCACCCACTCTCCCTGAAAACCGCCAATGGAGTAATCCTTGCTAAACCAAATAAACCGGACTACTCCTCCCCTGCCGCATACCGCATAATCGTCCTCCTCCAGACCTTCTCCAAGATCCTGGAAAAAATAATAACACTCCGCCTGGCCGTGATAGCGAAAGCCGTAGGACTTCTCCACAACCACCAATGCGGGTCAGTCAGCGGCTTGTCCACTGGAGACGCAGTCACCACACTCATACACGAGACCAGAGCCATGCAGCTGGCCAAACTTAAAGTCTCCACCCTCTTCCTAGACATTAAAGGGGGCTTTGACCACGTCCTCAAACAACACTTAGCCTCCACCCTCTCAGAAAAGCACACCCCCCCCTACATCACGAACTGGGTCCTCTCCTTTCTATCCGACCGCTACATAACGCTGTTGTTTAAAGGATCCCCTAAAATTCCTACAGCCGTCCAAGTAGGAGTCCCACAAGGATCCCCAATATCACCACTTCTTTTCCTCATTTATATCAATTTCCTTCATCAATACGACCCCGCCCCCGGCATCTCACTCTCCTATGTAGACGATTTGGCCATTACAGTGGCCTCCCCATCATATAGGGAAAACATCGACATACTCCAGACTCATTATAACAAGCTTACAGCTCTGGCCTCCCCCAAGAACGTCACATTCTCGGTGGGAAAGACGGAGCTAATGCACTGGAGAACCCCACGCGATAAATCCCCCACCTCACACCTCCCAATATTCCTGGATGGCCAAGCCTTCCAGCCCAGCCCTATAGTGCGATGGGTCGGATATTGGCTCTCCCCCAACTTTAACCCCAACGCCCATTTCATCAGAAGAACGGCCGCCGCAAGAGCAGCCTTCGGCATTCTCAACCGCTTCTCCTCAGCAGGAAAAGGCCTATCACCCGCAAACTGCAGGAAAGTAGCCCTCCTCGCTATCCGTCCCATGCTCACCTACGGAGCCAATGTATTCACCCCAACATCAGCACTCCGAGAAATGAATACCTTCTGGAATGCAGTCCTCAGATGGACAACAGGCTGCTTCAGAGCCACCAATAACCGCGTCCTATGGGCAGAAGCAAAAGCCCCTCCCCTAATACTATACCTCCATTTCCTAAAGTGCAAATTTGCCATTAGGATCCTCCGAGCCTCCCCACTAGCAAACCCAGTAACGGGAAGGACAGACCCCCACTTCCCCACCACCCTGCGAGACCGAACCTTCTCACACACCGCCCTCCTTAAGGGACGGCCCAACCCACCAAAGAAATGGAACTCCAGAGCGAAGAAAGGTGTAGCACATACACCTATTGAACACCTCTGCTCCCTGCTCCTCCCCCTGATAGAGGAAGGCATAGACCAGGGCAAGATGGCTTATAGAGCCAAGCAACAACTGCTGGATAACTGGCGCACCCATTTCCCAACTCCGAACTACTACACACACAGACTAGACACATCCCCCCTACCCTTTACACACCTTCATAAGTTTATCGCCACAAGAATCCACCAAATAAGATCAGGAAAGAGCTACCTACGTGCGCAGCAATCCTGGATCAACCTACACACCTCGCCCAAATGCCGAAAATGTAGCCTCGAAGACGAGACCCCCGACCATGCCATACTACAATGCAACGCCTCTGCACTCACCCGCTCCCAAACCTTAGATGGAGTTACATCCCTTGAGGAAATCTGGGACAACCACACCCTTACCCTCCTACTAGGGGCCTACATCACCAAAACCAGAACAGGCTACCCAGTCAGCCGGGGACCCTCACCACTCGAATCAGGCTCAGGAACCTCATCCCCCCTCAGCTCAGTCTCCTCCTCCTCTACATCAACAATACCAATCATGGGCCCAATACCCATAGCTTATGCATCCTAGTAAAGTCTCATTGAGAGCATGAGGCCAATGGCCAGAAGGATTTCACAGGGAAAGGCACCTAGCCCTCCCTCTAAATTGTTCACTGTTATTTATATGCGTTTTTCTTTCTTTTGTTATATTTTTATTTTTGGAATTCTGTTTTTGCTTTTATTAGGGGACGAGTTATATGTTTGTTAGGGGATAGGTTTCTTTACGCCATAGTTTATACTTTACGCGATCATTGTGTACCTAGAAACAGAAATTGAAATGATTTAAAAAAAAAAAAAAAAAGGTTTCTATCACGCTAGAACAAATACTCTCTTCCTCATTCCCCGCTTGGACCACATTTTATACCCTGTCTGTCGGTGTCCCGCCGTAGGTAGTGCCCACGAAACGAAAACTACCTGCATAGGCCATACAGAAGTTCTCTGTCGGGATGGATCACGCCAGTTGTGCTGTGCGGTGCAGGAAACCTCCGGGTTCTTCTCTTCTTCTTCATGATACACAAATCAAAACAAAACCAAGACCAAAACAACATATGCATAAGACTTATCGCGATCCTCACGATCACGACTTGCCAGCCTACATTAAGGGCCACTCAGCATGAAGGAAGGGAAGTCGAGAAGAAAAAGCAGTGCATCCGATGTACCGAAAAATAGTCAAGAACCTTGGCTTATAAAACTACATATCTACTCTACGAGTCTCCGAGTTTAGAGTATCCAAAAACAAGTGCAGTACAATTTCAAGGTATTCAATCAAGACTTCCTGACCAAATCAGACCAAATCAAATCAAATCTTCATAATCATACATATATAAAACTAAGTTTCCGTTACAACTTACCGGTGCTTCCCTACATGCTATCCAATCCCGAACCTAAGAAAAAGGAAATAAAAAGGAGAAACAGAACGAGCAAATGAAGGAAGGAACAAATGTGTTACCAAGAAAGAAACCAGCACCATGCATGTCGTCCCGTGCATCTGTTGGGTCTACTCTTATCACGTGCGAGTATGATGAGTGGTGTGGGAACTTGGAATGGAAGGGGTGTTGTTATGATCCTTTTTCAGGATTCCTACTTTCTGATAGGGATGCGTCGACCATTTTGGGTTCCCCTCTTTGGGAATATTTTCTAAAAGGGAAATTTCTCTACTCTGCGGACGTCTAGGACAGTTATACCTACATCTGTATACTCCACAGGATTAAGTACGTTACTCTCTTCGTAGGTACAGTTCTACCTACTCTCGACTCCATCTACGGAGATTTGTCAGGGCTGGAGGGGGTTCTGTTACCGCTGCATAAATACACTAGATATGCAGCCCAGGTATGAGATAAATTCCGGATGATTGCCCACATCTTCGAGAACTTCTAGAGTGCCTCTCCCCATGGATGGTGATTTCGGAGCTGTCTCTCCACAAAACCCACCAAGACTATTTGTGTATCTAAATATGATACCTAAACCCAAGTACCAAGAGCCAGAACCAGAGTCGAGTCGCATGACCAATTACCCCCAACACACGTCCATCCGCCGCCTCAATCATCCCCGGACGGTCTAACTGGATGACTGGCTGATCGATTAACGTTCAGCAACCTTCAGGTATGTACCTGTGAGATGAGTTGAGCTATGAAAATATAGCTGGATATGAATGCGGACAGACAGACAAGCTCATTACCGGCACAGTACACGCATGCCATCTACAGGCAATCGATATGGAGATTGCTCTAAGGGAAAAGGTCCAGGTCACAAAAAAATAAAAGAAACCGACAGGCAGGTCCATCACTTAAGGCAAGACGACGCGACAAGATTGGGTAAAGCATGTCTAAGACTCTATTACCCACCTACCCTAGATACGCGACGGCACATACAAAAGGGGAGAGAGGCTCTCACGTACCGCAATTCTGACCCACGGGTTTCCGCCCCTCGGACCCGGAAAGTACTGTGCCCCTATCATGGGTTGCGTCGATCCCGAAAAGCCACTGGATCATTGGCACTTGAGACTTTCTTCTAACCTGGGGAGGAAGGACACCTTGCAATCCTTTGAGATGAGATGGGATCTGATCTGATATGTAGAGGGTAGATATGTGGCGAAGCATATCTATTTGATCCAAATGTGGAATCCAATTCGTCGGTGCGTACGGATTTACCCGGTTGTGTAGGTTGGGTTGCCTAGTCTCTTCATGGAATATGGTTCGGACATGGTAAGGGCGGTTCGTCCCGAAGTTCGTCCCAAGATTCGTCCCGAGACTTAAAACGGTTCCGGTTCTATTTTCTTTTTTGAAATCATGGCATCGTTATTCCTCGATTCTGAATATAGAAGTTATAATACTCTACAGGACGCTTTGTATGCGCAAGTTGAGAGCTTGGACAGAAATTCTGCACATCTTATTGGTTGTGTTGACGTACCTACCCCTCCCTCCTCATCCACACTGCACTGCAGAACGTGCTGTTAAGCTTTTCATTTTTGTTGAATCCACGTTGGTAAAGATCTCTTCCGGCATTAGTGCTATCTTTCGATCAATCTGAAAACCCCCATGGCAAGCCACTCTATTTGAATTCAGTCACCTGAGAATCTACATACTCACATTTTCGGATCTGCAGGAGCCACTTATCAGAAGCTATATGTACGTATAAGGACACCCAGTTTTAAGATATCGATCACGAATATCAATTACCTATATCGGCAACTGATATCGACGGCTAATACAGGAAAGACCCCCAGAGTTGTATCCCGTAACCAAGACAAGTAAAGGAAGAGGTAATATAATGGGATACTTTTATTTTATATTTCAATTGTCCCTGTAGCGGAGAAAATATCCAACCAAAAAGAAAAGGCGTCGAGCATGGTATGTACTTTCTATCGATTGCATAGGCCTCACTTTTCCTTTATATAAATAACCATCTTAGCACAGGACTCGAGCAGTGGTTGTGATAGGAGTGATATATACTTGGCCTCGGTCATTGGAATAAGTTCTTGGCCGTGTGTGGTCGTAGAGGAGCTGGGTCACGCCAAACCCAACATCATAGGACGAAGTAGTTATTCAAAATATATATCAAATGTGTTTGAGGTGTCAAGTTCCTGCTGACTGGGGCAAATTTACTTAGATTTGGGGTCATTTCCACTCATCTCTTGTTTAGCCAGCGGCAATTTAATTTCGGCTTCCCTTCTAGGGAAGCGCCCCAGGAAGATATTTACAATTCGATACATACATTATACTACATGTAACTCTCAAAAGTTTACAGAAACCATGCCTCCACTCTCCACAGTGGAAAAGCTATCGACTCGCTTTCCGCAGAAACACGTGCACTTACAAAGCGCCGGGTCCTCCTCTGGACTCGTTTCATTATATTCTGCAATCATTGATTAGCACTGAAACTATTCTCCCTCATAGATGAATTTACACGCTTTCATATCTATTCAAAAGGCATATTTGTAGACGGGGGAACTTACTAACATAAGACTTCCAAAACTCAAACACCACAAGCAGCAACGATACAACCGCAACAACTTGTCCAAACCCCCACCTCTCCTCCGCATCTTCACTTAGCAACTCCCTATTTGCTTTACGATACCCTAACACGCCACACAGCGTAAAAACCGTCCAGAAGATCATGACTGGCAGACAGAGGGCGGCTGAAAACACAAGGTCTCCAGCGAGCCTCATCCACGGCCACGACCCTTTCACGAACATCTTTACAAAGATGCCGCAAATAGTTGGTAGATAGCCACACACGAAAAAGACAAGATTGACCAGGACCCAGCCCAGTAGTGAATCCCGCTCAGTATAGCTACCAACACAATATTTAGCACTACACGCGCGGAAACAATCCTGCTCGAGGTCCCATCGCCGCCGAACACTCGTGTACGTCAAGCCGCAGTAGACAGCGTACAAAACAGCATACAGCGCCACCGCCGCATACCGCACTATATTGAACCGCCCATACGGCTTCTCGTCCCAAACGTACATGATGGCCAGATGATGTGATAGCGATGGGATCCACGCCATGTTCCCAACCATGATAGCGTGATAGGCACTTAGCTTAGGGAACTGAGACAGCGAGGCTACCATCAGGGCGATTCCAGACAGGGTCTGCATGTCCGAGGTCAGCAGGATGATGTCTGTCATCATTGCCGCGCGGAGCGGATTCGCGGGGTGGAGGGAACGCGGAAGCGTGGGGAGACCCCCAAGGTGCCCTCCAGCACGGAGGTATTTGTAGGCGAGGGGCGGGAAGGTGATGAGGCGATTCCAGCGGCCCGAGAAGTAGTACATGCAGATGCCGATTAGGCTGGCGAGAAAGCCTTGCACGAAGAAGGCGGAGATCACCTGTAGTAGTCGTGATAAGTCCCAAGTTAGCGGATAAGCCAAGTTAGCGTTTGTGGGGGAAAATGATACGCTGGAAGGCAACGTGGGGGGAGGGAGGAAAGGCGGGCACAACAACTCACACCGATCCCGCTGATGTCGGGATTTGAGAGTATTTTTGCCTCGCACCACCATTTCTGAAAGCCTTCCTCCTCAGTCTCCATGGCGGGCTTGGTTTGCTTTGCTTCTTCCTGGCGGATTTCCATCTCGAAAAGGTGCAGGACGCACATGTACCGACGTATTTAACAAGTTCGCACACCCCAGTTCGCCAACCCACATCGCAAAACTCTAAAGTTAAAACATGTAAATCCCGCTTCTAGAAAGCGTGCCCCGTGGGTACAGGAATAGGAGGCTGCATGAGGCTGAACATGGGGTGGGAGGGGATGGGAACGCCAATAGGCGGTGCAGAACAAGGCGATAGGTCGTGGGTGCTGCATGTTTTACCCCGGCTCGCTTGACGGATACGAGGCTGTGTTATTTGTTTTTTTTCGAGCTGGGGGTCGAGTGAGGGGTCATGATTGGATGTGTTCTCGTGGTGATCAGATATAATAATATATTTGGACTGACTACCCTGGAAACTTTGGGTCACCGCACTTGATGGTTTGGGATACGTGCCTGGAGTAACTTCACGGTTGATGAGGTATTGTGATGATCGGTTGCTGCTGTCTTGTGGTTGTGGTTGTTGTGCTGGAAAGCTTAAGTTGGGTTTTTGACGCAACCAACGGCGTATCAACCATGCAAATGGCTGTTTCGGGATGTTTGCCCGTCAAGGGGAGGAGCGATATACATATATAGTCAGGACCGTTGAGGTGTGGGAACCGGAATGATGGATATGGATCTGCGGGATATAAAATATTGGTACAGCAGAGCAAAGACAGCCTGGAGGCGGGCGGGAGTTGATATAGAGATGCATATGCCCTGCCCCGGTAGCTCTCCAAGCCCGCGCCAAAGCACTACCTAGGTGGGCCCGCACCCGCCCGTCCCAATCTCAGGGGCATTTCCACCCCTATAAATCGCGGGCTGTGAGAGACGCGGCGGCAACGAACAGGCGCGCAAACGGGAAACATCCGGGCCGGGTCCTTAATGCGGAGAGTGCGGGAAAGGGCCCCTTGTACCGCTCTACATCGGCGCGGTATCAGAGCCTTTGGGCTTGCAGGCTGCTGGTCTAATCATGAGTATATATTCGATATTCAGGCGGCCTAGATTATAGATGCCCTTTGAATACGGTGGTATCACCGCATTGGGGTAACTACGCCCGCTCACCACCTCGTGGACCGGCGCAGAAGGGCTAGGCCTGCGTACTCGGAGCTGCTCCGGGCCTCAGGCCGATGCGGGGATAGGAAGAGGATATTCAACAGTGTCGTGAGGTGAGGCGGGTGAGGTGAGGCGGGTGAGGTGGGTTGGATCGTGCCGCTGTAAAAGAGCGGTCGCCGCTTAATCTGATCAGACTGAAGATATCTCCACCCGGCATCTAGGAGTTACATCCCAGGCACCCGTTGCCCGGATGAGGGGATACGGGAATTGGCATGTTCCGCTGTCGGCCAGGCGTGTTCACGCATGGACTAGAAACTACGTATACCAGTACACCGGCACACCGCAACATGATATAAATACCCGGGGACTCCCCGATGAAACGGCACCGACACATATATTGTCGGCCTTTGGTCGACTTATCAGCTACATATCTAGAGACCCAGATATACCGACCTCTTCTTCTGGAGCGTGCGCGAAACTATATAGCGCTTCGACCGGCACATGTGATGGCCATGGCTGGATATCAATTCCCCCCCCAAAACCCGCGGCCGGCCAACCGGTAAACCGGGTGTCTCTCCCAATCTCCATGACTATCCTACATGTACTCCATTTAGCACCATTGTACGCGAAGAAGACGGAGAAGAGGATCGCGCCTCTCAACTTAATATGATCTAATTACAAGACCAACGAATCACGAGATATCACTCGCACGCCAAGCCCCACTCCAAGACAAAAAATTATTTAGATTGGATTTGATTATGAAAACCATGATAATTGATATATATGAAAAAGATTCGGATTGATTAGGTTAGTTTGGAAAAGATCGAATTTGGATTTTCTGTGGTTCTGCCACGGCTGAGAAGTGCATGGGGGATAATTGGGGCAGAAGATGGAGGTATGGTAAAGAGCAAAGGAGATTGAGATATAGGCTGGCTTGATCTCCAGGTTGCTTTGTTAATTGGGTTTCTGCCAAGGGGGGAGCATACATGCAGTGCCGGCCGGAAAGGTTGGTGAAATTTTTCGGGGGATTCATTGGCATGCTACTTGACTGCGGTGGTGGTGCAGCTTTCTTACGGTATTTCGGGCATGCAGCATATTGTGCAGTTGGTTCGGTATTTATATAATGCCGCGCACTACTAACGCGTACGGTGTGGATTACATCGCATGTTCCCGTATCGTATGTATCTCATAAAAGAGGCCGGACCTGGAAATTGGGATGGGGAAGGTTGGTCCTTTCCCCTGGGCCTCGCTAGAAGGATATGGGCTTTTTGCTGAGGCTGGGACTTGCAGAGACTGCCGTGTCATATATGGCTGTTCCGGTGTTGGGTGTACATGTACCATAATGAATATATCGATTTCTGGTATAAAGGGGCGTAAAACAACTGCAGCGATAATAATACATATTTACTTGTAGTTAGTAGAAAGAAAGGATATGTTCCGTCCCAGTCACGAGTATATCACATTGCCTAACTGGCCGTCCTGTTGACAAATATTGCATATTGACCAATGCTTCCTAGGATCCTTAAGAAACAAAGAACACATTCTACCTACATGTTGTACCCTTGCCCCCGATATACCACCGTCCTGGGGCTACATAAGTAATGCAAATAAATATTTCTTTAATGAATAGCTAATTAACTGGGGCCAGCGACTTTCCACCGAAAGAGATGAGAATTATATATCAAAATGCCCCGTAAGCGAAAAATAAGAGCTCGTTCACCAATTGTGCAAATTGGTCAATAATCAGTGTTTTCGACTGGGATGGAACAGATACAAAAGACTGATAATTAGCAACCCAATCTATTCAGAAGTCCTATGCTAACCGACTAACCACCTGAAAAAGCTATTCAATACAAAAAAACACAAAGCCCCTCTATAATCATCACCACTACCTCCTAGGCCCTCGACTCGGACCCCCTCTATCACCCCTATCACCACCCCTCCTGTCACCCCTATCCCCTCCGCCCCTTCCCCTCTCACCCCGATTCCCTCCACCCCTTCCCCTCTCACCCCCCCTTCCTCCTTCACCCCTCCTCTTCCCCCATTCCGTCCCTCCACCACTACCACCGCCGCCGCCGCCGCCGCCACCACCCCTCTCCCTCCTCCTCCCCAACTGCAAAATCTTCTTCTCCTTCTCCCGCTGATCAATCATAATCAGCTCCTCATTCTTGCGCTTCCACGTAAGATCCTTGCCTAGTCTATCCTTCTCAAAGCTCAGCGTATGGTTCCACAGCGCCTCACTGGCACCCGGGCTAGGACTACGGGAGGGCCGCTCGTAGAGGCCGCAGGAGGCGCAGTTCGGGATGAAGTGCAGGTCGCAGAGGGTTGCTTCGTCGTCTTCGTCCAAGATGCTGGTGGCGTCTTTGTCGGCGATGGGGGCAGTGTCTTTGGTTGTGCGGGAGTTGATGGAGGTGGTAGGGGGGGCAGAGGAGGAGGCGGTGGAGAGCTTCTTTTGGAAGCGTTTTAGCGCGGCGAGCGTCTCGTCGTCGTCTTTAGTGGTGTCGTCTTTAGTGGTGTCGCGCTTACGTTTGCGGCCTTTGATGGATGTCGCGGGGAGGAGGTCTTTCTGGATTGCCAGTAGTGATTTCTTGGGTTTTGTAGCTGTTGTGGTGGTAGCGGGTGTGTCGCGGTCGCGGCGGAGAGACTGTTTGAGTGCCGCGATCTGGGCGTTAGTTTCTGCGAGCTGCAAGGCCTGGCGCGTCGGTGGCGGTGAGGGCGTACGGGAGGGCGAGCGGGCGGGCGAGCGGGCGCGGACGGGTGTTGGGTCTGGGTCAGCGAGGGAGTCGGTATCTTTCGACGTCACAGTCGTAACCGTCTCTGTCGTTGTGATGGCGTTCTTTGCCCCCGTGCTTGTCGGCTCCGAGATTTTCTTCTCCGCCTGTTTCTCTGGCGCCTCTTCCGATAGTGGTGCGGCGACTACGAGCCGGGTGTTGAATTTCGGCTTTTTGAGCACCGGCTGCTGCTCTGCCTCCTCCTCATCGCCGCCAAAGGACAGAAGCGCCTTTCCCTTCTTCTTTTTTCCTGCAGCAGCTTTCTTCCCCGCGGCAGCCTTCTTCTCCTCCTCCTCCAGCGTCCCAGCCTTTACAGCCGCCTCACGCGGCTTCATGTCCTCAAACGGATTCACCACCACCTCCGCCCCCGTAATCGTAACCGGATACACGGGCCTCTCCGTGCCCTCCTCACACTCGCCCTGCCCCATCCTCACCAGGTTATACAGCGTGTCGCCCACCACCTTGCCAAACATCGTATTCCTCCCCGTCAGCTCCTTTGTGTCCCCGAGCGTCAGGAAGAACTGCGAGCCATTGTCGTTGCGACGGCCCGAATTAGCCATGCCGACAAGGCCACGGCGGTTGAAGCGGAGGCGGGAGTGGAATTCATCCTCAAAGAGACCGCCAGGGTAGATTGCTTCGCCGCCATGACCGGTGCCAGTAGGGTCGCCGCCTTGCAGGATGAAGTTGGGGACGAGGCGGTGGAAGGTCGTGTTTGTGTAGTAGTTGTCGAGGCAGAGTTGCAGGAAGTTGCGGGAGGTGAGGGGCGTTTGGGTGGCCCAGAGCTCGAGGTCGAGATCGCCGTGGCTGGTGTGCAGGATTACTTTGGCACTGGGAAGAGTGGGTGGGTCAGTAGGGCAGAGAGAGGGAGGAGGGAGGAGGAGGGAAGAGGCGTGGGGAGAGGGGCGTACTTTGTCTGCGGTTCCAGGTTGTAGGCGGACGCCATTGTGGTGCGTGGTGTGTGGTGTGTGGTGTGTGGTGGCCTGGTGGACCAAGATTGACGCTGAGTGCCTGGTGGTGAGGTTGAAGTCGCGAGAATGAGTGAGGTGAGCGAAGGTGTTTGCGGCGGGAGAAAGAGGTGACTTCGTGTTGTTGCAAGGGTGACGGGGCTAGGCCGCGTTGGGCGTCAGCCTGTGTCACGTTGCAGGCCAGCGTTGATCTGTGTGACAACTAGGAATCGCGCTCTAAGGGGCAAAGTGGGGAGATATCATTGACACATTGTTTTGTAGCTGGTGCGGTCTAGCTACTTTCATTCATTCACTTACTACTACTACTACTACTACTAGTACTAGTAGTAGAGTCCAGATCGGGGCGGGGGATGGTCTATTCCTATTGCTACAACGTAGCTAGGCTGGATACGGCGGGATTGTTAGTGTTTGATTGATGACTGAAGAAGAGGGGGGCGGGGTGGGGCTCGTGAGAGTGAGCTGTCAGGAAACAATTAACTTACTATAATATCGACACCCTATGTCTTTCTCAGGGGATTTCTTTTTAGGATGCAATTTATCGAGAATGACGCATGTACCGAAGTGACATGTGGTGCATATTCTCGTCTGGCAAGAGCCTAATAATATCTCATCTGATACAGCTTGTATATGCAGGTAGCTAGCTGCCTTTGGTGTCGTCTGTTAGAGCCTAACAGTGCGCGTGCGCAGGTGGGCCAGTTGCAGGAGGACTCAACAGGTGATAGGATGAACGAAGGAAGATGAAAGCCTATGATCTACTTATACACATAAAGCTGGCACGTCTATCTAGGCCAGACTGTGGACACAGTTGCTAGACCACCTTGCAGTAGTGGATAAACGGGCCTATAGTAGATCTTTCCAGGTGTCATGGGATGCGAGTATCTAAGCCCAGGGTATAGGATGGCCCAAAAGGTATCGTTGAGACGGCCTTCTGTGTGCTAATAGAATTATGCTGTTGATGTTGGAGTACTAGTTGGGCGCAGACCGCTGTTTTGAGGGGAGGATGGTACAGAGACCACACACACTAGCGAACAAAAAGGCCCATAGGCCTAGCTAGAACCACCCCACTCAATAGACCAAGCACAAACAGTAGCCGCCTAATCTACAACGGTATAAAAAGTATAACCCATGCCCCACGCCTCAAAACCTCAAAACCTCGCAGAATCCTAGATACTAATAGTGGTAGTAGTGCACGTGTGTCTGAGAGATAGACTCATATCCAGCCCCACCTCGCTGCAAAAACCACCAGTGTATATGCCCTATCAGTCCTCTATCTTATTCACAGACAGACAAAAGAAACGGAGGGTATCATATACTAACACTAACCGCCGAAGTAACAGGGTGGCCGTATTATGGAGCGGTAAATGTGTCAAAAGTAATTTTACCAACGCCGCGGCAGTAAATTATTTACCACCGGTGGTATAAGCACTGAATTTCAGTCATTGTGTCACGCTATCCTAGTACATTAGTACATTCCCCACCGGTATAAACACTGGGTTTCGGTCTTTATGCTGCGCTATACTAAATAATTATAAGTAACTGTCCAATCATTAATGCCAAAACTTATGAAAATTTCCCCCACCGATGGTGAAATACCGCCACCGATGGTGAAATTCCCCATGCGCCAGTGGACAATTTTAATATGCATTGGCATTATATGGCCCCTTTAGGCCAAAAGGTCTGTGCTTTTATCATAAAAACTAGCATTATAAGGGTATAAATTCTGGTATTATTTTTCACTACCGGTGGTAAAATAATTTACTACCGTTAGTAAAATTACTTTTAACACATTCACCGCCCCCATAGCCGTATATATCTCCACTCAACATGTGCGGCAGTACTACAACCCCGCCAATTGAAGAGTGTAGATTCTCATCTCATAGACCTTAAAGTCGTCGTCCACTGTCCGCCCCGAAGAATGTTAGCCTCCATCAGCCTGAAAACTCTCTAGATAGCACTACAGAAACATTGACATGCCGTGCACTTTACCGTTCCCACATGTCCATCTGGCTTGGCACGAGTGATACTCCATGCACGAGCACCACCGGAAGTTACAGTAATACTCGATAAGAACCTTGTGGTCAGTCTGACTGAGACTTCACTGGGGGGGTTGGGGACGCTGGGGACGCTGGGGACGCTGAGTTGTGAGCTAATTAACTTTGAGTATTGAGCGTTGAGTCTTTAAGTGAGCGATAACCCCCACTCACGCGCATGTGCTAAATAAAGAGTAACTAAAAAAATGTGCCGATCGAGTACTAGGGCGATAAATAACAACTCACTCACTTAATGTTTCTTGTTTATCCCCAGATCCGCAGACGGAGTGTATGTTTATAAAATCAACCCCCCACAAAGCTTAACTGAGCTTCGCATGCGCACATGATATTGTGTGAAACGGGAATGCACTTGTAGCCTTGCTGCCTGTGGTGAGCAATATGGCCGATGCTTGGTAGCTATAGTTCATCCCAAGATCGTCAAACCAAGCAAGCTGGCACGTGCGGGATATTTAGTCGCTCCTTTATGAAACAAACCCCAACCCACACAGCGCTACCACTAGTCAGAAAAAGGAACCGAGTGATAATTCATGAACCACTCCATCATTTTGACAGCACCGGGCTAAACCCAACTAGTTGTAAATTAAGAAAAAAAATTAGTTACTTCTTATTTTATTAAATCTAGCACAAATCTCCTCCTAAATCTCATCCCATGTTCACAAATTGACACCCCCGAAATAATACCACAAGTGCCTGCTCAAATCCAGTAAAATTGCTTAACCACAAACTAGTCGGATAGGGATAAACGCAGCGCGCACGCATCCACCGCCACCGCCCAAACACACACACAAGAGTTGTATCAATCTAACCAGCAAGCCATAGATCCACAAGAAAACATTGAACCATGAGAGGAGGAAAAAAGAAAAAAAAAAAAAAGAAGCAGCAGCAAACCAAGGGCGTGTACCGGAGAAGAAAGTCCTTGAATCAAAACACCCCCTCCCAGTAAATAAAGCAAGAAAATAGATGACCCACAATAACACCCCGCACAGTATTTCCCAGAGAAGTAAGCAAGAGAAAGGAAAAAAGTCAAGGAAATTAATTCAAAGAAAACCCATGAGACCCCCGAGATGATAACGTGAAATAGTGGGGGCACCTAGTCCCCCTCGGAAACAATAGAGAAAAAAAGGAAACCTTCTATGGAGAGAGCAAAGAAATAAGGATAATACCATCAATCTATGACCAACCGTCCAAATCAAATGCGCCATGCAAACTTTTCTCTCTCGATCGTGAGAAAAAAGGAAAGGGGGAAAAAAAAAAGGGAAAAAAGAAAAACAGCACACAAACTTAAAATGAAATCCGCTATATCTTATTTGGGTTCCTCCTAAACCATACTGCCAATTCTCGTCATTAGTCGATCCTATTTGGAGTATTAAGCGAACATCATATCGCTGAGCTCCATCTGGTCATCATCTTCAACCCAGGTTTCGGAGTCAATCCCGCAGAGGTCATCATCAAATTCACCGAACGAGTCTGCAGAACTGCCAAGCTCCCAATCCTCACTCTCCGCGATAAAATCCTCAAAAGAAAATTCGGATCCATCACTCTCCTTCCCCTTATCACTCCCTTCTCCTTGCACATCCTCGTCAAAAGCCTCTCCGGCCTCCCGCTTCCTCTTCCTGTCCATGCTGTTGTTTTCATCCCGGATGTGGAGCTCGCCATTCTTCCGTTCAATGCCCTCAAAAATATTGGTGCCTTGCTTCAGCACGATGATGTTCTTCAGCTGTTCCATCGGACACAAAACATCTCCGTTTTGATCTGCAATGGTCATTTTCTCTCTTGCAGAGCTTGTGTCAAGCTGGTGTTCTGTTGCTCTCTGATCCCAACGGTATTCCATCTGGCGGTCGTTAAGTTTTTGGAACATATCAAGGATATCTGGAGGGCCGGGCATGAGCAGCATGTCTTTTCGCCAATCCTTGACCTGGTGGTGCTTCTCGAAGAAGTGCTGCATGAGCGTGATTATGCTGCTCTCGGCTCCCTCCCAGGAGCATAAGCATGTATGGCACATAATTGAATCGTGGGAGAAGCATGCAGGAGTCTTTTCAGGCCTGCTACAGATCCGGATCAACTCGTAGTAGAGTTCATTGAATTCCACGCGGAACTTGTAGCGTTTGAACTCTAGCACAATCTTCTTGAAGAATATGGATAGTTGGAAGAAGGGGGGGACATGAAGGTCATTGAGTTCCGTGATGGCGCGGAGGATAAGCATGCGTGTTGAAGTTTGCGGTTTTATAGTACAACTGTTGCTCGCAAACATGCAAATTGGATCATCCCTTGTTCCGGGCTTTTTTGGTTTCCTGGGTTTCGGAGAGCCTGTTGTAGAGGTGCTAGCTGATATCACAGGCTTAGGAGGGGCAGCTTTCAGGTATTTAGGGAAAAACTTTGGTCCTCCGGCACAGATCGGAATCTTTTCTGGCCATTCAGCGCCATCCCAGTTCGGGATAGGTCTCTTGTAGGTGTATTTTTCTTCCGGTTGAAACTCCACAGGATATCTCGCAAGCCCTTGCATACCTGGCTTCTTTTGGTGATCCATTGCGAGATGAAAAATAATCTCCTCCCACGTTCCTAGGATCGTACAGTACTCGCAGCAAAACTTCACATCGAACCCACCACGGTTAAATAGTTCCTCGATTACCTCTTCCCAGATGAAGTATGCTGCCCTGAATGGCAGGGGGTTCTTGGGGTTTTTCTCATACCAAGTACGTCTGCAGTACTTGAATGTCTCCATGATGAAAGATTGAACCTTTCTGGACTCAAGAAGAAGAACTCCACCTTCCCTTCTAATAAAATCTTTAGCATACTTCAACAGCTTTGGCATGGCAGATTTGAGCTCCCGGAGGTTTCTGTAGTCTAATGCCTCCTCTTTACGGACTTTTCGCCTGATGCTTGTGTACTTGCGATGTGCCTGCTCTTTCTCTTGTTGGCGTTGTTGGTACTGCGCCTCGGCTCTTGTTCGTTCGGTTGTGATCTTTGTAACCAGCGTTTTCCAGCCTCGGTCGGTGAGAATATTACCAGCCTTGAGCGCAGCCTGGTAAGACGGGATGAGTTCAAGGACGCCCTCGGGAATTGGAGGCTCAAAGTGTTCTTTGCATTTCTCCGGGATTGAGATAAGACGTTGACGGCGGATTTCAGCGAGTTCCTCGCGGCGGTTTACAGCTTCTGTTAAAAGCACATGTTAGGGACTTATAAACGTATCAGGTGATGTTAAATCCCAAGGTCATACCAATTCTCTCGAAGTCGCACATCTTTACCGCCAAGTCCATCTGAACTTTAACCTGGTCCTTTTCAAACTCGATAAAAGTAGCGAGGATGCCCGGGAATTCGGCTTCCTGGCTCTTCTTCTCATCATAGGCAATCTTAAATGCGGTCACTTCGTCTTTCCAGTAGCACGGGTCTCCCCCGCCGAGACCATAGTAGTTCCCGCGCTGAGTCGAAACGAATTTCCCTGAAAATCAAACAATGAGTAAGACTTTTAGGTCTTGCAATTTCAACCGACAGACATGTTTGATGTGCTGCGTGTTTCAGGAGTAGGGGGGCTCACCCGACACGAAACAATGCCTTAGACACACTTGCGCAGCATTGACAAAATCGCGCTCTCCAGAAATCTCATCACCCTACCAAAAAGCATTAGCCTCCATCCGACATCACCTCCGGGAATGAAATAAATAAATAAATGAAAACATCAGACACATACCCTGATCCTATTATCCTTAAAACACGCAGTGCACAGCCTAATACCCCAAGTCCAGTAGCATTTTTTAAACCTAGGCGCCCCGCAAATCACGCATCCACTGCCTTTTAACAGATTCCACATGTAGTTCTCTGGGTAGCCATAGATAGGGTCCGGATAGTTCGGGAATGTATTTCGCCGACTCTTTGCCCAAATCTTTTCATCGTCTATGAATCCTTTGAAGCTGGAATTGACCCGACGGAGCTTCGCCAGCTGCGCCGGAGAACAATACGAGAAGATCTCCAGCCATATCTCGAAGGGGATGTGTGAGGAGATTGCTTTAGTTTTCGGGGTTCTTCTGGGCGCCGGCGAAGAGTTCGGGTTCCGCAATATAGATTTCCGGATAGGCAGCCGCACGGACATGCCACCGATGCTTTTTCGACGCTTCGATGGAGGGGCGGCGACGGTTGTGGTGGGGTGCTGGCAAGGCTGCTGCTGCTGCTGCTGTGGTTGCAGGGGTGGCTGCAGTGGTGGTAATGGGAGGGAGAGGGGAGCTTGCAAGGCTTCGGGGCTGTTGCTGCTGCTGCTGACATGGCTGGCACTCCATGCGGACCAGTCACTCATATGTAAATCCGCACTTGTAGATGTGAGCGGGATATGGGATTCCCAGACCATGCTCCAGTCCGGCTCGAGGACGGAGGGGGGAGTAGTCATCTTGAAGTTTTTTTTTTTCTTTCTTTCCAAGTTTGTTTTTTGGTGGGGCAGTTGTGGTTGCTGTGGTGAATATTTATATAATACTCGTTAGGTTGGTTGCTGCTGAGAGCTCACACTCACAACTACTAGTGCTGATTCTACTACTTGGGTAGCGTTGAGTGAAGCTTTAGGTGAAGGTTGATTTTACTCTGGATAGAGTTTGTGTTGGCTATGCCTGCCAGATGGAAGAAGCTGGAAAGACAGACAGTAAATAGAGGGGTCGAGCAGCTGAAGAAGAAGAAGTGGAGGGCGGGGTCAGAGGAGATAAAGAAGTAGGCAGAAACGGAGATTCACAAGGCTGACGGAGAAGATGACAGGAGGAGGAGGAGGAGGAGGAGGAGGAGGAGGAGGAGAAAAGAGAAGAAGAAGAGAAGGGGAAGGAGGGGGAGGGGAGAGGAAAGAGGAAGAGGAAGAGGTGAAAGGTAGAGAGAGAAAGTGAAGGGAAGGGAAAAAAAAAAAAAAAAAAAAAAAGAGCAAGCAGTCTAGTCGTTAAGCAATACGTAGTGTGCAGGAGCAGAAGTTAGTTATGAGACGGAGAGCTGCAGGATGGCATGTACTTTTGGATTTGCGGGGGATCGTCTATCGCTTATCGAGAGACTTTGCCAAGCGCACACAACGAATTCTTCCGGGAGGTGAATTGAGTGGGAGAGGGGGGGAGGGTGGAGGGGTGCAGTGTCAAAAGGGCAGGGGAAGAATTTGAAGGCAGGGTGGAGGGGATGGCGGGAAGGAAACAGCAGAGAGGACGTGGACGTCTGCGGTTGGTAAGAAGTACAGTATATAGACAGCTAGCACTTCTCTCTAGCGGGGGGAGGGATGAAAGTGGAATTCTTTTTAAAAAATAAAATACAAAAAAGAATAAGATGGACACGGCGGGGCCATAACATACATAGCATAATAGCTGGCTGGCGTGGTGACACGGCTATGGTGGACGCCGCGCCGGGGGAGACCAGGCGGGGAGGGGGACAGGCAGGCAAGGCAGGCAGGCAGGTGGACAGGGAGGGATAGGGATTGATTGATTGAAAGGACCGAGTCTGAGTCCAAAGAGAGGACGAAAGAGCTCTAAGGAAGGAGACAGAGTAGACTAGGGGAGGGGGGAAGAAAGAAACCTTACACTCTTACTGTGTCTTGCCATTAAACACGTTGTTAGCCAAAAGGGCACTTCAACCGTGTAATCCCCTCTCCTCTATATCATCAAGGTATCCCTTCATCCCCGTACAATAACTAACAGCACCCCTCCCTTCCATCCCCACTAACCCTGCTGTGCGTTTGGCAAAAGAAACACTGTGCGGCTCATAGGATGGCGGCTGTATGTGTACTGGTGGGCGTACATACGGTTGCTGTGTGCTCCTAAGCGGACTGGCGTTAATTGTGCTTGTGTGAGGCTCCAAGATGATTAGTTCGAGTAACTAGGGACGAAAGGTTTTGAGGTCTGTGGAGCGATAGGATGAGGTGAGTTCTGGGGCTGTGTGTCTTGTCCTGTCTCTCTTGTGTGAAATGTCAATGATACTTTGTGTATGTTAAGTTAACTAGACATAAGGCGGGGATCGATAATCTGCAACCCGCACATCCTCCCCCCCCCCCCTCGCCAAAATTTCTCCCCCCGACGCATCCTATCCCCACTATCCTTCCGATCAATATCGATTAGGCCAGCATATCCACTTTCTTAATACATTATGTAGCCTTCCACTTTCGGCCAAATGAGCATCTTAGAATTCCAGCAGTACCTTGTTGATTAACATTTCTTCTTCCTCTCTCTTCCTTTTTTTTTTTTTTTTCCTTTTCCACCATCATCATCCTGCATGACACTAGACGAACGGGCCTTCCGCTTGGGAAAAAGATAAATAAATATGGAAATCTGATAATCCGAGAATCTAAAAATGTATTCAATTCATCCCTTCACCGATAATAACCCTAACCCTTAATTGGTTCCGTACTAATTATTATTTGCCTTATTATTCCTTGCACGTGATGCTGCATGTTAGTCAAGGTCAATTGTTGCCTCAATTAGTCAGTCAGTTCATCCAAAAGTATAACCTCCGACCTCCGATGTCACCTCCGGAAAACACCAGCTCCCCCGAGAACCCCAGGTAAATTGCAATATAGACCTCTAACCGAGCTCAATCTTCAACCGAGAACAGCGTTCCTCGGTCCCCCAAACGGCTGCCTTTATATCCATAGCTGTCTCTACAGCTTCTCGCCCCAAACACATTCCCCCAAGCGTGCCGCTAAAAAACAAAATCCGCCTGAAAGTGAGACCGAGTGATGGTTCATGATCAGCCCCATATTAGCTGCATGTTGATACGATTACTAACACTGTCTAAGATAACGGCAACACCACCCAACATTTTTTTCACTCACCCCTGGATCATTCCGAGGACAGCTTGCGAGATCTTCCTGCAACTTTATCAACACAAAGACACAAAGGGGTACGTAGCCAGCCAGATATTGTCAAGCCGGGAACAATACCAACCGCATCCACACACATACTTCACATACAGGTCCTCTACATACACATACACCGCTCTACATACCCATACACATACCCCCATTCACCATCAGTTACGCACCCACATACACATCGCATACCGATCAAGGTACGAAAGTGGAAGAGAAAGAAGAAAAGAAAAAATAATCTCACCACTCACTCCCTAGGCGGACCTCTCACATACCTCACATATTATACACATCTATCCCTCCCTCCCACCACCCCCCCCCCCCCCCCCCCCGATCCACAAATGCCAGCTACAGTTCGACTCGTCAACTCCCTCATCGCCACCATAAAGACAATATCTCCAGCGTCCAATTGCAGTAATAATGACCAGTCCTACGATCGACAGCCCTATATCCCACCTACTTACGCTCCCCAACGAGCTCCTACTCAACCTCGGCGAACACCTCCTCCCATGCTCTCTATACTCCCTAATCCGCACATCCCGCCGCCTCGCGATTCTCCTCCTGCCACGCCTCCGCACCCTCGCATGCTTCGACGACTTCTCTATCACCGCCCTGTTCTGGGCCGCCGCCTCATCCAACAGTATCCTCGCGAGTCAGATACTGACAAAAACAACCGCAATCTTCAGTATCCTTCCAGCAGTACACACTCCACCGGCCACCATCACAGCACAATCATCATCACTGCTACTGCATCCGACCCATGTAGCCACGGGGGAGAAGGGCGGTGAGCTGGTGGAGACAATCAAGGATGTCCTCGGCGCGGGTGCGGAACTCATTCTCCACTATAAATGCATAACATACACCTCCTTATTCTGGGCCGTCGTGGCCGGTCATAAAAATCTTGCTACACTAATCCTAACATCCGATGAAGAATTGTCAAACATCAACACACTCAATGCGTGTGGCCGGTCTGCACTTCATGAGGCCGTCTACCGCGGCGATTACACAATGGTGCAATTAATACTGTCCAACACAACAACCTGCGTTAACCTTCCAGACGCACAGGGTCGCGCGCCCCTATACTGGGCCGTTGTAGTACGCAAAGACCCGGGGATGACCGCGTTGCTATTGGAGCACGGCGCAAACACAACATCCTACACTGATCCCGCCACTGGGCGGAAGCTTCTTCATCTGAGCGTTCTTCACCCTGGCACGTCTGCGATAGTGAGTTCACTGTTAGCACATGGCGCGGATCCAACTAGTCGTACATTGATGGGCCAATCAGCGTTGCATCTAGCGGCAAAGCTTGCTGATGCAACCACGGTTCGCGTACTATTGACAAATGCAAAATGTGCTGAAAACATAAACACGCGGGATATGTTTGGATGGTCGCCGTTACATCTTGCAGCAAAGGCGGGCTCGGAAGAGGTCGTCAAAGTTCTGCTCGAGAAAGGTGCAGAGGCAAATGCAAGGGACGATTATGGCGCCACTCCATTGCATCGTGCAGTATGGGCTGGTAGGGAGAGGGTCGTGGGAATGTTAGTGGAGCACGGGGCTGATCCCCACATGGCCGATGCGTCGGGGAAGACCGGATTGGACCTGGCAATGATCAAAATGAGAATAAGAGAAGGGGGTGCAAGAGATGTTGTTAATAGAGCGTGGGGTGAGATCGCCGATGGCGGGGACATACTTTGAACGTGCGGCCAGGAGTTGGAAAGGTTCGTTTCATAAACATGAGGTTTCCGGTGGTATGGGTATGGTTTGTTTCAGCCGGCGATCTGGTCTCATGTATGACGACGATCGTAGGAGGGATGTTCTGTTGCCTTTTTTCTTTTTCGATTTCCATTTGTTTTATACTCTCCGCTCAGTGATCTGGTGTGATCTTTTTTTTTTTTTTTTTTTCCTTTTAACGTGGGCTCTCATGCCTGGTGGTTAACCCCCGCTTTCCCCTGGGTCGGGGTCGGGGTATCTGACCCGAACGTGCCTTTATTTGTTTGGTTGAGTACTCGTGGTTGCTTATCGTTGGCTAATATTTTCTCTTTCTATGGGCGGACGGTTACTGCTATTCATTATTTTTGATTTAAGCGGGGGATAATTGGGGTGGCGATTCTTGCAATTAGGGAAAGGTACGTGTTTTGGGCCTGTCTGCACGTCGTCCCCGATCAAAAAGAAAATGTAAATGGAATTAATGACGCGGCGGTCAAGAGGGCGGTAATGAAGGTAATGATCCGGTGGGCGTTATTTTGCTTCAAAATAAAATGGAGCTTTAGGGAATATTAAAAACACGTAAAAGAAAAGGAAAAGAAAAAAAAGAGATTCAACTGACGTTTGTGAAACAAGACGCTGTCATACTGTGATAAGACTCTGCCGAAACTCGCATTTTGAAACCTCGCTGTTGACATTCATGAGCGAGGGGTAAGTCCTCTTCAATATATCCCTCAGGAAGGAGTTTGTGTTTATTACTGCTAGTTACCCCTCACTATTCATCTAATCAGTCGTGTCCGTAATTGAAATCCACTCGGGTGTTATTGATAGATCTTTTGATACAAGGAAGGTAAAGTTGAGAACCCAGCTCCCCACGAAACAAAACCCGAAGAAATCGGACGAATGAGAAAACGAGTGACGTAACGTGACGCATCTCTCTAGGGTTGTCTTGGCGAGCCAAACGGGAGTCAGGGACACGTTGCGTTCTGTTCTAAATATGGGCCGAACAATTGGCGGAACCAAGAATGAAATGAGGGCGGTGCTGATCGGGTTGGATTAGAATGTTCCTGCCTTGGATAACTATTTTAGCTTTACTGGCCTTGGTTGGGTTGGTTAATTGTAGGATCATACGGTGTCACTCGTAGTGAGTAGACTCTGACCTGTCGAAATGGCTGCTTCCAAGTCTAGACTACTACTAGTAGAGCGAGTCTATCCCCAGAAGAATCTTGCTCATATAATTTGATCCTATTGTTGTAAACCAAACAATTTCGTCTTTTTCGCTTCCATTAACTTCGCGAACCTTTTGGGGTCTGTGACTTTCACTGCCGCTGTCTCATTATTTTCTCAACAATATATCTTGAAGGCCAACAGTGACCTATGCTTGCTTGATAGTTGATCCTTTATTCAAGTGGTGTAAGCGTCCTGAGAGCGCCCGCAAAGTTGAAGTCCACAAGGCTTTAAGAGATAGAGGCCAAATCTTGTCAACCTAGGGTCCGTTTATCTCTATTCAATGAAGGATGTTTTATTAACTTACGTGATTCATGAGGTAGGCAGAGGTAAGTTTCTTTAAACGCCTCCCTTGGGATGCCTCTGTCTTTGACAGTATGACAGCTTTCTCAAACGGAGCTGTGTCGAGCTGCACAAAACCCACAAGGACAAACGTCTTTTTATAAACATCCAGACTTTGGAAATCAAAATATCCCCCGAGTCGATGAAAAGCCGTAATGGTATAAAGAAGATTAGTTCTCTAGACCTCGAGCACTCGAGTAGCTCAAGGCAAGCAAGTGGTGTTGTTTAGCCTCGTGAACTCCTTTACCTTCAGGCGAAGCTTTGAGCGGCGATGCAACTCATAGGTCGTGCTGCTGATGATCTATTTACCGCTTTGCAATCCAAAAAGACGGGGTGGTCATATGCGTCCAGTGGCTAGAGGATCTATAAGACTTTAGTTATATGGTCCGTTCGAGGCCGCTAGATCAAGTCGAGAAGAGGTAAACGTCCCGAGGAATTTATGCCTCCTCGTCAGGATCTTGTAGGACAGACTGGTGGTTAGTACATGCCTTCCTTTATCAAACCCCAATTAATCAATGGTCCTGCACATATAGACAAGATCGAACGGAGTATATATCTTTGATGGATATGGAGATTTGGAGAGCTGTTGGCCGTAAGGTGTCCAAGCTTCTTGTAGTAGTTGAAGGGGGGGTTGAGAAGGCTGTAAGTCTTTCACGTGCAAAACCTTGATGTCACGGGCATGCCATGGTATCATGTTTTGCGTCCGCAACTGAGACCGAGACTAGTGTTGGTAGTGTCTATTCTAGCAGAAAGAATAGAAAATTAAGGGTAATTTTGAGCACGAGGCAAGATTTTGGGGAGCTCTCTTCCACACTAACCGAGCGAGTGTAAGCCTAGGCCTACGTGGTGATAGCTCAAGTGTCATAAGCGCCCACCTGCAGCTGCAGCACATGTATACATGTATGTGCACATGTGGTTAGATGTTAACTCGCCCTCTCGGTTCACAACATGCACCTGAAAAATCTACAACCTATCCTAATTCCGAGCTTCGCATCGAAGAGCCTGAGTCAAGGATTGAACCTAGCTCTAGCCATTAGGCTTGAGCCATATAAATATTTGTCTCCATAATTTAGGTTGGTTCGAGTAAATATATACTGCAGCTGTACTTACTTGTACTTACTGCCGAATGATGGTTCTAGATCGTGCAAAGGGCAGGAATCAAGGCCGAGTGATATTTGGTGATCAATTCATGGTAGGATAATTTCTAAAGCTTTCAGTTTTTTTTTTAAGAAGTTAATATATAGCTGGAGTGAGTTGGAGTACTATAATGGTGGTATCGCTGTGGGTTTTGTTGGTAGAAGTTTGAAAAATGCCCAATTCCCTTAAAAACCTGCAGCTATCGTTGTCGCCTCGCTGTCTTCTGTTCGCTAAGATGACGATATTGCGGATCAAAAAGCCCGCGTTACAATATTTCCACTCCTAAAGACCCTTGTTACCTATCATTAGGCTGATAGGGGCGAAATAATCGATGAAGCCTGTCCCGTGAAGGGAGGGACAAGAAAGCCCATCAAAGCTATCAAACAATCTTTTCACTCTTCTCGAGCCCTTGGTTAGATCTAAAACCTAAGGTAGGCTGAAAGAGTTTGATTGTAACCCTCCAGTGAAGAGAGAGGTAGAGTGCGGCATGTACAGAGCCCACAGGAACCCACAGGAACCCACAGGAACCCACAGGAACCCACAGGAACCCACAGGAACCCACAGGAACCAAACTACAAATCTTCGCTCTTCTTGAGCCCTCGGTGAGATCCAACACCCCAGGGGGTTGAGAAGAATGGTGGTGCTCTTTCCTGCAGGGGAGAGACAAGCCTGTAACGCTCATAGAGTGCGCACAGGGCCCAGCCCTCGGTATGGGTCCATAGGAAAAGAGGGGCAAGAAGGAGTTGGTGGGCTATTATTATCCCCATGGAGGGAGAAGAAAACCTAGAGCAACCACAACACAAGCTTCCTACCCTTCCTGGACCCTAGGCCAGCCAGAGTGGATCTAGAGAGGACGGGTTAGCTCTTATCTTCACAGGCTGGGAACTACTCCCCTTTTGCCTCCGTGAAAAGGAAAGAAAGACCTTGGGGGGGGGGGGGGGGGGGCGACCAGATGATAGAAAGGCAAGGCTGGACAGCTAGAGTATCAGACCGGCGAGAAGAAGACGGCACTTATCTCGCTTCCGTATTTTATCGGACGCCGAGATAGAGTTCATGATGCCCACCCAAGCGGGAGGTGGCCGGTGCGTTTATTTATGTATGTAAACCGTTTTAGAGTCGATGCATTGGCCCCCGATGGTAAGACTGAGCAGGGTGGCTGTACGCTGGTGCTTGGGTTAAGGTTGGTCCCAGGCCTTCTTATACTACACAGCGGCGTAGTTGTCGGGTGACAGGTAGGAAGGAGGAGTAAATAACACGCGTACACCCCATCACTCAACCTTCTTCCCATCACCCAACCCTTTTCATCATCATCCATCATCAATCCACCACCAGACCATCGCCATATCCATCGTAGGAGATCCAGTAACCAAGCAAGTTTCATCTAAACCGAAAACCAAGGGCAAGAAAAGAGTGAAAAAAAGATCTAGTCACCGAATCATGGATCAATGATCCCATCTGCCAGTCATCCGTCTGATGCTGGCGGTCGATCCGACTCAATCAAAGACACCGATGTCTTCCATCATGATATCATGGTGATTAACGGAGTCATATGCTCATCGAGTTGGTTAGCATCAAGCAACCGCCAATATTCCTTTTCTTGACTTTACCTTCCTGCACATAAATGTTGACGCACTATAGGATCAAAACATTATCCCTTGACCTTGTTTGAGGGTTCCCGAGTCTGCAGATCTCACCAGGTCAAGGGATACACCTTTTATACATTGAAGATAAAGGGCCGAGATGAACCGACGCTATTATGGACTCGCCAGGCTTGAGCATAGTGAAAAATTCTTCGAGTGATAGCTCATGATCCTGCCTATGAGACGAGAAAACCTAATTCTCACGCTATGGGGTACAGTGGAGTTCGATAGTAGCAGATGGCCGGGGACGCCTCAAGCAGTTCTACTATTGAGGATATGTCATTTACTAACGAGTATAACACTATCGGGGCTCCGCTGTGTGTCCACCTTGAGGTTCCTCTGCCAATAGAATCGCGAATGGCGCAGGACTTATGACCAGTAGCAAAATCAAACAATGAATAAGGAATAGATTCTCCGAAGGGAGTCTCGCTAGATAATACGAGATTCAAGGAGTAAGAACTGCTGGAACCAACTAAAAGTAAAAACTAAAAACGAAAAATCCATAGTAGGAAAGAAAAAGTGGCTTCAGGTTATCCGCCTGGATGACTATTTTCAAAGTCGAAAGCATCAAGCCTATACTCGATATGGAGTAAGGACAAGCTAATATGCAACGCTCGTCTTAGCCGGCTATTTTCTGTGGGAAATCAAACGACTTTCTCATAGAGGAGAAGTACAAGTTTATCTTCAACAATCCTCTTGGGGCGTCTTTGGATTTCTAAACTGGCCATTGTTTTATGATTAGAGCTAAAAGGGCACATAAATACCGAACGAGAAATGCTATCTAGTACCAGAAAGATAATGGCTGCTGGAATACGCCTATCACTAGCTATATAAGATTTTCTGGGTTGGCTTTGTATTCCGGAAGAGCATAAGTTACTTGCTCTGGCTGTACTCATCTTCTAGATTGGCAAGGATAACTCAGTCGCTCCCATGAGCTCCATAGGAGAGCAGGGCACTGAAGAGTTTAAAACAGCAATGTTCTAATCAGCTGCAAATAGTCATAATACCCCGTCTATCTGGCCCACAATGACAAAAAGCGAAAGGTGCCGTTACCAGACAAAATGTTACACGGAAATGGTGTAACCGGGAGTGTTAACAACATCACTCTTATAATAAGGCTTTCATCTTGGACGACCGGCCATGCGCTCTTACAAGGAGTTCCATATATGTTGTACTAAATAGTTCATACCAATAACCAACAAACAATTTAAAGTCTAGGTCTCATGATTTTCTGTTATCCTTTCCGGAAAAGAGATATCATAAATTAGTACACAGGACTATTAGAGCTATATATATCGACCATCAATAGTGAGAGCTTCGGCGTAAGGTCTCAGCCCTCAGGATTCTGATAAGCATGCTGGTTCGGCGCACATGCCTTTTCGGAACTCCGAGAAAAGCCAGTATGACTGAGATACACCCAAAGGCATAGCTTGAGTCAAGTGTTGCCTCATATGGATACGGAATTACTGAAAGCGCGGTATACGAGGGTACAGAGCTGCAGTATTTGCATATCCTCGGAGCCCTAAGGGTCGATCCGCCGCAAGAGATGTCACCAGATAGTTTTACCCATAGTGGGTCTAATCTTGCCCCGAGCAAAAAGGAATGGATAGATGAGATGCGACTAGTTAGCTAAAGATTAGAAGAGGCATCTAGAGAAAGACGAGACGAGATGAGAGGATCCGAGGACCTTTTGGATGAGTATAAGGCACCGCCATTAAGGCTGCGCAGACTAGGCTGGCCCCTCATCCATCATCATCCAAAAATTAAAAGCCCGCATACATAGACAAATCGCACGAGCAACGATCCGATGTCGACTGCCCAGTGATGATATCACCAATGAGGATACTGCGGATGTGTAAATTTATCAGCCCAACTACATGTAACTACTGCGAGCTGGCGGGAGTCATATATTCATCTCAGTAAGAAGTCGTCGACCCCTCACTTCTGCATTTCACCCGGGGACGTTGGAGTACCTAGCTCGATGGAATATCTTGAATGTGGATGTGTGGGTGGGGTGCCATATCCCTCAGATCTCTAGCTCCCCAAGATGAATCGTCTTTTTTTTCCCGGAGACGTTCGATCAGATCGAACAGACCAGTTCTCGACTTTTGTTTTTTTCCGCTGTGTGTGTGTGGGAGAGAGAGGGGAGGAAAGGGGGGGGGGGGGGTTAGACACACATATATATAAATATAATGATAATGATAATTGTGTTCCCCCACCACCCCGCCGTCTGGAAAACGATGAGATCGAGTGCATATATAGGGATACAACTATGGATATGCAATTTTGTTTTACCCACTACCAAATACCGTCTTGTGCATACCCGGTGGGACGAGAAACAGATGGATCGGATCGCGATATGCCATCACCAAGGCAGAGCACTTGCATATGATGCAGCCCTCACACGGATCAATTTAGTGATGGGTACATGTCTCTCGGTGTTGGTGCTGGTACTGGTGTTGGTATTGGTATTGTACCTACACCATAGAGAGAACCATCCATCCATCCATCCATCCATCCATCCATGGCCCATCCCCGGATTCCCAGCCCTACCGCCAGAAACAACACCCCTAACCCCCGTCCCCACCGCCCGGAACAACCCTGACCCCCTCGCTATACCGGAGCCATCGCTTGGCATCCGCAACCCACAATTTTCCGCAGGCCTCTCAATTTCTCTTCTCTGCCACTCTGACTGTCAGTGTGAAGCATCTCTGCATCTCTGCATCTCTGCATCTCTGCATCTGCCCGCCTCCCCTCCCCTCCCCTCCCCTCCCCTCCCCTCCCCTCCCCTCCACTCACAACACAGGCACCAAGATGGCAGCATCCCCCCACGACCTCATCCTCCCGCACACACACATCCTCCTCCGCCTACCCTCCGGCGCCCCGCGCATCCTCGTCATCACCCCCGACACCACAATCTCGCTCGGCAAGTTCGGGTCCTTCCCCGCAAACGCGCTGCTCTACCGCCCGTACAACCTCACGTTCGACATTCTCGATGCGCCGCAGTCTGGCCTGCGCGTGGTGAGCGCCGCCGAGATCACGAGGGATGTGCTGGGCGGCGAGGAGGCAGAGGCGGAGGCCGGCGAGCACTATCGGGAGGAGGCGGAGGAGGCGATGAGGAATAATAGGGAGACGGTGGACGATCCGGCCGCGCAGAAGATGAGCTGGGAGGAGATTGAGGAGGCGAAGAAGCTGGGGTCGGGGTCGGGGAGGGTATGTTTTTCTATCTCTTTTTCTTTTTTGCGTGTGTTTTTTGGGGGATGGGGGAGTGAGTGTGGGAATGTGGCGCCGTGATCATTGGCACGGCATTGCTTCTGCGATTGCGATTACAATCCCAACAATTGCAATTGGAACTGCAATTGCGGGTTCCTACAGTCCTGCCCTATCTCCACTCTGCTCTATAGAACATCTACATATCTACAGTCTATCTACAAACCCACAAAACTAACCCCCCCCCCCCCCCCACAGGACCTCGTCCAAAAGCTCCTCTCCTCGCACACCGCCCTGCACCAAAAGACGCCCTTCTCACTGCAAAAGTACACCCTGCGCAAGACCAAAAAGTTCCTGCGCCGCTTCACCGTCCTCCCGCTGACCGTCAGCGCGCTCAACAACTACCTCCTCGAGGTGAAGGAGCCGCAGAAGATCCTCGACCTCCGCGATGAGACCCTCGGCCTCATGCTCTCGCTGGGGAACGTCCACTACGGCGGCCGCTGGCTGGTGGTCGATGAGACTGGCGGCCTCCTAGTAGCCGCTGTGGCAGAGAGGATGGGACTGCTGTACCACACGCCCGACCCCACCACCACCGCTGCCACCGAAAGCGCCGACCTCGCAGACGACACCGAACCCGCCGACACCACCACCGAAGCCGACAGCACCCCCTCTGCGCGCCCCCCACCGCGCCACCCCCCGGCCCCCGCGCCCCTCAAGACCGCCAACACAATCACCCTGATCCACCCCAACGAGCAGCCCAACCTCTCGCTGCTGAAATACTTCTCCTACGACACAAACAACCCCACGCCCTCCCACCCGCTGCACACACACCTGTACACACTCAACTGGCTGCAGGTCGTCTCGCCCCAGTCCGACATGACGCTGCAGCGCCCCGCCGAGCCGCCGGGCCTCGCAGACCTCAAGGGCGGCAAGCGCGGCGCCTACTACCGCAAGCTGCGCCGCTGGCAGCACGTCAAGGCCATCGCGGACGACACCGCCGCCGGCGGGTTCGATGGCCTGTTGGTCGCGGGGTATATGGAGCTGTCCGGGGTGCTGCGGTGGGCGGTGCCGCTGCTGCGCGGGAGCGCGCAGGTGGTGGTGTATGGCAGCTCGAGGGAGCCCGTGGTGGAGTGCGCGGATCTGTATAGTAGTGCACGGAAGGCGGATTGGATTGCGGCGGGAGGGGGCGAGGGGCTGGATCCGACGTTGTTGCTGGCGCCGACGGTGATGGAGGTGAGGGCGAGGCGGTATCAGGTTTTGCCGGGGAGGACGCATCCGGTGATGACGAGTAGGGGCGGGGGGGAGGGGTGTGTGTTGGTGGGGACGAGGGTGGTGCCGGTTGTGGGAAGGGTGGAGGCGAGGGGGGTGTGGAGGGGGGGGAAGAAGAGGAAGGAGGAGGAGGGGGAGGAAGGGGAGGAGGCGGGGAGCCCGCAGAAGAGGATGAAGGGGGAGAGGGGCGGGTAGAAAAGTAGTGGTTTTTCTTTTCCTTTTTTTAGGTTTTATGTTTTCTTCTTTTCTGTCTTTCGTAGGGTAGCTGCTGGTCTGTAGAATAATATTCCATAGCAAATGACCAAAAAAAAAAAAGAATCTGCAGTCATCTCTTCTCTTCTCTTCTCGTGTTCTTCTTCTTCTTCATCTCGTCTTGTGCTTCTTCTCGTGTTCTCCTGCTGCTGCTTCATCGTTCGTCGTCGGCCGCCGTCTGGTTTCATATTTTCCCGACACGACGATCATTGCAGCTGTGATCTACCCAACCCAAACCCAACCCACCATTCTCCCCTCCAACCCAGCGCAGCGTGACCCACATATCCACTCCGCTCTGCAGCGTAAATCCCCCTCCTTGAGCACAAGGCATAATGGACTAGGTAGGAAAGCAAAGCAGAGGACATGCAATGGCCATTGCACCGGCAATGGCATCCTCCCTACATACTCTACTCCACTCCACTGCCAGGTGGAGCTAGGTGGAGACTTATGGGTAAATACCGAGAGGAGAGCAGGTGCCCTCCCCCCCCCCCCCACTGAGGTGGTGTAGAGTAGCCACAGGTATGTCACAATTCACAAAATCTCAACATGCGCAGAGAGTACTCTAGCTACTCTAGGGGCGTTTGTATCATCTCGTAAAAAGCCATTTTTTTTTATATATGTATGTAGGTAGAGGTATGGAAGAAGAGATATCCCAGTACATTACGCCACAGACAGCTCTGTTGCATGGTCAAACAGATATCTGTACCTCCCCCCCATACTCCATACCGCTACTCCATACTGCTACATAAAACAAGCTCAGCTGTAAAACAACTGTAACTAGCTATAGCTATAGCGCCTACCTACCTACAGCAGAGAGACAGCTAGCCATCAAACCTAAAACCTAAAACTGGTGATTTATGTTTTGTAACACAGCACAGCACATCACGTCACGTCGTTCAAGGCATGAACAGTTTTTTTTTCTTTCGCTTTGGCCAAACTGTCCTGTCGTCACCAGTCCAAAACATGAAACCGACCTATAACTAGCGCGGCGGCGGCGGTGGTGGTGGTTGTGGTTTGTGCTGGTGGTGGTGATACCGGGAAATAGAGTATAGTATGTAGTTTTATTTAGTGGTATGTGCTATCATTTCTCCAACTGGTCCGCAGAGCGACGTACGTACGGGCGGATAAATACGGCTGTCTGTCTAGGGAAGCAGAAGAGAAGAAGAGAAGGGAAGGGAAGGGAAGGAAGGGAAGAGAAGAGAAGCCTTTCCCGAGGTACATACATACATACATAGAGCTGGTATACAGCATACAGATAGAGATACATAGATACCGAGAGCGATACTGTTGGGAGAGCAGTGATGGGGCAGACCGACAAAAGGGATATTCCTTCCAGGTATTCCAGAGTTACCTTGATGCCCGCAGCAGCAGCCATGCGAACGGAGGTAAGTTTTTCCCATTTTCTGGCCCCTCGACGCGCTAGCGCTGTCTCACAACCACCTGGCTGCTGCCACCTCCGCCCAGCCAGCGGGCGAATCAGCGCGATGGGGGAGGGGATCAGCCAGAAATTCTCCGTCGCGGGGGGGAGGGGAGCCGGGGGGGGTAAGTATTCTAGAGTAGGTGCTGTACTCTGCCCTAGAGAGTAGAGGGCTATTTCGGTTTCACCCCGATCTTCGGCTGCCTGCGCAGATGTGGGCGGCTGCTTTCTGGTTGGGCGAGACAGCACGATACGAGGGGATGTATGTATATGTAGAGAGCGAGCAGGTATTGTGGTGAATTAATGGTATGGATAGACGGGGGGGGGGGGGGGGGGGCGGTGTAGAGCACATGGTGTACTCTAGGCATGTAGAGGATGATGATGGGCGATACATAGAGAGAGATTGAGGGCGTGCTCATCAATGCCATGTCGAGATAGTTGCCTCATGCTCTTCGATATGCGAGTCCACTCTACCATACCATACCATACCATACCATGCCATACCATACCAGCCATACCCTTCCCACTCTACATACCGGATATACCTAACCTGACTACCTACACGCAAATAGGTACACACTCTACCTACACACACACACATGCTCTCCAAAGTACCTGCTCTGCTGCTGCTTACTATTACCTGCTTACTTGTACCTACTTATGATAACCTGCTCTCACATAGGGTACGTCTTGCGTGTCCGTTTTTCCGTGGAGGTGGCTGTGGGCACGATGGTGAAGCCATTCCTGTGATTCCTGCGGGTGCGGCTTCTTTTGGATGGACCGTTAACTTCCGTCCTCTTCTTTCTGGATGCTCTGTTGCCTACCTACCCGAACTCCTCCTTCTACAAAATATCTATTCGCATGATGTAGCTAGGTAGAGAGTATCTAGGGTATGTAGGGTCAGGACTCAAGACGAGGTTGCTTGCTTGCTGGCCATCTGCAGTCGGGAGAGCGGACGAACCACTGCCAGCTACAGCTAGAGCAGAGCAGAGCAGAGTACATAGCTGTGTCTACAGTACAGCACAGTAGGTAGCTAGGTAGCTAAGTACCTACTCTAACCAGCTCAGGCTACAATCCCTTCACACAGTACTTACATACCGGTGCATCGCAACCACTCTAGATACATAGCAATTGAGTACCCCGTAACGGTATTCCACATGCGTTTTTTCCTTCTTCCAGCTTGGAGCCCTCACTCACTCCCCCAGCCCCAGTACCTACAGGTCAATCCCTCCCTCCCCCCGCAACAGCAGCAACACCCCCCCCCCGGTTTGTGCCAGTCGTAACGGTCTGTCTGTTCTGTCTGTTACAAACCGGCCTGCCCTGCGACACAAGCCATTTATCGGTCCCAGTTACTTTATCCTGCCTATCGATCTCCCACCCCAGCAGTAGCAAGTTGGTAGCCACGCCTTTCTTCCCCCAATCGATTAATTGTGCCCCCGGGCAAAATTGAATTATGGGCCTATCGCCTCCGTCCTGCGAGGAGGAGGGAAAAAAAAAAGAGACACACACGCTCTCTCTCAACTCACACACCACACACCACACACACATTTGGCGTTGACGTGGACGCACCCATTGGCAAGAAACAGAAGTAGGTTTTCCCTTCATGTCTTGTGGGGTACATTACATGGGACACTCACTCACTCCGAGTTTTTTCTTGGGGGGGGGGGAGGGTGAGTGTGAGAGGTGGCTGCTGCTGCAAAATGCTGCTGCAAAACCCGCTTAAGGTTGGAGCGGGCGGCAGGCAGGCAGGCGGGCGTTTGCTATATATGAACAGCAGAAGAATGCCTGATTGTACTTACTACTGATTCTGCTTGCAGCAAGCCTCTTTTTTTTTTTTTTTTTTTTTTTAATAAACCGTTCTGTTCTTTCCCCTTTTTTTTCTTCCACTACGTACTTCATCTCGTCTATATCCCCCCCTTCCCCCGATCCCCCACACCCACGCTCATACCTTCTGGTAAGGTTCGATCTGGAAAGATATATATATACATATATACCTCCAAAAAAAAAAAGGGAAAGAAAGAAAGAAGGGAAAGAATAGTTTAAGAGAGAGAAGAATCCCACTCACTCACTTACTACTACGATTACTACTACTATATACTACTGGATTGATTACCATACCCATCAATCAATCAATCAATCAATCAATCAATCTAGGTAGCCAGCTAGCTAGTGTTCATGACTCTCGAGCAGCTCACCAGTACACCAAACTAGGATTCCAATCACCACCCATCACCCGCACCCACCACAACCACACAACCACACCCCATGTCCATCCGCCGGCGCAGCCGCGCCTCCTCGCGCCCCTCGCCCGTCGAGCTCGAGGTCCCCGCCGACCCCAACACCTTCACGTGGCCCGAGCGCTCGCGCAAGAAGTTCGTGCAACTAGTAGCCCTGCAGTGCCTGGTCAGCCCCGCGCCCATCACCAACGAGCACCCGATCGCGCTCGAGCTGCCCGAGGCCGCCGGCAGGAGGAAGCTGCCGCACAAGACGGAGCGGGAGATTGCGGACCACTTTGCGTTCCTGGCGGCCGGCGATGGGAGCGGCGCGGCGTGCTGTATTGAGGAGGGAGAGGGAAGGCTGAGGTTTAGGCTGGCGATGAATGAGGGCGTGCCGGAGGGCGTGTTGGAGGGGCTGAGGAATGTGTTGAGGGAGGTGAGGAGGGTGGCGAACGGGGGTAGGGATTATCTGTTTCTTTTTTTTTTTTTTTTGATTTTTTGATTTTTTGATTTTTTGATATTTTGATATTTTTTGATGTGTGGTGGTGGTGGTCACTATCAATGATCACGTCACCATGTTTCTTCTTTTCGTACCCCGAGTTATCTCTATCTCAGACATCGGCGTTAACAGACCATAACAACCCACAGAACAAGCCGAATCCGAAATCAAAGCCGCCGTCTGGGCCAACGTGCTCGACCTCGAGAAAGCCAAGGTCTACGCCGACCTCGTCGACCGCTTCACACGGGGCTCCCGCCCGCTCTCGGAGCAGTTCGAGGACGCCCTGGGCCACAGCGAGACGTCCACCGACCCCGTCACCGACGACGACGCCCACGCCGGCCTGCAGAAGATCTACGACCTGTGCACGCGCGTGACGAGCACCGAGCTAGCCCGCTGCACCCGCGAGCTCGACCGCCTGCTCGACACCTGCTACCGCTTCCGCGGCTCGCGCAGCTTCAAGAGCGGGCTCAAGGCCGTGCCGGCGCGGCGCGCACTCGTGCAGATGATCGAGAAGCTGGGACGCTATAAAACGGCGAGCAACGCGCTGGTGCTGGCCGCAAGGAAGTTCCCCAACCTGTTTGTGCTGGTGGACGTCGAGAGCGTGCCGACGCTGCCGGCGCTGGACGAGCGAGTGGCGGCCGGGTTCAAGGGCGTGTACATTGGCGCTGTGGCGCAGGACCTGACCAGTAGCACCGAGCCCCTCTGCATGAGCCGGCTGCGCACCATCACGGACCTGAGTAACGAGAAGCTGGCCAGCAAGTACCAGGACCTGTGCCAGAGCGCGCCCACGGCGCACGCCGAGATGCAGCTGGTCAAGTTCTACGAGGAGAATGCGGATATCGAGAGGCCCGGCTTCATTGGCTGCAGCAAGAAGAGCTGCTTCCTGTGTGGGCTGTTTCTGCAGCTGCAGCGCCGATTCGCCGTCAGCAAGGCCCACCAGAATATATATCATGCCTGGACCGTCCCCACGATCCGCTGTGCCAGCCCCGAGAACGCCGTGATGCTGGACTTTGTCGTCGAGAAGATGTCGCGCATCATCGAGGACTCGTGCAAGAAGATGCTGTGGGAGAAGCCTGATGATAGCAGCAGCACCAACACCAGCAGCCCGCACAAGAACCTCATTGCCTCTCTGCCCACCGCCTTCTCTGCCCCTCCTCCCTCGTCGTCCGGCTTTGTCACGCCCCGCTCACCGCTGTCGCCCATCTCGCCGGGCTTCTCGCGCCCCAGCACCGCGGCATCGAACCTGCACAACATCAGGGCCTCCGCAAGGCAGACGCCAAAGCCCTCCCCGCCCGCACACGCCGCACACGCCGCACACGCCCCACACGCCCCCTCGAAGCTGACCGACTCCTCGGGCGACAGCTCGAGCCCGGAGCCCGGCTCGCCCAACCTCTCGTCCGAGTCCAGCTGCACGTCCGTCAGCGAGGACTCGTCGAAGGAGTCGTCGTCGTCGTCCAAGGCACCCAAGCGCCAGACACGCACCAAGCACACCGAGGCCTCAGCAGCAGCAGCAGCAGCCACCGTCGTCGCCGAGCGCATGCCGGCCATCATGGCGGCCGACGCACCGCCCGCGGTCCCAGCGAGGTCTGCGTCCAGGGTGAGGGAATCCCCGGCCGCCCGCCCGGGCTCGTCCAGGTCGGTCCGCAAGAGGGGGAGCCCGGTCGAGGCCCCGAAGGCCGAGGAGAAGACGCAGCAGCAGCAGAAGCCGGTCATGGCCACCATCACCCGCTCGCAGTCCGTCCGAGTCTCGCGCAAGGCTGCCGCACCACCACCACCACCAGCACCGCCCGCCACGCCAAAGGCACCCACGAGGTCTGCCTCCGTGGCCAGGAGACCCGTCGCCACGCCCGAGATCCCAGCGAGAGGCGGGCGTGTCCGCTCTGCCTCGGCCATGGAGGTCCGCAAGGCACCCGCCGTGTCCGACGCCGAGTCCGTCAGCCCCGGCACCGCATCCCGCCCCTTTGGGCCCCTCCGCCGCGCCAACACGGCCCCGGTCGAGTCCACCGCCACCAAGAGCGCCATCCCCGTGCCGCGGTCCGTCTCGCGCTCCACCCGCAAGGCCACCACGCACACGACGCCGCCGCCGCCGCCGCCGCGCTCGCCCTCGCAGGTGCGCTACACCCGCGTCGAGAACCCGGCGCGCAACGCTAACCGCAGCCGCGAGCCCTCGCCGGGCCACATCACAAGCTCGCTGCTGCGCCACGAGTCGCCCATCAGCATCGCGCGCTTCGAGACGGCGATGGCCATGGCCGTCACATCCGTCACGGGCTCGCCGACGATGGTCGAGCTGCCGCCGTGCCGCGGGTCGGGGTCGGGGTCGGGGTCGGGGTCGTCGGCCAGCGAGTCGTCCAGCGCCCGCACCACGCCCCGCGGCTCACCGAACGTCGCCGGGCGTGTCTCGTCGAGGTCCCGCGCGCAGAAGCGCATGTCTCCGCTGTCGGTCGAGCGCACCGCTGAGTGTGTCGTCGCCGATGCACCGGCACCCGCACCCGCACCCGCACCCGCCGCGGGCCTGGGCCTCAAGAAGAGCAGCGGGACGTCCGTCCGCGACTCGTTCGCCTCTGCCGCCACCAGCCAGACCGCAACCACCGCCAGCAGCAGCACCGCCGCCGTCGTCGAGCACGCCCCCGCCCCCGCCCCCGCCCTCCTCCACATCGACACCGAGGACGACCCGGCCCTCACGCCCATCACCGTCGCCACCCCGCACGGCATCTCCATCATCGACTCCTCCGAAGAGTCCTCGCTCCCCACGCCCAGGCGCAGCATCACCGAGCGCCGCGGCCGCGCCCTGAAGCGCGTCGAGCCCACCACCGCCGTCGAGCGCAAGCGTGCTGCCATCGACCGCGCAACCGCCGACGCCGCCGCCTTCGTGCAGGAGAACGGCTTCGAGGCGCAGCGCAAGCGCGGCATGACCATCGCGGACGTGGTGCAGGCGAGCGGCTTCCAGGCTCAGATCAACCGCGGCATGAGCGTGCGCAACAACAACAACAACAGCAGCAGGTTCCCAATAGCGGGGCCGAAGGGGTACTACAGCGACACGGAGACGATCCGCACAAGACTGCGTGGCGGGGCGCTGAGTACCATCTCTTCTGAAGAGGCGGCGGCGGCCACGGCCGCGACGTCGTCGGGGAGGAGTAGGTTGGGGATGGGGGGCCGGAGGCCGCAGGAGACGGAGTATACGCTGTACCTGGCGGGGCCGGACCACGATGATAGGACGCTGGGCGAGAAGATCTTTAACGGGCGGCTGAGCGACGGGAATAACGGCGGCGGGGAGATGAAGCAGCGCGCGGGGTGTAAGCTGCGCACGGCGCTGCGGCCGGCGGAGAAGGAGATCAGTGGGATGAGGGTCAAGGAGGTGTCGAAGAGTCTGGAGGAGATGGTGCTGGATATTTTTTTCCCGGATGCGGTGTTGAGGTTGGAGGTGGTGTGGGATGGGCAGATGGCGTGACTACATGATTGGCTTGATGGCGTGGAGGGGGGGGAGGAATGATTGTTTTGACGTGTTTTTTTGCAGTTGGGACTGATGGCTGATGGGGAGCGAGCAGTGTGTGTGTGACGACTTTGGTTTTTTTGACATGATATGATGCATTCGTCTATACGAGACGAAGAACGGTTTCCTTTGTTCTAACGATCCCATTTTTATTTTTTCCATTTTCTTTGGCTAGAGGGAGTTTTTTTTACTGATGTTTTTTACGATTTGTTTTTTACGATTTATTTTTTACGATTTATTTTTTACGATTTATTTTTTGGGGTAATTATTTTGCTTAGGGTTTTTTATCGCACTTGGTTGGGGTACGGTCACGACACAATATTTTTTTTAACGAACGGACTTGATGGGGAACATGTTTTATTATGATATGACTGGACGGAGGGAAGGGGGAGTTTTATTTTATATATATATATATACACGCAGGGCATGACATGATTGATAGCTTAGGTAGCAGGTAGTAAGTAGTTGGGGAGCTAGCTGTAGGTATATAGCCTGGGCTTGGGCTTGGGCTTGGGCTTGGGCTGTTTGAATTGCAGGTCGATTTGAATACGATTTTGGGCTACTACTGTTTCTGCCTATTTTCACTTGTGCGAGCAAGAGCGTGGGCGTGGGCGGGGCGTGAAGTGAAAGAATTCCGATAGAAGATGTGGGGAGGTGGGGAGGTGGGGAGGGGGGGGGGGGGGGGGGGGTGCGCTCACTCACTCACTCACTCACTCGGGGTGTGCGCGGCAGAGGTGGAACACTTGGTGCGCTGAGATAGGGCGGTGAATTCAATAGTGATTACTGGAATGCAATGGCCGGACGAACCTCTGGATGGAAGGGAGTGGCTACCTATGGGCACCACTAGAGGCACCTCCCTAATCCAATCCTTCGTGCGGTAAGGCCGGAGCCAGCCACAGGAGGCCTTCGATCCTCTGTGGAGTATAAAAGTGATACCTATATATGTATGTATAAAAGTGATACCGCATTACCCCGTGGTTGGCTGGTGGGTGGCCAATGAGCTGGTGCTGAGCACGATTGCAACCCAGCAGAACGTAGAGTAGGGTAGTGTGTGTGAAGTCATTTGAATTGTACGTAGAGTAGGGTAGGCAGACCGGGCTAATATACGGGTGTGAGTGTGATGGATGGTACCGGTCATGTCAGTCGCGATCTGAAGTGTCATGTCTGGGGTTCTGTAGAGGAGTGGTCTCTGGTTTGGTTTGGTTTGATTTGGTTTTGGTATGGCTGCTTGGTGGGTGTTTGTAGGGGCAGTCGATGTGGGAGAAACACGATGTGGCGTGGCTACTGAGCTCGATGCATCACTTTGTTTGCTGTGCTTGGAGCGTATGTACCTACATGTAGATGGAGATACAGATAGGGTCATCGGTGATGTAGTCAGGTGCGCGTATTTCCGTACCTACATGTAACTGCTACATATCTACTCGACGAATTCGAAGAGCTAGCTAGAGGCTTGCGTGAGTGCTCGATGATGATGATGATGATGATGATGATGGTGGTGATGATGGCCAGCGGACGGAGCTAGTAGTAGGAGTACATACGCATATGTCCATTACCTAATTACATGTGTGGAGTATGTTGATATCTGCTGGTTTTTATGCTTGGGTCCCACCTTAACAATTCCAATATAATACCAATGGCCAGTTTGCTCACCTAATCCTAGCCACTGAGAATTAGAACCGCCTCCTGGGCTAGTAATCACGAAATGGCCGTCTAAAACATTTCTCAACTAGCTATAGCGTGATTCGGTGTTGTTTGAGAAGGCAATTAATTGTTGTGTATCTAGCTAGGGTTGCATCTCAGGCGCCAAAAAGCGATGCAATTTAAGTAGGCGCCGCCGCGCGCTACAGCCAGGGCCCGTAAAATGCCTACATGTACCCTAAATGTATCTAGGGCTGCAGTTGTTTGTTCAAGATTCAGTCTAACGCGCGGGGTTAGCGGCGAAACACAGACTATCACTCGCACCCCATCATTTCCCCCAATCTCCCCCTGTCCACGACGCCGGCCTCGATCGGTCCAGACGCATCTCTGTCATGTGTCGGTAAGACATTTTGTACAAGAGTGCACGATCAGTCAGCCGCACGTGTTTTTTGTTATAAATCTCAGCCCTCCCCCTCCCACCCACCCACCCCGCGGACCTTTCCCTATGAGTTTCCTCTTCGAACTTTCCCCGCCTTCTGCTACACAAAGATGCTGCTGATATCCGGAATCAAGTCCCAGTTCTTGCTCTTCTTCCTGGTGCTTTTCGCGAGCCACGCGATCCACGCGATCCACGCACAATCCGCCGACGCCTGTAAGGCAGGGGCATGCCTCGACTTCCGGTCTCTGTCTGCGAGCTGCGGCTACGACATTGATCTCGACCAGTCGCGGGCAAAGACCTATGACGAGACGATGTGTGTTTGCAGTGACTCGTCATACACCAGAATCAGCAACAGGTTAGCTAGGGCCTAGGAAGTGAATGCCAACTACTTTGTACGAGGGAAGAAAGCTGATGAGTGGGTTTTTTTTTTTTTTTTGGGTCAGCTGCTTCGACTGCATTGGTGCGCTGGGCGTTGCCGGTTATAACTCGACTCAGTGGGGGAACGATTGCTACGAAGCGTATTCGCAGCCTGCGCCGCAGAAGTCCGCCGCCGCCGCCGCCGTAGGGGTGGATCGGGTTATTTATTGTGTGCTTGTGATGGCCGCGGCTAGTATGAGGTTACAGCATTTACTCGCGTGTACTGGCTTGTAGCAGATGGAAACCAGAAAATGCAATTGCTTGGTTTGTATGGCGGAGCGGCGCTACTCCATATGCTTCGTCACTTGCGTTTTCTGGTTTTTTCTGGTTCTTGCTAGTATTGCTGAACGCGAGTGCTGTTGTGAGGAATGGGGCGGAAGAAGTTTGTATCATGGGGGGGGTTTAAGAGAAAATGTTTCTATTGATCCCGTGACCAATGGTTTCAAACGGCGCTTGCCGGTGATGACCATTGATGGGAGATATTTGGTTGGTTTGGCGCTGTCGTTACCAAGGGAGTTAGGGGTCTTCGTCGCCTTCCCTCGGTCTGAGAAGTTACTTTGAATTATGACCTGCTTGTATGTTTCTTATTATTCCCTAGGGGATTGTTATTTATTTCAAGATCATCAATGTCGTTGATATGATTCAATTTTTTAGCTCGCTGATCATGAATTAAGCTCTTGAAACTGGAGAAGACAGTTATTGATTTTTCCCGAGAAGAGGCCTGAATCTGGCATCAATGTCCCCACTATATGTCCAGTTCTGAGTAACTTGTGCGATATAATTTATAATATTTAAGTTCGTAAGGATCTTAGACTTGCCCAACGTTATCTACTATCTGGTTCTATGATTATCAAGGACAGACGTGGGCACAGGGTTTATATGGGATGCTTGTCGTTGTATTATTAATTTGAGGACATGCCCTTAGGGGTTCAAAGTCGGCCCGTGAGGAGCGAGTCGAGGCAAAGTTTGCGACCCCAGTAGGAGTATGTATCATAGACAGGATGAATCCGCACTCTCATCTTATCGAACGGTTACTTCGAGAAGCAAAACCCCAGCCTTTATTGGAGACTTTCTGATATTGGATGTTAATTGAATGAATATATTCGATGAGCCTATCTCGGTTTTATTTTTCTTTAGGGGGCCAGCCAGGATCGGGATTTTCGGGCCATATACACACACACGGACCAGCAACCCCGAGTAACATAATTTGGACGTGCGTAGGAAGAAACCAAAAGAGCTATGCCCCCAGAATCTTTACCTGTGGTGTAAGTACACAATGTACCTCACAAAAATGGCTAAAGGTAAAGACTCACGGATGGAAACTCGATGGCGGGGGCTATAAATAAGAATCGCCCTTGGCTTCTAGTAGATATATGGCATAGCATCTGCACTGGTGTTTAGGATCCTTGAGACCAGATTTGGCGGTATTTAAACGCTGACTAGAGGCCGAGTATTGATTGGGAGGATACTCCTTTTTCCATGTGAATGTTGTTGCGGCGGCCGAGCTTTCTTTCCTTGTAGAAGTGTCAAGCTAAAACCTAGCAGTCGCGCTGAAACTATTTGAGTTCCTTGCACACGGATAAATTTCTTGCTCGTCCTATGGCATTATTTGCGACAGAGGTTATTATGGGGCCTATTTGAAGAACATAGGCACTAATTATACTTCAACGTAAGGGGTATTACCCACTCTGGCCCAGCTTACCAGGATAACGGCCTGAATTGGACTATGTACGTTAATCGCAACCCCAATCCAACTCACTAGAAACCAGGAAACCCAGACAGATTTCACTTCAAATAATATAAAGTAGAGTAAATCCGAGCTAGTTTTATACTAGAAGAGACTCTATGTATATCAGAGATCCATTGGCAGTCATGAGCCGTCACTCGGATAAGCTGACTCACCAGATATCACTCGTAAATCGATGGGAATTTGGCTCCTTCATCCGTTCAAGAAACAAAAAGATGGCCTCTACAGGAGAGCAACATATGCCTCTATCAATGAGCTTCTATATGCTACGCGCGCCAGAGTGCCTTCGGTAGGCGAAGCGCGCACTCTACCGCCGGTGACCAGAAGATCGTATCCCCATAGTATTTGATGGATTTTGTGAATCTTGTTCGTAATGCCTGATAAAATATTTCTGATTCCTCTTAGAACTTCTCCAATGTTATGCCGAGGAAGCGAGGTAAGCTTATCTTTGTCTACTTCGAATATTATCATTAATGGATGTTGGCGAATATCGTCCTGCTCTTATGAGGGAGAAGCGTTTCCCACGATCCGGGGCACGCTTCATCCTTCTCCGCCGTTTTCTCGATCCATCGAAGGAAATTCATCCTCATAAAGCCTGTACACCTTCGCTACTGGCCACTTGATGTAGTGTAGGGTTAATAAGGATCAAACCAGGTCGTGATCATTCATCAACTGGCCTAAAGGTTAATGTCATCTTTCTTATTAAATGTTCTTTTTCTTACCTTAAACGAAGAAGAGACGATATTTCACCTTTAGCTGAGCCTTACTGGGGAATTGTGATATAAGGGGATCGTCCTTGAGCAAGCAGGGCTTTTGGTGTCTAGCTGCCAAGCTATGATGTTGTCATCAGTCGCAATCTTATCTTATCTTATCTTATCTTAGCACCACTGGCTATGTAGGTACATAAGATCACCGTTTGGACAGGGTCAGGCGGGATGACGAAAATCAGCAGTGTTTCATACGGTTTTGTTCTACGCATCAGATAACAAATTAAACCGGTTTCCCATGACGGATTAAAGTAAGGGCTGCTGCTGCTAGGATAGAATACCGGGAGAACTATCATAGAGCACCCAGGTATTAAGCTGCTGATGCTCTTCTCTTGCCACAGGAGCTTTGGGGCGATGACATCAGCAGTTTATGGCATCTGGTGGAGAATTCAGGGTCATTTTTAAGCCCTTAAGGGTGTCTAAGCCTCACGGACCACGGAGAACCCCTAACTGCGATTCCCATGTGATGGAAACATGGAATATCTTTAAGGGCGAGCATCGCCGGTTCCTGTTCCAAGGGTGTGGCGTACCTCGGTGCCTAGAGTACATAGATCCCCTCCTCCTCCCTTCGTCGTCTGTATCTGCTACTACTCCTTCCTCAACGGAACAAAGCATAGAACAATTAGTATAAGATAACGCAGCAGGGACCGCCGCAGACATCACCGGATTAATCTCGTTTGATTCCCCCCAGACATAGAATCTACTTTAATAGACTTCGCCATCTACCACACTCGGAGCCACTTTATCGCATTGCTCATCTCCCCTCTTCACACGCCCTGGCCGCGTCACCTCGTAGCCTAGATACCCCACGTCAACGTCACCCAGACGCGCGTTTGCGCGCTCTTAACTCATTCTCATTCTCCTCTCTCTTCTATCCCACGATACCTCTTCGCGATACCTCAACCTCTCCCACGATACGCAAGTGATTCCCTCTACAATGTCACATAACCAGCATCCACACGGCGTCAGGCCTCCGTACCCCGAAGACTCAAACCCCCCTCTTGCTGGCGTCCAAGAGCCTCACCCCCCTCCCTCGTTATCGCAATCACAAGATCTCGGAGAAGCGCAAGCGAGGGAAATGACCCGTGGTCCCAGCACAGAGAGTAATTCCATGGCAAGGGCAGATTGGCCGGACAGCTTAAGAGTCGGGTCACCAGCTGCTCATCCGATAAGCCATGCGCCTGAGACCGAGAGCGCTGCGAAAGGCGGCGTAATGTTACCAGATAGTTTAAGAGTTGGTGCCGGAAGCAATGAGGGCTCGCAGTGGGGTGGTGAGACACCGAGGAGGAGCTTCGAAAAGGCAGACATACCTGAGACTCTGCAACCTGGGGGTGGGAAGATGAAGCTACCAGCTGAAAATGCCGAGGTTTACACACACAGTGCACCTGAAGGCGAGAAGCAGAAACCGGAGATCAATACACATGTCGTTCCTGAGCAGAAAGGCGTGGAGACGACGATGCATGATGCATTGGTCACAGGGAACGAAGATTCAGAAGATATATGGGGTAACGAAAAGACGCCAATAGAGCGGCGGCAAAGCGAAGATAGTGAGTTAATTCCCTTATGTCAAGATATCGTTGGGCAATTGGACCCTCAATCTCGGGCTCAACATCTCTATATACCGTTACTAACTACAAGCGCAGTTTCTTCTCCTATGGCCGCCAATTTCAACTCTTACGATAGACCGTTCAATGAATATTCGCCGTTCTACAATCCGACTAATAACTTTAGTGCTTCCTCAAAAGCGCCTATCCACTCAAACCAGACTGGAGGAAATGTTGCTTCCGAGCCACAACGGTTTCCGCCGGTTGCCGCCGTGAGACCTGCTGAGGATAGAGACAGACAGTTCTCGATTGCGTCTTCAACCTCTTCGGTAGGTTTCGATCCAGGGATGGATTTATCCTGCTTCGATGCATCTACTACAAGAGCATATCCGGGAAGGAGAGGATACCCGGCAGTCGGTATGGATGGTTGGAATGAGGACGAGGAAGAAGGCGAGGTTGCAAAAACTTGGGAGGAAGAGCTCGACAGGCGTGCTAGAGCTGGTGCAGAGCTTCAACGCCGCAACGAAGAAGCTCAGGAAAGGGAGAAAGAGGAGCGACTACAAGCGGAGTTCTGGGAAGAAGAGCGCCGCCTTGCAGGAGTCGCAGAAGGTCCCCAGAAGCCTCCTAAGGCGCAGTCATCTGTAGGTGGCGACAGTACTGTAAAAGCTGATCTCCAAATACCTCCACCAGATCAATCTAGGCCAGTGCCGCCTATACCAGTGGAGGCGATGGCAGATTTAAATATACGGCCACCACCGCCGCCGCCCCCTTCCGCAAATACAACCACTGAAATCTACCAAATTAAACACATTGCCTGGACCGACCCATCTGTTCCCAATGCCCCACTTCGCCGCTCCCCAATTCTTCTGCAAAATGCGAATGGCCCATGCCCCTTGCTAGCTCTCGTAAACGCATTGATACTTTCCACTCCTGTGGGGACTAAAACAGCACTCTGGGAGACCCTTGAGCTTCGGGAACAAGTCTCACTTGAACTCCTCCTGGACGCTGTCTTCCAAGAACTCATGGACCGTGGCGGCGCAGCGGGCCTCCCAGATGTCGGCGATCTTTTCGCGTTCCTGTTAACGCTCCACACAGGTATGAACGTCAATCCACGTTTCTACTCTGAGGATACTCCTACCAATACCCACACAATGCATTTCGAAAAGACACGAGAAATGGAGCTATATGGTGCTTTCAAGGTCCCGCTTGTTCATGGCTGGCTCCCAACCCCCTCTGATCCTGTACTTGCGGCGATGAAGCGACGGACTGTGTGTAACTACGAAGAAGCTCAAACCCTCCTCTTCCACGAAGGGGAGATTATCTCCCGCGTCACTTCAGAAGACGGTACTCTAGCAGATGGGGAGGACCAGATCATTGAAGATGCAGGAATCATCCGAGATTGGATGGATCGCAGCAGAACGCAGCTGACAGCACACGGGCTCGAGATCGTCAAGAGCGGGCTCAAGACTGGTGATGTCGCAATTTTATTCCGGAACGACCACTTTATGACTGTAATTGGTGGACGGGACTCTCACGCGCTCATGGGCTTGGTGACAGATATGGGCTTTGCGGGACATGAAGAGGTAGTATGGGAGCGCATGGTAGACGTCCAAGGTCGTAATAACGAGTTCCTCTCTGGCGACTTCCGCCCCGTCGGCGCCGGCGACGCGCCGCCGCCACCACCACCACGTCAGGAGGTCCGCTCCCTCCTCGACCCCGACGAGGGCTGGGAAACTATCCCCGGCATCACCGACACCCATACCCCCGCCCCCGGGGATATCGTAGACCACGATGCAGATCTTGCCCTCGCTATGCAACTCCAGGAGGAGGAGGATGAACGTTACCGGAGCCGACAAGATGCGGAGCAGCGACAGCGGCGTCACGGGCCCTCCCAGTCCATGGGAGGGCAACCTCGCGGTCTCCCTCCTCTACCACCCCCACGGCACCCTGGAGGCCCGGGGCAGTTCACACACCGCCTTGCAGATGGGGCAGAGGCTATTCCGCCGCCGCCATATGAGCGCCATCCAAACCAGCCGCAGCCGCAGCCGCAGCCTCAGCTGACTGCATACCAGCAACAGCAGCAGATTCAACAGCAGCAAGCTTTGGCTGCAGGCCAAGGCCGAGGCCGAAGAGCGAGCTTTGGCGCAACAACTGCTTCAGCGGGAATCCAAGCTAGTATGACCCCAGGGCAGAGGAGAGCGGAGGCCGCAAGAAATCTCATCTCGGAGATTGCGAGTAATGCGGGATCGCCAAGTGGTTCGGCGCAGCAGCCCGGGAGGCGATCAAGTTTAGGAGGACCTGGAACTGAGGCCGAGCAGAAAGAGAAATGCGTTATTTGTTAGCTGGATATTGTTATGATGGGATGTTTACTGGTGTAAAAGGACGTTTTCCGATTTTTTTGTTATTTCTTGTTTCTGTTATGGCGATATCTGGCGGTGTTGCTTCGGGCATTTTGCTTTTTACCCTTATTTTTGTCTTTTTTTTGTCTTTCTCTATTGTTCCTTGGACATATGAACTTTTGGGGGAGGGTGTAGGATAATGTTAGTGAGCTTCCATTAAGTATTTAGTTAGGATAGCGGGACTTGAGCTTTGTTAGAGTCTTGATCATATCATTATACACAAGCAATGGCAGTGGCAGAGACTCAAAAGATCTCCTAACAATGTTTAGACGTTCTAGGTGGAATTGTAAATAGTAGAGCATAATACAACTCAAAACAACTGAATCGAATAATACGCTCTTGGTGCACTCTGAATCCCTAGTCGCAACAGCGTTAGTAAGTAAGAGGGGTCCAAGTATTAATCCCCGTTTACTAGTGCAGTTTACCACCCCAGCACAAGCGGAAACATCCGGTTATAACAACACAAAGACTAAACAATGCCAGTGTAACATCAAGCGCTAATAGCTCAGTTGGGAGAGCGTCAGACTGAAGTTGTACATCAGTCTAAGTCTATCTGAAGGTCACCCGTTCGATCCGGGTTTGGCGCATTGAATTCATTTTTTTTTCGTCGCAGTCGACATGGGAGGTCAATGACTGAGGTGGGAGTCAACAGCCGAGGCGCGCTTTTTTCATTCGTTCTTTTGCCGAGGAATTGGGTCTCCGGGAACATTAACTGGCATTATGGTCTAAGGCCACACTGAGCACAGAGTGCGTAGTACCCTACACACGTATGTACATGAAGGTATGTATGTACTGCGATCAACAGCGAAAAAAGGAAAAAAAGTGACATGTGAAGTAGAGAAGGTGTTGCAGCTCTTAATTGGTGACTGCGTAGGTCATATAAGACGCGTATTAGAAGAGATTCCTTTTTCGTCAAGATTATTAGAGGTGCTTCTAGAGTATTTGAACCAGACCATGCAAGTACTGCGTCCGGTTGTCCGTTCACGGACATTCGTGGACGGACTGAACCCGGTATCCCGTCCGGACTCCCGGGGGTAATTAATAGATCATCATTGAATAGGCTTGACATTGGAAGGTAGTTTCCCCAATATTCCTCTTCGAATTCCTCTTCGCATTCATAGGTATGTATGCGAAAGCCCACCGATCAAGTGCACTGCAGTTAACATAAGCCCAAATGCCTAATGCCAAACATTATTTTGGAAGTGAATTTTGTACTGGTATTGGTGTAGTCCACGAGAGCATAGGAAAGACATTCTCCAACAAGATGTATGTATGTACCAATAATAGCACACAGGACCACGGAAATTCCAAGCAGCTGGAGTACAGTAAGGGTAGTTATTGACGGACTGTTACGGACACGGTTGACACCGTATCAACGGTAGGGATTTTTTTGTCCAAAGAAAAAGCTGGGCTTGGCTGTCTCTCCTGGTTGTTGTCCGCCAACACGACCCAGTCCGCCAACACCCCGTGAACGAAAATATCGACAATACGGGCAAGCAGAAGAACACTTTTAAGGCAAGCATAATTGTCTTTTAGACCCCTCCCCCACGCCTTGAATTGTCTCAAGAAAGATACATTGTAAGGGGAAAATCTTTTGATCGCAACTGATGCCTTATGTTCCTGGATGACTATGCCGTACCTGGCCTGACGGACTGCCCAGTCCGTCCAAAAACAAATTCAGCTGGGTCCCTGGATAGACGAATTTTACCGAGAAATGCACTTAGCACCATTGAGCTGACTATGTAGTAATACCTTGCAGATTGAGTGTCCTACGTACCGGAACCTTCCAACTTGGAGTTCAGCCTCATTTTGGAATACGAGCATGCCCCATCCTATGGCCACGGAGCTCATGAATGATACTTATCTAAATCTTGATAAACATATGGGACAGTCAGGAACCATACAAAGTTGAAGCACATCTTAGTCAAAGTAAAAACCCTAACTGCTGATTCTGCTGTGAGCGTAACGATTCCCAGGTGTACACGTCGATGATTGTCTCATGGATCGAACATGTATAGCAGCAGCTAAACAGGCAAGAGAAAGAATTTGTTTCACGAGCCTACATAAGTTCTAGCGAGGTATCGATCGACACTCTCGCTAAATCAGGAACAGCACTCGTCCATACACATTGGGACCGCTTCAGCCCTAAAATCCGGGTCCAATTCGATCGTTGCGGGAAGTTGTGGCTTGCAACCAAGACATTTTTCTCCACCGGCCACCCGCTACTACATGGTACATTACTTAAACGCAAAAGCATCCAATACACACCTGATGTAGGTATTCTTCTCCGAATTTTTTTTTGGCGAGCGACCGCACAGCGGACAGAGAATGGCTGGGTTATTCCGAGCTGGCATGCAGTAGAACGACCTGATGATGCGATGCGATTCTTTAGAAAGCAGGTATGTAGGATTTATCCAGCCTTGAGGACTGAACAGGGAACAAGTGTACAAGTCTCGGTACATTGTGTAGTACGGTATGCGTTTTCATCATAGAGGTCGTGGCGTTCTGAGAATTCCTTTTTAGGATGATGGAGGGGAAGGCTTGGCTTCGAGTGACGATCTATGATGCAACGTGCAGTTAGAAAGTGTAAAAAAATGGACTGAATGGATATACAGTTGTTGACTTTAGGACAGCAAACCTTGAGGTTGCCCTGCTGCAGTTCAGCTTTTGCGGCATGAAATGGCTCAAAAGAGAAAGACACATCCTAAACCCACGATCCTGAAGCTCCCAGTTCCTTGCATGAGCGTTCTGTTGGTTTATTGGACAATGTTCGCGAGGGCTTCATTCCAAGAGCATGGTTTGACTTATTGAAGAGTGGGGTTCGCTGGGATAAAAACAACCCATGGTACTGATCTTGCAGCTTGGTAATCCCACGTATGACCCCTGCTAATCCAGGTACAGTCATTACCAAACGTGGCAAGTGTAGGTGTAACATGGGTTCTAGTTCTGACCATCCGGTCTCAACGACAGCTTATCTTCAGATCCTGAAGTAATCAAGCGTTATGGTGCATAGTGTCGACTGATCCAGGAAATCTAACGCTATCACCGGGGTATCTTCCGGTCAGCACCTACCTCACGGCTGGCACGATCGGCCACGGGTACCTGAAAATCATCACATCATCCTCAATTGCCGTGGAAACCTCCAATATTATCAATGTTAAGTAGTTCTAAATTATTATATATGGGTAGAAAGCCGGGCGTGATAATAATCATGACTTTAACTCATCTCAATCACCGGAGAAGAGTAGGAGAACTGTGCATCGATATGATCGATGCTGTACCGTGGAAAACCACGTTGTCATACCAGCGGGCCGTTCTGCAGATATACATGTGGTTAACATTGGTGGGAAAGTCCAGGATTTCGTGCAAGCAGGGCGAAGTCTCAAAACTTAATGTTCTTTTGAGAAGAAAATGAAGAGTAGAGTAGGGTACTGCATGTAGGCCAAGTATGCGTCCTGAATGAAAAAATAAAAAAAAAAAGTGAGGATTTAGATTAAGTCACTAGCTCAATTTGTTAGTTTACATACACCCTTGGGAATTTTGGGGTCTTTACATACGCCTTTTTTTCCCCGAGGAAAAGCAAATATCAAAGACCTCTAGTTTTGCAATATCTTTTCAGCCTGTAAGTGCACTTTTAAAACTTGTCCTGCAGCTGTATTGCCGCTTGCTGTTCCTCTGATGGAGATTTTGGTAAGGAATGTCGCGCTCAAGACGGCAAATATGGCTTTTGGAATTGAATCTTATTGTATCATAATCGAGGGTAATACTAAGAAAGTTGTCATATATAAATGTATAGAACAAACCGCTAGGAAATGATATCCAACAGCTGAGAGCAGGCTTCCTACAAAGCATTTCACAAACTATTAAATTCTCCACCCATACTATCTTTCTCACATTACTCTTATACTTTCCTCCAAGCGGCAACCGCCCCACTGATACTTGATCAATAACCGCCTATCCACCCATCCGCCCCGCCATATATACTCATCGAAATAAACACCCTCACTTGACCGAAAATCTTATACACTCTTTTCAATATGATTTCTAATACTATTATTACCATTCTCCTTTTCGCCCTCCTCACCCTCACCCACGCTCGCTCGGTGCCTCCAAATGTCCGAGAGTTTTACAATAAAGTCAAAGATGGCCTATGCCCCGTTGCCGTCGCCAAAGGTTTCTCCCAAGGAGCGTACTCTGGTGAATCTAACTACTGCGTTGATAAAGACCATACCGTGATGTGGATCGCTGCCCCCAGTGGCCTCGCCGATATGGATATTGATTGCGACGGCGCCAATAATAGCCATGGAAAGTGTGCCAATGATCCGAGTGGTCAGAGCATTACAAGCTTTGTAGGCGAGGTCGTGAAGCACGGTCTCTCCGACTTAGACTCCAACAAGCATAGCTTTGTCGTCCTGGGAAACCACAACTTCAACCCCCAGAGTGTAGGAATCGAGCCCTTGAGCTTGGTAGCGGTTATCTGCGGAGATAAAATGGTATTTTCATATTTTCCTAAATCTATAGCTATTACATGTGCTAATTGAATCCTAGTTCTACGGTATTTGGGGGGATAGCAATGCTGCTGATCAGGTCGGAGAGGCTAGCATTTCGTTAGCAACTGCCTGCTTTGGAGATTCCATGACAGGAAACAGTGGGCACAACCAGCATGATGTTCTGTATCTTGCCTTCCCAGGGAAGGATGCTGATTGCAAGGATGCTGCCCATTGGTAAATAACTCCATCCAATCTGTTCATTGATCGCTGGTGGGCTTTCTAACATATTACAGGAGTGCGTCGTCCTTTGAAGAATTTGAGGATTCTCTGGCGCCCGTTGGCGACAAAATGGTTGCTGGCATCCATGCTTAATTTTTCTTTCCTTTGTAGATCATAGAAGTAGAAATGATAACGACACATGATGATGAATTAATGATAAAGGATTTAAACCGCAATGCTTGTATATTTTGTACCCATGATTTGTGATGACAACGGTGCTGAATAAAGTTACTGGAAATAAAATGACGCTGCATGAAGCCGTATTTCTGTGGTGAATGATCGCATTAATCAATACGCCTGTTAAATCACAGTGTCTAGCTATTGGTAGGACGTCAACGAAGTACTAGATCCGGACATGAATCTGTTCTCATGAGTGAAATCTCTGTTGGTATTGTACTTCCACCTGGTATTCTTAATAAGCGTAGAGCCATGACAGAGGATCAACCAGCTTTGTGGGGATGTGGGCCTACTAGTAGGAAATGGACAGGCTTCCGGAAATGGGGAGATAGTGAAAAGCAACGGTCTATACAGGAGTGTGCGTGAAAGGACAATCAGCTGTCTGGCCATGAATATTCGGGGATAGTTTATCTTCGTCAAAGGACTAGAGCAGACATAAGCTCAAGCCGGTTCAGGCTCGAGCTCGAGCTCAGGAGGACCAAGCTGCCCCTCGTAATACAGATTTGAGAAAATTCCCAGGATCAGATGTCTCTTCACATTACACTGATATGTACTGTGTGAGTAACTGATTCTGCTTAGTTATTTGGAATACTGGCTGGGATATAGTATGTACAGAGTACATACATGTAGGTTTGAAGAGACTGAGGTAGCTTCCCTAAACTGAAGACTTTTATTTAGGTAACAAATCGTGAGAAGAATATATTCGTGCGATCAAGCAGCTATGAAGTTGAATAGTTTTGATCGAACTATCAGCCATGTGAGCTGGACCCGATCGATGACGTGATGTTAAACAGGATGTTTTGTTCGATTTCTGTAGTCAAGTTAGGCTGGTGTTATTCTTCGTCTAAGTGTTATTCTTCGTCTAAGTGTTATTCTTCGTCTAAGTGTTATTCTTCGTCTAAGTGTTATTCTTCGTCTAAGTATACGCGCTTGATTAGGCGTAATTTAGAGGGACAGGGGATGATTTCCCTAGTACTAGCTAAGGTATTTCAATTTAGGTCTTGATGCTGTAAATTATATAAAAGACTTAGGTCGATCTGATAAGAGATTAAGTTCGCTCGACCGACTAATCACACATTAACTAGCTAGATTGAAAGTTAGTTTTGTGTCATGAATTAAGGACGCTTGATAAATCATATGGGGGTATCAGTTAAGCTCTAATCTGCATACAATTAATGAATTAAACAAAAAAAAACAAAAAAAGTTAAGCTCTAATCATAGATTATCACTCGATTTGCTCAGGGTTACTCTTATGATATCGAAGTTCCTTAATGCTCGCAGGCCTCTCACCGTCGTTCATAGAGGGGCTTCCAGATATAATCACATTAATGAACTTATACGCGAACCAAGCAGCTCTCAACTGAACTTACGTCGACATCATGTATGCTTAGAAGAGGGTAACATAATAGTACGTGTAGTGAATTCATTGAGTATATATATGTAAGAGGTTGATAACACGCAGCACCGCATGTACGATCTCAACGACCGGCATGTCTACATGACGTATATGTTCATGTAATTACCCTCCTATATAGATCTAGACACCATTCCCTTCCCACCACAAGCCTGGCCCCGTCCCTCTCTTTTCCTTCTATACCCATATCAACATTCGCGACCAGAAAAGAATCGGCAGAATATAAAAGGAGGTCAATATGTGTTAAAAAGGTTCATATCTATTTTCATAATGATTGGCGTGGTCGGTTGGGTTTTAGCCTCGCCGTCACTGCCACCGTTACGGCAACCCCAACGGCTCGAGCTGGTTTAGCATGGAAGCGAAATAAAGCCGACCAAAAGAATCACGGTGAAATTTGAACCAGATACTCTGAATTTGGCTTCCGATAAAGATTTAAGTCAAGCTGCTATCCAGTAGTGGAACCGCCCGGGTTGGGGGAGAACCATCAATGATTCCCGTGTTTATACGAAGGGCTAGTATGAATATACGGAAGTACTATAGCTAAACTACCATAATTATTTGATCAACCAGTAAACTGAAAAGGAAGAAAAGATCATGAGATGATCTTGCTAGAGTAACTTATATGAAGAGGCTCTAGTGGTTTTGGTGCCCTTGTGGGTTTTCCCAAGGATAAAACTATTCCATTGCTAATGCCAACTACCTCGACCGTTGAGATTGGCCAGGTCAAGGTGTCAAGCTCGATAGGCTGGAAGCAGTGATGCCACTTATTATCACACTCACTTATAATAAATAAGGGCTCATTTCTTTGCAGCATAAGAGATAACGTCTCGAAACTGTATCTTTCTGGATGGTTATACATATAGACCAGGATCTAGAGCTGGGGATGCTTCATGAGCATGGGCCTGAGGGTTGTCCCAACCAGAAAGTTTCAAATAGAGGAACCACCCGGCTGAAAGTACTGTGAGCGAAAAGAAATTAAGGGCCAGGTCAGCGTCGACGACAGTATAGATTTAACGTCTAATCCGTAGATAGACTTGAGTTCTAAGGTAAATATCAAAGTCCAAAAAATTACAATCCATAGTGCTTTAAGACACGTAGAGAAGACGGCAAATGCAAAGAAGAGAATTAATTATGTGTCAGTATTTTGCCGAGGTTATCTCGCAAGTTTAGGTCGAACTCGGCAGTTGTCATGTATGTACGGCTTTCACTAAATGGCTGGTGATTAGCCTGGAACTTCAACTTAAGCATCATTCAGGTCGGTAGGCCCGCTCGGATCATGATAGTTTGGCCAAGCCATGTCGCAGAGCACCTGAACCCCTGCATATTCATAACTCGTATCTGAAAGATCTTATCAGATTCAAGGTCTTCTGTACGTCGGCATACATGCAGAACTCATTCCACGTGGCTGAACCGTCCCTCAAGATGTTCTGTTCAAGTTCCTTCCTTAGACCTAAAAACAGCCTGTAAATTCGCTCTATTCGTATCGGCGGCAAGAATCTTAGTTATGTACTCTACAGTATTGTAACTTCCCCTCTCCTCTACGAGCACTTCTATCCGGCAGGCCCTGAGCTTTCTCGAACAAATCTAGCACGGCATCATCGCTTCGACAAGTCTCAAGTTGCCCAATGTCACACACCATGTCCGTGCACAGAGGTTTATCCCTCCCCAATAACCCTGCACATTTCCTGCATCGCTGGTTCGGCTCGTTTCACATAATGTTCTCGGCGGTGCGCGCGAACCCGTTATGGCGTTTTTGATTTTAGGCATTGAAACAACGACGACGACCCGTTGAATAGCACTCTCTAAGCGGGCGTTGTTCGTAGGATAGAGATGACCCTCATTCTTTCTTGATGGGTACCGACCTTGATACAGACTCACACCATGGTTGGGTTTTTCTGCTGCTCTCGACGTATGCAAGCCAAGACTCCCACGAAATGGAATACCTACAGGCTACAGTATGTACTTTATCTAGGTGTAGGTGGTGTAGGTAGCGCCTATCGTAGATGCACCTACAAAATTCGTCAATACGAGGAATGGAATCAGGTTGCGGCCTGCCCCTTAACGTTCCCCGACCCAACAACGACACGTGTGTACTCTAAAAAAGTATAAACGGTGTCTGCGTCGCCTACCAAAAGAACATGCTAGAGTGCTTGAGGTGCTTTACATAAGTTACGCCTCGCCGCGAGCGGTGATACGAGTGTTTTCACGCACACTCTACTTCTGGTGAAAAGTATATAGGGGAGTAGGAAATCAATGCCGAGGGATGGTAGTGCAGCACTGCGAAAGTGTAGTTATGGCTGGAGTTTCAATTCGGCAGACAAAAAGTGTCTTTCTCAGGAAAGCTAGCCTTACCCTAATATTATTACAGTTTAGACACAAGGCGGGCTAGTCTCTAAACGAACCATCCAGAAATCTCCCAAGATCGGGAATAACAAGGGTGGATGAGTTGTGGGTGTGCGTGCTTGCAGAAGAGAACCGGTGGCAAAATGCAGAAATAGAGGAACCCTGTAGGTACTCCTGTTCACCTTGGATATATGTAATTGTCAACGATATCTCGACTCAGTGGGAGCTCATTTTCCTGAAATATTCCATGGGATGACAGTTCATCGTTTGTCGAAGGTGACTGTAAAACGTGGTTGATTGGTTGGGGTTGGTCGTTTCATCGTGTTCGGTTGCGTGATGCTGCATCCCGGAGTGAGAAGGCTACGTTTGTGTGGTGTATCTATCTACTGGTGGTACGCAGAACACTCTAGCTATTTTATGTGCTCGACCTGCTCGAGAAGAACTGCTACCACGGAATAGTTTGATAGGTTGGCCGCTGGATATATGTACTTTTCACACATAAGTACTTTGTATATATGGCTCTCCGAGTCATCCAGATGGGTACAGGTACGATAGGAAGCGGTGGAACTTCCTTCTAGGAGAATGTTGTTTTCCCTTCAATTTCCTTCATCAGGCCCCCAATCAACGTCGGAAGACTGAAACGCAACATTCTTCAGCCTCTATCAAAGCCAGGGGCGTTCCCAAGTCTGGTATGGCGGCGGGGCTTTGTGGGGCGGGCATTAAGGGTAGGCAGAGTATGTGGCGGGAATGTTGATGTCTGCTTCCTTTTCTCTGCTCCGTTCTGCTGCCCCATCCATGTCAAGCTCCTTTACTTTTCCCCTTCCAGTTCTGGTGTGGAAACAGGACACACTTCTTTTGAAGAAGAGGGAAGGGTGTGTGCTAGGTGAGACATTCGAGTGTAACCGGGGGCTCGGTGGTGTGGTTGCGAGATTGATTGGGTCTGGCCTATTCCTTGGCGACCTCCCGAGAAACCTCTCTTGCCCTTTCGCCTTTTGAGGGAGCCGCCGTACAACTCTCGTCTGACTGACTTGCTGCCCTCTGTTTCTGCAACCTTCAATTCTTCTCCGCCCACCCCCTCTCCCACCCACCCCCCTGTGTGTAGAGCTGGTCTGCGGAAGGGAATTATATAGCGAAAACGCGACTGACGACGGAAGGAAAACGACTCCATTTGAAGAATCTGGGTTTCTTGAAGCCGTGTTGTGCAACAGCATTAGAGGAAGAAGGGAATCATTATATCAAGGAAACCATCAACACAGCAAAGGAAAAACAGGGATAAAGAAAACCAAAAGAACGAAAGGGTTATTCGAGACGGAATAGGAGCAAGGAAAGGGGTCTATTCATCAACGCGTCAATCTATACATCGTGAAGGGTTGTTATAAGGAAAGGGATTAATCACCCGGACGACGGAGCCACTCCAGCAGGCAACCAGGATATACCGGTTTCATCGTGTATCTCACTCTAAGATTCAACTGATCCAACCAACTCACTCGCTCATCCGTAGTCCCAGTGATTGTGGGCATCTTTTCTACATCTTCATTTTCGATATCTTGAATTTCAGCCTCTCTTGCAACGCTGCCCTCGGACGCCGCCGCCGGTCTTTGTTGTCCTCGAACTTTTCTATTTTAGTTTCTATTCGTACCATCTTTCAGCGTTTTTGATTGGGTTTCTGTAAGCAATCTGTTTTATACCACAGAATTGAGTTTCCAGGCTAGAAATCAAAATATTGTATGCATTATTAAATTTCAATCTTGAGGGCCTTGAAGCTAACAACATCAACGCCAGGAGACAAAACCACGACAACCCCACAGGAATTTATAGTGCCACGCCAATACCACAACGTCATACCTCCATCATCAGGAAATCCAATAATATCTACTTACCGATAAAAGGAAACCCTCGAATTTCAAACCATCGTTTTTTTTATCACAATATAGCAGCGTATAACGTATAATATGAGTTCTCGCCGGGATCCTCCGGCGGGGTCACGCCCTACCTCACCATTCGGGCGAAGGCCCTCAGTATCGACTCACCAACCTCCTCCATCAACCCCTCAATTCGGTCGGGATCCTCATCTAGCTTATGTAGCACCCCCAGCACGCACAAGTGAGGCGCCTGCACGCGAATTTCCTCATAATGTTCCGAAGGGACCAAAGGCTTTATATAATCCTCCTATTCTGGCATCATCGGGCATTGCTGGTGGTACAGGCGGGAATGGTGGCCCCCCTACACATTCGCCGCATAAATCATCATTTTCTATGTCTTCGGCTACATTGTCACCTCATCATGGAGGGCACGGGCATCACTACCCCCAAGCGGGTGGACAGGGGTCTTCATCCCGAGGGTCGGTCCCGCCTCCTGGGCCTCGTGGAGCACTTGGAAGAGGGGTTCCTGCAATGCCATCGGCAGGGCAGAGTCGATCTCCCGTGTCGGCGCCTGGACCAGGAGGTGTAACCACTTCAGGGGGACCGGTCTTTTCGACATACGCAACGTCAAACGATAGTGATAGGATATATCGTGGAGGAAGGCGGAGATCAAGTGAATGGGAGCAAGGGGGGATTGGAAGAGGCGGTAGAGGTCGAAGCCGGGAAAGGGAATATACCGAGTATGGCCGTGGCGGAGGGAGTGATTATGGTTCCCGAGGAGGTGGAGCGTTCGGAGGTCCAGGTTTCAGAGATCGAGACCGAGATTTTAGGGACGGACGTGGCGGGTATAGAGGCAGGTCTCGAGAAAGAGAGACGTTTCAGCATAGGGCTAGGTCATCCTCTCGAGAGAGGGAGAGAGGGATGTCGGTTTATTCAAGTGGAAGAGGGGACAGAGATAGTAGGTCGGATCGGGGCGGGTTTGCAGGAGATAGGAGGTCTACATTCGAAAGAGAGAGGCTAGAAAGAGAGCGAGAAAGAGATCGCGAACGGGAACGTGATCGAGAGCGTGAAAGACCACCATATAAGGCTGATCGAGAACCTAGAGAGCCTAGGGCTGCGGAGAGAGCTAGGGAGGTCTATGACCCGAGCCCGCTGGAACAAAGAGCTAGCCGTGGAGAGAGAGAACGCGAAAAAAGAGAGCGGGATGCTGCAGAGTGAGTATAACAACTTTTTCCATTGTCTCTTTTGTTTTGCGCGTAATCTTTATTTCATTTTTCTGGGCTTGCCATCCCAATTTTTCTCTTTTTTCTTCTAGCCATCCAGCCGTCCATTCTGTTTGTTGCATTCAAATCCTGTCTTCTCTTGGGAATGGGATGGCTAATCCCGATTGCCTTCTCCACACTGCTCTCGGTATAGATATAATCGCAACCGTGAAGCTGAACGAGCTAGGTTTTCGAGCTCCGCGCCTAATCCAGTACCCTCTGGCACCCCGCCGCCGCCAGTTCCAGCATACCATGGAGGCTATCAACCAACCACGGGCCCAACGGGACCCAGCTCTTATTCAGCATCTCAGCAAGCACAGAATCGAATACAGCCTTACCAGGGTGGTAATAACTCTAGCACACCCGGACAGTGGAATCCTCCACAACCACGAAGATCCATCAGTGGAATGGGAGGCGGTAATAATGTGTTGCCACCTATGGCCATGTATCGTGACAGGGATAAAGATCACGAAAAGGAAAAAACCGAGAGAGACGTCAACGGAAAGGTAGACTACCGTCTAGATACTCGTAATGATCGTGTCCCACAACCAAAAAAGGAGCCAACGGAAGATGGAAAACTGCATTCACCTTCTTCTTCAACAGAGATAAAAGTATCTACACCATCCACAACGAATACTTTGGGCACTGCAATAACACCCCTCTCTGCAACCAAACCGTACTCACCACCTCCACCGCCCTCGCAGCCACCCTCAGGTCCTAGGCTTGGTACAGGGGCTCTTCCGCCTACTGGGCCTAGAGGTCTTCCTCCTACCGGACCAAGGGCAGGCATAGACCGGGAAAATCGTAAGGAAGTAGATAGGAAGTGGGGTTCGAAGGAGAGGGGGGCATCTGTAGAGCACGTATGGAATAATGCTCCTCCAACACAGCCACATCATCTCCACTCTCAGATGCAGCCACAATCAACGCCTTTAAAGACACCCACTACTGCAGGGGCGCCCACTAGGTCAGATGTTGCTCACGTACACCCGGATAGGATGAGAGAAATCGAGACCGCTGTTAAGGGCGAGGATGACCGAGATAGGGCTCACAATCAGGTTTCACAGCATATTCCAGAGCAACCATCATCATTTGTAAATGTTGATTCCGGGCCCAACGCTTCCAGTGAGGTTTGGAGCACTCCATCTCACCCTTCTTCACAACGGCCCCCAAGTGCATCCCCATCAGTTCCGTTTAGGCCGGGCCCAGCACCATCAGGTCAGGGTTTCAGGAATATCCTCAATCCCGTCGGTGGATCTGGATATGGCAATACAGTCGGCTCTGTACAACCCACACCCACAGCCCCCGCAGGCATCAGTAATAGTCCAACAAAAGTAATTCAACCACCTACCGCGCCAAGGGCTTTGCAAACCCCTAGAGGTGGCGCATATTGGCGAGGAGGACGAAATTATAGAGGTTCCAGTTTCGGAGGTCCAATTGTCAAACGAGAAGTTGACGATGGCGGGTTCATGGGGCATAGAAATGGACGCGGGGGTAATATGGGCATGATGAACAACAGTATGAGGGATATGGGGATAGGCAGAGGCAGAAGGAATTCTCGAACTGGCATGGAAGCAGAAAGGCCTGCTGCTAGGGAAGATGTAGAAATGGCTGATGCTCATTCGCATGTTAGGCCAAAAGAGGAGAAGAAACCGGAAACACCAGTCAAGGAGAATAGAGAGGTGGAAATGCCCGAGGCTCCGAAATCCGTGCCAGAAAAGAGAGAGCCAACTCCGGAGAAACCGCCGCCGCCTCCACAGACCCCGATAATAAAAATTGAGGAGGACCCCGAAGATGAGGAGGACGATTTGGTGTTGACCCAGGAAGACGTGAGATTTAAAATTACTGAGATCGATAAGGATATTGAGGCTCTCGAGAAAAAGGTCACTGAGCTCGGGAAAAAGAAGGCTCATCATGCTGCTGAGATTGCCCGAATAGATAAGGAGATTGAACATGCTGCAAAGACAGAAGCTGAAAGATCTCCTAGAACCATGGAACCAGAGATAAAGACACCCGTTGAGCAAATGGCCGAGATGGAGTTAGATAAACCAGAGCCGGAAAACCCAGAACAGTCAATGGAGGAAGACCACGATATGCAAGAGAAGCTCGAGTTTCTTGAACAGAAGCAGCAACAGCAACAGCAAGAGGAGCAGAACGAACAGCAAGAGCGGCAACAGGAAGAGAGAGTTGAATTGCAGTTACAACAGCAACTCCACCAGCAGCAGAAACAGCAAAGTCAACACGAGATAGAGTTTGATCATTCGGAGAGTGCGTTGCGAACGCCATCTATTTCACCGCCCCGAACGCCTTCAGCCTCTAATTCGCCAACTTCAGTAGCCTCAATCGAAACCGAGTCTGATGAGTCACTTCAGAATAATGCAAGGCATCTACTGCACCCTGATCTGCCTTTCTACCGCCCTGGCCCCCAGATGAAGCCATCGGAGTATGACTTTTATCAGGAAAATATTGAACATCACGAAAGTATTAGGGACCTAATCGTTGCTCACATCTCTGAAGAGAGAAAGACTTCTTTCGAGAAGGAAACCAAGTTAAAACGCAAGTTCAAAGACTTATTCGAAACATGGTACAGCGAGTGCCGTGAAATGGACAAGGAATCTATCCGGAAGAAAAAGGGCACCTCCGAACCAGCAGAAATTGGAGTATCGCCTGTGCTCGCGGGAACTGTGGCTCCGGAGACGGTTGGAAGGCGCGCGGGGAGAAGTGCTCCATCAGATGTAGTCAGGAGTGAAGCTGAGATGCAACAGGTTCTCAAGGGTCTAGCCGAAGAGGAGCAACAAAAATCCGCTGACACTAGATCAAAGGACCAAAACGCGCGGGAAGCTGTCGTTCCAGATATGATTATGGATCCCACGGAGCTCTTGATCTTCAAAGACACAAACAGACTGCTGAGAACTGATGATGAAATATTGACGGCATTCAGGTACGATGTCCCGGCTGATGACTGGTCTGATAGCGAGCACAAGCTCTTTTGTGAAAGGTATACGATGTTTCCCAAACAATGGGGTAAGATTGCCCAAGAAATCGAAGGCCGGGACTTCAAGGCGTGTATACTCCACTATTACATGACCAAGAAAACATGCATTTACAAAGAGCTTGTCAGAGGACCCGGTAAGAGAGGGAGGACGAAAGGGAGGAGAAAGGCGGCGAGTAGTCAGAGGACGAGGCAAAGCGCTTTAATTGCAGACCTTGGCCGGAGAAGCGGAGTTGGGGAAGAAGATGAAGGTGCTGATTCAGAAGACGTTACCCCCGCCGCAATGACCGAGACAGGAAGACCAAAACGGGCTGCTGCGCCAGTTTTTGGCGCCGACGCGAATAACAACAACAACAATAACAACAATCTTGACCTAGAGTTATTGGGTACGAACGGCAAGAGAGGTGGTAGAGAATCAAAGGGCGGCGATGATGATGGGGAGAAAACTGAGAGAGGCACAAAGCGGGCCAGAGGTGGTAACAACGCAGGGCGAGAGAAACAGAAGAGAGTCAAGGCACCAGCTAATCCACCTGTTCAGCCCGCACTACCCGCTCCTATTCAACCCGTTTTGGCCCCCGTTCCTGAAAAAGTCGAGAAGAAGGAAGAGAAGAAGAAGGAGGATCTTCGAGAGAGAGAGTCTGACGCTGTCTCCGCACTGACCGGGATGGGAATGGCCCTCGAGATATTGTCAGAGCCTATGATTATAGAAGACAATAATCCTTTAATCATTCAGCAGCCTAACCAGAACCAATTGGCCGAGCAACCACCTACACCACTTCAACAGCCTCCTACTCTTCCCACAACGCCTCCCATACCTTTACCGACTACACCAACCCCGAAAAAAGATAAGGGTGACCGAGCGGAGAAACCAATTGCGCAAACCTCGAGTTATTGGAGTGTGCCGGAGCAAAGTGATTTCCCTCATTTGTTGGCGTCCTTTGGCACGAATTGGCCTCAGATTAGTTTAAGGCTAGCGTCGAAAACAACTGTGATGGTGAGCTAAACAAATTCTTGACATTTCTCACGTGTACCTCTCTCAATGATGAAACTGCTAATTATCCACTCATAGGTGCGAAATTTCTATACTAGACAAGTCGAGAATGGTAAAAGCGAGTATAAGGAAATCGCCGAGAGCGCAGACCGTAAAATCAAGGCTGGAGAGGTTATGCCAGACCCCCCTCCACCGGCTGCATTACCGAAGAAGCGATACGAGACGACGGTTTCGACGCCGAGAATGATCATATCAAATGCGGATCCCTCAGCGACGCCGCCACCACCAGGCTCAACGGGGACACCAGGGCCATCTACTATGTCTTCGCTTCCTAGTACTCCTACACCTATACCAATCCAGATGCCGATGCCAGTGCAGGTGCAGGTGCAGGTGCATGTGCAGCCTGCTGCCCCGGTGCAAGGACCCGCTGCTCCATCTCAAACACCTGTTGCCATCAAGGAAGAAGTTGTGGTCAGGGCTCAACAACCGATAATGCAGCCAATAGCGCCACCGCAGCTACACTCGCAACCAGCCACACCTCAGTCCATGAAACCGGTGGAGACGCCTATTAGACGGCCTCACTCTGCATCTAATCCTCCCCATCCTTCCATCCAACAACGACCTGTGCCTGTGTCAGTCCCAGTTCGGATGGAAAATCCGATGGGCAGGCAAGTCGAAATGTCAATTGAGAGGTCGCAAGAAAGGCCCGAGGGATTTCGGGGGGGGTCAAACGCTAGTAGGGTACATGAGAGACTCCCGGAAAGAGGACAGCAGGAGAGAATGGCGGAGAAATTTTCAGACGGGCCTCATCCGAGAACACATGAGACGCCATTCGAGAGAGCACCGGAAAGGCCGCAGGAGAGAGCTCGGGGAGGGCGTGATTTTGTGGAGAGAGCTATTGAAAGACCACCTGATAGGCACATACAGGAGAGAAATCCTGATCGGCCCATTGCTGAAAGAATACCTGAGCAGAGGTCCGAACGGATTCCGCCACTGCAGGAGAGGGCACACGAGATGCCGCTTGAGAGGCCCCAGGAGAGGTTACCGGAGAGAGCACAAGAAAGGCGTGAATCGTATGTAGAGAGGCCGATCGGGGGGTCCCACGATAGGAATTTGCAGGAAAGGATGTCTGATCGGATGCCTGTTGAAAGGATGCCGGTTGAAAGGATGCCGGTTGAAAGGATGCCGGTTGAAAGGATGCCCGTTGAAAGGATGCCCGTTGAAAGGATGCCCGTTGAAAGGATTCCCGAACAGCGCATGTCGATGCAAGAGCGGATGGCTGATAGGATGACGGAGAGGCCCCAGGAGAGGTTACCAGAGAGAGCACAGGAAAGGCGTGAAATCTATGTAGGGGGACCGATCGGGGGGTCCCATGATAGGAATTTGCATGAAAGGATGTCTGATCGGATGCCCGTTGAAAGGATGCCGGTTGAAAGGATGTCTGATCGGATGCCGGTTGAAAGGATGCCCGTTGAAAGGATGCCGGTTGAAAGGATGCCCGTTGAAAGGATGCCCGTTGAAAGGATGCCCGAACAGCACATGTCGATGCAGGAGCGGATGGTTGATAGGATGACGGAGAGGCCCCAGGAAAGGGTGCAAGAAAGGGCACCGCCACCACCTTCGGATAGATATCAGGAACGATCACATCAAACTCCTCCGGTCACTCCTCAGCACCCCACAGCACCGCACTCTCACGGACATGCGAGGTCTTTATCGCAGCAGAACCCGGTCATTCAGCAGAAAATCCAGGGGCAAGCCCAGCAGCAGCAACAGATTCAGTCTCAGCATCAGCAGCAGCATGGATATTTTCATCAGCGAACGCATTCCCAACCGTCCTCTTTGTCGTCGCAGCCGTCCTTTATCACCGCGCCCCAGCCCCATCCCCACCAGAGATCTATTCATTCACCCATCACTGGGCCAACAGTTGATCATAGACACCAGAACCCCCCGGCTATGGAGCAGAGACATCCGAATGCTGCTGTCTTGGAGCAAAGACAGCACAACCCTCCTGTTGTGGAACAGAGGCATCAAAACCCACCTCCTATGGAACAGAGGCATCAAGGCCCCCCGACTATGGAGCACAGACATCAGAATGCCCCCATGGATCACAGGCGCCAGAATCCTTCTGCTATGGAACAAAGACATCATAATCCTGCCATCATGGAGCAAAGACGACGTGAACCTCCTGGCGTGGAACAGAGGCATCAAAATCCTCCTGTGATGGAACAGAGGCAAGCACACACTGCGCATCCACAGCTACAGGCTTCTGTCCCTCGCCCAACGTCAGCACCCTCGACAATCCACCAACTTTCCGCTGGATATCAACCACCTTTGTCTGGGCCTCCTCAGCATCAACCTTCACGTCCTCAAACACATCAACCACCGACAAATCCTACCCCGCCTCCAGGGCCATCATCAAAACGGCTGACAAGTATCGACTCGTTGCTTAATCCGAAAGAGGAGCCGCCGCAGCCACGGCCACAGAGTGGGTCAACATACTTTGCCCAGCAACCTAGATCGCAAACAAGGCCGCAGACTCCCCAGCAGCAGCAAGATCACCATCAGCAGCAGCAGCAGCAGCAGCAGCAGCAACCCTCGCAGCTTCAGCATCCGCAGCCCCAACATGCGCCACAATATCTGCCTCAACAGCATCAACACTCCCAGCCTCAGAATTCTCAACTGCAACATCCACAGCCGCAATCGCAGTCGCAGCCTTTGCATACACAGCATAGAGAACCGCCAAGGCAAGAGATGAGGTATGAGCAGCTCCGTGATAGTCGCCAGCCGCCGGCGACACAGCTGCTGCCAATGATGCCAGGAGGAGGAAATCACACTATCGGGATACCGAGTCAGTCTAGACCGCAGAATCACTCAATCCCTCGAGTATCGCCGTACTCAACACCCCCCCCGATTCGTGAAAATCCTTACAATCCTCCTCCGCCGCCACCACCACCTCCGCCCAGAGATAGAGAGCTCAACCCATATGCGTCTGTGCGTGAATCTAGCTCTTTACGCGAGTCTAGTTCATACCCTTCTACTCCTTCGAACGAGCCGGCCCCCCAACAAGTATACTCTCAAGCGGGACATAGACAATCGTTGCCACACCAACAGCAGCCACAAACGCCTCTGTACCGTGGTCACTATGTAAACCAACCGCCGCAGAGGCCAGCTACGTTCTCCCCTTCATCATACTCACGGGGCGGAGGTGGTCCATACGCTCCGCCGCCGATCACCACTTCGTCGCATCATCAACATCATCCTCATGGGCAACAGCAGCAGCAGCAGCAACAGCAGCAACAACAGCAGCAGCAACAGCAGCAGCAGCAACAGCAGCAGCAGCAGCAGCAACAGCAGCCGCAGCCGCAGCATCCGCATCCGCATCCGCATCCACATCCGCACCACCCACATCAGCCTGCTCCCCAACAGCAGCACCCCCAGCAGCACCAGGGGTCGTTGGGGCATCAACATCAGTTGCAGCAACAGCAACAGCAGCCGCCTCCGCATTATTCGCACACGCCACCGCCTTCGCAACCACGGGATTATCATCATCAAGGTCCGCAGGATATGGGATATTATAGAAGGTGATAGTGTTTAATGTTTCATGTCTCCTTAACTCAAGAGACTAGGCGTGATCCGTTGGGTAATGGGCGAGTTTATTCATACTGTTGCTGCAGAGCGTTTGTTTTTATATCCATTTTTACTTTGTATTAAGCGGGGCATAAAGTGAATTTTACGAGTCAATGGCAGGGTTTCCGTATTTGCAGAGATTGTAAATCTTCGAGGTGTTGGTCTTTCTTTTCATAGTCACGTCACTTTTCACTTTTAAAATATCATCACTTTAGCATAGCATTATTCCTTTACTTTCTCTTTTCTTTTTCTTTTGGTTTGAGAGTTCACTTTCTTGGGAATGGGAATAGCTTTTTTCTTTCTTTGTTCAAGGGAGGAATGTAGGATTGTCTGGTTCTGATTTGCAAGGGGAGTTTTTTCTGGCAGGTTGTTCTGTAGATATAGGCTGGGGGTAATTCAGAGGTGGTGCTACGTATAATTGTTTAAGGACCTATAGGAAATGTAGCTGAAATACAGCCTCCACCAATATTTACATGTAGTAGACTCCTTCACGGGTGTATGGTCAACACGGGGGGATTTTGAATAGAAACCAAAAGAGGTATTCGATCGGCTCCCTGCGTATCGTATATCACTCCGGCGTATATTTGAGCAAACCCCTGTGTTAACTCTTTAGTTGCGCAGCTTGCGCTTTAGGGTTAGTGTTCTAATCAAGGCAAGACTAAATAAACTCATCCCTGTCGCTCTCGACCAATCAAAGCTTCAGGAGTTCAGAAAATCATATTTCAGTAAACATGTGATAGATGTAGTCTTTTGAGGCATGTTTACTCATGCGTTTATTAAATGGTCGGAATTCTTAGTAGGGATTTGGTTGCAACGATATCCGACCATTTAATGAACGCTCGAGTAGTAGGCGTTTATTATGGGCCAAACCACACCCTTTATTTGCGTGTTCGCAGCCTACAATCCCCTAACCCTAGTCTCGAGTCAGAGTTCATGAGGTTACTTTGCAGGCGGTCAGATCATATCTTAATTATGTAGGTGTTTAAGCCCAACTCGACGCTCAGTGAACCTTAATCCTCCAGGGTTTTGCTAATTGAACGCAGTGCAGCTCCAGTGTCTTATGACCAGCTTACGGACGTTAGACCCACATGACCTGCGTAGCTGCTCTTTTTGTGGAATTTGAGTAGTTTCGCTTCTAGTTACTACTAGCCACTGGAGACTCCTCCTTATTTATATTATATCCACTTCTTCGTTGTCCTACTCCTCAATCATTACCTCAAATTGTTCTTATTTTGCTAACTGAGGCCTGAGATATATAGTGAGACAATCCTAAGTTTTGGTTATGCAGCTGCAGCAATGCATGATCTGATGCGCCGATGGTAACCAGGGCAACTGATGACGAGCTCTCACAACGAAGTCTCTTATCAAACAGCGCCTCGGGAGCTCTCCGATTTGTCAATTTGGTGCCTAGTAGGCTTAGATCTGCTCGTAGTTTTAAGAGCTGGTCTTCCTCACAGGTAGATACCTAGATCTGGAGCGCTCTACCCCTCACTGTCTCTGCATGTACCTATACGTGGAATTATGCAAAGCTAAGCTGTGCCGTCGATTTACTGATATCATGACTTTTTCGGAACTCATACGGTTAGGTGGCGTACGTACTCCTTGGACGAACTTTCAAAAATAGACTTATTGGGAAGTCAACTAACTAGCTCCAACTAAAAGTTTACAATGCGCCCGCTTTATATTATGATTAGTTGGCTACGTCAGGAATATTTATTCTTAATAGAGTAGATTGTGACTAAGAGCGGGTGCTTAGAAATACGTGTTGTTTTCGATCTGCATGGCTTTTAGGATTACTGCAATAGACTCAAACGGTCACAAAAGTCTCCCTTATCTGAACTAAATTCTCTTGGTCTGAGACAGATCTACTTTATGACTCGTGAATACCATTACCCTGGTCCTACCCCACATGTTCGGTGCACCGGCAGCATATTGATGGAGGATCTAGACCTTTCCTTCTATGCCACATTGAAGCGTCGGCCTGTCAGTAATTCTCAAGTCAGAGATGGCAAGCCCTATGGCCCACTTTCTCTACATAATGAGCTCTTGAGGAGCACTCTATATTTTTAAAAGTAAACTCACCACACTCTCAAAAGGCTTTTCGAGCAATGATGGTTCAATATTTGAAAGGCCCTATCTGGGCACAGGCATTGCTATTCAATATTATACCCGCCGCATATGGTAGCGGCTTTGTAGGACACAGCTCATATTGTGTGAGTAACTCTAAAGAAACTCCTTGAAGATTGGCACTAACCACAATAATAATCCAGTGCAATATTCTCGAGGATGCCCTCGGAGATGCCGTATACTCTCGTTTTTCAAACGAATACACTGTTCAGAACACATTTTGGGGTATGAATAACGCAATGGCTTATAGGTATCTCGGTTTTCATTCTGACTGAATAATTTTCCCAGCTGTCCAAGCCAACCTATCACCAACATGTGTTTTGGCACCGAAATCAACAGATGACCTAGCTACTGGCATGAAGATTCTTGTACAAGACTCCTGTACCTTCGCAGTTCGCGGAGGTGGCCATTCAAGTATTCCTGGTTGGGCCAGTACCAACGACGGTGTACTTATCTCTATGGACAATTTCAGAGAGGTCATTGTAAAAGATGACTATGCGAGGGTTGGCGCAGGAAACCGCTGGGGAGAAGTCTATAGGCAGCTGGAAGATCACGATTTGACAGTTGCCGGAGGTAGACTGTCCGGCGTTGGAGTTTCGGGGTTGACATTGGGAGGTAAGTCGAGTGTTCTTTAATATCCATGAAGCTCTAGTTTTGCTAATGAACGAAAATAGGAGGACTGACGTGGTTGACCTCTGAGCACGGATTTGCTTGCGACAGTGTCAAGAACTTCGAAGTATGTTTGAACCTGAACCCTTAACCATTGGTACTGACAAGCATTCGTTAGATCGTGACCGCAGCTGGCAATATTCTCCAAGTAAATGCCGAATCCCATCCAGAACTATTCAGGGGCCTGAAAGGTGCTGGGCCAAGCAACTTCGGAATTATTACGAACTTCGATTTATACACCTATCCTCACAACTCAGAGGTTTATGGCGGGATGTACATCTACAATGAAGACAAAGCGCCCCAAATCCTTTCGGAAGCCTTCAATTATGCCACCACAGGAGCCTCTGCGGACGTCAAGTCCCACCTGATCTCAACTTTTGCATGGACAAAAGACGAAGACACTGTCTCACCAGCAGTCATTGCATACTACAATGGCCACGTAGACAATTATAACCCCCCTGAAGTTCTGAAGAAATTTTCGGATATTCCCATGGTTTTGAATACCGGGAGCATGCAAAGCACTTCGCAAGTTGCTGATGCAGTGGGATACCCGGAGGGAGGAGCTAGGCAGTTTCTCTCGTCGATAACTATCATTGCCAAGGACGAGGAGCTGATGGCAGAGCTTCATACGATCTGGAAAGAATCTTTGGAGCTCCTGAAGCCATACTTGGTTTCTGCCGTTTCTGGATTCGTGCCTATCCCAGATACCGCTATTGCAGCTGGATTTGCGAAAGGGGGGAACTCTATGGGATTTAAACCTGATGATAAGAACCTAATGCGTAAGTCTGCATTCTAGTCAAGCCAATTGCGCATTTTGAATATATATTGACAAGTCCTTGGCCGCCTCAGATGTTTTTTGGTTCAACGCCTGGACCGATGCTACATTTGACGGTAGAGTTACGAGCATCTGTAAGGATATGATTGCCAAGTCAAGCCGCGCAGCCAAGCGCAGAGACTCCCTTCACCCATTCCAGTAAGTTAGATGAAATTGTGAAAAACAAAAAGAACCAGAGCTGACGTGATTGGCTTGTAGATACTTGAACTACGCTTCGGAGGATCAAGACCCCATCGCTTCGTATGGCGAGCAGAGTGTAAATGACCTTACGAAGTTGCAGAAGGAGTATGATCCGATGGGTGTTTTCACAAAATTAGTGAAGGGCGGATTTAAGATTCCGGAGCGGATAGAGAGATTTGAGTTATGAGTTATGAAATAGGGAATCTTTTTTTGGATATAGTTGCGGAATGATTTAGGCCCTTTTGGTATACATAAGGCCGGATAGGAAGCATCCCAATATGAAGACGTGTGAAATTATCATCAGTTGTCAAGGGGCAGCTGAAGACTGACATAAGCTTCGGCGGTCGATAGAGCCATTGCCAGGCATACGCATTGGGAAGTATAAACAGTCGAGAAAGCGAAAATATATGTAGGTGAGACCGTGAGAGTTGTCGCGCTTGGAACTGAAAAGGGTCCCTAGGCCCGGATGGTGTGCGGTCGAGGGTTGAGAGTTAAGCGTTGAGAGTTAAAAAGGGCTGTACCTACCAGTCCGCTTGTGAGCGGTGGGCGAGTGATTTTCTGTGATTATGACCATCCTTCTAGCTTTGCAGTCAATCGCAGGGGTATTCTACACCTTTACTACTTTACGTGTTGCAAGTGCAATTAAAATAATAAGGGTACTCAAAAGGGCTCTATTAACAGTATATAACGGCTTTGAGTACCGTAAGTATCTTTCGTTAAAGCTCTTAAAGCTCGCTTTCAAATGGGATCAACAAAAGCTCACAATGAAAAGGCAGGCACGAGTTGTCTTGTGCCCAGCCCTCATCTTCCACGCTGTCAGAGAGAAAGCGTTCATTATGAATTATATACATGAACGAAAATATTCAAACAAAATAAAGTCCAAAGTCCAAAGTAGCACCCAAATAGGTTAAAGAATCCCAAGCGCCCAGTTTATTCGTAAGCTTTGTTTGTAACCTCAAAGGCGTGCCAGCCCGGTCTTCTCATATGTTCCCAAGTGCAAAACGGGAACTGGCATCTTCAACGCGTCACCAGAGTATCCAAGGTCCTCAGCAACAAGGATAGCTGCTTTCTCACCGATGGTGAGTGCGGTAGAGTATGTGTTGCAGCCAACGTTGTCAGGGCAGATGGAAAGATCGGCGCATTTGAGTCCCTTGGTCCCCCAGACATTCAAGCGGGGGTCCACGACACCGTGCTTCACGATTGAGTTTCCTTCACGAGGTGCCATCTGGTTTCATGTTAGTCAAGCCCAATTGTGGGGTGTCAAGGGAGATAATATACGTACAGAGCATGTACCCAGACTGTGCCAGGTAGTCTCCACATGATGTCTAACCCAGTCTGCAATTGCCTTTTTATAGTGTTAGTAAGGTTATTTCTTAGAGCTGCAAGAGATTCCCATACCTCATCATCCTCCTTGCTGTATACAATATCCTCACGAACACTTGTCTGATTGGAGGTGACAAAGTTTGCCTGAGCTGGCTTACCCCTGTATAAACTGTCAGTAAAGTGGCACAACCAGGTCATAAGGAAGCGGAGATATCCATACTTCTCCAACGGCCTAGCCCAACTTCCGTGCTGAATACCTGCCGAAAGATGGTTCGGCCCGGCATACGCCTTCGTTGTCTCGAGATCCATCTCAAAACATCTCGCTGGTGAATCGTAGGCAAAATGTGGGTGCATAGACATGACCTCACCCGCAAAGCAGTCCATTCTTCGTGCGGTCTCTCGGGACTTCTTATATGCCCAGACCATGGGTGCCATATCGCGCGCGTCATTCATGAACCCAGCATCGAAGTCTGGCGCTTCGTAGGGGTTGGGGGAGACGATATGGGTTGATCCACGGCTGAATGGATACTCAAGGAAGTGGAACATGCTGAAGAACTTCCCGGGAGGGAGGAGCATGTGGTCTCCGAAGAATCTATATTCCGGGGATGTTAGAGCAATTTCATTAATGTAGATGGCCTAGAATAATTTCATACCCAGAAATCAAAGAATAGTGCATGACTGGCTTGTCAGGCTTGTTCTTGAAGTATGAGTCCCAGCCCTGTCTGAACTCTGGACCCATTTCCTGAAGTTCCTTTTCTGTGGGTCGGATCTTTACTCCCGCATCAATTCCGTTTGTTGCAAGCGGACCGGTACCGTTCAGGTTCCACTGGTCGAAAATTTCCTTCTGGACCTTGGGGTCGCCACGGAGGAAGTCATCGAAGGTCTCTGTGTCGGGTTTGGCACGGTATACGGAAAAGGTGAGGTAATGGTCCTGAATTGAATATATTAATATAGAGTGAGGTGCGTTTTGGGTTCATATCATACCTGGAAGTTCATTCCAACTCCTGGAAGATTGATGAATGGCTTAACACCAACTCTCTTCAACTTCTCCGGGTTACCTATACCACACGATTAGCCTTGGCCTCCTGTTAAATAAGAAGACATAGTACATACCAATACCACTGCGCTGCAAAACCAATGGGGTGCTCATAGTTCCACAACTGATAACAATCTGCTTCCTTGCCCTAAAGATTCTCTTCTCACCCACCTGACTTGGCGAAAGTGGTTTGGTTGGGAGTGTTTGAATACCGACTGCCCTATTTCCCTCAAAGATGACCTTGTCGATCTTAGTGTTGCATTGGAGGAAGAGGTTTCCTTGGTTTCGCATGGTGCTGTGAATGTAAGCGTGGGCCGAATCACTGCGGCGGCCGGTATCACGATTGATCCATTTCAACCAGTGCTCTGCCCCATGGGCGGTATCAAGGTCTTGGAGGTCGTCGGTGATGGGGATACCCTGCGATTCAGCAGCCCGGAGGAAATCTTGGGTCATTGGGTACGTGTAGTTGCCGAATGAAACCTTGATTGGGCCGTCGAAACCGTGAACATCACGGTTATTGCTGGATCGTTGGTAGGTTTCAAACTAGTGCATATAGTATTAGAAACGGTTCTAATTTATGAATATATGATATCCTACCTTCTTCATCACCGGCAACAAATCCTTTGTGGTCCATCCCTCCGCCTGGAAATCGTCATAATCACTAGCAGAAGCTCTCGTATACATCTAGCAACAAAGGAAGTACTATTAGTACAACAATCGTTCAAAAGAATATAGGATAGAGGTTAACAAACCATGAAATTGATTGAAGATCCACCTCCCAAAACATGGGCACAGGGCACAATTGCCTTGCGGCCATTGAGATGCTCACTTGCCCTCGAGTGGTAGAACGAAGCTGTTCTCGAGTCGAGTTTCATGTTACGGGGGTAGATACCAGGGCGGTAGACCCATGGGTTGTTAAGATTATTCTCACCACCTTCAATGAGAAGGACAGTGAGCTTTGGGTCGAGGTTTGCAAGTCTTCCGGCAATAACGCAACCGGTAGAACCACCTATGATAGATCTCAAGTTAGAGGCGCCATAATAGACATTACCATGAAAATGGTGAGGATTGTATTACCTCCGGCAACGATGATATCGACTTCGTCTGGGATCGTCATTTTGGATTATTCAATTTAAAATTGTAATGAGTATGAGTCTGTCTGCCCAAGTCAGAGCCGCTTGATGATTATGAATATCGTGGGAATTCGAGCTTCTTAAATAAAGCCCTCTCTTCCCCCTACTCACCGCATAAACTACGTTTAACAAGAAAGGATCAGCCCCGCAACGTCTTAGGGCCGAAGTCGAAGAATAATACGAGAAGATGTGCATGATCATCCCTGAGCAAAAGAGCTAACCAATGTCTCAGCTGAGTCCCATGATTTAATTTCAATCGACCTTCTTTCCGGATCACTGCATCCTAGGAATTGTCTGAGGTATAATCATGCAATGAATTTTACCGATTGATCTGCCTTGTGAACCCACAAGCTAGTTGTGGGCTTGATATTTTCGTGTACTGTAGAATGTTGAGTCGAAATTCATGATAGTCGAGTACAACATCGATTATTTCGCATACGTAGTTGTAATTGAGGCCAATGCCAGTGGGAGGTAGCTGACCAAGTAGCTTGCAATTGGCTGATTGGCTAACTAGCATCCAGACATGGTACTAATTCTTCTCTCCACAGTACTCAATTGATACGCACGGAAGGCCGGCATAACTTGATTTAGTATGGTTTCCCCAACTTTACAAGTGTAGTTTCTCTTCAATTCAGTACTAGATCAAGGCATTCACCGTTGAAGCGAGAATGTGGGGTGCATAAACACCAGACAAGGGTTGTTGGACGGTAGATAGCGCACCCGCAGGACCCTGGCCCTTGTAACCCCACACTGTAGTTCTAGGGGAGCCTAGGCTTTTTGCATACTATTCCGAAGACTCCCCGTAGTATGTTACAGGTTAGTAGCTTAGAAAACTAGCTACCCCGCATCCGATGCCTCGTGGATTACTGTGCATCAATGTTATATGTGCCTCGTTATTGACCAATTGGATACGCTCTGACTCGTAGAGGAACCTGATGAACCCTAGATGTACCTGTAGTCTACCGCTGCAACGTCGCACCGTTGCAGTCCCCCCGGTAGTAAGTACCCCGAGCCATCCTTTGATCGTCCATCTTATATTACATCCACTACACCTCTATGCAACAGCACCCCCAAACCCTCGTCATTGCAGAGACGACGAAGAAGGAACCCTCCCTAGGCAAATATAATATCCACATACCATTCAACCGGACTTTGGGGTCTGTATAACCACAAACACGCGGCAAGTGAACTAGCCTAAGTTAATCTTTTCCACCCATTTAAAGCCGCAGGAAGAAATCCCCATTGAAAGATCATCTTGGTATCAACCACAATGATAGGCTCTGCAGGTCTATCCTCAAGCGACAAAGAGCCGGCTGCAGCCAATTACTTGCTTGGCTTGCGGTGGATAGACCGGCACCGGTGTCGGGAGTGAACTTAATTTATATTACTGATACTGAGTTCAGCGGATATGCGTTTAACGCAATAACTTCACTGGGTTACTTACATGGAAAGAGGCGCTGATTCTAGACGAACGGATCAGACCACACTCACACTTACATGCATCCCTAAGTGCTAGGGTAGGTAGATCTATGAATATCTGGAACGCACGCCCCCAAATGAATCGATCCTACAGCATGGGGGCAGCCCCGGAGATCAGACGCCTCTAGGAAAATTACAAATATAGACGCGCGTATGGTCAACGGAGGCTTGAAAATCCGGGGAAGTGTCGGGAAGAAGCTATCCGGAAAAAGATAGGTGTCTGTGCAGTCAAAACCATGATACTGCTCCAAGAGTGGGGTGTAGGATGTGGATATGTTCTGGCTCAGCTATCGTTCTGGGATTTTGGTCAATCCAGGTTTAGTTTTGTTGTGATACCAGTAATGGCCAACATATAGCTCATTATATGGTAGGATGAAGCGAGGTAAGATTCAATCGACGTGGCTTGGATCGAGGTTTGAACCATCTTCTATAGCTACATGTATGTACTCTTGGTCTTTTTTTTGGCTCCCAGTACTGAGATGCTTCATCGTAGATACCTTGAAGCCATGGACTACTAGCTACATGTAGCTCTATGTAAATCCCCTCAAAATTTCGAAAATTGATCTGGACCGCGAAGGTAGCCGTCGACATCCACTTCTACTTCAATTTTGAGCACACATTGTACCCTCTTGGCGTTATTCAAAAATGGTCCGAGACGACGTAAGTACTGTGGGTTTGTGGGTATCTAAATAAATCGAATATAGACACTATCGATCTGAGTAAAGAACAAGATATGTTCCTATTGGTCGAATCTTACCCCCCAAGATTGCTATCTACACATATGCGTGTCCACGATAGGTGAGTTGCTGGACGTGATATGTGTTATCTTAACCATATTTTCTTTTTGACCTAAGTTCTTAGCCTGTACTGTCACAGGAGTAGGTATCGATATATGGATGTGTTTATATGATTTAAGTGAACATAGCCGGTTTTGATTTACACTCTTTACGAGAATTGTGTGAATTAGTAGAATCTTTCACCAAGTATGTGATCATAGCTTTATCATGAAAAAAAGAGCTGGTTACATTAAACTGGCCGCCAATCTCACTAGAAAAGAAACTACATATTTTGTAGAGTATATGTAGACTCCTTACTAAGAGCTGCGTTAGTTGCTGCGGTCAGTACGTACTTATGCAAGGGATGAACGAACCACCTAGAGTGCCCAGGTTGCCCCTGCGACAATATGTCACGATACATAACAGTGCATTTGCACTGCATAAACTAGAAAGAAGAGTAGATGTAGTGCTTATAAGCTAGGGAGCGATAGTTATTACCGCTATGATAAGGAGACGGGATACTTATTACCCCATGCACTGTAGTCTCGGGGGTCGTCGATGCGGTTACCAGGAACCCCCTTACCCCAAAATTCACCTCCTTATAGACCCTCGACTGAGTTACTTCCTTGTACCGTCTCAAGGCGAAGGTCCCTAGGCATTAAGGCGGTAAGAAGTCCTTAGGATTATAAGACGTCGTGTACACAAGTATCAAACGTATGCTATAAGTCGAGAATGTTGGTACTTGTAATTGCTCCCATAACTCTGCGCAGAACCGACCTATTAACTGAGGCGCTGCGGGCAGGGCTCTCGGTGAGTCGAGGTTGAACTTGAAACCCTGGACAGTGGAGCCAATGTGACACGAACGGGGCGGGACGACCCCAGTTATCGGAGAGAGTAGCGGAGTGAGTAACGTCGCAGAGAGCAGCACGTCGCGAATACGGCAGAGCAATGTCTCAACCAAGGAAGCGGCACAACACTCGAAGGTCGTTTTCAGTACTGCACACTTATGTAAGCCCCTGCGCACTGCAGTCGAGTCATCCTCACCAACGTTAAATTGCCCAGAGACAATGATGATCATTACTGTCACTCGGAGTAGGTTTACTATGTAGCTACATGTAGGTGCTATCGCTAGTGTTGATGCGTCTAAACATTTTAAGGAACGGGTCCGCCAGTTCTATATTTACTAATCGACACCTACGATACATGGGGACAGTGGCCGTGGGTAAATAATCAACCATGGTATGCATCTGTATTTAATTTGTGTTAATATTCTGAAGCCATGAATGAATTGAAGATAAGGGTAGTATACAGGGATATTATTCCTTGTCAAATACATGTATGTACTTTAGGAGTTGATCCTCATGCACCAGAGAGGGGTTAGTTATAGATTCGACCGATTTATTGGGGAAAAGCCGGGTCGGTTCAGTTACTTCATTGGTATATGTAATTGACATACAGCCTAATAAAGTACCTACATGTACCGATAGATCTTATGTTACATCTATCTGTGTTTTTGGGTGTTGATTTACGAGATGTGCGCTGCGACCTTGCTTTATCGTTTTGACCCAATATCACCTTCAACGCCTCCGTCATTCCAGGAATTGAAGAGAATATTATGTCGTTCTAAGAACGTTTACAATCTCTGCAATTCTCCTTTATACATACATTTGCCTACAACAATTATAACAAGCCATAACGGAAGATATATACTAGCAGTCCCTCCCCCACAATACCGTTCTATAAATAACTACCACACATAAAATCTAATAGACTATATCAGATCTAGCAGCATCAGCTATTCAATTTTACTCAATTAATTACGACGGCGACCGGTCGACAACAGAACAGATTCAAAGTGTTCTACCAAACCAATTCCGCCTAAAGTTCAACTAGTGGCGCATGGCAAGCAGCAAATCGATGATGAACCTGGAAAAATGTATCTAAGCTGATCAGATTGCCTTTAATCCTACATTTCTCTGACTTCCAGCAAAACATTGCTCGAGTTCTTGACGGGCGCGCCTTGAGAACTGATAAGACTAAGTTCTCTCCACTCTTATGAGGGTCCTAGTGACTAGCCTTATGATTATCTCCAAGATTGTACTTAATTTTTAGGACATATATCATGCAAGATCCAGTCTCTTTCCCAAAACTTTAGGCACAGTTCATTTGTAAGGGTTAATACTAGACCAAGGTGGTAATGACAGCTATTAAAAGCCATAGTGGTTCTCAATACTCGAAATCACGCAACGTGCGTAACAACTGCAGTTCAAAAGTGATACCTGTGAATCGTCTCCGGTGAGAAGTTTACACCAATCGGGGGCGATTTTCTCTTCGTAAAGAGGACTCAAAATTAGTTTTATGCAGAGCTAAAGATACCCCCACAACTCATGTAAGAATTGATACTTTGCCATATAAGCTCTTAGGGTAATTCTTTTCATCCCCTTAAATAACACAATGGGTAAAAGCATTATAAAGACTTTTTGGTTTGTTTCGTCGTGCGCCAATCCGACAACCTGACCAAGATCCAACTATATAAATCTTCTCTCAAGGTACTTTTCTCTATAGCTAAATTATATCTATTTTGTTGTAACAGATATCGGAAATCGGAATGTTGCCATTATCCAAATTTTCATGGCATGTGATTATACTAATTTATAGGTGAACGGAAACAATGATTTGATATGAGGTAAATCTAGGAATAAGGAGGGCAGTTGATCTCGCTCGCAACACAAAGTCACGATACCGGAGCGCTCCTATAGTTTCAGTTGGTTCGGAAGTCACATTGCCTAAAAGGTAGGTGGTGTAGGGATGTATTGAGTTATTTGCTCCGTTATTGTTTTATGTTATAATAGATGAAGAGCTGACCACGTGTTATCACACAACTGCCTGTCAAGTCCTCTCCCTATCTTCTTGATAGATCTTGAGCCAGAGGTCATTCAATCATGGAATGTCACTCGTACCAAGCCAAGCAGGGCAAGGTTGAGGCCCGGTTTAGATGCTTACTCGGGGATTTTTTTTTTTTGTTTAATTCATTAATTGTATTCAGACCGTAGTCTATGACAATATCACACTGTGCTTACTCGGGGATAACATCAGTGATTGATGTGTTCAGGGCGTACAAACATCTGAAGAATATCGACCATTGATCGTCATACCTCCGAAAATATTATGATAGATATCTGATCAATTGAACCTCCTGCAGTTAGATTTTAGCCACTTCTTGCAGGCTCGATTGATTTATTGATTGATAATTCATTAATTACTTCTTCTTCTTGCAGGCTCGGCAGAGCTATGCTAACTATCCATACTAGTAACAAGCGTATTGTTGGACCTAAGCTTACCATCGATGGTTAACTTAATTCCATAAGTATTTGTCGGGCTGCTTACCACCGGCTGTAATGAAAAGATTACCAAAGAGTACATAGAAAATTAAACAGAGAACAAAGATTTCTGCGAATGGATTTCGCTAAATTCCAATACTCCAAATGGGTTTGATACGTATATATGCCGCGCGCGATATACGCCCAGGAACGCCATTAATCAAGACACATGCACAGGTTTTGTGTGATTGAGTAGTTCGTATACACAATAGTAAGTGCATAGGCCTCGCCAGCTGGAGACGAGAACCGCACTGTCCGCCAACCGGAGTGCAATGGCTGTGTATTGGTGAACAATCATCTAGATAAGATCTGCCCGTCCCAACCAAGAGCCCCTCTTAACCGCACATTAGTCCTCTTACTCAGACTTGATCCAACACCTCAGTCCTCCACACTTCCACAATCTTGCTTGCCCTTCAACCACCCCATCAACTCCAAAACAAAATGCACCAGCAGTCAGCAGATTCAACTTGCCCAACAACGGGTCAGGTCGAAGCTTTCAAACTAATGCACCTCCCCATCGACTTACTATACTGTATCTTCTCCGAGTTCGTGAAAAGCAACTGTCCGAACCTGGCCTCCATGAAGAGTTCTGGAACTATTCCGCAAGGAACAGAGGAATGCGGTTACCATAAAGACTCCAGCTTGATCAATGATACCTTGAGGCAAGAAGAAAAGCTGATCATTCCACTCCTTAGAGTTTCAAAGCTTTTTTGTCGCATTACTCTGGGGTATATGCTTGGTCCATCCGCATACATCCTCGGGTTTAAAGGATTAGAGGTCCAATACAAGAGACGGAACATGTTGGATTCCCTGGAATCCTCAGTCATGGTTCCTACCGCGCCACATGTGAGGATGCGCGAACCAATCCCAATGGAGCGCCAGGAAATCGACCCCGAATTCCCTTTTTTAAATCTAGTTCAGACCTTGATTATTGGACCTCGACCACAAAGAGGGACAATAGCACAAGATTTCTATTTCGGGGCTGAACCACCTACCCGCCTTATGAAGGCAATTCTGGGGGCGCTGGGAGAGGATCCTCAATTGAGGAAACTCATTATATCAGGCGACGCTCTGAGTAAGTAAATTCAATGCATTCACCAGCTAAGAAAAATGATTAATAAATTTGACAGGAAACCTGTTTTGGATGATGCCAATGCCAGTTGGGGGCGGGAGCCCTCTTGGAAAGTTGACTCATTTGACCCTTTCAATATCAGCATTGCAGTCGAAGGATCCATTCCTTTCAGCCAAACACATCTTGGTTACGCCGAGTGACGCACATCTATGTGTTCTTTTGACTAGAAATGATCCAGGTGGTGGAACCATGGAGGGAATTGAGGCCCCCTTTCTGAACACCTTGAAATACCTCCACATACGTGGACCAGGAGCACACGTGTGCTCAGAACTTTTCAAAACAAAGGGAAAAGCTCTCGAAAAGATAATCATCGAGATGGGTGAACGTCGTGGGTTATGTGACGCCAATATGGACCAATTGATTCTTCATGCGGCAACCACCGCGTCAAACCACCCTGAGATGTCAATCTCAATAGTCTGGTGTTCGGAAAGTTTAACCACTAGTCGCCAGACCGACAACATAATTTTCAAGAAGAGCCCCGGGGCTTTAAATGCAGATGGTACCAGGAATTGGCCCCTGGTGATTTCTAGTTCCCTCTACCACCCACCGAATCATCCCATGAGAAGGGAGAGAAGATGCGCCGCTTTTGTCATAAGAAGTCAGGACCAACGGAGCAGGGCTTTGGTCTGTGATAAAAACTGGAAACTTGCCGAAGAAGACAGCAAACTGGCGGCAGACCCTATGGAAGAGGAGCTGGAGTTTGAAGAACTCGCGACGAAACGTCTCCAAAAGCTTGCCGAAGATCAGTGGGCCCAATATCAGTCGAATATACCTTATTATCTCTGCTGAGTGGTTGGCCCGGACGCGATATTCAACATTGTCCATCGATTGCTGTTTTGGGATCGCCCCATCCCAATTTGAAGTTAATGAAAATGTCCTTTGCCTCGCGATCGTAAGTCTGGTGCGAAATTTTGATTTGGGGAGTCTTCTGACTGGTTGTAAATATTGTTAGATACCATGGCGAGAAGAATGAATGTCTGTCCGTACTTGTAGCCTCTGAAGAAGTCTTTGTAATGGAGTGAATGGGAGAAGAAGGAGTGACAAAAAACATGGCAAGGATAATCTCGCTTAGCTAGAACTCATTGACGGCCTTGGCAACATCAAATTACGTCATACCAATGTTAAATCTTGAATAAGCAGAATTGTCCCTAGGCTTCTCTTATGGCCGGTGAATATCGTAAAGACTTTTAAACTATTCATGGAGACTATTTAAGGTCTTAAAACTTAAACGATGGCAACATCCAAGCGACGGGCCAGACAGAAATGGCGATAAATGAATTAAGTGCCGAATTATCAGGGCGCTTCATGAGCAGAAAATTGTGCCTGCGTGCGCAGCACGACTGGCCCCATAATAATAAGCCGATAGACCTAGGAAGATGATATTCCGTCTTCGTATAAAACTACATGTAACGATGGAGGCTTAAGAAATTTTGTGGTCTCGTGTCTGGAGAAAAGTCTTTTATTGACCGTGACAATTGCAAAGCTTGACTGAACGTAATTGACAAGGTGGTGTCGAGTTTACGGTTTAAATAGCAACTAGCCCCACTCATTGAGTAGCGCTGCTGCAATCACAAAATCTATGGCTTTTAAATTACGGGATGACAGACTTCGTGAGAGGGACACCATTTGCGAAGAGGGCAGACTTCGTGCAATATTTCTACCTAGTTTGGTGGTAACATCCGGGATAATTCCATGCGGACAAATATTTCTATCTAGTATTATGTACAGAAAACGTCCTACAATTGACATATACCTAACCCTGGTAGATAGTAAGGAAATCAGAGATCTAAGAATTAAAGGATTAGAACTTATAATCTTAAGAATTGCCGTGATTGGGCAGAGATGTGAAATAATGAGAGTGATAGGTATGTAACTATATGTACTGAAGTTGTAGCATATCAGTGCACTGTCTTTAATGACCAACCCAACAGGACAGCTTCTTGAATAGGACAACTTCGTGGGCAGGTTGACCGATTGAAGTATTGTATGGGCTCCCTGAGCAGGACAACCCGCTGGCGAAGCACCCTAACCGGGGCACCCTCTTCGCGAAATTGAAAACTTCGCCGGCGGGACAGAACATATATATACCGAGTGATATGCTGTGATTGTTCTTGGCGTAGGCTTTGGGATGACACGAAACAACCTATATGGATATCTGAATTATTGGATATCTAGGTTTGTTCTACTCTTACTTTTGTCACGTTCAGGTGTTTTTCGCGTGGTTAGATATACCTACTGTATCATCAAAATGTGTACGACGGGATCTCGAAGGTTGAAATTTATTGGATTGATTTGTTTGTGGAGGGCTGGAAGCATTAATTTTACTTTTAAAGCAGTATATGTACACCATACCAGCAAAATACGAATCTATAAGTATCTGTAGAAACAGGAATGTACGATACTTCAGCTTCATCAGTGCGCGTGCTATCGCATGTACATGTGTCTCTAAGATGTACGTGTAATCTTGTGCCTAAGTTGTATTGCTTGCCGAAGCCGCAGCAAATACATGTATCTTGGAATGAGACTACATGTAGGTACGTGTGTTCATCAAGCTTTTGATTATTCTTGGCCTCCTAAAACCAACACGTAAGCTTGAACACCAGCGGGTGACTTCAGTTTGTGTGGTTACATGTAATTTTAACGTATCCCGCTTGATGTTACAGGTTGCAAGAGCCCATAATCATCTGGTCTCCGTCTCATCGGCCTTTCTCCTTCATTCCTTACATGTCTCTCTGAGCCATATGACTGAATTGGAAACCACGTTTATCCCCATCCCCAATGAATTCATGAATCAATACTAATTATGGCTTGCTAAGTACATGTAGGTATCTTCACTACATCCAATTCACACGGTCCTATATTTTAACAATCTTCCCTATCAAGCAAGAACTCTATTGACTTCTCAACGGAGCAAACATGTCTAGTTGTTATCCACCGAGCCCATATAATCTAAATAGCCAGCACTTCAAGATCCATCCCGTCTTCATGCCCGGCTTATCACCAAGCCTTCGCAAGAAGATTCCAAACCTTCAATGATCACAGGAGCACCTGAGAGTTAAGCACGAGTACTGACATAATCACTTCAAACATCGAACACCGGCAGCCTCCTCTGTATGTATGTCAGAGAGCCACATATCACAGGCCTGAAACTAAACAGCTCTTTCTCACAAAACCCGCAAAACGGAACTCCATATATAGGTACACCGCCAATCAATCAAAAAAGCAACCCCTGAATGACATCACCGCTGCTTCTGCACATATCCGTCTTTTTAGGCACCGCACATCAAACACGCACAAACACAAACATCAGGCGCAACTCTGCGTTTCTGCACTCACACGATGTCAGGCACAATCAGTATCTAAGCGAAATTAAGCGACCTGCATTCCGTGGTCACGATGAAGATCACTGATGTTTGATAAACGGCAATCGTTTCCAGTTACATTGCACAGCACAAGATGATCCGTCACCAAGCTGGTCACAATAATCAATGATCTAACGGTACACAAGAAGCTGAAGTACCTAAGAAATGTTTATAAAGCTCACCACTACTAACCACCAGAACTCCAGATCATCACCTTCACCATCAGGATAACCATCGAAGATACAATCGCAAGAAAAAGAAATGGACAGAAACTCATCCCCATCCTCGGACGCATATAAATATCAAATGCATCATTCAGGTGTCACCTTCGGCCTCTCCTACAGCATCCCTCCCCCCCCTCCTCCTCTTCCCAACAACGAGCACGCTCTGAGGGTCGAGAACAGTATCCTCAAGAGCCTGAATGACAGCCTCAAGGCCGACGTCAGTAAACTCAAGAGCGAGAGCCGTAGTCTCAAGACCGAGATTAAAACTCTAAATGAAACGTTGACAATATGGTACGGACATGCTGAGGATCTGCGGAAGCTGGTTGTGGGGTTTAGAACTAGCCTGACGGGGGTGTTGGATCTTAATGGGAACTACAAGGAGAAGACTGCGAAAAGGGAACGTTAATGTTGCTAGTTCTGCGAATGCGACTGCAGGAGCTACAGGAAGGTAGCCGCAGGTTATTGATTTTTCTTCTTTTTCTCATTGATTCGTGATTTGTTGAGCTTTAGTTGAAGGATTTATAGGCTATTCTTTATTTAGTCTACAGGTGGAGGAAACTATTGGGCAAGCCAGGAAATGCAATTTTTATTCCCTCCTAATGCTATTTTGATATTATTACTACTTCTCCATCCATCAATGTCCATCTTTTTACATCCAAAATCCTTCCACACACCACTCGTGACACGTTTACTGGCATTGAGCTGCAATAAGAAACCTCCGATTAGCGTATGTTCAAACTGCACAGATTCCAGAAGATATGTGAACTTACAGTAGTAGTCATTCAACTTGACACAAGTCGTTCCCGACACACAAGTCGTCGATCCCGTATACGTCGACCCTCCGCACTGACCCCACTGCGCAACTGCAGTCCCAGAGCTCGCAGCAGTCGTCGTAGCCGCAGCAGCAGTAGTGGTAGTCTTAGTGGTGGAGACCACCGCCGCAGCTGAAGAAGCAGGAGTGGTGTTTCCACCACTGCACGAGAAAACGGCCGGTCCAGGGATAGTGTATGACACTGGGGTGGTGTACAAGTTGAATTTGATCCCGGGGTCGGTGCCAGAATAGATACCGGGGATGCTGTAGGTAGTCGGCGACGTGGAACCGCCGCCAGTGACGCGGAGCTGTGCACACTCCATGTACAACTGGGCACCGGGGTAGCTGGACGCCGCGTGCAGGGCGATCAGTTCACCACGGAAGAACTGCGTGGTTTGTTAGTTCAATGATTCTTTATGCATGTTTTTTTTCTTGTAAGGGGACAACGGGCAGCTTACGTAGTCGCCGGGGGCGATGCAGGAGGGGATTGTAACGGTGACTTTGCCCTGGTTTGCGATGAGCTTGGCGACGGCCCATTGGCCGTTGCTGTAGCCGTCTTCGTAGATCTTGAACCAGCCAGAGTTGGGGATGGCACCGGTGGCAGAGTCGACCTTGGCCATGTATACGAGGATGGGTCCGTTGTGGGAGGCATCGATGACGAGGCCAGTGGCTGAGGTCGATGTCGAGAGTGTGGCCCCTGTCATGTATGTGTTAATATATTATAATACTATTATATAGATATTATTTATATATGGGGGGTTTTATGGGTTTGAGTAATAGCTATAGCGCTATAATACGTACCATTGGAGGGTGATAGTAGACCCGGCAGCAACAGTAGCAACGTTCGGCGAGATCTTGACAAGAGGGTTTGGACCGCCGTTGCAGGCCATCTCAGTGGCTGTGACATCGGTGATGGGGCCGTCGTAGGTGGGCAGACGCATAAAGTCATATCGTGTCTGCATCACTCCATTGATACCGATCTGCTGGAAGATTGTGTGCGCCGAAGCAGCACCGGCGAAAAGGACGGCGGAGATGAAAGACCTCATTTTTTTGGATGAACCGCTGGGTAGTCGATTCTGAGGGAATGAATGTAGCTAGGGATTGATGGAGAATTATGTCCCAGAAGGAGAGGAGATCGACTCCATTTAAATTGTAAAGTTTTAGATATTGACCACAGCTTTTTTCCCCTCCTCCTCCCCCCTCTCTACTGGCCCTCGCTAGCAGAGCTTTGCAGTATCCACTCGTGACCTCTTTAATTTTTGCCTTTGTGTAGTACACAGTACGACCAAGACTTTGATATTGCTGCTCGGTCGTTGGATTTTCGCATCTTCAGGAACCCCGTTCCGTGCATTAACAGGACGTTGATACCTAGTTTCGGAGGATTTCCATCTCTGCCCCGTTGATCACAGGCGGCTAAATAGTCTATTTTTCCCCATCCAGCCACGAACCGCAATCAAATTCGCTTGGAAACGGAATGGATTGTGGGGACACCCCAGTCCGCCGGGCCTGAGATCCGCAATATATATATTTCAACGGACCTGGGGATGTCAGATTATATATAAAGGGGGATCCGGGAGCGGACTTGGAGAGAGGAAGATCCAGCCGAGTTTTTAGTCCAGTGTAACGGGCACATGTAGTTAGCTACTAGCTGGTTCCTTCTGGATTAGTTGGAATGATATGCGCGACGACTTTGTTGTAGCTAGCGGCGCATAGGGTATATATCTTCAATACTTTATTTCGCTTTTTATCGTGGAGGTATATCACCTGAAGGCGCAATAAACCGTGCAGGCGGACCCCTCGTGGTTTGAATACCAAGACCCGGGTCATAAAAGCAAATTGATTGACGGCGGTAAGGATTTTTCGTTGGTATGAGATAAAGAATCCCAAGCCGCAGGAACCTAGGATCCAGTGCACCTGTCAATATGTTATGAGGTGAGCTGGTCTATCTAATAGGCGCTTCAGCTAATAACGTCCCCCTCCCCCACCTGCGGACCCCGCCCGGACTCTCAATCTGACACCGCTTTACTATGATTTGAGGGCGGCAAAGTAGAGAGAATCCTAGATAGGAGTATATGGTTCTCGTATGTTTGTTTCTCTGGCTTTGTTTGCGGTGCATGGGCATATTCTCCGATAGAGTGGCTAGGAGTGGCAGATATCAGGAGAGAACTCTTCGCTTATCTTGGTTCAAGCTAGCGATGAAACAACTGCTGGGGAGAAGCTTGTAATTGCTACAGCATAGGTACATGTATGCGTCCTTGCAAAATAGCCACGTTTTATAGTCCCCCAAACAGGGCGGCCAACGTAGTGGCACGTACAGAAAGGTCAGTGACCAAGTGCCCAAAGTAGCAGAAGCTAGAACCATATCACAGCGACGGCTAAAAGGACGAACGGAAGCATAAGCTTAAAACGACCGCAATATACCCCTTTTATCGGTCCGCCAGCAGCAAGCCAAGCAGTAGTCTATCGGTCATGGATTATCACTCGTGCTGGCCTGGGCGGGTCTGTATTATTCATTTCGTTCCGCATGTTCTGCAACGCGGGGTAAATCGCACATGACTTTTGGTTTAATATACCTCCCCTGGCTGTCTATGCATGCAGCGATCAGGAAAAGCACATGGCCGGAAGAATCTCATAGAACATAGTGGACTTCAGTACGAATCCTGTTTGGCTCTCTGATCGACTTGAAGTGTGCATGCAGCATTTAAATCTCCGGTCTGACTACCAGTACCGTGGGTTCACTAATCCTTTTGACCGAGTCATGGTATAATAGCTCTCAGCCAGCTGCCTATCCTCGAAAGATTGTTCGTGAGAAACGCCAAAATCCAGATTCTGTGGATATCGTAAGGATAGGAAGGAGATGATTATAAAGCACCGAATTGCAATGCTTCCAAAAGGGGGCATTGTAAAAGAATAAGTGACTTACCAACAAGAGAATCACTGCCGTTTTAGGCTCACCATGCATCACTGCGATTACAACTCCACTCTGAAACCTAAATCCGGAATCCGGAATCCGCGATCCAATGAGTAGCATTTCAGAGCTACACTGGCTAATTGTTGCTGGGGCTAAGCGGCGTTGCCCACATGTAATTCTGAAGCCCTAAATGGAATGTAAGAAAGCTCAAAAAAAGGCGATATTGTATTGATATCGATGTTGACGAGGCCGGTTAAGCCTCGCATCAGTTATTTATGATCCGCTTAAGGATTACGTATATATATATGCCTCAACGACGTGACAACGTACCAATATTGACTGTATCCTCTGACTTGTTCTCGAGATCTAGGGTCCCTCGTGAATATTAAACGGTTCAGGCCGTTTGGCCAGCCTGGCTACATGCATTTCTTCAAGTTAGGAGTTCGAAGGCCAAAAGATCGACTGAGATAAAAGGTCATCCCAGCCTGCCTTTTCTGTTAAGTCACCTCCAACAACCAGCACCAACTACAGTCAACTGCGCAAAATCTCGAGTGTTTCTATTTTTCAACCCTCCTCTTGACAAAAGCTTGCTATATATAAGTGTAGCACTTAATTTCGGTCCCTTTTCTTTGGTTTTCAGTACTGGCCCTCTCTCTAGAAGGGCAATCTCTCACGGTACCCGTATAGCAAGCTTCCGCTGTACTGGTTTATCCTGAGGAGCGGACAAAATAAACTCGTCTTAGTATATTCCAGAACTTATTTCAATAAATACCCCCCCCCCCCCCCCCTTAGTTAAACTCTATAGTGCTGCTGAGAAGCAGCACACCCCTCTCAACTGAGTCCCCTGACTCTCCCAATTTCAGGGATTTTGTGCATTGGGAGCATGGCTCCATAACCGGTTTCCCTATTTCAACTTTTTAACCACGTGCACGGAGACCGGCGAAGCTACGGTTGGAGGGACTCACGGCGGGTTAGGGTTCTTTTAATTTTTGTATATAGTTTTTTTTTCTGTAGATACATATAGCTATAGATACAGTAAACCACATGCACAACAGGCATTGAATTACTTTTTTTTTTCTTTTTCCATGCTTCAACTTTTTTGGGGGAAAATAAATCGAAAATGCCCCCCGAAGCTAGGGCGCCAGTCCAAATCAAATCCTTCAGGTAATTGAGACGAAAGTACATACACAAAAGATGAAAGGATTAAATGACCTTAGACCACAATTAGTATTTCCTGTTTGACACTTGCATGTCAAGAAGAAGAGTTTTGAATCCGCGGCTGTGGTATTCAGGTAATCTACACCCAAACCCTTTACCAAGCCCATAGCGAGATCACACCCGAGTCCATCTCGTGGTATATGAGACTTTTACCGATGAACAAAACAACCTCACTTGCCAAACGACATCTATTTAAATAGGCAAATCACTCACCCATTCTGAAAAGTCAGTTGGTTGAAAAGTCGGTTACGAGCCCCAAAGAGTGGGGTTGGTTGCAACGTTGCTGGCACAGTATGTTGCATGATCAATCATTGACCTATCCTACTTTCTCAAAACACCGTTTTGCGGTTTGTCTATACGATACTGAATTCTTAAGACTCTTCTGAAAAACCGATCAATAAAGAAAATTCCCTCATAATAAAAGCAATACTATTTTATCTATCCAATCCTCCCCCTAACTAACTACCCCTCCCACAAACCCCCCCCCCCCCCCCCTCACACCTCCTCACACAACCGTCACCAACTGCGGATACTGCCCCACCACATACTCCACATCCTTATCCCCCCTCCCGCTCACATTTACCAACACCCTCGTCTTCTCCCCCCTTTCCACCGCACCCCTCGCCACCTTCACCGCCCATGCCACCGCATGCGCGCTCTCCAACGCCGGGATGATGCCCTCCGTGCGACTAAGCGCAAAAAACGCCTGCACAGCCTCCTCGTCCGTCGCGCCACAGCCGGCCTCAGTCCGCCCGATAGAGCGCAGGTACGCCTGCTCGGGGCCGACGGAGGGGTAGTCGAGCCCACTTGCAATTGAGTGCACAGGTGCAGGGATGGGCCCCTCGGAGGAGTCGGCGGTGGTGGGGGGTGTTTGTAGCATGATGGAGTTGAAGCCGTGCATGACTCCTTCGGAGCCGGAGGCGAGGCTGGCGGCATGGTCGCCGAGGGCGGAGCCGCGGCCGAGAGGCTCGACAGCATGGAGCTTGACGGTGGGGGAGTCGATGAAGACGGAGAAGATGCCCTACACCCGCACACCAATTAGCCCCCTCCCACATGAATAGAGTCTTCATATATATAGCTACGCACCATCGCATTCGACCCCCCACCACAGCACGCAACAACATGATCTGGCAGCGTCCCCGTCCTCTCCAAAAACTGCTCCCTCGCCTCCTCGCCCACCACCTGCTGAAAGTTCCTCACCATCATCGGGAACGGATGCGGGCCCACCACGCTGCCAATGCAGTACATGGCCGTCACCGGATCCGCCATGTATGCGCCAAATGCGCTGTCCACCGCCTCCTTGAGTGTCTGCAGCCCCTCCGTCACAGGCACGACCCTCGCACCAAGTATATTCATCCGAGTCACATTAGGATGCTCCTTAGCCATGTCTACGGCGCCCATGTGGATCTCGCACTCGAGGCCGAAATAGGCGGCCGCGGTGGCGAGCGCGACGCCGTGTTGGCCGGCGCCCGTCTCGGCGATGACTTTGCGCTTGTTAAGGTGCTTGGCGAGGAGTACTTCGGCCATCTACAAAAAACAATATCCCAATCAGCTTCCAGGCCGTATATCAAGCCCGTCAAGAAATACTTACGCAATGGTTCAACTTATGCGCCCCCGTATGATTCAGGTCCTCACGCTTGAGGTATATCTCCACGCCCGTCCCCCCGCCGCCGCCAATGCTCTCGCTGAGGCGTTTTGCGTACTGCAGCGGCGTGGGGCGGCCCTGGTAGTTTCTGCGGATCTCGTCGAGCTCGGCGATGAATTGCGGGTCCTGGCGGAGCTCGAGGTAGCGGGCCTTGATCTCGTCCATTTGTGCCTGGAGAGGCGGGGGGATGAAACTGCCGCCGTAGGGACCGAAGAAGCCGTTGGCGTCGGGGTGGGAGGTGAGATAGGGCTCGGTTTTGGCTTCCATGGTGGTGACTTTAAAGTTGAAGCTGGATGTACTTGGAGGAAGAGAAGAGGTAGTATATGTCTACTACTGAATTGTAATTGGGGACTGGGCTACTCCAACCCCCTCCGAAGGGTCGAGTGAGGGGTTATGGCTTATATAGGGCTCGCGGTCCAACCCACTGGCAGGGAGCTACTAGTTTCGTGAAACGTGTGTGTGTGGCCCGCTTTGTTCTGCATCACACCCATGGCTCTACCCACATCATACTCATCTCTCCAGACAGAGTTTAGTTCTCTGCATCTGTAACATGCAAAAACCAGGGCCTGCCCCCACTCTCATCTCCAAAAGGGATATCAGCACTGTGATCGGCGGTAAGCATGCAAGATCTTACTTACTAGTTACTACTTTACTACAGATACCAGATAGCATGAGTAACGACATCCCATCCCCTTCCCGCGGAACGGACGCATCCTGTGCGTGGCTTTGTCATTGTCACTTGTGCTACTGCAACGACTTTCGCGATCTTAACAGAGGACGTTATCGAGAGCGCATGCAGGGTTCGCGGTGAGTCTGCGGCCTTGGCAGGGGAGCAGTTGGGGGAGGAGAGTCTGTCACGTGATGGATATAGCAACGTTAACAGCTTCAATTCCCACCTGTTTCCCCGCCCACGCAGAGAGGGCATGGGCGTATTCGTGATTTGCTGCAGCAATCGCAATATCAGGCCGTGGTCCCAGAAGAAACAACGTAGCAGAGCAACGTACAGGCCAGGACTAAGCTTCGCGCAGGCCCCGTGACGTCTCTGGCCCAACCGGACGTGCGATCACAGCCTCTCACTCGGCGTGACACGAACCACATTCTATGACCGACCCGCATCCGACCGACCAACCAACCAACACACAGAGCAAAACATTACATCCCATCTCGGCTCGTCCCGCAACCCCCCCTGCGTCCATCCTTACAGCTTGCTGCCAAGCAGGGGATGGGCACGAGACTATAGCTACCTATATCCCATCCACCCGCGCCTGGCTGCACCTCCCCCTCACACGCACACGCCTATCAAGCCAGCACATATAAAACCCATAGCCCCCAAAATGTTCCACCCCCAGCGAACCCGCACCCGCAACCCCCGCAACCGCAGGCCCAGAGGAAGTCCCCACACTCCTCGCCTGCCCCCCGTTGTCGTCCCCACCAACACGTTCACGCGCCCCGATGCCCGCGGCACTCTCTGGGTGCCTACCCACACTCCACGCCCCGACCAGCACCCTCAATCCCCACGTCTCAATGAGCGCCCCCAACCCTCGCAGCCTACCCCCGAAGACGACGGCCGTCTCTCCCGCAGCAGCAGCGACGCCAGACTCCCCAGCATCGGGTCCTTATCCAGCTCCAGTTTTAGCAGCACCACCAGGCCCCCGCCCAGAATCGAGGCCCCACGACCAGTAGCGCAAGTGCAGGTACAAGTACAGCCCCGCTCAAAGCCGCTCGAGAAGAGCGTGGTCGTGAGCGTCCGTGTGGAGCGTATGACCTCCGTGCTTGCCGCATGGGATAGGCGCTGGGACGCTGCATGTGAGCTTCCTACACCCCCGGAGGAGGAGGAGGAGGAGGAGCAGGAGGAGCAGGAGGAGGAGGAAGAGGGGGTATCTGCTCTACCCACTGCCAGTACTACAACCACGACTGCTGCGGCCAAGGACGAACCCCAAGCCCTCGACGAGAACACAAAAGAGGTTGACAAGGCCGAAGCACTGCCTTCATCCTCAGTCGGTGGTGTAGCGCTCCCACGCTCAGTAGTGGAGGGTCTGTATCGGCCGAGGAGCACGCGCGAGATGCAGGTGCAGCAGTTGCGGGCCAAGATCCCGTGGTTGGTCGGGCAGGGGACGTTGGGTGGTGCTGGGTGGAGGCCGCTGGAGGAGTATTATTGGGATGAAGGGGGGTCCGGGGAGACCTGAATATGGTGTGGCCATATAGGTACTGCTGCTAGAGGCACTTTGTTTGAAGGTGCTTGTAAGGTGGTAAAGCTTGTCTGTGGGGCTGGTTATATCCTTGTTCGTATGTATTTTTCCTATTGTTAGTTTGTTTTTGGGCTGTGTTACTGACCCTTTCTCTGATAAAGAACTTGCATTGAGAATAATGGCTGGGAGTACTAGTTACTCTCCAGCATTACATGTTACTCGCCCACCAGCTTTAACGATAGAGCTCTCCCCTTTTAGAGCACGAAAACCAAAACAAACAATCATTAGTATTCGCTCACTTAAAAATACAGGGAGCTCGGGAGTTCGGAGGCGGAGAGCACATGTTCTTTCTCTTTATACTTGTATCTTTACGTCAGCCAATATGCACTAGTTCGCCGAGTGATAATCCATGAACCACGCTCTATCCATGCGCAAAGTTCTAAAACGCCCTTTGTGGATACATAGAGTGGTGGATGATAAACAGAACTTCATAGTACAATCTAGTTCATGCTCCAGTGACGCAAATGTAGTTTGAAAGTACGAGATCCCTAAGCTACCAGACCCAAAGTGTATGAATGTGTAGAAATAGCGGTATCATGATCCTGATCTATCGACTTCTCAGCACATCAAGATCTAAGAAACTACATATGAACCATTCTGTAGGTCGTCTATGGATTGCTCGTCTCTTCCAAGAATTTTGGGTTGACGCTGGGAGCAGTAAAATCCCTAACCCTGTGTCGGAGCCAATGCCAAACTACACAACAGACCACATTACCTCAAACCTCCGCCCAATCAGTGAGGAAGATTGATCCCACCTTGATCTTTGAGGTACTGCTTGTTCTTTTGTTCTTTACGGATTCAAATCTACTTATCCATTCATAAATATCACCTACCATGAATTTACACATCGTATTTTCATTTTTAACCAATTCGTTATTTTGATCGATACAACAGATGCTCTTTATTTCTATACTTCACATACTTAGAAAATTCTAATTTCAGCTTGTTTTGACAAGCTGACGCTATTTATTTCTTTGCCGGAGCACTAAGCAGTAAAAAATCACAGACATGAACAGAAGATTGCGGTGCTATAGCGTAAAGGGATTGTGTAAGTACAAATATCTATCGTTCTATTGAATCACTCCAAAGAATCTAACTTATCGCCCCCATGTACTATTTTTGTGCCATTTAGCCTTTTAAAAGCGACGCTTTCCTTGTCTCCTGGGCAAGTTCTCATCGGCCTCCATCTTTGGCACTTCCTCCTCAAACTGCCTCACTGTTGGTCGTTCAACAGTCCATTCCCTCTCGCCTTTTGCATTCGTTTTGACAATAACATTGGCAACTTGAAGGCCGACGGGCCTGAGCCTTCCTGCTTTCCCACCCATCTGAACTTTGCGCGATTTCCTCTGCGCATCATCCCTCGAGTCCTTAATGAGTGCCTCCAATGCCTCCGCCGTCTTCCTATCGAGATTCTCTTTCGCCATCGCTTCTTGGTAAAAAGATTTTTTGGTGGCAAACCGCTTGTCCGTGAAGGTTCCACTCTGTTCATCGTAGTTAGGATGAAGATCTAGACAACTTTGACCTTGGTGACATGGTCCATTGAAGAAAATCGGACACAATTTACGCACTTTGGCTTCAAAGGGATCTTGCTTTGCTTCATGGGCTTTTTCCGGAGCTGTTTCAGGAGCAATTGGTACAGTCTGAGCTCGGTTATCTACGAGACACAGAGATTCTTGAGTTATCGAACCGGGCTTGTCGGTGAATCTCTGCCATCTCGCTGAAACATCGCTAATAACGGACTCTTTTTGCGATTTAATAGCCTTTGTGGTGTTAGTAAATCATTACCGCGAGTGAGGTAGAGGAAACGAACAGAACCACCACGACTAGAACCACGACTAGAACCACGACTAGAACCCCCACGGTGAACGCTCAGCAATGAGATAGCTGGCATCTTATGGCTTTTATTCTTGAGGCTATCTTCGCCGATCCTTCCCTATTTCGCGTAAGCTGCCTCTTCTAAGATAACTAGATCGATGAGGCACTTACATATGGCGATGTGAATAGAACACTTTGACGTTGTGGTACCAAATCCATTTGTTCCTGCTTACCTTCGGTGAGCGAGGTGATAGTTTTCTTATCTCCCAAAGTTGTTGGTATCATGCCTTTCTCGCGCCATGCAACAATTTCCTTTTCTTTCTCGCATAATTTGTCGAACTGGGAACCAATTTGCGGAGTTGTGGACTGCGGTCGTGGAGGTCCATCATATTGCCCAGGTCTTCTTGAGCCGCGACTAGATGCAGTTTCTTTGAAGGATCCTCCAAGGGAATCTTTCATGAGTGCTTCATCCCCCGTCTTGAGCTTGGGAGGTTCTTTCTTAATCAACTCAATTGGTTTGATCCATTCCCCAGGTGCAACACCATCAGAATCACTCTCATCATCATCACAAACACTCCCACGGGAATGTATGCGAGCAAGTACTGAAGGCCGACCCGTTGGGAGAACAATATTGTCGTTTTCCGAAGAAAAAGAGAGTTGACTAAGCCAGTCTTCAGTCACAATCTTCGGATCATTGGCATTTTCATCTCTTCTTGGTTCAAAATTGAATGGGTCGAAACTTCTTGGTCTAGCCGCTGAAGAATTTAAGTTAAACCCCCGTTTAGGGCTTGGACTGGGACCTGGTGAACGTCTTGATCTTTCCGCATCCTCAAAACAAGACCTTCCTGTCTTCTCCGATTCTTTTCCTGATATAGAATCCTCTCTCAAAGAAAACGTTATACTCCCCTCGCTTGACATGGAGCTACGTCGAGAGATTGGGGTGCGTAGATTGAAACCAGCCTCAGAATCTCTAAAGAATCCATCATCACTTGTCGTAAGGTTCTCTACCAAATTTTTTTTACTATCCTGCTGCGAAATTATCATTTCATCATCTCTACTTGAAACACCTAGGTTAATTTTCTTGCCGTTCGGGGCTTCAGCCAAGGCTATAGGTTTCTCGAAATGACCTCGATGCCTTAAAACCTGCTCGGTTTTTGTTTCTTCCGCAGAACCTTTGACCTTCTCAAGGTTACGGTCATGAGAATCCTCTGCCGCTTGTCGATTCAAGTGGAGAGCACTAGAACACCTGCTAGATGGTGATACACCTACACAGGTTCCAGGCTGCTCGAGGGATTCCCCCGTCCTAGCGATAGCGTTGATTATCGGTAACCCTTGATATAAACCCGCCTCGATGTGTTCAACCTCTGGCGAAATAGTTTTTTGGATGGGAACAGCCTGTATTTTAGCGCAGACTTCGGGTTTTCCGCTCCAGATTGGCAATGGAGGTGTATCATTACTAAGACTGGCTGCAGTTTCTTGGATAACAAGTGTAGCTAGAAACGTAGCCATTTGGGGGTATCTAGACTTAATAGTATCTGGAATCGTTTTAAATCCAGGGTCGTCAAATCCCTTCGCGGGATCTGTAATCATGTCTTTTGTGCCTACCACACAGTCAAAACTTTTGTTTGATACACGGAGAGGTAATGCTTTACTTACTAGTTTCTTCCTCGAGACAAAACCTCCAACGATCCTCAACCAGTTGCTTAAATTTAATATCTCCAAACTCCTCTTCCTCCTCTATTTCAGGTGCAAACTCAAAGCTTTCATCTGAATCCTCGGACTCCGTGTTCGGAGAGTTATTGCCTTCTTCCATCCTCGCAGAGCGCTCATACGTTGCTCCCTCGTCAATTTTAAATTTCGTGCTTTCGTTGCTCTCTTCACCAGTAGATCGAGCAATTGAAACTTCCTTTCCCAAGTCGAAATGGCTTGTTATTTTACTGGCATGATTGTCATCTATAGGGGGTTTGTATTCGCGTAGATGCGCTATATTCCAAGATGTCAAGGGTTATTCTCACAGAGCGTTCATAGGGAGTAATGGGAGGGTATTACCTTGAGTATCAGCTCCAGCTTTTGTCCTCGTCAAGGTGGTCTCAGTTTGAACTTTTGTTGGTGTAAAATCAAATGGAGGGGCAAATGGGTTGAATTGAGCCTTGGTTGGTGTATGCTCCAATGGAGATGTAAAGGGATTGATTTGACTCTTAGTGGGCGTGAACTCAGATGAGGATTTTAAAAAAGTGAATTGCTTCTTGGCTGAAGCATCAAATGTGGATGCAAGTGGATTAAGTTTATAAGAGCCAGGAGATTTGACGCTTGAAGGGGGTTTGTTCTCGTGTTCAGATTCTGGCTTGTCCTGGAGCTCCCTTGACGCCATGTTGAACGCTCCAATGCGGTTCTCGGAGTTTCCAAGCAAAGACCCATTATTTTGTTCGCGGTTTCTAGTCGTGGACTCCATAGGACAAGTCGAAAGAAAATCAAAATCTAAGATAATTAGCAGCACGACTTCTATAGGGTGACTTACCAGAGGCAGTGTTGTAAGCCAGAAAATAAAATCATGATGGCACTTACTGCTGGTTGTGATTTCCAACTTGAATCTTCTACTTCCAGATGAAGGGGATGCGAGAGCAGTGAATCTGTCGTGAAGGGAGTTTCCGTGCTTGGCTCCGGCTGCTTCATGAACCGATGTAGCGGGGGTAAACGATGAAAAACGAGTGGGATCATCAGAAACGGGATCATCATCCAGGAGTGAACCTTCCATTTTGACTTCCTCCATCTTATTAGTTGAGGATGTTGACAAACTTGCTGGTTGCTCTGAAATATTGATAGGTGTGCGTGGTGGTGGTGGTAAAGTGAGAAGATTGCCTTCGACGATGTTTGCTCACACACCAAATTCAGTTCGCAGCTCAGTGCTCCCGGACAAGCTACATGAAATTGTAGAATATGCAGTAGACGACTCAGCATTCAATTCTCGGCGCCAAGATATTCGAGTGATGGTTTATGCCCGACCTTGCATCACAACCTCTCACATCGTAAAAGGTTACGGACCTAGACCACGTGAAAATCGTATAACAGGAACATACAAAGATACGGCGATAAATTGCTCTAAAGTCATGGGGACTTCCACACATACATGTAGTCTACTGACTTGTGGCTTAACTTCTTTGGACATGCTCGAATACATCAAAAACAATTCCCTCATCGGCAAGATACGTAGTAGCTTCTCATATTGCAGCTGTGACACTAGAGAATAGTTCTTATAAGGATATCATTTCATAAACCTTTACCGAGCGATTCGGCAGCTAACCATAAGTACATCGCTAGAAATTCAATCTTAACCTGCCAAAGCAAACACTGCTATAACCGTTGCCGCGCCCGCTAACCCAGCCCTGAAAGTACTCCTCGAACTCCACTCTTCCAAATCTTTCTTCACTTTCCCGTCATCCACAACTTGAACCCCCATTTTTCTTTTCTCGCTCTCCTCCACTGATTTCGCAGCGGCCAGTAAACTTGATTTAGCTTTCTTCAAGATTATCTGGCTGTATGGAATGACAATTGCCAACAGCACAGTCGAGGCACCGTACATTGCCCACTCATATCCAACCGGATACTCGGTTGTTGTTGAGGGTATGAAAGAACTCGAGGAGAACGTGGTCTTTGCTACCGATACGTCCGGAGGGTTCGAGTATAGATAATAGGACACGTACGCGAAGGATGATGTGGAAGCAAGAAGCGTGTATAACATCGGTCGATCGGTGGTTTCCTTAATTTTCTTAAAACTTTTGACCATTTTCTCTGTAGGTACAGAGGATTCGAGGAGAGACGGAATTGTATGACGAGAATGCGTATAGTACAATCCTAAACCCACAGGGTTAGTATAAGACATCACCTTTCTTTTCAGTGGGAGCTCTACCAGCTAGGATTCCAGAGCCCACAGTCCCAATTATCTTGGCGTAGCGAACCGCAGGAGGAAGCATGGTCCCTGAGCTTGGAAGCGAAGACATTTTGCAATAAGAGGTTAAGAAGTATATGGAGGGATTTTAATAAAGTTGAAACAAATACTTTGATGATTCAAAAAATTGCTTGTGAGAAAAGAGATGTTCGCTCAACTGATATATAAAGAGTAGAACGCCAATTACGTCACGACGACGTTCTGCCAAGGCCGCCCGGTGTAGTGTAGTTACTGACGACAAGAAGGAACAGCAGCCTTGGAATGGGTTTCGGAAAAACTTTACAAGAAGTTATTGATATGCACGCTAGAGTTAATCCGAATCTCTAACTAAATATGTTGAAAAGCGGGCTCATAAAGTAGTACCTAAATTACCATGTGCATATCTCCCACAAAACTTGGTAATTCAGAGAGTAGCATCAGTTCGTACGTCAACTGGAACAATACCTTAACGAAACAATGCCTATGGTCAGAATACCTACTACATGTACTTGTAACTCAGGGGAGGTCTAAATAAGATTAGGGTTAGCGAACTTCCGTAATAATACCAAACACTATAAAACCCTAACCCTATGTAGCGACGGTCATGTATTTAACAAAATCCAATAGGAAAAGGGAGACTACTGACATAACAATAACCCACTTCGAATTACTTTCACGAGGTTTAAATAAAGTTTATTATTATCTACCTAACCCCCATACGTACATCCTACCCCAGCAGATCTTAAAGAAAGTAGTTTATGTCACACAAATAATATAACCACTGGCAGTTCAGCACTTCCTTCACTAAGTCCCGAGACATGATCTTGCTTAAGCCCTCCTACCAATTCTTACCCTGATAAAAGCCACAGCCCTGCTTGACAAATACAACAGACTTAGTAGCTAGGTATAGAGCTTAGTCTAGTTTAGCATGGGCATAGAACTAGAAGTAATTTGCGCAATAAATAGCGGGCCCAGCGCCAGAGTCCGCTTCAGCCTCAATTCGAGTGATCATAGGTGACGGTCTTAAGCTTGGAAACGGTCTATGGTCAAGTTCCACTTGACTAAGTACCCTCAGCTGCCCATGAAAGGCGCAGCAAAAGTTTAATACGCGTGTACTACCAACAAGCATTTTCCTACAACGACTGTAGAATTTGTCTCCTTCATTTCCCTGGTTTTGTCACCGCCCGTTGGTTCACATGGCGTCAGCCCGCTCATCGTGTCACGTTACGACGGGGAGGGCGGGCCAAGTTGCGGCTCTGAAATCTGCAGTGCCACGGATATGAAATGAGGGGTAATGCAAGAGTGATCGCTTCCATGCGGTGATAGTCGGTGAATACTCTACAGTACAAAGAAACTGGCATCACTAATATTATTAGTGACTTTATTACTCTCCCTGGACAACAGACAGAGACGTAGCAGAGAGGAGTATACATGATGCCTATGCAGCCCCGGTCTCAAAGCTCTTAATAGTACCTGAAGCGAACCTCTAAATAACTAACTTCCCACATATGGAAACTCCTACGAAGAACAGCTGTCTTCATACCGACCTACTCAAGTCTTAGGAATTAGTCGCGGCACACATCACGGCAAATGAACTGCACCAGGGAGTCGTAGCCGGGGTTTGATGGGGACGACTGGCAACGGCCTCGACAAAATAACAACAGCAAGGACAGAGTGCCTCGATCATGCACGGACTTGTATTATACAACAGATATAACAACCACGTCCTAATGTTTTCAGCTGGTTCTTGACCAATTCTCCAAAGCACACTCGCTAAGATCTGCGCGAATGCTGGGATGTGTACTGGTATTCCCGGTCTTTCTTTCATGCTAAAGACAAACCTTGAGTCGGGATGGATAAACATCCAGCTGAGAATGAAGTATTTCTGTTCCAGGGATCTGGTCTGGACGGGGTTCTCACATGTAAAAAGAGCTTCCATTCGATGTCGATCCTAGACTGCGATTCGTTCTTTAAAGGGAGCTATGGCCTTTCGTTCCGCAAGACAGGATCATAGCCACTTCTATAGCTAACCCGATGGTAGTTTTCTTTATTGAAAAGAGTAAGTTTTGCTTGCTCGAGTTGTTTTCATTGCCACTGTGTTAGGAAAGTCAGAATAAGAATTTAGTGAAGAGTCGTCGTCGCCTTGTACCAATTTGGTAGTGGCCAGGACACCCCTGAAACAGAATGGCCAAATTCGGCTGGGAGTGTCAGAAAGGGACAACAAGATGAATTCCAATGTTCCAATCTCAGCTGCGCCTTCACCATCTCCCAGCGGCGAAGCGGCGAAAAGACTGACGCAGGCCGTCTACGAAGCTTTGTCCCCGAATCCCAATCATAACGTCCTTGAATCTTGGGAATTGCTTGATTCGTTCCTTCCAAGTCTGTGGCTGAGCGCCTCATGCAGACGGAGAAAGAAATTAGGACCAATGTGGGGGCCGCTGGTGGGGTATAATCTTTGAGGCTCATAATTGGATTTCCATTGCATGAGACCAGCTGAAGGGGGACGTGTTTTAGAGTTCCACAAACATGGGCTTTGACTTCTGTGCAGATAAGTACAATAATGTCATGTCGCCTGTCTTCTTCCCGTGGACTCGCATGCAACAGTACACATTTGCAACCCTTCATATTTTTGAGTGGCCATTTTCCTAGAATACAGCCAGACTCTTTCTAGCTTGTTTTCTAGTAAAGTCTCAAACTAACTGCCATAATCGAACGTCACATTCCGAAGCTCTGTCTCGTTGATACTTGACAGTTAAACCATACGCCGACAGACATCGTCGTTTATGCAAACGCTTACGCGTTCCTCAAAAGGTAATGTATATCAGACTTCATCCGATTCTATCAAGAATCTTGCCACTACATCTTGCCACTTGATGTATATAACTTGGAATTTATGATAGATATACTAACATCAAGCACTTCAAGTTATTCACATATCAAGTAGCCGGAATCCCTTGAATGCGGAATGTCTGGCTCGACTCAAGCAAAGATTTACCTCTCCACCCTTTTACCGATAGCTGTCACCGCTGCCGTCCTCCCTCAAAACGGAATGTCTTTATATCCACGCCTTGATAAGTTACGGAGCATACCGTGCGATCCCGTGAGCATAGAGAAAGTTCAAAACTTCTTTACCAATGCAGGGATAGGTTCTACTGGGATATTTTTGGCTATAGTTTTGGGGCCGGTTGTTGTCCGGAGCATCTTCAGGTGGCAGAATAGACGACGAAGAGAAAGGGAACAACGACTGTCTGCTCCGATGGTAATGCCGCTGGGGGAGAAACGGAAGGAGGATGAGAAGAAATCCTTGATATATGGAGATAATCCTGATTATCACGCGGGTGTTGATTTGACGCCTACACCTCCCTCAAGCAACACAGCCGAACGTAAACCTAAACGTTTCCGGCATCTCAGGATACACAGCCTAGATGAACTTCCACCGCCAACCTTAGACGATATATCCCATCAAAGCATATCGTGGAGTTGCCCTGTGAGTCCAGTACTTGAATCTGCGCCAACTCTGAACAAGCCCGGGAAGAGGAGGTCTCCGTTCAACCCTGTAGTTCCGGGCATGAAAACGACCTGGGAGGAAGGTGTGGATCCCGTAACTGGCCGGAGGTGGAAACGCAAATTGGTGGTTTACACCTCTCTCGAGACGTTGGATAAAACATCAGACGAAAAAATGGTTGGAGAACTGGGTTCCCAGGAAAATAGTTCCCCCCCGAGGTCATAGCTCTTTTCTTCTTCTTTAAGGGAGGCTGTTGGTACACGATTCCGAAATGGAAATATTTGTTTATTGATTTACTTCTTTGTTGGCAATCTACTCTTTTCCTTTTTGCATGAACATATTTTGGCTGATTGTTTCCGATCAGCATGGTTAATACCAAAAAACACCTGAGATTTTGTTGTGTAATTTAATTGTTCCGACACCAGTTATTGAATCTATGTCCTGGTCAGTTATCGCGATCATGAATGCTCATTCCAGAGGCTGGAATACATCCATACAAGGCAGCGTCTCAGCTGTATGAAGTAATAAATATAGCACTTCTCAGCTAGCCTTGCGTGATGTATGTACGGTGTCTATCTTATCTCGGTACCGGAATTCCAAATTACGGTTTTCTGCATGAAAGTGATTTAGCTGCCTAGCTCGCAAGTCAAATCACGTCTCGCCTGCAAGGTTCATGTTGCACCGCACCTGTCCCTGTAACACCCTAGCTGTTGTTGTGTTACCAGCCTAAGAATTTATTAGTTAATCCAACCAACGAGCCGTCCAATGACCAGAGCAGAAAAACAAATAATCTAAATAGTAACAAGAGACGCGAGGAGCCATTTAAAGAATGCCATTCTTGACATGATTGGCGTCTCACTAGTACATGCCAGCAGTGCGCGTGCAGTTGCATAAGGATACACAGTAGATCCCACTGCGCGCCGCTTTCAGCCGATTTTTGCACCTGAACTTAACCGCTTGAAAAATATCTGTCTGGACCGGAGTTCTTACCCAGATAAATTCCTCCTTACTGTTTTGTTGCTGGCAAGCTCTAGTACGGCGCCTGTTCGTTCGTGAATACTTGTGTATGAGAAACCAAGCTTCGCTGGAAGGTCTCAGGTCTCAGGTCGTCTCATGAGTCGTCTTGGCCTCCATGGGTTTCGGGTCAATCCGAGCTGAAAAGTCGGGACGGTCTGGTCTTATGACGCCATGTGAGCATCACCGGAGCTAACAATCTGATACTTTGGTTGGTGAAACGAGAGTTATGCAGTTGAGATATCTACCCGCAACTGCGTGCGCGCGTTTTTGTGCACAAAATAGCGGGGTCCAAACTTAGTGAAGTGTTGATTTTGTTGACTGGGAAGCTGTGACGTGGAGTTCCGAGAAGCTTCTGGAGTACGATAATTATACACTTGCGCAGGGTTATGAAAGAGTTAGTGTAGCAAATGAATGACAGGTCATGTTTGATTGTGGATCGATCGGTATACTACCTGTGAACCCGATACCAGGGAGCTTCCGAGTGACGTGAGTTGTCGAAGCCGGCACTACGCTCCGGAAACCCTGGGGATCAGCTCAAGGATTGCATTCATGTAGGTACATACTTTCCACCAATAACTTGGATGGCAGTTAGTCGAGTGATGACCTATGAAACTCTTGGTACAGGTTTTACATCTATATAGTACTACAATACAGTCTTTTCGCGCTCGGTTGAACCCTGACCCTGACCTTGACCTCTGCGTGGCAACGGGCTCACCCACCCAAAATATAATGCACCCCCCAAACGGTATATCAAACTCAACAGTGGAGATTGGATAAAAACTAGGTGGTATTGAGATATCACCAACGGGGTATGGGGATGTACCACCAAACCACCCAACTAACTGGGCAGTATCGTCAACGGGGTATGGGTAATTAATCTAGAGGTCTCTTCACTGGCGGGGAGAAAGAGAGAGGGGGGGATCTTGAGCTGGACATGCGCAACTACGGGCAATAGAGACACAATTAAGTCCTTATGAGTAAAACTCGCGCTCGCGAGTCCCCTCCACTGCTAGTATGCATGTACTCTGCTTACTCCGACCCCGTGAGCACCTACTGGGACATAGAGTCGATTAATTAATTCTATACTTACAAGTAGTCAACATAGGATATTTCCAGATATTCCAAGGCCATGTTCAGCTGATTAGCACTTCTATCATTAAGACTCACAGAAAAAGCCAATTTCTCTTGGCAAATCTTCGTCTTACAGCTGCGCGCTAGAATAGCGAAAACCAAAGTCATATTAGGCTAACGTCCTTCACAAAGTGCCCGGGGACGCAAGGAAAATTTTTGAACTTTCATAGAACTACGCACGTGATGCAGAAGCCACGCATTGACTTTCGTAATCCTCATCCGCTCTCCAGTGAACGTGCACCTTTGATAGATACTGCAGGATTACATCAATTGGATGTATACGTATGTGACAACGACAGGGAGTTTTGCATTAGAAATACGATAATTCCCAGCTTCGGAGTTTCAAAGTTCACTAATATCTGGTGTCAGGATCGAAATAGCTTGCAACTCGAGCGCTTGATCGCCCAGTGGGATTACTAGATCGCATTTTTCACATGGATTTAGTCAAGTACAATACCCACTTTCAAGGTTCAAAGCTGAAAGTCAAACATAGCGGGGTATCCTCACGATCATTAGTGCTCGTGTAAGCATGTGATTGAATTACTTCGCATTGCAGCAACTCCTGGCTCCCCTAAATCTAATCAGTCTCAACATTCACTCGTCACGGAATTGACGTCCTGATATCGCTGCAAAAGGACCAGGTGGTTCAACTGCGGATGCCACCTTCAAGGGGAGGAATTATCTTAGGTACGTGTATCATAGATACCTTTCTAATCACAATCATACTTGCTAAATTTCTTTAGGTCACACCAAATGCACTTTCGTTATATATATGGTATATGATATAAAAACGAATACCATTTGCAAGGCTCAAGTTCCGATTGGAAACTTTTTATTGATTTCGGCGATAAAGATGGTTAAAATTCTAATGGTGGGGTAGATCGGTAATATCACCAATGAGGGAACATCATATTACTCCGGTTCCTAGTAGGTGGCTGAGTCAAAATAAATTCTTGTGAATCTCATGGCCTCGTGGATTCACCATCATGTACTAAATCTCCACGAATAGCACTTCGTACTGCTGCTAGAAAGCGGCCGATATAAAAGTCCGCCTCGAGGTATTGATAACTCAACTACCACCCGCATCTACCTCGACATGTAGAAGTGCACACACTCAAATAAGCAGTCTAAATCTATACTGGCGAAAATATGAAACCATCCTGTTTTTGTTAGGAGAAAAAATTGACGAAAAGAACCCTGGGAAAATCCGAACCTGATAAGCTGAGCCGAATACCAATGATTCGGATGATGGGAATACATATAGAAATAGTAGATCCGGAAGGAATAAAAGAACGTTTTAGTATACGGATATAATTGGTTTTGGACCAAGACCCCTAGGTAAGATCGGAATATGATATACATGTACTAGCTCCCGATTATTTCAATATAGGTATATATCGAAAAGATGCATGTTCGTCTGATAAGAGCGTACAGGAAAGTCTCGCGAAACAGATCTGAGACATCATGAGAATATAGCCTAATCATATTTAGATAGATGCCAAGCTTCGACGTACAGCTAAGACACATCGTTTTTAACTGCAGTTGGTATTTACCAAGTCCAATTGATGTGAGTTCGAAGATATAATAGGAGTTTAAAATCGAAAATGGTCAGCTTTCTTTGCAAAAGTGTAATGGATTGATGTCTAAAGAGTTGTGTATTCGACTAGAAATATCGAGAATCTAAGCTGTGTAATATTTCTGTCCATCACTATGAATTGTCGGCGCGGGCTAAAACTACAGCTGGCGAGTTGTGTATATCCAGGTTCAGTCGAGCTCAGTTAATTCCATGCCCGATAAATATTGGAAAAATTACTAAATACAAAATTCAATAGCAATTTTAGTAGCTAGAGACTTTAAATTGAACGTTGGCTTGTATTGAACATTCTTCTACTTACGTGTCTTCTATGGTCTCCGGTCATCATGTTCTACTGCAATTTCAAGGTCCACCACTAACGCTGTCCGCTCTAGACATCGATGCAACTCAACATTCATCAGACTGACTACCGACCACAAAATTTCCATACCTTACGAATAGGATCGTAACCTAATATACGACGCGAGTATACAGAGAATGGTCCGACTTAAGGAGATCAGGGACAAGCTCCGCACAAATGCTTCATTCCGATCCTGGCGGGCTTCTCACACCTTTGGTGGAACTACAAAATCGAGATCCCTCTACATTGCAGGCTTTCGCCGCAAAAGCTTCTACTATATTGCTGGACTAGCCGCAACCACAGTATTAGTTGGTGGTGTAACAGGCGGTGTGAGTGTTCGGGGCAGTCTGAGAAATGCCAAAGACCTTGGACAGGCAGAGGGAGGACTTGGACAACTGGTAGAAACTAGTATGACACAGACCAGGATAAGAACTTTGACGAGTGATGGACTCTTGATATTGACGACGGTTATTTCAAGCTACATAACCACTGCCCAGAGAGGAGGCGGTGTTACAGTGATAAGGACCACGGGAGTAGACGGTGAAACAGTGACAATTCCAGGTGCTATAACCTTCGTTACGAATTCAGATAATAAGATACAGCAGAAGACGCTAGTTGGGAGCACTTACTACGTCACGGAAACAGATGGTGTGACTGTACCTACAACAGTATATGGAGCAGCGACTACAGTAACTGAAACCGACGGAGATGTCGTGACAGTCACTATGTACTCTGAATTGACAATCTTGACTGAGGCTGATGGGGACCTCACTACTTCTCTACGAAGCCAATCTAGAAATGGGGCAGGTGAAGTGGCGACCAGTGCTGGGACACCGAGGTATGAACATCTCTTTTCAGGCACATGGCTATTAAAAGTGCTGACAGCATCTGGCACGTCCTCAAACCCTTCCAGTACAGTAAACCCCTCTTCTTCTTCAACCACGTCTTCTTCTTCTTCTCCTTCCCCTTCTTCGATATCGAGTACGGCAGCAGCGTCATCTTCTCCAAGCTCCACTTCCGCCTCTCCCACATCCTCATCTACCGGCGGAGCTGGCGGTGGAAGTAGTTTTTCCGGAGAAGGAACATTTTATACCCCCGGTGTTGGATCATGTGGCACTGATAATTCGGAAGCAGATTTTGTAGCAGCTTTGAGTAGGGTGCTTTTTGACGCTACAGGAATAGCAAATCCTAACAATAACCCTTACTGTGGTCGTAGAGCATTGGTGAAAGCTGTAGGATCTGGATCCAGAAGGCGGCTACTTCAGAGAGAAGCCATGACTGAAGCAGAAACTACGAGAGGGATATTTTATACGGGTAATTCTACTTGCAGCGGGAACGAGTTATTGGAAAGCAGGAGTCAAAAAGAAAGCAGGAGGTTGCGAATAAGGTCGCAATTGGGAATAGGCCCGGAGAGGCCTTTGAAACAGTCGCCGCGTCTAGGATCCCTGAGTGGGCATATATTGCCAACGCCAGTCATCACGCAAGATTCATCAAGCGCAACTCTAGTAGTAGCGCCACCAATGATTACCCCTCCACCGCCAAATCGCAACATAGACCTACATAAACGACAAGCTGGAGGCGGCGGTGTTACGGTAACAATAGTTGACAGGTGCCCTGTCTGTGCGCAATATGATTTGGATTTGAGCCCTGCTGCCTTTGATGTCATTGGAGATCAGAGTGCGGGAAGAATCGCAATCGAATGGAGTTGGTTGGACTGAGACATAGATTGGAAATGATAGGATTTGGAGTTGTCAAGCTAGCTCAAGAGGTTCGATATCTGCGCCTGGAATATTCCTGCGTATGTGGTTTCCTATTTTTACAAAGGGGTTTTGTTGTCAAGCGCTATGATGGGTATTGTTGGGGTTGTTTGGTGTATTTCATTAGACATTTTGGTGCAACTAGATGTAGGTTGCATGTTCTTGTCGTTTTAGAGCGGTTGAGAACCCTTTTTGCCTTCTATAGCGTTGTTTATTCTACATGATATAATAATGGCAAGCAGTGTTGAATTATAGGTTTTTTTTCTTGATCCGTTGATCATTGGCTTTTTGTGATCTGATATACGAACCTCATGGACAACAACAGTCCACATGGGATTTAATTTTGTTAATTCCCAATATGAGTATGGAAGATATCTTTTGATGGAAGCTGCTATGAATTGAGACCTTCTATTCCTAAGTGAGATCAATACTCTTGGTAGTACCTTACCTGCAGGATCGTAGTCAACCCTAACCCACGATAATGGATTCTCGTGACATCATAAAAGTGGTTTAAATACCTCACAGTCCTGTATCGAGGTTTTTACCATATTCCTCACCCAATTCACAAAAAACTCACCTCCAATTAGCCCGCCAAAATGCCCATCAAGATCCTCGCGATAAACCCCAACTCCACCGCCTCCATGACGGGCTCCGTCGTGCAACTACTCTCGACTATAACGCCCTCCGACGTCGTCTTCGTGCCGTTCACAGCGCCCGCGCCCGCCCCGCCGTCCATCAACGACTCGGCCGACTGCCAGACGTCCGCCGACGTCGCGCTGCCCCTGCTTCTCCCCATCCTCGCTGACTATGCCGGCTTCATCGTCTGCTGCTACAGCGAGCACCCGCTCGTTCCCATGCTAAAGTCGCACACCTCCAGCCCCGTGGTCGGCATCTTTGAAGCGTCCGTGACGGCGTCGCTGCACCTGCTGCGCCCGGGACAGAAGTTTGGGATTGTGACGACGGGGAGGGTCTGGGAGGAGTTGTTGGGGGCTGGGGTGCATAGGTTTTTGGGGGGTGCGGGTGAGGGCGTGTTTGCGGGGGTGGAGAGCACGGGGTTGACGGCGGTGCAACTGCATGAGGTTGCGAAGGAGGAGGTGGAGAGGCGGATTGGGGAGGCGGCGGAGAGGCTGCTGAGGAGGGGGGATGTGGGCGTTGTGTGTTTGGGGTGTGCGGGGATGGTGGGCATGGGGGAGGCGGTGGGGAGGGCGGCGGGGAGGGTGAAGGTGGAGGTTAGGGTTGTGGATGGGGTTGTGGCGGCGGCGGGGGTTGTGGTGGGATTGGTGCGGGGGATGAGGGCATGAGGGCATGAGGGGAGCTTAGTTACCTGTAGTTAGTTTGTAGGCATGGATGGAGTGGGCATCTGGGGGTGTTATTGGTTGGTTGTGGTCTGGGGTGGGGGATGGATAGCTTTTGGTTAGGTTGTTTTAACTTCACGACTCAGCACTCAGAATTAGAATTGAGCTAGCATTCAACTTGTTTTATCGATGACTTTATTTCAACACGTATCGTTACAGCGAACCAACAAAAGAAAGAAGAATTTAACCACTCCGCTTGTATAGTTTAAAACCCCGTTATCAAAATAAAAAAAAAATAAAAAAAAAGAGACCCATTCCTTCCTCCCGTGATATTACGCGCCGTTAAAAGAGTGTGTTGTTTTTATTCGTGAGAATCATTGTGCCTGATAACTACTGAATCAGCTTCCGATCGCTCAATGAATTACTAAAGACAAGAAGGGGGTGCTAACCGTCTATCTGAAGCAGTTGAAACCGCAGCAGCTAAATCTAGCGTTGGGCCTGACACCGTGCCTGTTGGCAGAGAAACCGAGCCCGAAACGACGGCCGCCGGTAGCTTTTGAGTATGTGAATGGCATTGTGATAGTAGTTTTGTTTGGTGGTAGTAGTAGTCTTTGAACTGTCAGTCGATGTCCTAAATCAAAAGAGTAGAGGAGGTGAATTTACAGTTTATGTTTAGTATTCGAGTTATCGTCTGTCTGATGGAGATCACAAAGAAAACCAGTGCCAAAAGCTTAATACTTATATACTTTTTGCCCCTCCCCTTTGTATTTCTTCCACCGCGCCCTGGTTGGTGCCAGCGCCCTTGCTTTTCTTTCAGGGAACAAAAAAAGCCAGGAAATCCCTACTATGGAACTCTGGGCGTACGACTTTACAGGCTCTCAGCAGCTCTCTCGTCATAGCGTGTTACGAATGACATCACAGTCGCCACACTGCGGCTGTGCTCGTGGCGCAGCGGATGGTTACTACCAAGAGATTGAATTTGGCCGAAGGGTCTTGGCTGTGGAGGGGGTATTTGAGGAGATCTTCGTGGTTTTCTTTCACGCTTGAACTTTTCGCATCTCTCAACCTCTTTTCTCAATCACCAAGTTTGCGCCGTGATAACTAACAACGACAAATAGTGAACAGTCGCTGACAGAATGGTATGTGATTTCAATTCTTCTCTTCTCGCACTTGCTGCACAATGCCCCATAAACATCTTATGATGATTACCAAAACACAATGCATAGTTCAACTGAGGTCTACTAGCCAATGTTGATAAAATAAGCCATCGTCTTTCGCTCCTATCTGATCCTTCCTCTTCTCTAATCACTTCACAATCTCGCACACTGTCTCATGCGAATGAAAGCTAACATTGCGCGAAAAGATTTCTAGGTTTTATCGCACATGAGATGAGATGAGGGGTCGTCATCATCATCATCCTCACGTGGCTCTGGGGAAGTTTGGGCCCGCCCTGTCTCGAACACGAGGAAGCGGAGAACCTTCCACTGCGGAGATTTCAATTTTCCCCGCAAGCGGCAGATCTCCATTCCTTCGTTGGTAAAGAGGGGCTTGTTTCTAGAAATAATAATAAAAAAATTTAATATCCACAATGTTTTTTTCAACCCGCGTGAGTTCGTGCATAACAGTGAATTTCACGAGCCAAACCTGAAGATCTACAGTCGAGAATGAATGTCTCTCATTCTGCGGGGTTACTCTTTACTTACCCCACGTCTCGTGCCTCGCTCGATCACATCCTTTTGATGATATGACCTTGAGCTGGATTACCCTTGTGCCTTGCGCTCATGTGGTTCAAGTAGACAAGACTGAAATTTCGTTGCTTTTTGAGTACGGCTCTGCTAGGAAATCTCCATAGATGGTGGGGTCGTAATTGTCGACGAGATATCTCAAAATCTCCCTCTCTCCTTATTTCCTTGCAGATATGAGGCTGCTACATATTTGTATCTAGAAAATAAATCCTCTGTGTGGGGGAAAAAACAAAAATACATATGCAGGGATCGCGCTCAACGGTGACGGAGGTGAAATGATCGTAGAACCTAGATCTGCCTGTAACACAGAAACAGAATACCCGAACAAACCCGTTCGTTCGTTCGTTCATCCGTCAACTCAACCCCGTCGCCTCCATCATGATGGCCATGCGGGAAGTGCGGGAGAGTCCTGGATCCTGTTCAGAGAGCTAGAGAGATGGGGTGTCCCAATCAAACCGGATCTCATCTGGGCGAGTAAAACCCGGAAACGAGATCTTCCTCTTCCTCCAGCCACTCACTTGATCAGCTTTGTAGATAGAGATGTTACGAGTTTCTATCGAGCAAAAAACCATACTCGCCCCGGTACTAGTAATCATCATTCCAGGCCATCTACCAGGGTGTAGACAGCTGATTAGGCTGACCCTCCCCCCGTTTGCTCGATAGAAACTCGTAAGCTCCCGCCTGTCTCTGATAACCGAACTGTAGGTGCTCTCCCCTGTACCTCCGTCGGGAGCCAAGGGTACGTCTAGGGATTCTGGGGAGACCGGCCATCAGGGTTCCCTATTTCTTACTTGATCAAAAGTCCTAACTGGACGTAGATAGAGATAAGCCTCAATCGAGGCATGGGGGTTGGGTGATAAGCTGGAGTTAGATAGAGTAGCTAGTCTAGTTACAGAGTAGACTTAGTCTTGTCTTGTCTCGTCTGGTCTTGTTTCGTCTCGCAGTTAGGGCTAGGTAGAGTAGAGTAGAGTAGAGTAGAGGAGCACGAGACAACAACAGCTTTCCCCATGACAGCTCTACAGACAGCTTATCGTGTCGTGTCGCGTGGAACGGGTGTGCCTAGGAGATTAGTTTAGTTTTGGGCGTGGGCAGTGGGAGTAAGCGATGCTAGCTAGGTAGATAGATGGATCCTCCGGGCTATTATCTTTGTAGTTATCTAGGCTGCGCTCCCCGGGTGGTGCAGTGTATCGATATCTACATCCTAGAGCTCCTCGAGTACGGTACGGAGTTTTCTGGCTGGGGGCAGCTTTGTTTTTCCTTTTAATTTTCTTTTTCTTCCTACATTAGAGTATTTGCCTCCACGAGCTTGCATCGGCGGATCACTGTTTTGTTTCTCATAGGTCTGCAGCAAACTAAGTACCCCAGGAAAACAGGACCGCTTCAGTAGTAGTAGATCTTGGTACTTTCTTAGCAGGTATGATGGGATGCATAGCATAGCATTGCATAGCAATCTATCTTTTTTTTTTTTCTTTCACTTTCCACCCTTCGAGATTGGAGTATGGTACTAGCCGGTATATAAGTAGTTGGCCCACTCCCTCCCCCGCGATGACATCTCCATCCTCATCATCCTCATCCTCCTCCCCACCACCACCACCACCCTCTTCGACGTCTCGCGCACTAGAGGGAGAACCATTGCTCGGGTATAGACGACCACACACGATGAGCGCAAAGACAAGACTGGGAAGGCTTGTGAGGAGGCTGGAGACGAAGCATGAGGAGGGATTGACGAATGCGCAGTTGATGTTGACGAATGATGATTTGAAGCCTGGTAGGAATTCCTTTTCTTTTTTGATTTCTCGTATTGCAACTACCTACCTTATTGGCCTTGCGTTGCGGATATGACTCGGGGTGGGCTGTTATTTCTTTTGGATTGGTTGATTAGTGGTTCGTGGTGGATGGTGGTGGTGGTGATGTTATCTATCTACTGGAGTTTGAGTGACTTCGATCTGGAGAAACATCACGCTCCTAGCTAGTACTCGGGGGATGGCAATTGGAATGTTGCGGGGGGAGAAACAGGTTAGAGCGGGCCAAGGGTTTGGTTGTGGTTATTGTTACCATTACCGGCTGTTATCACCGGTGGGCGACCCAGAGATATATTGGCAGCGTTGCGACAACCTTCGGTGATTACTTGCATGCAGATTGGATGGATGATTGCTTTTTGCAACTGTTGAACAAGAAATAATGTCTCAGAGTCAGCTCCCCAACTAACATTCTGGTGTTCCTACAGTTGAGCCTGCGCGGAGGACATGGGGTCCATGGAACTTTGTCGGTTTTTGGATTGCCGATTCATTTAACATTGTCAGTATTCTTTCTCGCTTTCTTGTTTCTTGCATTCCTCAAGATTAGTAGGCAATATGAAGGAACGTAAATTGACTGGGAAATTGTGTCCGCCTGCCTGCAGAATACATGGATGATTTCCTCCTCGATGATCATCGCCGGTCTCTCCTGGTGGCAGTCATGGCTCTGCGTCTGGATCGGTTACTTCTTCGCTGCATGCTTTATCTGCGCCACCGGCCGCATCGGCGCAACCTACCACATCGGCTTCCCCGTCGTCGCGCGCTCGTCCTTTGGCATCTGGGGCTCCCTCTGGCCCGTCTTTAACCGCGCCGGTATGGCCTGTGTCTGGTACGGCGTGCAGTCCTGGATCGGGGGTGAATGCATCTACCTCATGATACGCTCGGTCTGGACGGCGTTCGAGGATGTGCCAAATGCGTTCCCAGACAGCGTGGGCACGACGACAAAGTACTTTGTCTCGTTCTTTATCTTTTGGTTGATATCGCTGCCAGCGATTTGGTTCCCTGTGCACCAGATCAGACATCTGTTTACGTTTAAGGCGTTTGTGGTGCCTATTGCTGGCTTTGCGTTCTTTGGATGGAGTGTGCACAAGGCCGGCGGATTGGGCCCCATCGTGCACCAGCCGAATACTGTCCATGGGAGTACTCTGGCGTGGGCGTTTGTGAGCGGCATCATGAGCTCAATTGCGAACTTTGCGACGTTGGTTGTGAATGGTGAGGATTGGTATCAATGATCGCGGATCGGGTTTTGACTAACAGTCGGCGGTAGATCCTGATTTTACTCGTTTTGCGACCAAACCAAGTGACTCGCTGTGGTCCCAGCTGTTTTCAATTCGTAAGTCCGGCTTTACAGTGATATTCTCTCCCTTGAGTATCAATACTAATAAGCTCTCAGCCTGCTCGTTCGCCCTGACCTCCTTCGTCGGCATCATTGTCTCCTCCTCCTCAATGGTAATCTACAAGGAGCCCATCTGGAACCCCCTCTCTCTCCTTGAGCGCTTCGTCCAAGAAGGCGGCGCCAGCAACCGCGCCGGCGTCTTCTTCATTGCCGCCGCCTTCGCGCTAGCCCAACTTGGGACTAACATCGCCGCAAACTCCGTCTCGGCGGGCTCGGACACCACCGCACTCCTCCCCCGCTTCATCAACATCCGCCGTGGCGGCTACCTCTGCGCAATCGTCGGCCTCGCGATGTGCCCGTGGAACCTCCTGTCGACGACAAATAACTTCACCCTGTATCTCTCCTCGTACTCGGTCTTCCTCTCGTCCATTGCCGGTGTCATGCTCTGTGACTACTATGTGGTCCGCAAGGGGTACTTGGAGATCCGCTCGCTGTACACGGCGAGGAAGTCGGCGCCGTATTACTTTACATTTGGTATCCATTGGCGCGCATATGTGGCGTACATTGCTGGCATCTTGATCAATGTTGTTGGCTTTGCGGGCGCTATTGGCAGGAAGGTGCCGATTGGGGCGACGTATATATACAACGTGAACTTCTTTGCCGGGTTCCTTGTTGCGTCGGTCGTCTACTGGGGGCTCTGTAAGGTGTCGCCCATCCCGGCCTGTGCGGAGACGTGGACGGAGGTTGGTGACGAGATCACGGAGGTGAGATTGGCGGAGGATGATGGTGATAGTAGCGGGTATGATGTTGAGGGGGGCAGGAAGGAGGAGGGGAAGGGGGGAGAGGTGCATAGGCAGGGATATGGCACGGATGCTTATTAGTTAGGGCTGGCGTTTCTTTTTATTTCTTTTTATTTTTTATTTCCTTTTTCTCGCTTTACTTTTGATGCTATTTGATGATCGGTACCTGCATGTATCTTTGGATCCTTTCTTTTCTTTTGTTTATTGGGATGACTTTAAATGTTGATCGGGGAGATGTATGAGTACTCGTAGTTGTTTGTAGACTCTTGCGGCGCGAGTTGATAGATCTAGCTCTATTCAGTGATAGGATGGTATAGAAACCATTGAGATTTATCTTGCAAGGCATGGCCACGGTGATCATGATGGAGCGAAGGCTTTTTCGCCAGCTTATACGGGGCGGGTAGAGTACATGGAACAGTAGCTCCCGACTAAGATCATTTGCGCGCCAGCGCTGCAGCACATGTACTCTAGACCTCACAGACCCCTTTGGGACAATTTGCAGCTCACCATACAAAATCCAGGGCTAGCTGTAAGTGTCAGTCGCGGGTGCAGGATTGACCTACCTGTGGCTAAAATGATGCTTACCACCACGTCGTTTCTTTAGCAAAGGATCGTGAATCATACGAACAGACGAAAGGATGGTTCGGTGTTGACATATGTGAGTCTTGCAATTGGCGCAGTGTGAAAATACCCCGATTGCGAATGTCGGCGATAGGGGGGGTGTAGAGTTGTATAAAGCTGCCAATATAAGTTTTTTGTTGTTCGGTATTGGATGAACTACGTGACCCTATGTCTGCGTGGAACCTTAAATATCAGTGTCGACATCACCATGTTGTACCTCAGTCAACACTACTTAACTTCATGGATTCTCATTCGGTACTTAACTGACAACTAATCGTGATGTGGAGAAAGACAGTCAAATAATGACTTACGCATTGCGTTAGAACTCTAATATTCCCACGAGGCCGGACGATGGTCTATGCCTTTTTCGTGTCATTTGTTAACAAACTTGGGTCAATCGTGTATTAATCCAATCAGGGTAAATGGTGCAAGATCATGATATTGTCTCAGGCGGGAAGGCCATGCTGTGTAACCCGCACGGAATGACTCATCCTATTTACTTGACTTCCCACAAAATGGCTAGATGTAGATATAGATACTTAAGCTTTCCTTATTTGTTGGTTATTTCTTTATCAGGTTTTTATTAGTAGGGATAAACTCTCCAGTGGGCTCCTTCTGGTTTTGATCAACCAACAACTGCGCATTTGCTACTGGGTTGTAAACCAGGTTCGCCATTGACCCAGAAAGGACCATTCGCTGACAGGGGTAGCTAGCTATCTGCACAGCCCCCCTCGATGACTCTTACCCAACGCGCATGCAGGTGAAGGAAAGAGTCATCGCAACTATGTAGCGTGTAGATCGAGCACCTGACTCCGCGTCGCGCGAACAGTGAGAAACACGCTCGACGCGACTTCCCAAATAAAAAGCCAGTCGCGCCGCGCAATTATGGATCCGACAAAATCATATCTTGCGCGACATTCTCTCTACTCACCTCGCTTTGGAAAGAAATCCACGTCTTTCTTGTCCCCCAATTGATCTCTCTGCTAGATCAGCTACTCAATTGAAACACCTAGCTCGGCCCACACCACAAGAATTACCAGCGCTCGCACCGCTACCGCCCTACTGAACGATCAAGCGCATTGCAATCCCGCAACTATTCCCAATTCCTAGAAGCCAATTGATCGCTTAAGAAAGGATATTTATCGCACAATGGCAAATCCACTCAGCAAGTTTACCATAGCTGTTAGCGGCTCACAGAAAGGATATACTCAAGGTAAGATTGACACCAAATTTGCAAAACAATAGGGTTTGTAGTGTATCTAACCTACCTCTTAAACTAGGAGCTCTCGAGTCTTTAATAACTAGCAATGGAGGAGCTTTCGTAAAAACCATTGAGCCTGAAACCACTCACCTCGTTACCACCCAGGCCGACGTAGACAAGCGGTCCGCAAAAGGTGCCACAAAAATCATTGCAACCGATTGGAGGATTGTCCTCTGCGATTAAGTTTATATGACTGACTTATTGGTTTTGCGAAAATAGTACGATCTGCGCAAGCTGCTGGTATATATGTCGTATCACTCGACTGGCTTCTTGAATCCATAGAGTCCAAGAAAGCTCTCGCGGAAACAGGTTATGTTTTTGGTTCTACTCAACCAGCCCCTACCACTACCACGGTTGCCGGAAAGTCGACAGATGACTCGGGTCCTGCTCCACCTCCTAGAAGGATGTCCAAACGTACCGCCTCTAATCTGAAGGATATGGCAAAGAATGAGGACCAGGAGGAAGAAGAAAAGCCGGCGCCCAAGAAGACAAGAGGTAGCCAGAGCAAGAACTCGAAGAACGAAGACCAAGATGTGGATATGGAAGATGCACCCCCGAAGGCGGCAACAGATGGAGTAAAGACAGTCAAGGAGGAGGATGAAGAGGATACAAAGGAAGCGGCGAAGCCGGCGGAGAAAAAGACCAAAGCTTCGACAAAAGGCAAGGGAAAAGCCAAGAAGGAACCCGCCCCAGAGCCAGAGGAAGTAAAGCCTAAAATGAAGACTGTGATAAAGAAAGGCAAAGCTCCAGTCGACGAATACTGTCCAATAGCCAGTATGTTTCCCTCGATCTTTTCTGAGTCTGTCGAATAAGGCGCTCTTACTTACTATATTCGATTGGTTCTATAGACACAGTCCATGTTTATGTGGATGGAGCTGGCGTTGTTTACGATGCAACTCTTAACCAGACTGACATTGGGAATAATAACAACAAGTTTTACTATTGCCAGGTAACAGATTTCGAAGCCTTGGATTTGAATGACAATGACTGATATATCATTAGTTGCTCGAGTCGGATCCGAACATGAACAAATCCTACAATTACTCTGTTTGGGTCCGCTTTGGCCGTGTTGGCGAGAGAGGGCAAACAAAAATGTATGTTGAGGGTGTAGGTCACCATCAGGCTCTAGCAGTATTCCAAAAACAGTTCAGGAGCAAGACTGGTCAGAGTTGGGAAAACCGTGCGGATGCCCATGGTGGACCTAAAAAATATGCATTCTTGGAGAGAAATTATGACGAGGCCGAAGAAGAAGATGCAGATGAAGATGCTGGAGGTTCGGCCGGGGGGGAAGCCGCAAAGTTGGTGAGGAGTAGCTTGGCTAAGCCCCTTCAAAACCTGATGCAGTTGATTTTCAATACAGATATCATGTATGTTGTATCCACCCCTCTGGTTTTTCTTACCCAGGCTTTCCAGAATATATCTAATCTCTTTCCAAAGGCAACAATCCATGGCGTCTATGTCTTATGACAGCAACAAACTCCCTCTCGGAAAACTATCGAAGGAGGTTATCTCTCGTGGATACCAAACCTTGAAGGACATCGGTGAAGTCATTGAACAGAGGCCGGGCTATCTCCAAAAGTTCTCGGATTTTGGTAGCAACCGCGTGGAAATCTTAAACCGTTTATCCAATAGATATTATACTGTCATTCCGCATAGTTTTGGCAGAAACGTTCCCCCTGTCATCGATAGCGGCCCCAAATTAAAGAGGGAGGTTGAGCTGATTGAGAATCTCGGTGATATGGCTCTAACAACCAAGATAATGAATGATACGAGAGTTACTAGTGCTGACGGCATTCATCCGTTGGATAAACAATTCAATAGTCTGGGTCTTAACGAAGCTATTCCCCGTATGTTCCCTATATTCCTACCTTGTCCATCGCTAACGGAATCAATGGTTAGTGGACAAATACACTTCGGAGTTCAAGAACCTCGAAGCCTATGTTAAAAAAACACAAGGAAAGACTCATCGCATGGGCTTGACAGTGGAGGAAATTTTCCGTGTCACCCGCTCAGTAGAGGAGGAACATTGGCAAAACGCTGGCTGGGACAAACTTGCTTCTGATAACCGTTACCTTCTTTGGCACGGTTCCAGAACAACCAATTTTGCGGGAATTCTAAGCCAAGGGCTGCGTATTGCCCCACCAGAAGCGCCAGTGAATGGTTATATGTTCGGAAAAGGCATATACCTTGCTGATATTGTTTCTAAGAGTGCAAACTACTGTTGCGCGGGAGTCAGTTCTTCCTTTTCTCCCTTTACAAGTCTGCTTCTTCATGCGATAGTAGAATTCTTTCTAACAGTTTTTCCTAATAGGCTTCTAATAACACAGGACTCTTACTCCTTTGTGAGGCACAGCTTGGGGACCCCATGTTCGAATTAAGCGGATCAGATTATTATGCTGCCGAAAACTGCGCCAAGGCAAATGCGCTCGCTACCAAAGGACTCGGTCGATCTGTGCCTCTTAAATGGGAAGATGCTAGTGTGGTCAATGAGAATTTGAAAGGAATTAAAATGGTCTGTTTTGCTCTTTACAGTTCTTTTGGGTTTTAATTCTGATTTAAGAAAATAGCCTGCGGTTACCGCGCCCGAGGCCAATATCACAGGAGATGACCCTACCATAAAACAAGGAAACTATCGATCTTTGCAGTATAACGAGGTATGTACTCACTTGGGAGAAACTATAGCTTCGTTATCCTTACTGACTTGCGATAGTACATTGTATACAAAACGAGTCAGGTCAAGATCAGATATCTTTTCCGGTGCAAGTTCAATTAATCCATATGCATTTGTTGGCATATGCAAGGGAAAACTAAACCATTTCTCTCTTCAATGCGTTTCCTTATAATTTTACTTGTTCGTTTTATGAGTAAACCTTTCTGTAAAATAAATAAACACTTTTTGGTTTCGAGAAAGCCTTGATAGATACATGTACATTAAGTACATCCATCATGGTAATACAGCTCACTCTTGTACAGTAGGAAAGAATCAGCTCAAACTGATTTAAACTTTCTAGATAAGATATAAGTCATTGCTCAATCTCTTTGCAGATTACTGTACCGCCTGGTTGGGAATGGGGAGAAATGGCCTTAAAAGTGTGTCTCCCGTCCACCGCTTGGTTTCCTGCTACCACTAGATATTGGAGTACATAAGTTTGAAGGAGTCCCAATAATTGGAGCGATCAAAGTCGATTGAGTAGGTGAAACAACTCATAGAGTTGTCGGCATCGCTAGTAATTCGACAGTACTTCATGGATTCTGGTTCGGAGCTAAACACGGAGTAGGACTCGTTAGATACAAGTAGTATTGACAAAGGGCTTGGCTAGCTTGCTGGCAACTACATCTAACTACATGTTAACCGTTGACCTCCACCATCTTGTCTATTCCCAAGCCTAGGACTTCTGACTACATGTAGGTACTTAGATGCTGGAACTGTCAACTACATGTAGCTACCTGCAGGCACGGTACCTATCTAGTGTGTCCCCTGAACGGTTAGTTCGGGCTCTGCGTGTTCGTTCTACCTACAATCTATTATCGGAGCTTGCCAAGTACTCGCCAAAAAAATAAAGTCTGGCGGTGAAATAAGTACCGTTAGTTGCAACGCAGCCATTCGGCCAGGTACTTAATTCACCCACAGACTTCATTTCTTAGCGACTCGTAGTGATGGGCACGAGACAAGACGAGACTTGGGCAAGTCTCGTCTCGTCTTGTATTGTTCGAACTGAGTCTTGAAAATCTCGAGACAATGGCTAGTCTCGTCAAAGTCTTGAGACTTTACGCTATGTGACCTTAGGGTTGGGAAAGCTACGCTATTATGCTAATTAATGCAAATCAAAAGTCCAGATTCTGTTCATTTTTTTTTTTTTTTTTTTTTAAGGAACTGAGGCTGTAGAGCATATTTAGAAGTTAAAAAGGTCTCGACTCTCTCAAGACAACTTGTCTCGTCGCCATCACTATAATGCCAAGGCATTCGCTGGATGTAAAAGCTTTTCAACACCTCTCCCCGAAATGCTACCAATCCAACACGATTATAAAAGAATCCACCATGGAATTTCTGCCAGTTGAGCTGGTTGAGAGAATACTTTCCCTTGCAAACCTTTCACACGCTGAGAACCTATCCTGCAGGCTTGTGTGTCGAGGGTTCTGCTCGATTGTCAGTCCCACGGCCTTTAGCCGCGTACGGATCTCAAAGCTCACCCGAGACGCCTTTGATGGGATCGTGAATCTTTCGCAAAGCCAGCTTGCTTCTTACGTAGTCGACTTCGAGTATAAAGTCATACGTTTTATTTCATCAAGTACTTATATGTCCCAGCCATTCGCCTAGGGCGCATGAACAATTGACTAATTCGAAACGGAAGAGGATATCCATGACGTGGACTCACTGATACAATTATCGGACGAATCCGATACGCTCTCAATTCAGGATATGGCCAATTCCCTTGTGGAGCACCACAAAAACCATCTCCATCAAGTGGATGTTCTCGGGACATTCTACGATATTATCTCTCTCTCGAAAGCCTTGCCAGCATTTACGAACCTGAAGTCAGTTACCATCTCTACTTTCGATGGCTCTTTTGAACTCCCCCCACCGCTCGGAGTTGCGGAAGCGACAACACGTGCCTTTTGGGCTGTCATAAAGGCACTCAACAACTGCGCGTATCAGATTGAATCATTCAGTGTCGATTCGGTCTCCAAATTAAGCATTCCATCATCGAAGCTGGCACAGATTCACGAAGTATTTGAAGGCTTGACTCATCTTTCGATTAGAATATATGGACAGCTGAGCTATAACTTCCAAGGGGGCATTCTCGCTAGAACACGCCAGCTACAGACCTTACGGTTAGGTTCAGACGGCCGCGCATCCTGTGAATGGCAAGATATCCTTAGGGATCGAATAGGCCCTGGGTTTCTCTACTGGCCTCACTTAAAGGTTCTGGAAATGGACGGGGGAGTATCAGTTCGGGTTACGATTCAACAGAAAGGATTGGTCAAATTCCTAACAGCGCACCGAAATACCTTGACTGATTTGTCAATTAAACGGTTTATTCTTAGAGATATTTATACGACTGGCCAAACAATGTCATCTGAATGGTGCTTCGTCATTGAAAGATTGAAGACTTTTCCGGTATTGAGAAAGTTGGTTTTGAGAGAATTGGGGGAATTCGTGGTCGCGGATCGCGACTGTAAGTGGACTGAGGAGGAACAGCTTTTGGAATGGGAAAATTTGGTTACAAAGAAACAAGGATAGACCTCGTCGTCGTCGGCGTAACGTTTCTCGTTTACACACATGGGGTGGTTTTATGTAAAGTAATAAATACCTGGGTCTGATCATACCCGGAAAACTTATTCATATATCACTTGAGATTTGTTAGACTTGGAACATCGGAGAATAAATAGTAAGTGCTGGAGACTGATAATACACGCAGTATGCATAAATGAGCTAACTACGTGCAGGTAAAACCCCTACTAAGAAATCTTCGAGCTCGAACCTGCCACCAATAATCATCACTCCATCCGCCTTTACGACAGATAGGAAGTGTCCACCCAGCTGGTGTAAGAGGATCCAAGAATGGTTGAAATGCTAACAGCAGCAGACAAGCTACCAGAAAAGCTGGCCTATTTAGGTGAAATGTCTGAGTCAGTAACGATATGAGGTTCTATCAACGGATTTGAACATACACGAGTTCCACTGGCACCAGTCCCGGTATTCCCAAACTCCTTGTAATACACATATTCGGTATTCGCATCTGAGCTGCTCCATACACTCCATCCGGCTGAGTTTATGACGGCTGAGAGGGCAGAATTTTGAAAAACGACCCTCGAATAATCACGCCAGGGTCTTCCTAGGTACTGTGTACCAGCAGTAACAGTATATCCAGACGCTGCAGCGACGGTGCTAGATCATTCAAAAATTGGTCAATGTCTATAAAAATCAACCAAACACCGGAACGATTGTTTTTATACCATTTGTTAAAAACGTAGTATGATACGTTACTCTCCGAATCACGGCCATTGGCTGTTACCCAACCATTGGCTTTAACACGAATATCGACACCGTCAAACCAAGCCCTTTGTCGTTGACCGAAGATAAAGTCGCTGAATTTAAATTATGAGTTAGTAAGCTCCCACTTAAAACTTCAGAGGCATGCTATATATGAGAACTCACGTTGCACCGTCTATGTAACTTTTGGCGTAGACCGCAAACCCTTCATTTGCAAGAACGGTATCTGAAAGTTTGTGAGGTTAGTTGTGAGTATTCAAGCGATAAACTTCTCAGAAGCGATATGTAGTTACTCGCCTTGGTAGCCTGTCAACTTTACCCCATAGAAACCTTGCTGGTCGCCCTGGGAGCTCAATGCAACAGCCTGCGATCCCTTTCCTATTGATCAATGTTTAGCAGTGATAGGTATAAACTTCGTCAACCTCAATACACACCTCTTGTGTTGGCAATGTTGATATTATAGATCTTCAACCCAACCGCAAAGGCACGGATTGTAGCTGTGGCGTCATTATTGGCCGAGTCGTCCTGACTCTTCCCCTGGGTAATAGTCACAGTGTTCGATGTATATGAAGTTGTATCAGTTGTTTCTCCGTATATCGTAAGTTGTGCAGCTCGAGCCGGAATGTAGACTTGTTCTGCATATGTTCCAGCATAAATGAAGATACACTGAGCTGCCGAGGAAGTCGTGGACAATGAACTAACAGCCGATTGAAGCTATAAAACGTATTTCTGGTCAAACTCATTTCAACGCTGACATTGGGGGCATGAGTGGTCTGGGATATTGTAAGGCACGTACTGTAGAGTATTGACCTGAAGTAGCGCTAGGTGAGACGACTATACAACCAGTGGGCGGTGAGGTTCTTGATGCAGCAAGTACTAACTGGGCGAACGCTAGAAAGGCAATCTGTGAAAACATCATTTTCGGCAGCTTGTTTTATCTTCTGTGCTTAATGAATCTACTGACAGAAACGAGAATTGGCTCGTTTTATAGTTCATCCGTTCACCTAGCAGCCCTCTCTACATTGGACCATGGAGAGAAACGTCCGGAAGCCTATCCCGACATGCAATGAATATATATCGGGGGGTTCCTCCTAACCCGAGGCGATCTACCCCAGATCCAAACCCCGTGAGGCCAAGAATTAATAAATGGAAATTAAGCGTGCCCCAGCGCACGTTATCTGCAGTGTTTTATGTTTTGTGGGGTACCTATTCAATACTTCTCAACTATGGTTCTTCTACTAAGGCATGTCCTTTTGTGTCTCAAATACACACTTCAGGTACTGAACGCGGACATAGTTGCCTCGAAGCACAGCCTAATCCGTCCTTGGCATTTATTTGATCCGGATAGAAGAATCAATTGTGCCGGTACTCGTTGTAAAACAGGGTGTAATTGATACCGAGGTCGGTATTTCGCACAATGGTTGAAGCAATAGTAGACAATCTTATTGCTTTGTCATGCATCTAGTGGCCAAGCCATTTCTTTCGAAACAAGCCTCTCATGTGGTAGTACATGACCAAATCCCGATAAGACCTAGCCTATTACTACATGGAGCATTCCATAGCTCCTGGCCCTGTTGTTTCATGTCATAGCTCCTCACTCGGTACGTCATCATCATTAAATTCTCCAGGATCGGAACTGTTCCACGCGTAGTTTTGGTAAGTACCTCCACAAGCCTTTCAAGTATATCCAAGTCTCATACCGACAGGCTTCATGACTAAACTAAAGACTAGGCTCCATCAATATTCTTCTAATTCGGGGATCTCCCCTGTATTTCGAGAAATTCATGGCCATGTTTAAATTTTCTAATGAGGACATGTACATACGCATTTTAGTATCCCAATACATCAGGACAGAAATATTTAAATAATTACAGCGATAGCCATTCCTCAGAAGGATCCTGAGAATTACATGATACTCAAGCTAGGAAATATTTACTTATATGAAATAAAATAATATACTACTCGCCGACCCCCAAGAGCGCTGCTACTTGTACTTTATTTTCCAGTGATCCAACCCTTGAGTTCAATTGATCTAGTGTTCCATTAGCCCCATACATGTACATAGTCATATTTATTTTTGTTTAATTCATTAATTGCATTGTACATAGTCATATGAGTGATATAGTAGCAGCTTTAACATGTACATCATCAGATACAAGGATAAACTACTTGTACCTGTGTATATAACATTGAAGAGGTACCATCCTAGCTCTTGCGCTTGTGCCAATTAATCTCACAGAGAGCGTTAATATCGTTTTGCGCGGACAAGCACAAGAAATATGATCGGTCCTCAAATCATGAATACACGTATCTTGGAGAAAAACAGCCCATAAACGCCCACCTACCTCTATACACGTGGCTGGCACGGACGCATTGTGAATTTCAATTCACCCCGTCTCACACAGAGGCTCATAGCTTTAAATTTTACGATAAATCCGGGTATACAAGCCTAGATATCCCGTTGAGATTTAGAAGTATCAGCCGAGTGGCCCTTTGCAGAAGTATCATCTTGCACTGCAAGATCTAATTAATAAACTCACTTTTCTTGATAAGATCTTGGAGATTAAATCCTTCTAACAAAATTAAGTCGTCGAGCGACTTGTTCTAACCTATCTACACACCATATTCTAGAGTACTTAGTAAAGTCTGCACTCAGAGGTTTATCTCGGTAGAGAAACATTTACATTAGCGAAAGGTACCCCAGTATCGTTGGTTCATAGATTATAGACATACTTTGGATCCAACAAATAGGCAGGCATTTTTTCCACTTCCTCCCAGTTACTCACCTAATGTTGGTTTCACCAGCCGTGTCCTCTGACTAAACCTTTTCTGCGGAATCCGTATAAATGAGCCCAGGGAAGATTTGTAAGCTTATTCACATCACCTCTGCTGATAAGAAAAGCTATCGGTAGCGGGAGCGAGAGGAGGGATTTCCGTTGAGCGTGTGGCATGGTCGTGCGTCCAAGGGATGATAGAGGAAGAGGTTTTGCAGTGAATAGTGTTATGCTCTATATACTAGCGGCTCTGTTAGAATTGAGCGATACATGTAGTTCGCTAAAACTATATTAGGACATCCTCGATGTTTTCGGCATACTTGCTGTTTCTAGTGGTTGGTTGGGCTAAGGGCGAACCAGATGGGATTGGAGGAATCGGGCCTGATATAGGGCTGGCGTACTTAAAGTTGTAGGTGTTGTGATTGTGATCCCCACGAAACACTCAAGGGTGATTAATATTTCGATAGATGCGTAATTGTTGTGGTAAAGTGAAGAGTCATTGTATATCACTCGTAGCTAAGCTTTTTTGTATTTCCTAATATGGTATAGTGTAGTCTTGTCTAGATTGTCATATTGAACCTACTACGAAGTGCGACTCCGCTCATGTTTCTTATCATGTATGTGCCAACATACATTGTAGAAATAGACCACGGCTGAAGTTCTCGGGCTCAAGATTTGTGGCTTCTTATCCTCGAGAAATCGTGTGACCTAAACCTTTGTCACCACGGGAATGATGCACGTGGGGCCTTGTATAACTGCTATAAATATACAGCTCACGGTGCTAGTAGTGGCCATTGATAATTGCATGTATGGACATGAAAGCTGAAACAGTCACTGCATGTAAGGTACAAATATGGGCATAGGAGAGGGAGAAAGGGGGGGGGGGGGAGGGAGGGGAGGGGAGGGAGTTTGCTTGAGATAAAGGGGGGGGGGCTTTAGTAATGCGAAATATGGGTATATACGGATGGATAAATTCGATGTTACCAAATTATGACTAGTACGCGTTGAACGGAATTCCATCAGCAAAGCACCATCTATAGAAAAGCCCGAATATGAAGATCTAAAGGGCTTAAAACTTCAAGCTGAAGAGAGACCGAAGGGCTCAGAAAGCTAGACCTGTGGGAAACCCAGAGGGCTCGTGAGAAGATGATCCCAGCCAAGGTCTCAAGTGAAGTTTATATAGATAATCTAGTTTTTGACCGTTTTCTGATTTAGAGTTTTTATAAAGTGGAAAGCAGGGATGAAGGAAAATTAAGCATGAAAATGAACACCTCCTCCGATGTTAACGGATATCTATTAGGCATGTTAACATGGCCGTCCCCAGTCACTGCCTGTCATCCAAATCAAACTGCTCAAACGACCTTCAAGCGCCTCTATAGACTTTTCACCGTACCCTTGAAACACGCAGAAAGACACCATCTAAGACGACCTTTTCAGTCTCTCGCCAACAGTCTTGGTGACACCACCGGCAGCACCTTTGAACTCCCGGTCACACTCAGCGTATCCCCTACCGGCACCGAATCCAAGACCAACCCAGGCGGGAAAAGCGCGGCGCTTGAACAGAAGGACTGAGAAGATGATACCGAATCCGGCACCGAGGGTAGACTTCACCAAGAGATTCGCAAGGCAGTGGTCCCACTAGTTGCGCCCAATTAGCAAGATTATGAGTGTTACTGTGGATAGAGCATGTCGTACTTTCTCATTGAGCAATCCCTCTGAGGCAGGGCGGGGCTTGACAACTGTGTTGGAGGTAGTAGAGGTCATTTTTCGTCAAACTGCAGATTTTTTTTTACCAAGTCAGTTAGTTGTCAAGATAACCGAGGGAATTACCCGAGGCCCAGATCGCGAGTAACAGAGATAAATTTACCCTTATACAACTATACAAATTCTGGAGGAGGAGATTCAATTTGATCTGTACTTCGGTATGGCGGAATGCGGTGACGTGGGGGGTTTTGAATGTCAAGGTAACTTATCGCACGAAGTTGGATGAAACTTGATGTTCCGAAGGCCAAGAGTTATGGTTATTAGTCATCAGAATTGCTTTGCCGGGTGGTTATGACTATGTTTTTGGATGCCAGGCGCACTGCTCATCACGCGACAAAAATAGACTTAAAATGGGTGGAACTCATACTTAACTACTCGTAATTTCATAGCGTTTGTAAACACAACTGGGTTGCATACCCGCAAAATCCTGCATGAGGCTCCAGATTTTGGTGTATGCAGACCCAGCTATGTTCACAAACGCTATGAAATTACGAGTACATGTTATCTGCATGCTCCCTCATACTCACCTATTTAGGCCGAAGTTCAATCTCACCGGAGAATACTTCACAAGGGTACTTTCTAGTACTCGTAATTTTTTGGCGTTTCCGGACTGGACTGGGTCTGCATACCACCAAAATATGGTTGTTATGCACGATTTTCGCCCATATGCAGACCCAGTTCAGTCCGGAAACGTCAAAAAATTACGAGTAGAGGGTGCCCTAATAGTTACGGGTAGTGTGCTGAGGCGAGTGGGGGCTATATGTGGAGTAAGACGACACTGTTCTCTTTCATCTAGAGTCTCACTCATCGATCCCTATTCCATCTGCCAATTAAAATAGAGTTATTCAGGAACAATACCAAGGATGCTGCCATGCCGTTCTTAAATTTACATGCATACTCTCCCTATCTGCCGAGGTGGTGGTCATTGGTTTGAACTTTCTGTTGAGTTCACTGTACCACATCCACAATTTCAAGCCATTCAATCTTTGATGCTACACACCCGGAAAGATTCGATGCAGGTCCTCCGGTCGGTGAGTGACGACGGGAGAAAGTAAGTGTTTGATGAATCGAAATGCTTGGCAGTCTGGTATGGCCTGGCGAATAACGTTCGCACAGGCATGTGAAGTATTACAAGCTTATGCTTAGCAGAAAGAACCTGCAGAGTTAATATGCTACAAGTAGTTATAATACTTCACATGACCTTTTAGTAGCCCTCGTAAGAATCTTTCCTATTTAAAGTACGTGTCGGCCCCATGGCCCATCGATCACATATCTAGGGCGGCGAGGGTCATCTGTGCTCACTCGGCGGTTTCTACCCCACAACAGAATTAGCCAATGCAGGGCTTCCTCTAGCTACATGTAGTTCTTGGTGGCTGACATATATATTGTATCAAGATCACCTCCGCTTTTTCACGCCTGAATTAAAACCGTTATGTATTCACATTGCTCAATGGCCAAGGACTGGGCAGGAGTAATCAATTAATTGCTTTTGTAGCATTTTCTTAATCAATTGGTTGTTTAGATTTGGCAGTAAATAAAAAATAAAATAAAATAATACCACTATGAATTTGAGAGATCGAGAGATACAAAGAAAATCAAATAACACCAGCAAAAAGACATTAACCGCCACCGTCTGCTTGAGCAAGTCTATCGGTACCTTGCCACAGACCCCACCACCAATCAAGACCTGCTATACGTATGTGTATGTTACAAACCCCAAACTTTTAACTAGACAAATGAGAATGAATGAACGACCGCGTGCACATGTATAGCCTACAACTTTGGCTGCCCGAGTTCCTTCTCCAACTCCTCCAATCTTCGGATGGAAGCGTCTTTGCGTATTTTGGCTTTCGCCATTTGTATATCCCGTTTTTCGATATCTTTCCGCAATCTTTTGATTTCCCTTCTTCTCCGTTTCTCATCGGTGTCCTCGTTTTTTGGTTTTGGGCTGACGCTGCTTTCTCCTTCAACTTTCATCTCAGATACATCCCCTTCAGTTTCTTTGCTTCCCTCACGCTCCGGTCCAGCGGAGCGTTTGAGATCTAATGCATCATGTCTTCGTCTCCATGCGTCGAGCCAAGAATCAGTGCATGGTTTTCGGATCTCCTCCGAGTAAATTTTAGAGTTAAGCTCTTCAGCTTTAGCTTTCAACGCTTCATCGTCAATGCTTTTTCGGTCGTCGCACCCCATGAACCAATCGTGAAGCGCATTGTCCAATTCGGGATGGCTAAAATCCTCGGGATTAGATGGAGGTGGCGTTGGAGGAAGAGCATGAGGCGGGTGTGGGGGCAATGGCGGACAACCTGCTTCGAATCGAACTTCGAGCGGTGCTGGTGTCGACTTGAACTTCTTCAAGTTCCGTGAGACGGTGGATTGATTGATCGCTTTGTGAAAAGTCGACTCGAACCATTCTGCGAGCTCCCTCTGTGAATGAATTGAGAGTTAAATATAACGAACTCTCTAGACCAGAACTTCAATGACAAACCTGTTTTAGCTGAGGATTCTTTGACGCGTGAAGGTACAGCTCGTACTTTTCGCTTGTGGTTGCTTCCTCGTGCTTCCGTTTTTTGGGCGAAGTCGCACGCTCGGGGCAGGCTGCTACGTCCATATCCATGCTCATTGTACGTTGAGGCAGTAAACAATCAAAATAAACCAATTGAAAGAATATTCAAGGCTAGTTCGGGAGATTCTTTTTGGTGAAACTTGATCTACTGGGTTGAGAAAATCATGGGGCTATGCTAGGTTATATAGGCGAGGAGGATATACGTCTAGAAATACATTTGTTGGTCAGACATAAATTATGCAGGCGGTCAGATAGGTATGGGGTTTCAGGTGCCAGTGTACATCGGCAGTTAATTGTATTAAATATGAAGTCGCTGCTCTATGTTCGTACAAGGTGCATGCATCATGCGGTTTTCCCCCAAGGGGGGAGGGAGACTCTGCTATGCATGCAACCCAGCGCCTGGGCTTGTTTTTGATTTTGATTCATGCCTTTTTTACGCACTCGGTTTTTCTCCCCTTACGCGCAAGTAGCGATCGCGAATAGATCATCAATTAATTAGTGAACCCTGTAAATGGTTGGTCCGTTTTAGTGATCACTGTCGAAACGTAGAGTAGTAGGTACACACACCCAACTATGTATCCAGAGCATACCCTTCCTCGTAGATATCTTGCACGTACGCATTGCTTGTGCAGTTCTTTGGTGAGGTTGAGGCCGAGTTTCATAGACTGATATGCCAAGCAATTGTATATGGAAACCAACCAACATACAAGAGAACAAATAGATGTACGCAAATAGGTACGTGGGTGAGTAGGGGTTGCACCGTTATAGTTACTACTCTACTATCTCTACTATTTCGCCTGCTCATGATCGAACCCCCCGCTGCAGCACTTTCAGCTATCTCGAAAATGCCATATCAAACCCTCAGTCGATCATGGCGAGAGGCTCAATGGAATTAGATTTAGTAACGGCCGGCTATCGTTGTACATAAGAAGGGATCGACTGTCGACAATGCCAAAGAAAGATGAGGGTAACCATACTAAATTTAGAAACTTTTTTCTACCTAGCTGGAGAAATAGTGAGCTTGACGAAATAAGTGACACATGCACAAGTCAGTGTGTCCATAAGAACCACAGATCATGTTATGTTCACAGGATTTATTAGGACCAAAGTTCCTTGTTTCGAGTTCTAATATGCCGTAGCAGTTTGCTACCTACTTTGGTTCATGCCTTGACGACCGGTGGTTGTGAATCTTGTCAATGTGGTACATACAACATACATATACCAAAACTCAGGTATAATGGTATGATCACCATGTACTGCAAGGATTGAGAAATATCTAGCGAGCCGCTATTTCCAGTCTATCTCACAATTGCTTCTCTGTACAATGAGGTGTATTTGTATGTTAACTAACCACTTAGCAATTTCTTTTGGCATTGCAGCAAAACAGCCCTCGAGTCAAGTGCGACAGGATATGTGTGCCTGGGCCCACCTACTATAGTAATAGGGCCCCATAGCTTATTTTTCTGCGTTTCGTTTCTTAGTACCGCCGGCTGACGATCAAGCGCTGAACCCGTCAACGACCGTTTAAACAATAACAACAGGAACGCTTACCCCACGCCGCCGGCATATGTGTTTACTTAACCGCGTTGCTCTCCGTTACATGTATGTTTGCCGGTAGCGAAGTCCTTGATATAGACGCCTGGTGTGTAAATAAATCTGCTACATATATTGATTGATGGTATGATGAGGTACTCTAGTGGTGGTGGTGATGCTGATGACGAGAAGGGACGCATACATGTATGTTTGCAGCCTTGTTTCGACACGCGCGGGCACTGTTACGGCACCTCCCGGTAACCAGTCTATGCCGCATGCGGATCATTGTCAACGACTAGGTTCACAGGAGCACATGAAGTGCTGTTTGCTCTACATGAGTGTTCCTACTGTAAGCGTTCTATCGTCATGAGACGGTGAAGAAGAAGAGAAGACATGCAACTCCTAGACCATCAATGTAAATGCATATTACCTATCGTGCTAACTCTGTACTCTAGTAGTCTACATACGTACATTACATACATGTATGTACCTATCTAGAGTACTTTAATTACATACCGTGATGTACCTACATGTAAAATAGGTAAATTTATATGTAGCTTTGTAATTATTCAATTACTCATGCTCAGTTCTAAATTCATCGGGCATAAACCGGACTATATGGTCATCCGCATAAGCTTGCACGGGTCGAATGAGTTCTAGCTTGTGTGTTTACAAAGACTTTGTTTATGCCTGGTGATATAGAGTACACATACATGTACTCTAGTAGGGATAAAGATAGAGTAACACGAGACGTGCATGCAGAGCTGCCGCAGCCATAACCAGTAACTGTGGTTACGGAATGTGGGTATTAACTGGATTACGGGTAGTCGCTTGATGACCGGCGTAGAACACGGTCATCCATAACCCCATGGTGGTCTGGCTACATGTATACGTAGCTTGGATTCGACTGCTTCTTCTTACCTCTCTTTGTAGCATACAGCGACCGGAATGATCTATGGAAAAACAGGGGGGGTGAAATTGTATGGCGAAATATCTGTGCACCATATAACTGTATTTTCCATAGATAATTCCTATCGCTGCACATGGTATCCTATTTACCTACAACTTAGGCGCGATGTTAGTACATATATGCATCTACATATACCTACATAATCCTGCCTTACAGTTTAAAGCACCAACATCGCTTCGAATAACTCTATTTATTTACCGACTAAATATATACATTGTCCATAATCCAACAAGTTCCATGTATAACACTCGATGCGCTCGCCGTCGCTCCCGGCCCTCGATCATTGCCTGCTTTCTTGCCGCACTAAACAAAATATTGGGCATGAGGAGGTTATCCCAAACTAAAAAATAAAGGAAATCTCGTACATACGGCCAAAAGCTACCATTTACGTGGCACTTCCCAAACGGTTTTCTTTTCACGATGTCTCAGGTAAACTGGTGTATCTTCTGATTGACACGAGTGATTATATATGATCAAAGACGACGTCTTTTGTTGCCTGAGGGAATAGATGGTGCGCAACTCGGGCGAACAAGAAAGTAGGTACGATCACTCGCATGAAACCTTACATAGTAAACTGGCGTATTCCCAAAGCATCGTCACCCAAGACCACTGTATGTGCTCAATCGGCCCTTGGACTACACAGAATGAAAAGGGTGGGGTTCAAGTAAGGGATTCTGTTTTTTCACAAGTGTTTAGGCCGAGTATGATATTTTCCTCTTGGACTTAGCAAATCAGCATTTTGTGTGCTATCCTCCATATCACTAAAGGTAGTACCATGCGCTGTTTCTACTCCCGTTGTTTAACACTTGTCGTAGAATACCAAAAGACCTTCAGCCTGAGTCCTAGGCTTGTGATACCTTCATGACCCTTCTTTCTGTACATAAGGAATCATGCCTAGCTGTTTATTCCTTTAAATGCAAGTAAACCTCCTTTCCTAATTTTCCACTGGTGTACTTGGCTAAGGCTGATACGCTGTCCACCGTGCAAATCGGAAACAAGAAGAGGTACCAAGCATTCCTGAGGGGTATGGAACAAAGTCACTTGTAATGACAGAAGCGCCGCGACTAAATTTCCAAGGTAAGCGTATAATCTAATGAAGAAATAATAGTTAATGAATATTTTTTAAATGGCCAGTTTGCATGTCTGCCCGCCCCCGCCCCGCCCAGATATAATTGTCTGCCGCAGCTTTCCTTTCTTTTCAATGAAGAGATAGGCAGCAGGTTCCGGATTTGGGGGCCCATCATGAGTGCCAATCTCCTATCCAACGCTGGGTCACCATTCCGTGAAGGAGCTAAATTTATTTCCAACTGAACGAGGCGGGCGAGAAGGTGGGGGTTTTTTATTCTTTTCAGTCAGGACATCCCGCAGATTTGTATGACCACTAGTGGAGAGATCGGTGGGATTCTCGATCCAATATATCTCCCAGCCCCTAAAAAGAGTAGAGACTGTAAAAACGCAAGCGTTTTGTGTGGATATCTAATTCGTTTCATTCATAAACCATACCCCGCAGGAATTACCTAAAATGAGGTGGGGGAAAGAAGAAAGAAAAGATGGCTTATGAATGGACGAAGATACGGCCCAAGGAAGCTAGCTCTCACATGAGGTGTCTCGGGGAACCGGTTGAGTGGCTCGGAGAGCTGGGGTGGGGGAATATATTTGTGGTACCGACCCGGGTACTCCAAGGCGGGCGGGCGGGCTGCGTCTTTGCTGAAGAAACCTCGGTAGGCTCCGAACTAGGGATTTGGCGATTGGTGGCACGTGGATGAGCATGATGAACGGATCATAGGTTGAATAGGTATCCTGTACTCGTGGGGTAGTAGTATGTATGTAGGTAAGTGTTCGAAGGTCTGGATAACTGATGGCGTGCATGAATTTTATAGATTTCTCCCTTGATATAATATGTGTCTATGCAGCACCACCACACACTCTCACCGCTCAAGGCTGTTGAAGTAAAAGCTCACATGACAATTCCGTGAATGATTGGGCTCTGGAAGCTTTACAGGGTCAGCACTCGGCAGATAGGGAATACTAGAAGGAGATCCATAAGGCGAATGGTGAATAGTACATACCTTTGGGGGTTTGACAGGAAATTCGAGCACAGAAAGAAGCCTCGAAGAGCTATGAGAGATAGAGAAGATATACATAGGATCGAGGAATGGTTGGGGTATTAAGTTGTCTTGGGAAAAAGAAAGACAGACCCTAAATAAAACGACCCCAAGAAAATGATCACTGGCTACTAGTCGCTCGAGTAACATACATGTATGTACATATCTACTTCTGCGTATTAAACGAATACCTGTTGTAATAATATGCAGTACGGTACTTGCTCTACATCGCACCCATTTTAGGACGCACACCTTCAGACACCGCATCTCCGATTTTGCATCGCAGAGTGTGGATTTGTGGCGTGAAACCTGCTCACTCGCATGGTTTATTGATCTTGCCGCCAGGGCATGCAGAATATTCCCTGGAGGTTCAATGCTAGACCCAGTAATCCCACCACCCCACTGACTTACTGGGCTACATATGCAGCATATGAGCTTCCTCCTGCTTCTCGATACCAGTAAATTTCGAGGTACCCAGGTAGGCGATAAACGAGGATAAAACCTGCATTCATTATTCTCCTTACCTACTTTACTAGGAACTTTCGTACAGGTTCACTATCCATCCTCGCCCCTAGGGCACGACATCTCACGACTGTTGACAAGAAGACCATCCGTTTGTTGAATAATGGTCGTGTGGGAACAGGCTGTGAGTGTATGTAGCGAATTCTTGAACTCTAGCTCTGGTATGGTATATGTATGTACTTCTATGTACATAATATATACGCGCACATATATGCGTACGGGGTAGCATGGAGGGGTGTAAAAAAAAACTGACTCTTTTTAGCTCAACCAAAATCCATTCCCTATCTACAGCACCGGCAACACTCGCCTCATCTGACGGAAGGGGAACTCCCACGATCGAATATCGAGTATCTTACATGTGGATAGACCTACATCACGACGGCACAGAAAGATAGAGAGAGAGAGCGAGAGTGAGAGAGAGCGTTACCAGCGACAGCCGCGAAGAGGTCACAGACAAGGGAAGACCTGAAATAATAACTTGCGCACCTCTGCTTCTGCCTCTTACTCTGTTCCATTTTTCTCACTCACAGAATCATTGCTTTTTCTCCTCGCTTCCTTCTATTTGTTTCATCAGCTTGCAGATAGGGTGATCCAGTTTGGACCCATCAACATCTCAGGGAAACCAGGAGGATTATCGGTCAACTGGTTGGTTAAAGCTGGGGGGGCCGTCAGAAGAGCCTCATCCACGAATTTCCCAGTCTGTCCATCTTGTAACACACGTCGCAACCCGCTGTCACGATTCGGTGGACTCATCATAGCATCGCTCCCACCGCGAAAATATCTTGAGATCTTGGTTGCGTTGAATGGGTTGGTTACAGTCCCTCGCTGACCACAAGTAGCTCTCAAGCTACTGCCCTTCGTGACCGAGAATATTGAGCCCCACCACCTGGTCCAACCCCCCTACCTTGTGAAAGAATAAGGAACGACCTGCCAACCATCAAGATGCCGATGATGCGAGGTGTAAAGTTTGCCTGGTAAATATTTCCTCTCTTACCCTACCTTCCTCCGCTCCCGCACACCTTTCCTTTTAGTGATGACGGAGAAACTCAACCTTATGTCTACACCCAGATAGAAACGTTTGCTGATGGCCCGGAAAGCGAACCCTGCATACGGGGACATCGCTCATCAAAGTGTAATCACAGCGACCGAGTGCTGGTACAAGTTCGAAAACCAGGCCGACCGTTAAGCAGTTGCCCACACACCCTATCATCAACCTCCCCAGGTACCTTTGTCCACACCCTGCCCAATGGAGGGGAATCTGGGGGGAACAGGGCTGGAAGCTCTGCCAGGGTGAGCTGTAGCTGCGATGTCACATCTGTCGCCATACCGAAGGGTATGTACTGCTTTCTTATCCAGTGCTGTATAAACGTTGACGGTGGCGTTTAGTTGCCTCTTGCGCTTGTGGAACACCGAAGCCGCAGGAGCCCCCGCCTCCACTACCCCCGCCATCATTGGTAGCTATAAGTGCTGCTACAAGCGATTCTGGGTCGACGATAACATCGCCCATGTCACCAACATTCCCCGCGATTGTATCGGCTAGTTCGGCTAATAATGGCCCTTTAAATAAAATTGCCAAACCACAACGGCCGAAAAAAATTGGTCAAGCAAGAAAAGGGAGTGTGAATATAGGGGAGGTCGCTCTTGAACAACTACTCGAGCAAGAGAGGGAACGCAGTAGTAGTGCTGAGTCTTTAAAGATGGGAAGTACAGCTAACAGCTGCGGTGGCATGCCTGGTATATCAAGAGAGAATGGTTCTGCTGAAGGAGATTCATTGCGAGGGCTTGCAGGACTTCCGACAAGTCCTGGACATGGAGGAGATATCAATGGATTTCGTCCATCACACGATTTTTCAAACCCACAAAACGGAAATATGTTCTTGGGGGGCACAAAACCCTCAGAAAACAAACCAGACATGCCAGCGGTAACTCACAAAACCTTGTGTTCAGATGTATGGAATCCTGATGCAGGATCATCTCCTTGGCAGCTATCTCAACCTCCTGTCAAAAAGGTAGGCTGTGGAGGTTGCGGGGGGGAATCAGCACAGCAACCACAACCGCAACTACAACAGTATATACATCGTGCGCCCGCCCCGCAGAATACCCAACAAGGTCCTAGTTGTTGTAACGGCTCAAAAAAAGCGACCACAATACAGCCCCAACAAATGACTATTTCTCAAGTACCTTTCTCAGGGCATTCCTTTTTCCCTGCTCTCCAATATCCACCGTCATATATTCCGCCTACAAACTTTTCACAGGTTCCAAACATGTGGATGTATCCTACAATCAACCCTGCGATCACGCCTCAAGAATTTGCATGGTTACAACAACAAAGAGCGGCTGGCGTATTTGGACCGCAACCAACAGCACAGCTGCCTGGGCATGTGGCATTGGTGCCCTCAATGAGCAATTCCCCAGTCACCAACACCGCTTTGGCCAACGGCTGGGAACACAGCTGTCATTGTGGGCCTGAGTGTAATTGCTTGGGCTGTGCAACACATCCATTTAATCGGAGGACGGTGGAGCATGTACGGGAGATGCAGTCGTTCATGGCCGTAGACAATGGATCTCTGAGTCCGCAGTCGCACCCGAATCCTACAATCCATAACCATCCACACGGCCTTGTTCAACAGCTTTCGCACCCACAATCCCAACCAAACAGTTTCGAAGCGAATGGGATGTCGCTTTCGTCGCCTGTAGCTGGTGCACCATCGTCAGGGACATGCTGTGGAAGTAGAGGTAGCCCGGCAAAGCGGATTTCACCTACACCGGAAGAGGAGGACATAGGCCCAGACGGAAGCCCGAGTGGCACCCCGAGTGGCACCCCGAGTGGCACTGACGCTGTTGATGAGCTCTCACCAAGCAATTTCCTATACTTTGATTATCCGCTCGGAATGTGCGCGCAGACTGAGGCTGGATGTAAGTGCGGCGAGGGATGCACTTGTGTTGGCTGCATCACGCACGGAGGGCATGATGGTGTAGAGTTGGAAGCCCCTGTACAGGCGCCAGAGTGGGAAGCGTGGGAGATAGAAGAAGGCACCTGAAGATGAAGACATGGAAGCAGGGTTAAAAATATTCTGCTAATAACGATATCGTATGGTGAATTTTTCAATAGAGTGCGAAGGTCGTTTATCTCCGCTACTTTATATCCATCTCCTTTTTTCTTTCCTTTTTTCTTTCTTTTTGGAGGGGATTTTTTCTCTCATGCGTTTTAGCATACTTTTTACGTTGGATTCGGGGCTCAGGAGTCAGACTACGGGTAATTTTTCTTCTCTCTTCTTTTAAGAGTACTTTTGTACAGAAACAACGGAGATATCTGCGCCTATCCCATTTTAGGCTTCGGGATTAAGTAGACGAGGTATTCCTTCCTGGTAGATTATTAAGGAGGCACTTTATGTGTTATGATGTGTACTTATGACGGGACGATGATTGGTATACCCCCTGTATATAAGAAGACCATGCAGCGGCTGCCAGAGGAATCTGATGCTGTGGAGAAACGAGCATGTGCAGAGAGAGAGAATCACCAAATATCACTCGATAGTGTTTCCTCAGATCTGCAGCCCTGCTATAGCCAACCCTGCATGCGGCACTAGCACTGCCGAGAGCGGAGTGGCGGGGGGATGGGGAGTGGAGTGGAGGGGAGGGGAGGGGTCGGAGTGGTGGTGGTTGTGGGTGGAGTGGTTGTGGGTGGAGTGGTTGTGGTGGGACCTAACCAGGATTGTGTGTATGATATCACCACCAAGAGTTCGCACATGCACTTACCCCACTGTGCTTTGCAGCCTCACTAATTAACCACACTACATGTAACTAGAGTAGTAGTACACCAACAAACAACAACGACCGTGAGGACACAACTCTCTAGATACCCAAAGTAGAGAGAGAGAGAGAGAACACCCCGTCTCATATACTCCCACCAATCATCATATGCTCTCGCGCCTCTCCATAGTCTCAAACCATCTCAAGCATATTCACAGAGGGATGTCTATCTCCGCAGATCCCTTCAAGCGGCCAATCCACACGGCCGCCTGTCTAATCATTGGCGACGAAGTTCTCAACGGAAAGGTATGCACTCCGTCTACAGGCCCCTTCCTCCCCGGGCGGGGGGCATCCTAGAGACAATTAATAACAATTGCCCTCCGCACGCACAACAACAGACAGTCGACACCAACTCCCCCTACTTTTCCCGCTTCTGCTTCGACCTCGGCATCGAGCTCAAGCGCATCGAGGTCATCTCCGATGACCAAGACCAGATCATCGAGGCGGCCCGCCGCATGAGCGCAAATTACGACTTTGTCGTCACCTCCGGCGGCATCGGCCCCACGTACCCTCCCCCCTCCCCCCCCCCCCTCCCCCCTCTCTACCCCGTCATACTAACAACAACAGCCACGACGACATAACCTACTCGTCCCTCGCGGCCGCCTTCGGGCTCCCCCTGCGCCTCCACGACGAGACCTTCCGCCGCATGCGCCTCCTCTCCAAGCACAAAGTCCCCTTCGACTGGGACACGCCGTCGCCGACACGGACGGCGCGCCTGCGCATGGCGGAGCTGCCGGCCGGCGACAATGTGCGCGTCGTGTATGTGAGCGACGACACGTGGGTGCCTGTCGCTATTATCAACTACAACGTGCATGTGCTGCCGGGGGTGCCGAGCATCTTTGTGAGCCAGCTGGAGGGCATGAGGAAGCTGTTTGAGGAGGAGAAGAGGGTCGAGGGGAAGAAGCTCGTGAGGGTGCTGATTAGTACGGCGCTGCCGGAGAGTGAGGTTGCTGAGTACTTGACGGAGCTGCAGGAGAAGGTGGGGGCGAGGGGGGTCAAGGTGGGGAGTTATCCGAGGTAGGTTTTTTCTGGGGTGTGTATGTTTGGGTTTGGGGAGTGCTGACGGTGGTGGTGGGTGTGGTAGGTGGGGGAAGGACCATAATACGGTTACCCTGGTTGGAAAAGACGAGGCCTATATCGAGAGCCTGGTCAAGGAGGTGGAAGAGGGCGTTAAAGGCACCAGAATCACCGTCGAGGGCGAAGACGAGCCGGAGGAGCCTAAAGAGGAGATCAAGGATGGGAACACAGAGCAGGCAAAGGCCGCCGATGCCAAAGACGCCGAGTCAAAGTAGATTATCACAGTGTGCGGGGGTGGACAGGTACATACTAACTATACACATTTCGAAGCCCGCAGCGCCTCTACGGAGGGTTTTATGATACTCTGCGGGTATATCGATCGCGTTGATTGCTGTAAGATAGTTTCTATAGACGGCAGTACATGTAGTTACCACCGATTCAGTTAAGTTGACGTCACACGCGATAGTCAAGTTCATGGCCCATCACTCGGGGCTGGTTATCTTATCAATCGTGATTATTGCTGTGCTGATCAGTAGCAATCAGTAGCATTCACTCGAACCACATTCACTACCACTAAACACGACCATCTGTATTCCCGTGCACCACTAACTGCATGAATGTGTACTTTGGTGTGGTGAATTCCTAACTTCAAATCCCTTCATTATAAACAATTAACTACTTTTCACAACATAAACATCTAAAAGCTACCAGTAAAGGCTATATACCCATCACATCATCTACTAGATGCTACATCTACAACGCAAACATAGCAGCCAGCACCATCGCCGCACCAAGAAGCACACTCCTCTCCACACCGACACTTGCAGCCGCACCCTCAAACTCCGCTAACGGCGTCGACGCCGCACCAGGTGTAGTTGTCGCGTTTCCGGAGCCAGAGCCGGAGCCTGAGCCTGAGCCAGAGCCAGAGCCAGTACCACTGGTACCATTTCCAGCCGCGGCACCGCACTTGATCAGGTTCGTCGGCTTGGGCTTGCTCGGCTCCCACAGAAGGATGTCCTCAAGCCTCTTTGCGAACGTGACATTGCTCATGGTGAGGTCGACCCAGTTCTGCTTTCCGGCCGGCACGGCGCTGTCGTTCCATGTGCTTGTTCCGTTGGGCAGGATTGTGACGGCACCGCCGGTCTTGTTGTAGTGGTAGACGTCGTCGAGGCCGCGGATGGCATAGTAGATTGCCGCAGCTGCAGTCAATGTTAGTATATCTATCTCTCATAGAGTAAGTTAAAACAGGAAGAGGGTATAGACTTACGATCCCAAGACCCATCATCCTTTCCAGCACCAATGGTCGCATTCCACACAAACGCAATCGGGTTCGTGTCCGGGCTCAGCTCCGTCGCCAGCTTCGCGCCCATCCTGATGTTCCTGCCGACATAGCCGGGCACGAACGTCAGCATCTTTGGCCAGCTGTTGAGCACATGTGCGGCAAAGGTGACATTGTGGTGCGACAGATTGTACGATCTCGGCGCCGACGCATCGGCCTGGACGACGAGCTCGACAACCTTCTTCTTGATGAGCTCCCAGCCGGTGAGGCCGGAGATCGAGTCAGCGGGCGAGTCGACGAGGCGATAGAGGACGTCGAAGAAACCGATGACGGCAATGGTGACGCTGTTATCGTCGGCGGAGGCAAGGAGCTTGCGGTAGAGAAGGACCGGGTCCGTGGTGTTGGAGCCGTCTTTGATGTCCTCGGGCCATTTTTGGCCCAGGGTTTGGACCCAGCCGCCGTAGCGGGTGTAGTCAGGGTCGTAGGTCTAGGGGGAAGTTGTTAGCTTTTGAGAGCAACGGGAGTGTATGCGGTTTGTGTGTGTGTGTGGGGGGGGGGGGGGGGGGGTCTTACGGTGTTATCGAGCGGCTTTTGGATGGCTACTTCTATGTCCGGGTGCCCGTAGAAGGTGTCGACGGCGTCAATGGCCGGAGGAGCATACCGGGAACGGATGCTCGACACAACACCAAGGATCTCAGTCTCGCCCCAGGTCTCAAAGGCGTTTGCAATGGCGAGTGCGTTCACATCGTCGGGCTACAGCACGGCAATGTCAGTACAATTGCTAGCAATGATATATAACGCAGGAAGGGAGGTTGTTACCAAGTTCCAGAAATCAGTGTCAATGATAATCTTCTTCTTCGTGCAAGTGTTGCTGGAAGTAGCGGCCAACGCCCCAACAGCGCTGGCAAGAAGGAGAGTAGGAAGAACAACCTTCATGCCTGAGATTTACTGGTAAAATATATGTGGGTTAAGATATAACGACCGACCGACGACTGAGCCTGAGAAATACAGCGGCCGACATCTCTGGTATTTGTAGTCTTCTCCGTATCTCCTTCACCACGTAGAAAGCGCTGTTGTGTTTTACTTGCACCATTGCCTTTCCGCAGGTGGTAATGACACCCGGGTCATCTCAGGTGCAGGTTGGTGGGTTCTAGAGTCCCCTTTGGTAAGAACGGCCGTGAAGTGCCGATAAGTCTCAAGTACCTTACAGACTACCACTGAGACATGTTGATAAAATATGGATAGAGTTGATCCCCACAAGGGGTAGTAGAGCATCAACCTACATACCCAGATCTACTCTACCCCTCCGCGATGCATGAGTATTTAGGCACCCCCGGTACTCGCCTCAGTTGAGCGAATCTCGGCTTCATTCTTACAGGTTAAATTTCAGCTGAACTTTTGTCATGCCGAGCCTGCTAACAGTGCAGCTTACGGGCGTATTTAGAGTGGTTAGGGTATGCACCTTTTGATACCTACTCTACAGACACGGGAGAAGAAATGTCAAGTCAAGCGATTGGTGCCTTAGACATTGTCAATGTGTGGCGGCTGACCTGTTAAGCTTCTATAAGATTCACAGTAAGAACGACCGTGCGAGTAGGGTTTAATGGATAACAGTGTGATCCGGATCCAGTTACCACACAAGTTGGCCGATTGGGCATAGCCCTGCACCACTTAGCGAAGAGGAGAACGCACAGGGCCGAGCTGAAGTTTTACTGTCACTCTTGCTCCAACTGATACTCAATCACCCCACACCGGCTATATCAAAATCAGCTACTCTACGCTGGAACAGGGTTGAAGTCTAGTTAGCGGAGGTCGGTTGTTGTTGTCAGGGACTAGGTTTTCAGGGTCCAAGGCCCAGGGCTCCTTCCTTGGCAAGACATCAGATACACAGGAATCAGGTGGCTGCCCTACTATTCCGTCCCGTTTGGAACGTGTCTGTGAAGATTTCTTTTGGTTTTGCCTGTGTTCAGAAGTCTCTCATCGCCTCAGCCATATATCCCTTCAATTTACTCTCCATCATCAAACAAAGCCTCTGTGGAAATATGTCTTCTCAGCCATCCGCGTTGCAATTGCTCGGGCGCTCTCGGTCTCACTCTAATGACCAACAGATATTCCTAAGCTCTCTGGCGATTCTGGTCGCCGACAAATCGGAATGTAGTGTAGATCTATTTCGAACCTGCATATATGCAGCGTGAATAACGCAATGCCCGCCAAGCGCTTGTACTACAATGGATTGTAGTTAGTTTAGTTATCTGCGAATCGCGAGAAAGAAACATTCAGCTTGGTGAGTGCTTTCAGGCATATGTTAGTGATGAGGACAGAATACTGACAGTTCTCAACTCCTAGTTCAACCACTTTACCACTTGTCGTCTCCTTCGGGTACACATATGGCGGGACCTGTGTTGAGCAATGTTCTCCACAAAAGTGCTGCCGCATGTAGTCCCTAGCTAAGTAGCTCTTCCCCACGAGAAAACTCTCCGGACTTTGTCTAGAGCCTTGAGACTTGATCGACAATTGCACAAACTCCATGCACATGTAGTTACGCGTGCTCATCATGTACCACGGCGGCGTGGTATACCACCGGCACAATCTCCCGACGAATGATGCATGGGGTAAGGTTTATGATTTTCCGAGTTGTTTATAGGGGAGAACCAATAAATATATTTATCGAAGGACTGAAGCGAATAATATAATGGCCTGAGCGAGGAGGAACAAGTGTGTCTTGTAGTGACAGAGAAAGAACATGTGGTCTATGGAAAAGTACAACAAGTATAATAGAACTCCTAAGAACCACATATATATAAGGCAACTGATGACATCAATTGATATCCACAGTAAGTAAGCAATTCATGACCAAAACAGAAATTAAGTTGTATTGATATACAAACCCCACTCAAGTACCCTGTCCGCCTGAAGTACATATTTACTCCCCAGGCGATGAATTAAGGCAGGGATTGACTCCAAACACCATGTAAAGCAAGGTAGCGGCCTTGGGAAGCACAGCGTAGTAATTAATAGACAATCACAAAGAGGCTAAGCACATCGAACAAGACTTGGGTACCCGTTAATTGCAGCTACTTGATCTCTTTCGGCTCCAAATCTATGGTCATGAAGTCGCCCGGCCTCGTGGACCACACCGTTAATGCCCGCACTCACCATTATCGATACCTCTGCAGCATACTTTTACCCTGATGCTTCTATTAAGCGTTTTTACATTCTAAACGCTAGCATCCATTACTATGATTATAATGGTATATAATAGGCAGCGGGTAGAATCTCTTTATTTCCACCGATGGGACACTGATAACGGGGAATATATCGGCTAGGATGAAAGTTATACTATTTAGGGTGCGTGTATTTTTATACTTTTCTACAGACACCGCATGCAAAGTCCACGAACGTATGCCGTGGATTTTTGGATGCCACAACTTACTATTGTTACTACATTAGGCCAAGGACACGAGTGGTTTACGGTATAATATAGTCAACTACCACAAAATCTGAGGTGTTTGTTACCAAACGGCAGGGATATAGGCCAATCAGAGTCAGTCTTTGAACGTCAATCTGCAAGTTATAGTGTAGAACAATACCCCTCTCAGATTTGAGGCAGCCCCCATGACCCTTTAACGACGGCTTCTTAAGCTTGCAGTTCACTATACTGGTGCATCTTAGTCTCACTTGTTGTAGATTTAGCCCGCCATGAACTAAGTCTTCCGGCCAGTGTAAGGTTTAGCCACCTATCAAAACAGCACATTTCTCCGAAATACATGTATTCTGCACCTACATCAACCCTCGTTAAGCATATTTTGAAGCTTAACTGGCGTGATAGACCAGACCCTCGTTTGTCCAGCCAATCACTCCTTGCGCAACACGAGTCTATAAACAGCGGCGGTTTGAAACCTTACCACAACCAATGATAACCTAAACAGGTTTTTCTTGTCACGCGTGACGCCATGTGCACTTGGTTGAAGTATACGATGGAAAAGTGCAAGTTCAGCACTAAGTATAGTACTTCATCTGTGGTACAACGGTGCGATACGATGCAAATGATCCACGATATAGAGTTTTGAAAATAGAAGTTCTGCTATAGATCTAATGCCTCGATGATTGCTACGTCGTATACGGTTTCTATATAGCCGCGACCTACTTGCCAAACATCAGTGCCAGCTTCACCGTATTCACAACCTACAATACTCAGCAAAAATGCAGCTTCCACAGCTCCTGTTTGTCCTGTCGCTCCTACTTCTTGGCACCAATGCTCTAAACCGGACCTTTTCTCTCACAGCCATCAACCCATCCTACCCCCGCATCCACAACAAGCCCGTAATCCGCTCGTACCCCACAGATCCCTCCGTCGTCGGTGTAAGCTTCTCCCCCCCGTATGCCTCCCCGCTCAAAGCGTTCATCCACAACAACAAGCTCTACCGGTACTGTAACACCTCGCCCACCGGCATCTGCATCGGCTACTTTCAAAAGAACCACGGCGGCGCAACGATGGGACTCCGGCTGCAGTTTTGGAGCCACGAAAATTTTCCTGCTAGCAGTCCGTGCTGCTCCGTGGAGGGTAGCTGGAGTATACAGGTGATAAATGGGATGGGGTATTTGTTGAGTAGTGGGTCTGATACGTATCAGATGTGTGAGTATGCGGGGGGGTATTCGGTGAGTACTTGATTGGCTGTCAATTTCGGGTTGGAAATTTTGCTGACTGAGTTGGGGTAGATTGAGTCGGGTAGTCCGGGAGCATGTGTTTATGGGACAAAGATTGAAGCCCTTTATGACTCTTGATGAGAATACAGGCTCTAGTAGGATCTACAGGTATTGATTTGCAAATTTCGAAAAAAGCGATGCTATGAAAATGGCCGAGAGTGTACTTATTATTTTATCTAACGAATTTCCTAACTCTTATATACACATATATAGCAAATATATGAAACCATGATATATAGTACTGATTGCCATCTCGTACGCAAGGAATATCATAGCATTGTAAATGTAAAACTATAACAGTGGTTAATAACGACGGATTAAGTTAATATCCGTTAGACAGCCTTTTCTTGCGGGATCTTATGTTGAGTCCGATGCAATCATGAGAGGTCACTCGATGTTCTCTCTGTTTCATCTGTGATTCCGTAAGGTCCCGATGAGGAGCTACCGTTACAGCGCAGGCATACAAGTCTAACGGTACCCTTATACCAAAGTGACAGCTGGTGTAGTGCCTAAAAGAAAGTGTGTAGAAGAACAAGGGAAACTAGCCCAACGGCGGAAGCGAGCAGCCGCAAAGGACGGGGGAGACAACCGAGCCACTTGAGTCGAAGAAATCCAGTGGACTATGAGATACACCCTTTAAACCCTTGAACAGAACCAAGAGATCAACGGGGATAGGGTGCTTTCACATAGGTGCCAAACAGGGTGGGCGGAGGAGTAGAGGCAATTAATATTGATCATTCACCCGCTCTTGCCCAAGGCGAGAGAGTTACGTGCCCGAAGAGGGGAGTAGAGAGATACTTGTGGATAGGGCTTTACCTTAGGACTCTAGAAACAATAGATAAGGGATAGGATGAAATTCGAAGACGAGTAGGGCGAGGAGAGCGGGGATGGAAAGAGTAAGATACTTGTAAGAGCGTTGTACATAGGAGAACCCGAGTGGAGTGCTAGCACCGTAGACGGAAGCATCAAGCCTTGTGCGTGCGAACACACCTATCGCTGGCCGTAGGGCAAGCCACTTGCGCTCACCAAACTAGAGCACTACTACATGCGCTCATGTGGACCATCACCAACCCCCGCAGATATCTTGATTACAAAGAAACCCGTTCCACGCGTCTAGGTGAGCGGGCGCCGGTATCGTCATAGACTACGGTCTGCATACGATTAATGAATTAAACAAGAAAAAACAAGGGGCAGGCGCCGGTAGCCCACGTGTCAGGCCGAGTGATTTACTATGATTACGCCTAGTCCGCCTCCAGCCAGGTTACCGACCGCGCATGTCATGTGGGAGGCCGGCCACAAAGTATCGCTCATCCTGCCGTGGAGCGCTGTGGAAGGTAGCTAGCTCAGCTATTATGGATGGACTACGTGACTTGCCTCTGTAAAGCCAGGTAATTGCCATTGATAACACCCTCACGGTGTTGACCGGCACTAACTAAAGCGCCGGAATTACGACTTACGAGCCAATTCCTCTTACTAGAAACATTTACACGCTCTTGGTAAGAACGAATGAGTAGGGCATGCATGAGGATGAGAGGAGAACCGGTGAGGGTATGGCAATCTACTAGTTTAGGGGTACAGTAATCTCTCGCTATAAGGATACGATCGGGATCGAAATTTTGCATCCTTATAGGGAGTTGTCGCTATAGAAAGCTAAGGATTAGGTGTTGAGAAGGTTAACGGGACCCTTATAGCTCACGTTAGTCTCTCAGTCAAGCCGGCGAAAGCGGGAGCAACGTATCTCCGTGAAGAGAGCGCGATTAGAGGAGAAGTAGCTGAGGAGGTAATCCTCCGACCCCCCCGACCCGAATCCATAAAACTGGTGGGGTGGCGGTGCTTCATGAATTATCACTCTACTATCGGGGTGTAAGAAACGCACGACGCGGGTGAAAAGCTGATGACGGAGCACCACAAGGCAGTAAAGCTCAAATCGAGATAGGTAGAAATACAGAGAGAAGCACCCCCGCTTTTGTGGAAGTGCGCCCCTCCGTCCCTAAAAACAGGAACACAAGAAGAAACTCCCTTCACCCCCTCGCTAATAAGCCGGAATCGAAAGCCCATGCTGCGACGCACTCCCCGGGACCTACATTAGTGGGAAGAAAAGCGTACATTCCCACAATACAGACAGCGAAGGAGGGCAACCTCTATATATAAAAGAGTCTGCCCCTTGCTCACAACCAGAACATGAGACGAAATCGCTCGTCAGTTAAGCCAACAGAGAACGAGAATGTATAGAAATACGGGTGTCTCCCCATGGGTAAGACCTGAAGACTTCTTTACCTGTGCGGTACAGGGGTTTCAATTCCCTGACCCAGGTGCGGTATCTTAATGTGATATATCGATGGGGATTGATTAGTTAGGGTTACTTGCATAAAGTCTCTATTCCTTCGGATTGTTGAACAAATTACAGTAATGGACTACTAGATAGCGAAAATAATAATTATAATACTCCCTTGTCTAGTCCCGGTGATGGACTACGACAGCGCCGTAATGGAAACAATTTTACGTAGGAATATTTCCCCTGGAGCTTACTGTTTTCTTGGTGGATTATATGTATATGTATATGGAATATTGGATGACGAGAATCGACGAAAAACGCTGCCTATGAGTGCACTCCTTTGCCCACGAATCTTATTGAAGATCTTTCTTATCAATCTAATCGTCGTGGTAGTAATCGACAGTATTTAGTAGGAAAGATATCTTAGAACCCACTCAAGCGCCCGGTCTGTCAACAGTACATGTACTAGTTCCGGTAACATACATATGTATACATGTAGTTAAATAATCGAATCCTCTCGGGGCCTGTTTTTTTCTTTTTCTTTTTCTTTATCCTTTTTAGCTGCGGGAATATATAAATCATAAATCGGACTCCCCGTAAGAAATATACATGTATTCCTCGGCCAGAAGTACTTTTTTTTAAAACTTACATCCTCTCGAGCTTTTTGTGTTCTCCTAAGCCCTCCTTGTGGGTTAGGTGTAATGTATCGACGATCTCTCTGGCTCCATAATGGTATGTAGCTTGCACCATGTTAGCTTCTCGCTTGATACTTGCTTATTATATGCATCTGTAGTGTACCCAGTGTGTTGGAAAGTGGCCAAATTACCCCAAATACATGTACCTATATTTTGGCACAACGCAAAACGCTCCCTAAATTCAAACTTCAAGTGTAGGACATCTCTGTAATGCCTAAGAATACATTTAGTGTTATTTGAATGTGGAGTAACCATTCTTCAGGCAAGAGGTCACTATTAGATAGCCAAAACCAGTAGTAAAAACTCAAAAAGTATCGATGACAGACCCTCCCACCCGTTTTTCATTATGAAAGGAATCCGCACACTTAAATTGACCTCAAGATAGACTTGTGTGAAGATTACTTCTCTCATGGTTGAGATATCACCAAATGCATCATTTTCCGACATCCTGGGTACATGTATGTAGTTTCACCCTTACCCCCAATGAGCTTAAGCTTGTCTTCAATCAATGGTCAGGCCGGGAGTAGGGTTAGGTTTTAGCGAAACACTTTAAACTTAAAGTAGCAATGTACTAGGCTGAGCTAGGGTATCACGATATCACATGACCTGGTCCGACCTGATTCTTGGCAGGGTTTAGTCAGATCATCGAGCCCATTCCAAATACCGACTCATGCACCAAAGCGCCAAACCTCGAGTTTAAGATTCACATATCATAAAGAATCTTAGGAACCTAGAGATCTCAGGAAATATGGGTAACGACGGAGGAAGGTAAGACTTACCATGTGCTTGTTGCCTTTGGGTTGGAAAGCGGGCTGACACTGCTACCTCTAAAGCATTCCTACACGTCGCGAGCTTGTCAAGTCCCCTACTCGCCGCGCCACCCACTCTCAACTCCGTGATTCCAATGCTCAAACTCAAGAATATCACTGGAGCACTTGCCCTCTCTCAAAGCGTCCACTCGCCTCCCCGGTTGTCTCCGACTCCTCGGGGCGTCTCTACAATAAAGATTCAATTCTAGAATGGCTCCTACGCGGAACAGAGGCATTTGGTGACGGTGAAGAGGTATTAGACGGGCGGGTAAAGAGTTTAAGAGATGTCCTAGAAATAAAATTCGACATTTCAAAGGAAGATGGTCAGGACAAGTGGGTTTGTCCAGTGTCGAGGAAAGGTCTCGTGGCTGGAGTCAGAGCGGTTTACCTGGTACCATGTGGGCATGCCTTTTTGGAGAGTGCGATCAAGGAGGTTAAGGGAAGTGAAGGCGTTTGTTTACAGGTTTATCTCCCCAGAATAATCATTCTATGCAAAACTAACCATGCCTGGTGAACTAGTGTGGCACAGCATACGAGGCAGATAATGTCATTCCTATTAACCCCGTGTTGGACCAAGATGCCCAAAGTTTGAGAAACCGAATCAAAGTTCTTTCTGAGAAGGGACTAGGACACACATTGAGAAGACTATCCGATGGGAAATCGAAGAAGCGAAAGAAGGAATCCAAAGAAGCCGAGAAGCTACTTAAGAAAGAAGAAACCGGTATAAAGAACGCCGCAACAGCCAGTTTAACAAGCAAAGTACTGGAGGATGAGAAAATGAAGAATAAACGCAGAAAAACAGAGATGAGCGACAACTTGAAGAGTCTTTTCAGTACAAAGGAGCAAGATGGTGCTTCGGGAAGGAATGATTTCATGAGTAGAGGGTATACTATACCAACGAAGCGATGAATACTCTCGATACATAATTATATGTGTATGCCTCTGAGTTGGCCTTTCGGGGTTTTAGGGTTGTTTTCGGCTTCTTAATCCTTTACCTGGGTACATACTCTACTTGTAATGATGGAAGATCAGTTGCGTACTGGTACACTAAACCACAGATCAATTTGCTTATGGTTGTATAATGTCATAACGTACTTGTCAATCATATATTATCAGTCATGTCTAGCTATCATTGTCAATATGCACTTATAGGGAGGCGCTTTACAGCCGAGAAGTGCAAAAAATAAGCCATAGATTTATAAGGACATTTTCGATATCCCATCGATCGTGCAATTGTAACTTTACCCTCCAGCGCGTTGGGTTTGCCCTTCGTTTCCCTAGTTTAAGTGACTGTATTTTGTGAATGCCCACTCTTGAGGATTGTGGGAAGTGCTACAGGAGACAGATGAATAGAACAGATTTTCGCTTCATTTGCACTCATCATTCACTTCTTGCCTGCCTGCCTGCCTGCCTGCCTGCCTGCCTGCCTGCCTGCCGGCCTATTTACCTTTTGTAAAAAGATGTCTACCTCCGCTACCTTCTCTGATGCACCTGCTGCATCCCCAACACAGCCGAAGTCGTAATTAGTGGGGTATAGAATTATCTGGACGCGCATCCGGTGTTTTGTATGTGGAACCCGCAGTTAGACTTAAATGGCACCGGATTTTAAGAAATGATCTGGTGGGTGTCCGGTAGACTCAGAGTATGCGGTGAGAATCTGGAGCATCTGGGCAGTTAGTATATTAGCGTAAAAACAGAATTCCATCCTATAATAAATAAATATTACATTCGTATTCACAACCTACAATTACGAATATTTATTTATCATTATATCCAGAAATGGTGATTGAGAAACTAAACATGATGGTACAGTGGCAGACAGTCAAACCCGACCACGCCAACAACAATTACCACCAAACTTGCTACCGATCCGCAACTCTACCACAGTGATCTAAACTATTAATCCTGTTGTATAATTATTGTAATAAAGGTTCTCATAAAATATACTGAGGGCTTTAAAAAATAAATCAAGTTTGAGGTCACTAGGGGCGCCCTAAGTATTGGTATTTTGTATGGTGCCGGGTTGAGAAAAAACCCAAAATATTCCAAAAACAGGACATAATCGAATGATATTTCATGATAACAGGGGTAGGTAGGAATCCGTTTGCTGTTCTATAGTGGCGCCCCTGAGTCATACTTGCCTGCCAGATGAAGCTTTCCGAAAAGGTTGTTTGTAGGAATCCGTTTGCTCCCGAGTAAAGAAAAATGGAAATTATCTTCGTATTCTGGCGAAAAGTAGACGATAGCAGCATCTTAGCCGATTCATCAAACAGTTCATCAACAATTCAATCCAAAACAACCCTCCCGCCAAATATGGTTTCAGCAAAAAGAAAGCTACAGTTATTGAAAAGTAGAGAAGCAAAACAAAACCTAAAGCATGAAGCTGAAATTTTTCAAAATTCAGGAATGGTATTTGATATTGCTTCAAGCTTTGGGAGTTAAGGTTCCAATTCGGCTAATGTAATGGGGGTCTCTCTAAGAGTATAATAGAGTTAAAGAATATAGACGGCCATGCAAGATAGAAAGTCAGGTTCAGAATTTTAACTTTAAAAATTCCTATCGTTAGAACTCAATAATCTTTGAGGGTCCTGTGTGAGGGATGTGTACCAGAACACAGGAGTACACTACGCAGAGCCCAGAGTTCGGCCAACAGCTACAAAGGTAGAAGTCCCCAAGTGTTACAGGCATGCCAAACATTTACGGGAGTAAGAGAAAGGCTAGTAGATACCCCAATACCCTCGGACACTAATGGCAACACCACTATCAACTCCGGTTCGCACCCACGAGGTGCGGTGCGATCAATATGCGACCAAATGCGGAGTTGTGGTTTTCCTAGTTAAAAAACACGTTTTCGACTCCAATAATAACCCCTGGAGCGTCAAACCGGCGGAAAGGAGTACTTTTGGACCGGTGGATATATGAGGGACAGCTGGAATCAATCGGATCACTCGGAGCGAATCGGTGCAAGCTACCAGCCGACCGAGTACCTGTTGGCGGTACCTGTGGGCATGAAAGGACTCTGCTATGTGGGAAAGCGATGTGGGAAGAGGCCTGAGTAGGTAGCCTTATTGTCTGAGACCTACGAGTAGCAGACGCTGACGATTATCCACCAGACGGCCTGTTACGGGCATGCCAAGCATTTACGGGAGTAGGAGAAAAGGCCAGTAGATACCCCAATACCCTCTGTGCGCCAATGTCAACTCCGGTTCGCACCCACAAGGTGCGGTGCGATCAATATGCGACCAAATGCGGAGTCGCGGTTTTCCTAGTTAAAAAACACGTTTTCAACCCCAATAATAACCCCCGGAGCGTCAAACCGCTGGAGGGGAGTGCTTTTGGACCGGTGGATATATGAGGGAGAGCTGGAATCAATCGGATCGAAGATCGGACCGCTCAGAGCGAATCGGCGCAAGCTATCAGCCAACCGAGTACCTATCGGCGGTACCTGTGGGCATGAGAGGACTCTGCTATGTGGGAAAGCGATGTGGGAAGAGGCCTGAGTAGGTAGCCTTGCCATCCGAGACCTCCGAATAGCCGACGCTGACGATTATCCACCAGACGGCCGATGGAGAAGAAACATCGACAGGGAAACGTGCATTAGAGTGGATAAATAGGTTGAGGGGTTTTAGCGGCTTTAGGAGTTTGGGTTACGGACTTAGGAGTTAAGTGTTTTTAGTTGTTTTTCAGGGTCTCGGGCATGCCCCGAGTGTATTCTGTACTATTAGTATACTGGGTCCTCGAGACATAAGCGAGGGATATAAATACTGTGTCATTCACTGACTAGCCAAACCATCATCGGCGAAATCAGAGTCTTAACAATATAAATCGTTGATACGCGAGTTACAACTTTATTTGACTATACTTTTTGGAATTACTTTACTCTATCGTGACTTCGAACTCTACCTGAACTATTACGTCGAAGACGGTCGAATACCAACCGCTAACTCTAGTGAATCTTTGTTGATAACGTAGCTCGCGGGGTCCGTATCGGATCAAGGAGAATCATACTCGACGTTGACTGAAGAGACCTTGGAGACTTCTACCTTTGTAGCTGTTAGCCGAACTCTGAGCTCTGCGTAGTGTACTCTTGTAGTCTGGTACGCATCCCACACAGTATATTGTTACTCACAAGTTCACTTGGAGTAACGAAGTCACCTCAAAAGAAGAACTATCATCATTATCCCCTATCACAATGACTACCCGAAGGGATAATTATTTCATAGATACCTCGGCCGCAACTGAGGACGCCGGAGGGGAAGATTCTATGGTAATATCGAGGGCTGCTAGCCCAGATCCCCTACTTACGGGAGGACCCTCTACACAAACTAGGCAATCGAGTAAACGCTCTGCTCAAGCCCAGTTCGTGAGGAATATGCAGGAGTTTTTGGATACCCATGAGGCACAAATGAGGTATCTTGGTGCAGCTGTACAGGCCGTTTGGCAGCAGCTACAAAACCTCCAGGAACAAGTGCAAGGGAGTGGGCAAATCCTGGACAAGAAAGTACGGCAAGAAGCCATTGCCCAAAAACAACATCTCGAATCGCTCTTTGAGCTTGTCGCCAATATCGAAACAAATACATGAAGCTGCATGAGCCGCCGACCATGAGGTTCTGGAGCAAAGCCATCGGCAAACCCAGAACCAGTTACAGGAGGCGGAGCGGCAACTGAGGATGGTACAAGAAGAACGGGAGCAGGAGAAAGGGGAAAAACAGTCTGTAACGGAGCCATTTCAACTGTCTGGTGTATGAGTACACACAGGGCCCGGTTACATGCTGAGAGTTATTGTTAGAAGCCAGTTGCACGGTGATATGCAAGTACCGGCAGTGTGGTTAGCTACCAGCTGTTAGAGTAACTACATTCCGGGCGCTAGGAAGGGGATCTATTCATGGGACCAATGACTGACGAGTCTATGCCTCGCCAATGACTAGAAGACCGGCCAGAGTGAAGCTCTGATTGCCCGGTGATCCTCTGTATCCTCTGAGCATTGTATGTCCGCCGAAGAAGCAGGAACTATGCTAAGGGAAGTCTACAATAAGCGACAGCTCTACAGCAATGATTAAGCTTACACCTGAGCGGTTGCTCATTCATGCAGGTCCTCGGTTGTGTGGCAACCAAGGCTGCAGGTGTTACAAAGGCTTTGACTAAGGGTGGTTGCCTTGGGTATCGGAAACACCTGCTGACGCCTAGAGAAAAGCGGGGTAGCGGTGGTATTGTTTCCGGTACTAAGGAAAGGCCCACCGGAACTTAGTAAGGAGTTAGGAGCAGAGAATAGAGGCCTTCGGAGTATAAGTACTCAGGTTCATTCTCGCCCTTCAGTCCTGTTCTCTCCAGTCTTCATCAGAAAGAAAACCAAGTTCTTATCGGTAGCAGAGCCCTTAAAGATTATTGAGTTCTAGCGATAGTATCTTTGAATAATCTGCAACCTGATTGTCTATCTTGCACGGCCGTCTCTATTCTATCCGATTCTATTTTTCTTAGAAAGGACCCCCGTTACAGATAATCTTTAAGGCTCAAGTCACCTTCAGATTATTCTTCCTCTATATAAAATGTCCGCCCTCTCGGCTCCAGATGCACCCCTTCAGATTGAATGGCAGCCGGTGCCCCTCCAGCTTGATGCCACCGGGCAGACACAGCTTGTTAAGAAACCCAGGACCGCTCTACAGACCTACATTCCCGGCTGTGAGCCTGCCTGGCAGGATACCGACGAGATTTCCGTCCAACAGTTCTTCACAGAGCTCCAGACCTACCTCCAGCACTGTAACGGCAGCCATGTGGTTTGGTCATGCGAGGTGTTAGGGTACGAAGAGGAAGGGTTATGCAGTGTGGTTGGGTTTAGCGAAGCGGGTTTCTATTATGTTCTTTCTGTTTCTGTTATGCGAGAGTATGAGTCAGCATTGGGATAGGGTATGGATATATAAGGGGGGCGTTGTCTCGTGATTTCTTGTTTCTCTTTCTTTTCCTTTTTTCTTTATGCAACCTCTGTACTTCACAGTTACGAATACTATTTGGTTCGCACTACGTCATAGGGTTTACCCGGTATACTAGACCAGGTACGACCATCCATAGTCCATAGTCCACGTTCCCGCCTTGGTAGCATACCTCGGCTCCATAGTCCACAGTCCTCGTTCTTGCCTTAGGTGTACCCTTCGGCCCCATAGTCCATAGTCCACGAACCTCCTACGTCACGTCTTCGCCTCGGTTGTATTCCTTGGCTTCATAGTTCCTACGCCCATAGTCCCCGTTACACTTAGGTTGCATCCTTTACAGCCAACCAATACAACACCGCCTTGCTTAGCTCTGGTCGCGACCATGTCCGACACCACTCAAGATACGTTGCTGCAGCGTCTTTCAGAATTTCTGACCAATTATGGTCCCCTCCCAGCCGATATAGACTTCGGCGAAGAACTTACGGAGGCTCATAGTCTTATTGCTGAGTGTTTGGAGGCCCTCACCAAGCCTCTTGACACCCCCGCGCCACTAGAACCCGTTATCGATACGGCTCAGGAAGAGGTCATTGCCGGCCTCACTACAGAACTAGAAGCAGCCAATGAAAAGGCTGCCGATTTTTGGCAAACCTTGTGCGATAACCAAGAAGATTCTACCGAAATCATCCGAGGTCGCGACGAGGTTATCATTGCTTTGAAGATTGAGCTGGAGGAATCGAAGGTTGAAGAAGAAGAGCTTCGGTTCCGTCTGGCACTACACCAGGAAAGTCTTGCCATTGCCGACGAGAACCTCGCTGATGCTGAAGATGAGATTCTTCACATCACTTCTGTTGCAAAAGCCTGGGAAGTTCAAGCCAATGCCACCATTGCCGATCTTCGCTCCCGTGTCTCCGTTTCTGCCGCTAGAGTTAAAACCCAATCTCGCCATGTTTCCAAGTCTCGCTACCTCACCCCTCGCTCCCAAGACCCCCGTACCATCAACAATTGGCGAGAAAAGCCAATTGAACAAGTGTCTCAAAAGCCGGCGTTAAAAGGTCAGCCCCTTTGGTAAAAAATGGCAAACCAAAGGGGCCAGCCCCGCCACCTATCTCTGTCTCTGTTGTCTCTACTGTTACCGTGTCCGAGGATAAGATGTCCGAAGACTCCCTTGTCGTCACCTGCTCCGTCTCCCAGGATTCCCACTCTTTTGTTCCGACCTATGCTCTTATCGATACAGGAGCATCAGGTTATGCATTTATTGACCAAGGCTTTATGGAAAAGCATGGACTCTCCTCGGAACCCCTAAAGATACCACGTCTACTCGAGGTAATGGATGGTAGGCTAATCGAATCAGGAAAAATTACCCATGTTGCTCGCCTCTCGTTGGATATTCATGGCCACCAAGAAACCGTGCCTTTCTTTGTTACCCAGTTGAGTCACTATCCGATTGTGATGGGAATTCCCTGGATGCGACATCATGATATTACGATCCGGCCAAATGAGAATCTACTTGTTTTCGACTCTCGAAACTGCTGTCAACACTGTTCACTCAGTGGAACGGCGATTACTGTCCATGGCATATCGATTCCTTTACCGGAATATCATACTATTGTCGGTTCAGCAGTTGAGAAACCCATTGTCGACATCAAGCAACTGATACCAAAAGAATTCCATCATCATCTCCATATGTTTCAAGAATATGACGCTTCTGTCCTGCCACCACATCGACCGTCCCATGATATTGAAATCGTATTGGAGGAAGGTAAACGACCTCCATATGGACCAATATACGGCCTGTCCCAGATCGAATTAAAAGCACTACGGGAATACCTTGATGAAAATCTACCAAAGGGATTTATCAGGGCTAGTGAATCACCAGCGGGAGCACCTATACTGTTCGTAAAGAAAAGTGATGGGACTCTTCGACTCTGTGTGGATTATCGAGGCCTCAATGCAATTACGATTAAGAATCGCTACCCGTTACCGTTATTGAAGGAAACTCTAGCCAAACTGTCAAGGGCACAGTACTACACCAAGTTGGATCTACGTTAGGGATATAATCAGATCAGGGTAGCTAAGGGAGATGAATGGAAGACGGCGTTCAGGACTCGTTATGGACATTTCGAGTATACAGTAATGCCATTTGGATTAGCCAACGCTCCGGCCATATTCCAACACTGGATCAATGATATCCTACGGCCTTATCTTGATCAATTCGTAACGGCATATCTGGATGATATCCTGATATATGCAGAAACCCTGTCGGAACACAAGGAACACATTCAGAAGGTTTTGAAGGTACTTGATGAGAATCATGTTCATCTTAAACCTGAAAAATGTGAATTTATGGTTCAGGAAACGAAGTATCTCGGTCTTATTCTCACCCCGGATGGGAATAGGATGGATCCAAAGAAAGTTGTCGATGTTTTGGAATGGTCCACACCAAGGAATCTCCATGATATTCAAGTATTTCTGGAATTTGCGAATTTCTATCGGCGTTTTATTTTAGGGTATTCAAAAATTGTTGCTCCGCTTACAACTCTGACCAAGAAAAATGTTAAATTTGAATGGACGGATGAAAGGGAGGAAGCATTCCAGACATTGAAAAGGATGTTCACAACGGCACCCATACTAATGCACTTTGATCCGGATCGGAAAATCGTTGTAGAAACCGATGCATCTGACTATGTTTCTGCTGGAATTCTGTCCCAACGTGACGACGAAGGAATTCTACATCCAGTCGCTTTCTTCTCTAAGAAACATTCCCCTGCGGAATGTAACTATGAGATCTATGACAAAGAACTCCTGGCAATCGTACGATGTTTTGAGGAATGGCGACATTATTTAGAGGGGGCACAATTCCCAATTGAAGTTCTTAGCGACCATCGGAACCTCGAATATTTCATGTCAACAAAGTTATTAAACTGTGAGGGATGCGTACCAGACTACAAGAGTACACTACGCAGAGCTCAGAGTTCGGCTAACAGCTACGAAGGTAGGAGTCTCCAAGGTCTCTTCAGTCAACGTCGAGTATGATTCTCCTTGATCCGATACGGGCCCCGCGAGCTACGTTATCAACAAAGATTCGCTAGAGTTAGCGTGTGATGTTCGACCGTCTTCGACGTAATAGTTCAGGTAGAGTTCGAAGTCACGATAGAGTAAAGTAATTCCAAAAAGTATAGTCAAATAAAGTTGTAACTCGCGTATCAACGATTTATATTGTTAAGACTCTGATTTCGCCGATGATGGTTTGGCTAGTCAGTGAATGACACAGTATTTATATCCCTCGCTTATGTCTCAAGGACCCAGTCTAATAATAATACAGAATACACTCGGGGCATGCCCGAGACCCTGAAAAACAACCAAGAACATTTAACTCCTAAATCCGTAACCCAAACTCCTAAACCCGCTAAAACCCCTCAACCTATTTATCCACTCTAATGCACGTTTCTGTCGATGTTTCTTCTCCATCGGCCGTCTGGTGGATAATCGTCAGCATCGGCTATTCGGAGGTCTCGGACGGCAAGGCTACCTACTCAGGCCTCTTCCCACATCGCTTTCCCACATAGCAGAGTCCTCTCATGCCCACAGGTACCGCCGATAGGTACTCGGTCGGTGTGAGGGATGCGTACCAGACCGCAAGAGTACACTACGCAGAGCTCAGAGTTCGGCTAACAGCTACAAAGGTAGAAGTCTCCAAGGTCTCTTCAGTCAACGTCGAGTATGATTCTCCTTGATCCGATACGGGCCCCGCGAGCTACGTTATCAACAAAGATTCACTAGAGTTAGCGTATGATGTTCGACCGTCTTCGACGTAATAGTTCAGGTAGAGTTCGAAGTCACGATAGAGTAAAGTAATTCAGAAAATATAGTCAAATAAAGTTGTAACTCGCGTATCAACGATTTATATTGTTAAGACTCTGATTTCGCCGATGATGGTTTGGCTAGTCAGTGAATGACACAGTATTTATATCCCTTGCTTATGTCTCGAGGACCCAGTCTACTAATAATACAGAATACACTCGGGGCCTACCCGAGACCCTGAAAAACAACCAAGAACATTTAACTCCTAAGTCCGTAACCCAAACTCCTAAAGCCGCTGAAACCCCTCAACCTATTTATCCACTCTAATGCACGTTTCCCTGTCGATGTTTCTTCTCCATCGGCCGTCTGGTGGATAATCGTCAGCGTCGGCTATTCGGAGGTCTCGGACGGCAAGGCTACCTACTCAGGCCTTTTCCCACATCGCTTTCCCACATAGCAGAGTCCTCTCATGCCCACAGGTACCGCCGATAGGTACTCGGTCGGCTGGCAGCTTGCGCCGATTCGCTCCGAGCGGTCCGATCTTCGATCCGATTGATTCCAGCTGTCCCTCATATATCCACCGGTACCAAAACACTCCCCTCCGGCGGTTTGACGCTCCGGGGGTTATTATTGGGGTCGAAAACGTGTTTTTTATGACTCTGGGTTTTTTGGTCGTCATTTGGTCGCACCACACTCCGCGAGTGTGGTCAAGAGTTGATATTAGCGTACAGAGGGTATTGGGGTATCTACTAGCCTTTCTCTCACTCCCGTAAATGCTTGGCATGCCCGTAACAGCTTACCCCCCTTCCAGGGTGTCACGTCTCGGGACATCTTCTGACAGACAATGGTTCCAGTAAACCTGCTCCACATATCACCCGCGGTGTCTGTGGAGGGGAAGGACTTAGCCCCGTAGGGTACCTCTATAGTCTCAGGCGTTGGTCCTTCACGGCCTTGGGGTTCCTTCGATGGAAGTCGCGGACAAGGTCAAGTACTTCCTCATCCATAGCGTCCATGACTTGATACGTACAGTCACTCATCGAATAGCCCCGCCATTTCACCAGGTATTCCACTAATCCTCTTCTGCTTTTCCGGCTCCCCACGATACTTTCCACTTCGTACAGCACCTCTCCTTCCTTATCGACCTCTTCGGGAGTTGGGGGACGTTGTTCTCGGCCTGGGATACTGCTCTGTCGATACCGTTCCAAGAGTTCAATATGGAACACATTATGGATTTTGACTTGTGGCGGCAGTTCCAGTTCGCAGGCTCGTTTCCCGGCTAGTCGGATAATTTTGAACGGGCCGAGTTTCTTGTAATCGAGTTTCTTGGTGGAGCGACGTGTCTTGATATTGGTCGCATTAAGCATAACCAAGTCTCCCACCTTGAAGTTAGGCGGTTCGTCCCTTTTCCGATCATAGTATTTCCCCATCTTCTCCCTGGTGTCTGTTAAGCGAGCGAGAGCAGAATCATGAACCCCTCGGATGAAGTGAGCGTACAGGTCACTAGTTGGGTTGACCACTTCGGCTTCTGTTGGCCAGTTGGTTCTTGGGTTATAACCGTAATTGGTATAAAACGGAGATTGACCCGTGGCGGTGGTAACCGAGTTGTTGTAAGCATACTCCGCCAACGGGAGTAGCTCTGCCCAATCATCTTGTTCGTAGTTGCAGAATGCTCGTAAGTAATGCTCGAGGGTTTGGTTGACTCGCTCTGTTTGCCCATCGGTCTGAGGGTGGAAAGCCGTACTCATTCTTATCCTCACGTCCAATAATTCCATAAGGGATGCCCAAAAGCTTGAAGTAAACTTGGCGTCCCTGTCGGAAACTATATCAAGAGGCAGCCCATGGAGTCGCCAGATTTGACCGAGGAATATCTTCGCTAAATCCTGCGCGGTCGTTTCTGCTACTAGGGGAATGAAGTGCGACATCTTCGAGAACCTATCGACTACTACCCAAATTTGGTTGTATCCCTTCGATTCCGGTAACTGCACGACGAAGTCCATTGATATCGATTGCCAGACGGAATGTGGTGTCGACAATGGTAGAAGCGCACCGTACTTCTTATGGCGGCTGGGTTTGTTGCGCTGGCACTCGTCACATGACCGAACGTAATCATCAATCCACTCGTTCATTTTTGGCCAGTAGAAGTTACGCGTGATGAGTTCCAGTGTCTTGTCTTGTCCAAAGTGTCCTGCCACTTTCGAATCGTGTTCTGCCTGTGCGATTCGGATCTTGATACGGTCGTCTGCCGGAATGTAGAGTCGATTCTTATAGAAGAGTAGCCCGTCTTTCTCAGCGATATCCTTCATTTCCCCCAGCTTCTCTCCCTGCTCAACTCTCTCTTTCAATCCTACCCATGTCGGGTCTCCCGATGCCGCCTGCCTGACGTGATCCAGGAAATTCTTAGACCAGTCAATCACCCCCTTGGAGGCAAGCGACACCGCTGATACCACAAACTCTTCCTCCGCCAACTGTCCGGGCTTAAAGAACTTGTCTATCGGCTGTTTCCCAAGCGTGCCTCCCCCTTCAGGACGGTACTCCGGCCGTCGCGATAGTGCATCTGCCTTCCCATTTTTGGTTCCCGGGCGGTAAATAATCTTGAAATCAAATTCCGCCAAAGACTCAGCCCACCTTGCCTGTCGTCGGTTAAGAACCTTGGTTGTTGAGAAATATTCCAAGTTCTTATGATCTGTGTAGACGAGAACCGTTCGGCTAGGTCCTTCGAGGTAGTGACGCCATTGCTTGAAGGCCGACACAATTCCTAGCATCTCCTTATCCCAGACGTCGTAGTTGAGTTCCGCTGGGTTAAGCTTTCGAGAATAAAAGGCAACAGGGTGAGTCTTTCCGTCAATAACCTGGGATAGAATTGCGGCGATAGCAAAATCGCTTGCGTCCGTTTCCACGATAGTCTGGCGATCTGGAGAGAAGTGTACCAAGATCGGCGCAGACGTAAATAGGGTTTTGAGTTTTTCGAAGGCTGCTTGGGCCATCATAGACCAGACAAAGTTCTTAGCATCACCCCTGAGACAATCGGTAATGGGTTTACAGACCCCGGAGAAATTGTGGATAAACCTTCTGTAGAAGTTGGCAAAGCCCATGAAGATCTGTACTTCCTTAACGCTGCGCGGGGCTTGCCAATTCGTAACAGACATGACCTTATCCAGTGCCATGGTGACGCCTGCTGGGGCAAGGATGTATCCAAGGAACTCGATTTCGATGAGCTCGAAGAACGATTTCTTCGGGTTGGCGACTAGATTGTATTCTTGTAGCCTACTAAGGACTTTGCCGACCAACTCTCTGTGTTCCTCTCGAGACTTGCTATATATTAGGATATCATCAAGGTATACTACTACACCTTGATCCAAGAATTCCCTCAGCGCATCATTCATCATATTCTGGAAGGTCGCCGGCGCATTTGCCAGCCCAAAAGGCATGACGAGGTACTCAAAATGCCCGTACCGCGTACGGAATGCTGTCTTCCACTCGTCGCCGTCTTTGATCCTGATGAGGTTGTAACCTTCCTTCAGGTCAATCTTCGAGACGATAACCGCGCCTGCCACTCGATCTCGTAGTTCATCCATAAGTGGTAACGGATACCTGTTCTTGATGGACACGCGGTTAAGTCCACGGTAGTCAACGCAAAGTCGTAGACTACCGTCCTTCTTCTTCACAAATAGGATTGGGGCTCCTGCCGGGGATTTGCTCGGCCTAATTTTTCCCAATCGCAACATTTTATCCAGGTACTCCCGAAGCACCTTCAGCTCGACTTTGGATAGGGAGTAGACGGGTCCCCATGGTGGCTGTTTGCCTGGTTCAAGATCTATCGCATGGTCGTAGGATCGATGCGGTGGTAATTTGTCGGCTTCTGACGGTAGGAAGACTTTAAGGAACCCATGGAGCCAAGAGGGAAGAGTTTCGCGGAGGTTAACCGATTCATCTTCCAAAAGACAAATGCTACCGATGAATTGGGCCTCCGGATCGTCCAATACACCCTCGTCCATTTCTATTTGAGGTTCCTTGTCAGTGAAGCATCGACTCTTACAGTTCTCACCATCGTAGGAGACTTCCCCGTTTGACCTTATAACCGGCTTGTGTTCTTTCAACCACCAATTCGGTAGTATTGCATCGATGCCAACCGGGAGAGGGGCGATCTCGAATGATAACTGTGTTTGATGCCCCCTTGACATTATGATTAATGGTTGTGTAAAGGCGTGTCCCGTGCCCTTCATAACGTCTCCCGTAAATCCAAATACCCGGGCCGGGACGTCTCGTTTCACCTTCGGGACCTCAAAACTATCAACAAAAACAGCAGACAAAACAGGACCAGTTGCACCAGTATCCAACAACACCTTACAAGGTAAACATTTTTCCGCAAAACAAAGGAACTGATTAACGATAGGTCGAGGACCATGAATAGGTTCCTCCAAAATTTTCTGTTTTTTCTCCGGTTGGGACGCTCTCCCTTCCTGCCTTTTTCTTTTCATATTTTTTTTGTTGTTTTCCGTCAGTGATAACATAGCAATCTGGGGATACTCCTGACCTGACTCATCAGAGTCCCCTTTTAAAAATCCTCATCGAAATCCATTTCCGATTCCGATCCGCGTTCTCGCACAAACGCTTGCCCACTGGTATACTCCGCAGCAGCTGTCGCAGCCGGCTTCTTAGCACGGTGCCTCATTCGCTTTCTCTGAGGTTGGGGTTCCGGTGGTTCCATATCGTGGTCGCCATCGTCATCGCGGGTACGCTTTCGGGAGAAAGAGGAGATAGATGCACTGCTGTTAGCATCCGAACGACACCACTTCCAAAGATGACCCTTTCGGCCACATCGCACACAGACTCCATCGGTCTTTCGCTGTTCTCGGACCGGCTGCGGAACTCCTTTGGTGGCTTCGTCGTAGTCGTGGTATATTGGCTTATTCCCCGACTTGTTCTTGCTAGTGCTCTTCTTATCTTGCCCTTTTTCTTTCTCCTCAGTCTGAGCCCTCCCCTTGATCTTAAACCCCTTCTCCTTTTGCCGCGAGTTCCCACCATTATTCGTCTCCCTTCCTCTCGACTCCGCTTTCCCCAACATCTTCATCTGCTCTTGATAAGCTTCATGAGCCTTGCCGGCTCGTTCCAACTGTTGGATGTACTCGGAGTCGTCATCGGTTGGATCGAAGCGTGAGTGGCGCTCCCGGATTTCATTTGGTAGTCCTTGGAGCAGGGCGGCGCGATAGGATGCTCCTTTCATCTGAGCATGCTGGTTCATGATCTCCATTCTCGTCAGGTAGTCTCCGATGTTAGCAGAGTACTTAAACTGCTGCATCTTCATCGCATTCTCCATAGCCTCTTGAGTGCTTAAGAAACGTTTCCTAATCTCCTGACGGAACCGAGTCCAAGTAGCGTAGTCCGCGGCTGCCGGTCCTAGCATCTTGGTCTCGATGTATTCCATAAACCATTCCTTCGCCAACCCACACGTATATGTTCCAGCGAACAGTACTTTGTTCCTGTCCGTTCGGAACTTCTTTGGCTTCTGCTCGAAGTAGATTTCACACTCCATGAGCCAATGCCGCAGGTTATGCTTCCGGGCATTATCGAACTCGAAGGGAATTTTGGCGAGCGAATCTACCATATCCTCGTCTTCGGGCGGCGCCGAATTCCGGTTCCCGCCTCGGTTCATTCTCCAATTCTTCCGACCGTGCGACCATTCGCTGTTGTCGTCGTCATCGTCGTCGGAAGGTTCTGGGTCTCCCCCAACGTTCCCCCTTGGTGGGTTCTGGGGAGGTTGATTTCCACCATTCCCGCCGACGGGGGCAGCTCTCACCGGTTTCCTGCCACTATTTCCCTGCACTGGGCCGGCATCCTCCGGTTGCCTGCCTCCATTTCCTCCTACGGGACCAGCATTTCCTCCTACTGGGCCAGCATTTTCGGGGTTCTTGCCATTGCCAACAGGAACCGTTTGGGGTGCATTAGGGTCCAAGGGAATGCTCACCATGGAGGGTGCTACCGACAAATGTTGTCGTAGACGTTCCTCCATTTCGGCTATTCGTTGGTTTCTCACGTCATCGGACTGCTTGAATTGTGCCAACAGTTCCCGCTGTTCCCTTTTCTCCTGCTCTCGCTCTTCTCTTGCAACTCTCAGCTGTCGTTCCGCCTCCAACAGTTGGTCCTGGGTTATTCGATGGTTACGGTCCAGAATCTCGTGGTCGGCGGCTCGCGCAGCTTCTTGCATTTGTCGAACATTTTCGACGAGCTCAAAGAGCGATTCGAGATGTTGCTTCTGGGCGATGGCTTCTTGCCGTGCTTTCTTATCTAGAATTTGCCCACTCCCCTGCACTTGTTCCTGGAGGTTTTGTAGCTGCTGCCAAACGGCCTGTCCAGCTGTACCAAGATACCTCATTTGTGCCTCATGGGTATCCAAAAACTCCTGCATGGATCTCGTAAACTGGGCTTGAGTAGAGCGTTTACTCGTTGACCTAGTGTGTGTAGAGGGCCCTCCCTGGAGTAGGGGATCGGGGCTAACAGCCTCAGATAGTACCATAGCGTCCTCTGCGGCCTCGTCTGTTACGGCCGAGGTGTCTACGAAATAATCCCTTCGGAATGCCATTGTGGTAAGGGATAATAGTAATAGTTCTTCTTTTTTAAGATGACTTCGTTACTCCAAGTGAACTTGTGAGTAACAATATACTGTGAGGGATGCGTACCAGACCGCAAGAGTACACTACGCAGAGCTCAGAGTTCGGCTAACAGCTACAAAGGTAGAAGTCTCCAAGGTCTCTTCAGTCAACGTCGAGTATGATTCTCCTTGATCCGATACGGGCCCCGCGAGCTACGTTATCAACAAAGATTCACTAGAGTTAGCGTATGATGTTCGACCGTCTTCGACGTAATAGTTCAGGTAGAGTTCGAAGTCACGATAGAGTAAAGTAATTCAGAAAATATAGTCAAATAAAGTTGTAACTCGCGTATCAACGATTTATATTGTTAAGACTCTGATTTCGCCGATGATGGTTTGGCTAGTCAGTGAATGACACAGTATTTATATCCCTTGCTTATGTCTCGAGGACCCAGTCTACTAATAATACAGAATACACTCGGGGCCTACCCGAGACCCTGAAAAACAACCAAGAACATTTAACTCCTAAGTCCGTAACCCAAACTCCTAAAGCCGCTGAAACCCCTCAACCTATTTATCCACTCTAATGCACGTTTCCCTGTCGATGTTTCTTCTCCATCGGCCGTCTGGTGGATAATCGTCAGCGTCGGCTATTCGGAGGTCTCGGACGGCAAGGCTACCTACTCAGGCCTTTTCCCACATCGCTTTCCCACATAGCAGAGTCCTCTCATGCCCACAGGTACCGCCGATAGGTACTCGGTCGGCTGGCAGCTTGCGCCGATTCGCTCCGAGCGGTCCGATCTTCGATCCGATTGATTCCAGCTGTCCCTCATATATCCACCGGTACCAAAACACTCCCCTCCGGCGGTTTGACGCTCCGGGGGTTATTATTGGGGTCGAAAATGTATTTTGTAACTAGGAAAACCGCAACTCCGCATTTGGTCGCATATTGATCGCACCGCACCTCGTGGGTGCGAACCGGAGTTGACATTAGCGTACAGAGGGTATTGGGGTATCCGCTGGCCTTTTCTCTTACTTCCCGTAAATGCTTGGCATGCCCGTAACAGTTTACCCCCCTTCCAGGATGTCACGTCTCGGGACATCTTCTGACAGACTATGGTTCCAGTAAACCTGCTCCACATATCACCCGCGGTGTCTGTGGAGGGGAAGGACTTAGCCCCGTGGGGTACCTCTATAGTCTCAGGCGTTGGTCCTTCACGGCCTTGGGGTTCCTTTGATGAAAGTCGCGGACGAGATCAAGTACGTCTTCGTTCATAACGTCCATGACTTGATAAGTACAATCGCTCATCGAATAGCCCCGCCATTTCACCAGGTATTCCTGTGAGGGATGCGTACCAGACCACAAGAGTACACTACGCAGAGCTCAGAGTTCGGCTAACAGCTACAAAGGTAGAAGTCTCCAAGGTCTCTTCAGTCAACGCCGAGTATGAATCTCCTTGATCCGATACGGGCCCCGCGAGCTACGTTATCAACAAAGATTCACTAGAGTTAACGTTTGATGTTCGGCCGTCTTCGACGTAGTAGTTCAGGTAGAGTTCGAAGTCACGATAGAATAAAGTATTTCCAAAAGTATAGTCAAATAAAGTTGTAACTCGCGTATCAACGATTTATATTGTTAAGACTCTGATTTCGCCGATGATGGTTTGGCTAGTCAGTGAATGACACAGTATTTATATCCCTCGCTTATGTCTCGAGGACCCAGTCTACTAATAATACAGAATACACTCGGGGCATGCCCGAGACCCTGAAAAACAACCAAGAACATTTAACTCCTAAGTCCGTAACCCAAACTCCTAAACCTGCAGAAACCCCTCAACCTATTTACCCATTCTAATGCACGTTTCCCTGTCGATGTTTTTTCTCCATCGGCCGTCTGGTGGATAATCGTCAGCGTCGGCTATTCGAAGGTCTCGGACGGCAAGGCTACCTACTCAGGCCTCTTCCCACATCGCTTTCCCACATAGCAGAGTCCTCTCATGCCCACAGGTACCGCCGATAGGTACTCGGCCGGCTGGCAGCTTGCGCCGATTCGCTCCGAGCGGTCCGATCTTCGATCCGATTGATTCCAGCTGTCCCTCATATATCCACCGGTACCAAAACACTCCCCTCCGGCGGTTTGACGCTCCGGGGGTTATTATTGGGGTCGAAAATGTATTTTGTAACTAGGAAAACCGCAACTCCGCATTTGGTCGCATATTGATCGCACCGCACCTCGTGGGTGCGAACCGGAGTTGACATTAGCGTACAGAGGGTATTGGGGTATCCGCTGGCCTTTTCTCTTACTTCCCGTAAATGCTTGGCATGCCCGTAACAGTTTACCCCCCTTCCAGGATGTCACGTCTCGGGACATCTTCTGACAGACTATGGTTCCAGTAAACCTGCTCCACATATCACCCGCGGTGTCTGTGGAGGGGAAGGACTTAGCCCCGTGGGGTACCTCTATAGTCTCAGGCGTTGGTCCTTCACGGCCTTGGGGTTCCTTTGATGAAAGTCGCGGACGAGATCAAGTACGTCTTCGTTCATAACGTCCATGACTTGATAAGTACAATCGCTCATCGAATAGCCCCGCCATTTCACCAGGTATTCCTGTGAGGGATGCGTACCAGACCACAAGAGTACACTACGCAGAGCTCAGAGTTCGGCTAACAGCTACAAAGGTAGAAGTCTCCAAGGTCTCTTCAGTCAACGCCGAGTATGAATCTCCTTGATCCGATACGGGCCCCGCGAGCTACGTTATCAACAAAGATTCACTAGAGTTAACGTTTGATGTTCGGCCGTCTTCGACGTAGTAGTTCAGGTAGAGTTCGAAGTCACGATAGAATAAAGTATTTCCAAAAGTATAGTCAAATAAAGTTGTAACTCGCGTATCAACGATTTATATTGTTAAGACTCTGATTTCGCCGATGATGGTTTGGCTAGTCAGTGAATGACACAGTATTTATATCCCTCGCTTATGTCTCGAGGACCCAGTCTACTAATAATACAGAATACACTCGGGGCATGCCCGAGACCCTGAAAAACAACCAAGAACATTTAACTCCTAAGTCCGTAACCCAAACTCCTAAACCTGCAGAAACCCCTCAACCTATTTACCCATTCTAATGCACGTTTCCCTGTCGATGTTTTTTCTCCATCGGCCGTCTGGTGGATAATCGTCAGCGTCGGCTATTCGAAGGTCTCGGACGGCAAGGCTACCTACTCAGGCCTCTTCCCACATCGCTTTCCCACATAGCAGAGTCCTCTCATGCCCACAGGTACCGCCGATAGGTACTCGGCCGGCTGGCAGCTTGCGCCGATTCGCTCCGAGCGGTCCGATCTTCGATCCGATTGATTCCAGCTGTCCCTCATATATCCACCGGTACCAAAACACTCCCCTCCGGCGGTTTGACGCTCCGGGGGTTATTATTGGGGTCGAAAACGTGTTTTTTAACTAGGAAAACCGCAACTCCGCATTTGGTCGCATATTGATCGCACCGTACCTCGTAGGTGCGAACCGGAGTTGATAGTGGTGTTGCCATTAGTATTAAAGGGTATAGGGGTATCTACTAGCCTTTCTCTCACTCCCGTAAATGCTTGGCATGCCCGTAACAGCTTACCCCCCTTTCAGGGTGTCACGTCTCGGGACATCTTCTGACAGACTATGGTTCCAGTAAACCTGCTCCACATATCACCCGCGGTGTCTGTGGAGGGGAAGGACTTAGCCACGTGGGGTACCTCTATAGTCTCAGGCGTTGGTCCTTCACGGCCTTGGGGTTCCTTCGATGGAAGTCGCGGACAAGGTCAAGTACTTCCTTATCCATAGCATCCATGACTTGATACGTACAGTCACTCATCGAATAGCCCCGCCATTTCACCAGGTATTCCACTAATCCTCTTCTGCTTTTCCGGCTCCCCACGATACTTTCCACTTCGTACAGCACCTCTCCTTCCTTATCGACCTCTTCGGGAGTTGGGGGACGTTGTTCTCGGCCTGGGATACTGCTCTGTCGATACCGTTCCAAGAGTTCAATATGGAACACATTATGGATTTTGACTTGTGGCGGCAGTTCCAGTTCGCAGGCTCGTTTCCCGGCTAGTCGGATGATTTTGAACGGGCCGAGTTTCTTATGATCGAGTTTCTTGGTGGAGCGACGTGTCTTGATATTGGTCGCATTGAGCATAACCATGTCTCCCACCTTGAAGTTAGGCGGTTCGTCCCTTTTTCGATCATAGTATTTCCCCATCTTCTCCCTGGTGTCTGTTAAGCGAGCGAGAGCAGAATCATGAACCCCTCGGATGAAGTGAGCGTACAGGTCACTAGTTGGGTTGACCACTTCGGCTTCTGTCGGCCAGTTGGTTCTTGGGTTATAACCGTAATTGGTATAAAACGGAGATTGACCCGTGGCGGTGGTAACCGAGTTGTTGTAAGCATACTCCGCCAACGGGAGTAGCTCTGCCCAATCATCTTGCTCGTAGTTGCAGAACGCTCTTAAGTAATGCTCGAGGGTTTGGTTGACTCGCTCTGTTTGCCCATCGGTCTGAGGGTGGAAAGCCGTACTCATTCTTATCCTCACGTCCAATAATTCCATAAGGGATGCCCAAAAGCTTGAAGTAAACTTGGCGTCCCTGTCGGAAACTATATCAAGAGGCAGCCCATGGAGTCGCCAGATTTGACCGAGGAATATCTTCGCTAAATCCTGCGCGGTCGTTTCTGCTACTAGGGGGATGAAATGCGACATCTTCGAGAACCTATCGACTACTACCCAAATTTGGTTGTATCCTTTTGATTCCGGTAACTGAACGACGAAGTCCATTGATATCGATTGCCAGACAGAATGTGGCGTGGACAGTGGTAGAAGCGCACCGTATTTCTTATGGCGGCTGGGTTTGTTGCGCTGGCACTCATCACATGACCGAACGTAGTCATCAATCCACTCGTTCATTTTTGGCCAATAAAAGTTACGCGTGATGAGTTCCAAAGTTTTATCTTGTCCAAAGTGTCCTGCCACCTTCGAATCATGTTCTGCCTGTGCAATTCGGATCTTGATGCGGTCGTCTGCCGGAATGTAGAGTCGGTTCTTATAAAAGAGTAGCCCGTCTTTTCCAGCAATATCCTTCAATTCCCCCAGCTTCTCTCCTTGCTCAACTCTCTCTCTCAATCCTACCCATATCGGGTCTCCCGATGCCGCCTGCCGGACATGATCCAGAAAGTTCTTGGACCAGTCAATCACCCCCTTGGAGGCAAGCGACACCGCTGATACCACAAACTCTTCCTCTGCCAACTGTCCGGGCTTAAAAAACCTGTCTATCGGCTGTTTCCCAAGCGTGCCTCCCCCTTCAGGACGGTACTCCGGCCGTCGCGATAGTGCATCTGCCTTCCCATTTTTGGTTCCCGGGCGGTAAATAATCTTGAAGTCAAATTCCGCCAAAGACTCAGCCCACCTTGCCTGTCGTCGGTTAAGAACCTTGGTTGTTGAAAAATATTCCAAGTTCTTGTGATCCGTATAGACGAGAACCGTTCGGCTAGGTCCTTCGAGGTAGTGACGCCATTGCTTGAAGGCTGACACAATTCCTAGCATCTCCTTATCCCAGACGTCGTAGTTGAGTTCCGCTGGGTTAAGTTTTCGAGAATAAAAGGCAACAGGGTGAGTCTTTCCGTCAATAACCTGGGATAGAATTGCGGCAATAGCAAAATCACTTGCGTCCGTTTCCACGATAGTCTGGCGATCTGGAGAGAAGTGTACCAAGATCGGCGCAGACGTAAACAGGGTTTTGAGTTTTTCGAAGGCTGCTTGGGCCGTCATAGACCAGACAAAGTTCTTAGCATCACCCCTGAGACAATCGGTAATGGGTTTACAGACCCCGGAGAAATTGTGGATAAACCTTCTGTAGAAGTTGGCAAAGCCCATAAAGATTTGTACTTCCTTAACGCTGCGCGGGGCTTGCCAATTCGTAACAGACATAACCTTATCCAGTGCCATGGTGACGCCTGCTGGGGCAAGGATGTATCCGAGGAACTCGATTTCAGTGAGCTCGAAGAACGATTTCTTCGGGTTGGCGACCAGATTGTATTCTTGTAGCCTACTAAGGACTTTGCCGACCAACTCCCTGTGCTCCTCTCGAGACTTGCTATATATTAGGATATCATCAAGGTATACTACTACACCTTGATCCAAGAATTCCCTCAGCGCATCATTCATCATGTTCTGGAAGGTCGCCGGCGCATTTGCCAGCCCAAAAGGCATAACGAGGTACTCAAAATGCCCGTACCGCGTACGGAATGCTGTCTTCCACTCGTCGCCGTCTTTGATCCTGATGAGGTTGTAACCTTCCTTCAGGTCAATCTTCGAGAAGATAACCGCGCCTGCCACTCGATCTCGTAGTTCGTCCATAAGTGGTAACGGATACCTGTTCTTAATGGATACTCGGTTAAGTCCACGGTAGTCAACGCAAAGTCGCAGACTACCGTCCTTCTTCTTCACAAATAGGATTGGGGCTCCTGCAGGGGATTTGCTCGGCCTAATCTTTCCCAATCGCAACATTTTGTCCAGGTACTCCCGAAGCACCTTCAGCTCGACTTCGGATAGGGAGTAAACGGGTCCCCATGGTGGCTGCTTTCCTGGTTCGAGATCTATCGCATGGTCGTAAGATCGATGCGGTGGTAGTTTGTCGGCTTCCGATGGTAGGAAGACTTTAAGGAACCCATGGAGCCAAGAGGGAAGAGTTTCACGGAGGTTAACCGATTCATCTTCCAAGAGACAGATGCTACCGATGAATTGGGCCTCCGGATCGTCCAGTACACCCTCGTCCATTTCTATTTGAGGTTCCTTGTCAGTGAAGCAACGACTCTTGCAGTTCTCACCATCGTAGGAAACTTCCCCATTTGCCCCTATAACCGGCTTGTGTTCTTTCAACCACCAGTTCGGTAGTATCGCGTCGATGCCAAGTGGGAGAGGGGCGATCTCGAATGACAACCGTGTTTGATGCCCCCTTGACATTATAATTAATGGTTGTGTAAAGGCGTGTCCCGTGCCCTTCATAACTTCTCCCGTAAATCCAAATACCCGGGCCGGGACGTCTCGTTTCACCTTCGGGACCTCAAAACTATCAACAAAAACAGCAGACAAAACAGGACCAGTTGCACCAGTATCCAACAACACCTTACAAGGTAAACATTTTTCCGCAAAACAAAGGAACTGATTAACGATAGGTCGAGGGCCGTGAATAGGTTCCTCCAAAATCTTCTGTTTTTTCTCCGGTTGGGACGCTCTCCCTTCCTGCCTTTTTCTTTTCATATTTTTTTTGTTGTTTTCCGTCAGTGATAACATAGCAATCTGGGGATACTCCTGACCTGACTCATCAGAGTCCCCTTTTAAAAATCCTCGTCGAAATCCATCTCAGATTCCGATCCGCGTTCTCGCACAAACGCTTGCCCACTGGTGTACTCCGCAGCAGCCGTCGCAGCCGGCTTCTTAGCACGGTGCCTCATTCGCTTTCTCTGAGGTTGGGGTTCCGGTGGTTCCATATCGTGGTCGCCATCGTCATCGCGGGTACGCTTTCGGGAGAAAGAGGAGATAGATGCACTGCTATTAGCATCTGAACGACACCACTTCCAAAGATGACCCTTTCGGCCACATCGCACACAGGCTCCATCGGTCTTTCGCTGTTCTCGGACCGGCTGTGGAACTCCTTTGGTGGCTTCGTCGTAGTCGTGGTATATTGGCTTATTCCCCGACTTGTTCTTGCTGGTGCTCTTCTTATCTTGCCCTTTTTCTTTCTCCTCAGTCTGAGCCCTCCCCTTAATCTTAAACCCCTTTTCTTTTTGCCGCGAGTTCCCACCATTATTCGTCTCCCTTCCTCTCGACTCCGCTTTCCCCAACATCTTCATCTGCTCTTGATAGGCCTCATGAGCCTTACCGGCTCGTTCCAACTGTTGGATGTACTCGGAGTCGTCCTCAGTTGGATCGAAGCGTGAGTGGCGCTCCCGGATTTCATTTGGTAGTCCTTGGAGCAAGGCGGCGCGATAGGATGCTCCTTTCATCTGAGCATGCTGGTTCATGATCTCCATTCTTGTCAGGTAGTCTCCGATGTTAGCAGAGTACTTAAACTGCTGCATCTTCATCGCGTTTTCCATAGCCTCCTGAGTACTTAAGAAGCGTTTCCTAATCTCCTGACGGAACCGAGTCCAAGTGGCGTAGTCCGCGGCTGCCGGTCCTAGCATCTTGGTTTCGATGTATTCCATGAACCATTCCTTTGCCAACCCACACGTATAAGTTCCAGCAAACAGTACCTTGTTCCTGTCCGTTCGGAACTTCTTGGGCTTCTGCTCAAAGTAGATCTCGCATTCCATGAGCCAATGCCGCAGGTTATGCTTCCTGGCATTATCGAACTCGAAGGGTATTTTGGCAAGCGAATCTACCATATCGTCGTCTTCAGGCGGCGCCGAATTCCGGTTCCCGCCTCGGTTCCTTCTCCAATTCTTCCGACCGTGCGACCATTCACTGTTATCGTCGTCATCGTCGTCGGAAGGTTCTGGGTCTCCCCCAACGTTTCCTCTTGGTGGGTTTTGTGGAGGTTGATTCCCACCATTCCCGCCAACTGGAGCAGCTCCCACCGGTCCTCTGCCATTATTGCCCTGCACTGGGCCGGCATCCTCCGGTTGCCTGCCTCCATTCCCTCCTACTGGACCAGCGTTTCCTCCTACTGGGCCAGCATTTTCGGGTTTCTTGCCATTGCCAACAGGAGCCGTTCGGGGTGCATTAGGATCTAAGGGAGCACTTGCCACGGAAGGTGCTACTGACAGATGTTGTCGCAGTAGTTCCTCCATCTCGGCTATCCGTTGGTTTCTTTCCGCATCGGACCGCTTGAATTCCGCAAACCAAGCTCGTTGCTCCCCTTTTTCCTGCTCTCGCTCTTCTCTTACCATCCTCAGTTGTCGCTCCGCCTCCTGTAACTGGTTCTGGGTTTGCAGATGACTTTGCTCCAGAACCTTGTGGTCGGCGGCTCGTGCAGCTTCATGTACTTGTTGGACACTGGCGACGAGTTCAAAGAGCGATTCCAGATGTTGTTTTTGGGCAATGGCTTCTTGTCGCACCTTCTTGTCCAGGATTTGCCCACTCCCTTGGACTTGTTCCTGGAGGTTTTGTAGCTGCTGCCAAACGGCCTGTCCAGCTGCACCAAGATACCTCATTTGTGCCTCATGGGTATCCAAAAACTCCTGCATATTCCTCACGAACTGGGCTTGAGCAGAGCGTTTACTCGATTGCCTAGTTGTTGTAGAGGGTCCTCCCGTCAATAGGGGGTCTGGGCTAGCAGCCCTTGATATCACCATAGAATCTTCTCCTCCGGCCTCCTCAGTTACGGCCGAGGTATCTATGAAGTAATTATCCCTTCGCGTAGTCATTGTGATAGGGGATAACGATGATAGTTCTTCTTTTCGAGGTGACTTCGTTACTCCAAGTGAACTTGTGAGTAACAATATACTGTGAGGGATGCGTACCAGACCACAAGAGTACACTACGCAGAGCTCAGAGTTCGGCTAACAGCTACAAAGGTAGAAGTCTCCAAGGTCTCTTCAGTCAACGCCGAGTATGAATCTCCTTGATCCGATACGGGCCCCGCGAGCTACGTTATCAACAAAGATTCACTAGAGTTAACGTTTGATGTTCGGCCGTCTTCGACGTAGTAGTTCAGGTAGAGTTCGAAGTCACGATAGAATAAAGTATTTCCAAAAGTATAGTCAAATAAAGTTGTAACTCGCGTATCAACGATTTATATTGTTAAGACTCTGATTTCGCCGATGATGGTTTGGCTAGTCAGTGAATGACACAGTATTTATATCCCTCGCTTATGTCTCGAGGACCCAGTCTACTAATAATACAGAATACACTCGGGGCATGCCCGAGACCCTGAAAAACAACCAAGAACATTTAACTCCTAAGTCCGTAACCCAAACTCCTAAACCTGCAGAAACCCCTCAACCTATTTACCCATTCTAATGCACATTTCCCTGTCGATGTTTTTTCTCCATCGGCCGTCTGGTGGATAATCGTCAGCGTCGGCTATTCGAAGGTCTCGGACGGCAAGGCTACCTACTCAGGCCTCTTCCCACATCGCTTTCCCACATAGCAGAGTCCTCTCATGCCCACAGGTACCGCCGATAGGTACTCGGCCGGCTGGCAGCTTGCGCCGATTCGCTCCGAGCGGTCCGATCTTCGATCCGATTGATTCCAGCTGTCCCTCATATATCCACCGGTACCAAAACACTCCCCTCCGGCGGTTTGACGCTCCGGGGGTTATTATTGGGGTCGAAAACGTGTTTTTTAACTAGGAAAACCGCAACTCCGCATTTGGTCGCATATTGATCGCACCGTACCTCGTAGGTGCGAACCGGAGTTGATAGTGGTGTTGCCATTAGTATTAAAGGGTATAGGGGTATCTACTAGCCTTTCTCTCACTCCCGTAAATGCTTGGCATGCCCGTAACAATTCCACTAATCCTCTTCTGCTCCTCCGGCTTCCCACGATACTTTCTACTTCGTACAGCACCTCTCCTTCCTTATCGACCTCTTCGGGAGTTGGGGGACGTTGTTCTCGGGCTGGGATACTGCTCTGTCGATACCGTTCCAAGAGTTCGATATGGAACACGTTATGAATTTTGACTTGCGGTGGCAGTTCCAGTTCGCACGCGCGTTTACCGGCTAGTCGGACAATTTTGAACGGGCCGAGTTTCTTATGATCGAGTTTCTTGGTAGAGCGACGAGTCTTGATGTTGGTCGCATTGAGCATAACCATATCTCCCACCTTGAAGTTAGGCGATTCGTCCCTTTTCCGATCATAGTATTTCCCCATTTTCTCCCTGGTGTCTGTTAAGCGAGCGAGAGCAGAATCGTGAACTCCTCGGATGAAGTGAGCGTACAGGTCACTGGTTGGGTTGACCACTTCGGCTTCCGTTGGCCAATTGGTTCTTGGGTTGTAACCGTAATTGGTATAGAACGGAGATTGTCCCGTGGCGGTGGTAACCGAATTGTTGTAAGCATACTCCGCCAACGGGAGTAGCTCTGCCCAATCATCTTGCTCATAATTGCAGAACGCTCGTAGGTAGTGCTCGAGGGTTTGATTGACCCGCTCTGTTTGCCCATCGGTCTGAGGGTGGAAAGCCGTACTCATTCTTATCCTCACGTCCAATAATTCCATAAGAGATGCCCAAAAGCTTGAGGTGAATTTGGCGTCCCTGTCGGAAACTATATCGAGAGGCAGCCCATGGAGTTGCCAGATTTGACCGAGGAATATCTTTGCTAAATCCTGCGCGGTCGTTTCTGCTACTAGGGGGATGAAGTGCGACATCTTCGAGAACCTATCGACTACTACCCAGATTTGATTGTATCCCTTTGATTCCGGTAACTGCACGACAAAGTCCATTGATATCGATTGCCAGACAGAATGTGGCGTGGACAGTGGTAGAAGCGCACCGTATTTCTTATGGCGGCTGGGTTTGTTGCGCTGGCACTCGTCACATGACCGAACGTAGTCATCAATCCACTCGTTCATTTTTGGCCAATAGAAGTTACGCGTGATGAGTTCCAGCGTCTTGTCTTGTCCAAAGTGTCCTGCCACCTTCGAATCGTGTTCTGACTGTGCAATTCGGATCTTAATACGGTCGTCTGCCGGAATGTAGAGTCGGTTCTTATAGAAGAGTAGCCCGTCTTTCTCAACGATATCCTTCATTTCCCCCAGCTTCTCTCCCTGCTCAACTCTCTCTTTCAATCCTACCCATATCGGGTCTCCCGATGCCGCCTGCCTGACATGATCCAGAAAATTCTTAGACCAGTCAATCACCCCCTTGGAGGCAAGCGACACCGCTGATACCACAAACTCTTCCTCCGCCAACTGTCCGGGCTTAAAGAACCTGTCTATCGGCTGTTTCCCAAGCGTGCGTCCCCCTTCAGGACGGTACTCCGGCCGTCGCGATAGTGCATCTGCCTTCCCATTTTTGGTTCCCGGGCGGTAAATAATTTTAAAGTCAAATTCCGCCAAAGACTCAGCCCACCTTGCCTGTCGTCGGTTAAGAACCTTGGTTGTTGAGAAATATTCCAAGTTCTTATGATCTGTGTAGACGAGAACCGTTCGGCTAGGTCCTTCGAGGTAGTGACGCCATTGCTTGAAGGCCGACACAATTCCTAGCATCTCCTTATCCCAGACGTCGTAGTTGAGTTCCGCTGGGTTAAGCTTTCGAGAATAAAAGGCAACAGGGTGAGTCTTTCCGTCAATAACCTGGGATAGAATTGCGGCGATAGCAAAATCGCTTGCGTCCGTTTCCACGATAGTCTGGCGATCTGGAGAGAAGTGTACCAAGATCGGCGCAGACGTAAATAGGGTTTTGAGTTTTTCGAAGGCTGCTTGGGCCATCATAGACCAGACAAAGTTCTTAGCATCACCCCTGAGACAATCGGTAATGGGTTTACAGACCCCGGAGAAATTGTGGATAAACCTTCTGTAGAAGTTGGCAAAGCCCATGAAGATCTGTACTTCCTTAACGCTGCGCGGGGCTTGCCAATTCGTAACAGACATGACCTTATCCAGTGCCATGGTGACGCCTGCTGGGGCAAGGATGTATCCAAGGAACTCGATTTCGATGAGCTCGAAGAACGATTTCTTCGGGTTGGCGACTAGATTGTATTCTTGTAGCCTACTAAGGACTTTGCCGACCAACTCTCTGTGTTCCTCTCGAGACTTGCTATATATTAGGATATCATCAAGGTATACTACTACACCTTGATCCAAGAATTCCCTCAGCGCATCATTCATCATATTCTGGAAGGTCGCCGGCGCATTTGCCAGCCCAAAAGGCATGACGAGGTACTCAAAATGCCCGTACCGCGTACGGAATGCTGTCTTCCACTCGTCGCCGTCTTTGATCCTGATGAGGTTGTAACCTTCCTTCAGGTCAATCTTCGAGACGATAACCGCGCCTGCCACTCGATCTCGTAGTTCATCCATAAGTGGTAACGGATACCTGTTCTTGATGGACACGCGGTTAAGTCCACGGTAGTCAACGCAAAGTCGTAGACTACCGTCCTTCTTCTTCACAAATAGGATTGGGGCTCCTGCCGGGGATTTGCTCGGCCTAATTTTTCCCAATCGCAACATTTTATCCAGGTACTCCCGAAGCACCTTCAATTCGACTTCGGATAGGGAGTAGACGGGTCCCCATGGTGGCTGCTTCTCTGGTTCGAGATCTATCGCATGGTCGTAGGATCGATGCGGTGGTAGTTTATCTGCTTCCGATGGTAGGAAGACCTTAAGGAACCCATGGAGCCAAGAGGGAAGAGTTTCGCGGAGGTTGACCGATTCATCTTCCAAAAGGCAAATACTACCGATGAATTGGGCCTCCGGATCGTCCAGTACACCCTCATCCATTTCTATTTGAGGTTCCTTGTCAGTGAAGCATCGACTCTTGCAGTTTTCGCCATCGTAGGAAACTTCCCCATTTGCCCCTATAACCGGCTTGTGTTCTTTCAACCACCAGTTCGGTAATATTGCATCGATGCCAAGTGGGAGAGGGGCAATCTCGAATGACAACTGTGTTTGATGCCCCCTTGACATTATAATTAATGGTTGTGTAAAGGCGTGTCCCGTGCCCTTCATAACTTCTCCCGTAAATCCAAATACCCGGGCCGGGACGTCTCGTTTCACCTTCGGGACCTCAAAACTATCAACAAAAACAGCAGACAAAACAGGACCAGTTGCACCAGTATGCAACAACACCTTACAAGGTAAACATTTTTTTGCAAAACAAAGGAACTGATTAACGATAGGCCGAGGACCATGAATAGGTTCCTCCAAAATTTTCTGTTTTTTCTCCGGTTGGGACGCTCTCCCTTCCTGCCTTTTTCTTTTCATATTTTTTTTATTGTTTTCCGTCAGTGATAACATAGCAATCTGGGGATACTCCTGACCTGACTCATCAGAGTCCCCTTTCAAAAATCCTCGTCGAAATCCATCTCAGATTCCGATCCGCGTTCTCGCACAAACGCTTGCCCACTGGTATACTCCGCAGCAGCCGTTGCAGCCGGCTTCTTAGCACGGTGCCTCATTCGCTTTCTCTGAGGTTGGGGTTCCGGTGGTTCCATATCGTGGTCGCCATCGTCATCGCGGGTACGCTTTCGGGAGAAAGAGGAGATAGATGCACTGCTGTTAGCATCTGAACGACACCACTTCCAAAGATGACCTTTTCGGCCACATCGCACACAGGCTCCATCGGTCTTTCACTGTTCTCGGACCGGCTGTGGAACTCCTTTGGTGGCTTCGTCGTAGTCGTGGTATATTGGCTTATTCCCCGACTTGTTCTTGCTAGTGCTCTTCTTATCTTGCCCTTTTTCTTTCTCCTCAGTCTGAGCCCTCCCCTTGATCTTAAACCCCTTCTCCTTTTGCCGCGAGTTTCCACCATTATTCGTCTCCCTTCTTCTCGACTCCGCTTTCCCCAACATCTTCATCTGCTCTTGATAAGCCTCATGAGCCTTGCCGGCTCGTTCCAGCTGTTGGATGTACTCGGAGTCATCATCGGTTGGATCGAAGCGTGAGTGGCGCTCCCGGATTTCATTTGGTAGCCCTTGGAGCAAGGCGGCACGATAGGATGCTCCTTTCATTTGAGCGTGCTGGTGTTACGGGCATGCCAAGCATTTACGGGAGTGAGAGAAAGGCTAGTAGATACCCCAATACCCTCTGTATGCTAATATCAACTCTTGACCACACTCGCGGAGTGTGGTGCGACCAAATTACGACCAAAAAACCCAGAGTCATAAAAAACACGTTTTCGACCCCAATAATAACCCCCGGAGCGTCAAACCGCCGGAGGGGAGTGTTTTGGTACCGGTGGATATATGAGGGACAGCTGGAATCAATCGGATCGAAGATCGGACCGCTCGGAGCGAATCGGCGCAAGCTGCCAGCCGACCGAGTACCTATCGGCGGTACCTGTGGGCATGAGAGGACTCTGCTATGTGGGAAAGCGATGTGGGAAGAGGCCTGAGTAGGTAGCCTTGCCGTCCGGGACCTCCGAATAGCCGACGCTGACGATTATCCACCAGATGGCCGATGGAGAAGAAACATCGACAGGGAAACGTGCATTAGAGTGGATAAATAGGTTGAGGGGTTTCAGCGGGTTTAGGAGTTTGGGTTACGGACTTAGGAGTTAAATGTTCTTGGTTGTTTTTCAGGGTCTCGGGCATGCCCCGAGTGTATTCTGTATTATTAGTAGACTGGGTCCTCGAGACATAAGCGAGGGATATAAATACTGTGTCATTCACTGACTAGCCAAACCATCATCGGCGAAATCAGAGTCTTAACAATATAAATCGTTGATACGCGAGTTACAACTTTATTTGACTATACTTTTGGAATTACTTTACTCTATCGTGACTTCGAACTCTACCTGAACTATTACGTCGAAGACGGTCGAACATCCTACGCTAACTCTAGTGAATCTTTGTTGATAACGTAGCTCGCGGGGCCCGTATCGGATCAAGGAGAATCATACCCGACGTTGACTGAAGAGACCTTGGAGACTTCTACCTTTGTAGCTGTTAGCCGAACTCTGAGCTCTGCGTAGTGTACTCTTGTGGTCTGGTACGCATCCCTCACAGTATATTGTTACTCACAAGTTCACTTGGAGTAACGAAGTCACCTTAAAAAAAAATTATCATCGTTATCCCCTATCACAATGACTACCCGAAGGGATAATTACTTCATAGATACCTCGGCCGTAACTGAGGAGGCCGGAGGAGAAGATTCTATGGTGATATCAAGGGCTGCTAGCCCAGACCCTCTACTTACGGGAGGACCCTCTACACAAACTAGGTCAACGAGTAAACGCTCTGCTCAAGCCCAGTTTGTGAGGAATATGCAGGAATTTTTGGATACCCATGAGGCACAAATGAGGTATCTTGGTGCAGCTGGACAGGCCGTTTGGCAGCAGCTACAAAATCTCCAGGAACAAGTCCAAGGGAGTGGGCAAATCCTGGACAAGAAGGTACGGCAAGAAGCCATTGCCCAAAAACAACATCTGGAATCGCTCTTTGAGCTCGTCTCTAGTGTCCAACAAGTACACGAAGCTGCACGAGCCGCCGACCACAAGGTTCTGGAGCAAAGTCATCTGCAAACCCAGAACCAGCTACAGGAGGCGGAGCGACAACTGAGGATGGTGAGAGAAGAGCGGGAGCAGGAAAAAGGGGAGCAACGAGCTTGGTTTGCGGAATTCAAGCGGTCCGATGCGGAAAGAAACCAACGGATAGCCGAGATGGAGGAACTACTGCGACAACATCTGTCAGTAGCACCTTCCGTGGCAAGTGCTCCCTTAGACCCTAATGCACCCCGAACGGTTCCTGTTGGCAATGGCAAGAAACCCGAAAATGCTGGCCCAGTAGGAGGAAACGCTGGCCCAGTAGGAGGAAATGGAGGCAGGCAACCGGAGGATGCCGGCCCAGTGCGGGGCAATGGTGGCAGAGGACCGGTGGGAGCTGCTCCAGTTGGTGGGAATGGTGGAAATCAACCTCCACAAAACCCACCAAGAGGAAACGTTGGGGGAGACCCAGAACCTTCCGACGACGATGACGACGATAACAGTGAATGGTCGTACGGTCGGAAGAATTGGAGAAGAAACCGAGGCGGGAACCGGAATTCGGCGCCGCCTGAAGACGACGATATGGTAGATTCGCTCGCCAAAATACCCTTTGAGTTCGATAATGCCAGGAAGCATAACCTGCGGCATTGGCTCATGGAGTGCGAGATCTACTTCGAGCAGAAACCTAAGAAGTTCCGAACGGACAGGAACAAGGTACTGTTCGCCGGAACGTATACGTGTGGGTTGGCAAAGGAATGGTTCATGGAATACATCGAGACCAAGATGCTAGGACCGGCAGCCGCGGACTACGCTACTTGGACCCGGTTCCGTCAGGAGATTAGGAAACGTTTCTTAAGCACTCAAGAGGCTATGGAGAACGCGATGAAGATGCAGCAGTTTAAGTACTCTGCTAACATCGGAGACTACCTGACGAGAATGGAGATCATGAACCAGCACGCTCAGATGAAAGGAGCATCCTATCGTGCCGCCCTGCTCCAAGGGCTACCAAATGAAATCCGAGAGCGCCACTCACGCTTCGATCCAACCGAGGACGACTCCGAGTATATCCAACAGTTGGAACGAGCCGGTAAGGCTCATGAGGCTTATCAAGAGCAGATGAAGATGTTGGGGAAAGCGGAGTCGAGAGGAAGGGAGTCGAATAATGGTGGGAACTCGCGGCAGAAGGAGAAGGGGTTTAAGATCAAGGGAAGAGCTCAAACCGAAGAGAAGGAAAAAGGGCAAGATAAGAAGAGCACCAGCAAGAACAAGTCGGGGAATAAGCCAATATACCACGACTACGATGAAGCCACCGAAGGAGTTCCACAGCCGGTCCGAGAACAGCGAAAGACCGATGGAGCCTGTGTGCGATGTGGCCGAAAGGGTCATCTTTGGAAATGGTGTCGTTCAGATGCTAACAGCAGTGCATCTATCTCCTCTTTCTCCCGAAAGCGTACCCGCGATGACGATGGCGACCACGATATGGAACCACCGGAACCCCAACCTCAGAGAAAGCGAATGAGGCACCGTGCTAAGAAGCCGGCTGCGACGGCTGCTGCAGAGTACACCAGTGGGCAAGCGTTTGTGCGAGAACGCGGATCGGAATCTGAGATGGATTTCGATGAGGATTTTTAAAAGGGGACTCTGATGAGTCAGGTCAGGAGTATCCCCAGATTGCTATGTTATCACTGACGGAAAACAACAAAAAAAATATGAAAAGAAAAAGGCAGGAAGGGAGAGCGTCCCAACCGGAGAAAAAACAGAAAATTTTGGAGGAACCTATTCATGGTCCTCGACCTATCGTTAATCAGTTCCTTTGTTTTGCGGAAAAATGTTTACCTTGTAAGGTGTTGTTGGATACTGGTGCAACTGGTCCTGTTTTGTCTGCTGTTTTTGTTGATAGTTTTGAGGTCCCGAAGGTGAAACGAGACGTCCCGGCCCGGGTATTTGGATTTACGGGAGAAGTTATGAAGGGCACGGGACACGCCTTTACACAACCATTAATTATAATGTCAAGGGGGCATCAAACACAGTTGTCATTCGAGATCGCCCCTCTCCCGGTTGGCATCGATGCCATATTACCGAACTGGTGGTTGAAAGAACATAAGCCGGTTATAGGGTCAAATGGGGAAGTTTCCTACGATGGCGAGAATTGCAAAAGTCGATGCTTCACTGACAAGGAACCTCAAATAGAAATGGACGAGGGAGTATTGGACGATCCGGAGGCCCAATTCATCGGTAGCATTTGTCTTTTGGAAGACGAATCGGTTAACCTCCGCGAAACCCTTCCCTCTTGGCTCCATGGGTTCCTTAAAGTCTTCCTACCGTCGGAAGCAGACAAATTACCACCGCATCGATCTTACGACCATGCGATAGATCTTGAACCAGGTAAACAGCCACCATGGGGACCCGTCTACTCCCTATCCGAAGTCGAGCTGAAGGTGCTTCGGGAGTACCTGGACAAAATGTTGCGATTGGGAAAGATTAGGCCGAGCAAATCCCCGGCAGGAGCCCCAATCCTATTTGTGAAGAAGAAGGACGGTAGCCTACGACTTTGCGTTGACTACCGTGGACTTAACCGCGTGTCCATTAAGAACAGGTATCCGTTACCACTTATGGACGAACTACGAGATCGAGTGGCAGGCGCGGTTATCTTCTCGAAGATTGACCTAAAGGAAGGTTACAACCTCATCAGGATCAAAGACGGCGACGAGTGGAAGACAGCATTCCGTACGCGGTACGGACATTTTGAGTACCTCGTCATGCCTTTTGGGCTGGCAAATGCGCCGGCGACCTTCCAGAACATGATGAATGATGCGCTGAGGGAATTTTTGGATCAAGGGGTAGTAGTATACCTTGATGATATCCTAATATATAGCAAGTCTCGAGAGGAACACAGGGAGCTGGTCGGCAAAGTACTTAGCAGGCTACAAGAATACAACCTGGTCGCCAACCCGAAGAAATCGTTCTTCGAGCTCACCGAAATCGAGTTCCTCGGATACATCCTTGCCCCAGCAGGCGTCACCATGGCACTGGATAAGGTTATGTCTGTTACGAATTGGCAAGCCCCGCGTAGCGTTAAGGAAGTACAGATCTTCATGGGCTTTGCCAACTTCTACAGAAGGTTTATCCACAATTTCTCCGGGGTCTGTAAACCCATTACCGATTGTCTCAGGGGTGATGCTAAGAACTTTGTCTGGTCTATGATGGCCCAAGCAGCCTTCGAAAAACTCAAAACCCTATTTACGTCTGCGCCGATCTTGGTACACTTCTCTCCAGATCGCCAGACTATCGTGGAAACGGACGCAAGCGATTTTGCTATCGCCGCAATTCTATCCCAGGTTATTGACGGAAAGACTCACCCTGTTGCCTTTTATTCTCGAAAGCTTAACCCAGCGGAACTCAACTACGACGTCTGGGATAAGGAGATGCTAGGAATTGTGTCGGCCTTCAAGCAATGGCGTCACTACCTCGAAGGACCTAGCCGAACGGTTCTCGTCTACACAGATCATAAGAACTTGGAATATTTCTCAACAACCAAGGTTCTTAACCGACGACAGGCAAGGTGGGCTGAGTCTTTGGCGGAATTTGATTTCAAGATTATTTACCGCCCGGGAACCAAAAATGGGAAGGCAGATGCACTATCGCGACGGCCGGAGTACCGTCCTGAAGGGGGAGGCACGCTTGGGAAACAGCCGATAGACAGGTTCTTTAAGCCCGGACAGTTGGCGGAGGAAGAGTTTGTGGTATCAGCGGTGTCGCTTGCCTCCAAGGGGGTGATTGACTGGTCTAAGAATTTTCTGGATCATGTCAGGCAGGCGGCATCGGGAGACCCGACATGGGTAGGATTGAAAGAGAGAGTTGAGCAAGGGGAGAAGCTGGGGGAATTAAAGGATATCGCTGAGAAAGACGGGCTACTCTTCTATAAGAACCGACTCTACATCCCGGCAGACGACCGTATCAAGATCCGAATCGCACAGGCAGAACACGACTCGAAAGTGGCAGGACACTTTGGACAAGACAAGACACTGGAACTCATCACGCGTAACTTCTATTGGCCAAAAATGAACGAGTGGATTGATGACTACGTTCGGTCATGTGACGAGTGCCAGCGCAACAAACCCAGCCGCCATAAGAAATACGGCGCGCTTCTACCACTGTCCACGCCACATTCTGTCTGGCAATCGATATCAATGGACTTCGTCGTGCAGTTACCGGAATCAAAGGGATATAACCAAATCTGGGTAGTAGTCGATAGGTTCTCGAAGATGTCGCACTTCATCCCCCTAGTAGCAGAAACGACCGCTCAGGATTTAGCGAAGATATTCCTCGGTCAAATCTGGCGACTCCATGGGCTGCCTCTTGATATAGTTTCCGACAGGGACGCCAAGTTTACTTCGAGTTTTTGGGCATCCCTTATGGAATTATTGGACGTGAGGATAAGAATGAGTACGGCTTTCCACCCTCAGACCGACGGGCAAACAGAGCGGGTCAACCAAACCCTCGAACATTACTTACGAGCGTTCTGCAACTATGAGCAAGATGATTGGGCAGAGCTACTCCCTTTGGCGGAGTATGCTTACAACAACTCGGTTACCACCGCCACGGGTCAATCTCCGTTCTATACCAATTACGGTTACAACCCAAGAACCAACTGGCCGACGGAAGCCGAAGTGGTCAACCCAACCAGTGACCTGTACGCTCACTTCATCCGGGGAGTTCATGATTCTGCTCTCGCTCGCTTAACAGATACCAGGGAGAAGATGGGGAAATACTATGATCGAAAAAGGGACGAACCGCCTAACTTCAAGGTGGGAGACATGGTTATGCTCAATGCGACCAATATCAAGACACGTCGCTCCACCAAGAAACTCGATCACAAGAAACTCGGCCCGTTCAAAATTATCCGACTAGCCGGGAAACGAGCCTGCGAACTGGAACTGCCGCCACAAGTCAAAATCCATAATGTGTTCCATATTGAACTCTTGGAACGGTATCGACAAAGCAGTATCCCAGGCCGAGAACAACGTCCCCCAACTCCCGAAGAGGTCGATAAGGAAGGAGAGGTGCTGTACGAAGTGGAAAGTATCGTGGGGAGCCGGAAAAGCAGAAGAGGATTAGTGGAATACCTGGTGAAATGGCGGGGCTATTCGATGAGTGACTGTACGTATCAAGTCATGGACGCTATGGATGAGGAAGTACTTGACCTTGTCCGCGACTTCCATCGAAGGAACCCCAAGGCCGTGAAGGACCAACGCCTGAGACTATAGAGGTACCCTACGGGGCTAAGTCCTTCCCCTCCACAGACACCGCGGGTGATATGTGGAGCAGGTTTACTGGAACCATAGTCTGTCAGAAGATGTCCCGAGACGTGACACCCTGGAAGGGGGGTAAGCTGTTACGGGCATGCCAAGCATTTACGGGAGTAAGAGAAAGGCTAGTAGATACCCCAATACCCTCTGTACGCTAATATCAACTCTGGACCACACTCGCGGAGTGTGGTGCGACCAAATTACGACCAAAAAACCCAGAGTCATAAAAAACACGTTTTCGACCCCAATAATAACCCCCGGAGCGTTAAACCGCCGGAGGGGAGTGTTTTGGTACCGGTGGATATATGAGGGACAGCTGGAATCAATCGGATCGAAGATCGGACCGCTCGGAGCGAATCGGCGCAAGCTGCCAGCCGACCGAGTACCTATCGGCGGTACCTGTGGGCATGAGAGGACTCTGCTATGTGGGAAAGCGATGTGGGAAGAGGCCTGAGTAGGTAGCCTTGCCGTCCGAGACCTCCGAATAGCCGACGCTGACGATTATCCACCAGATGGCCGATGGAGAAGAAACATCGACAGGGAAACGTGCATTAGAGTGGATAAATAGGTTGAGGGGTTTCAGCGGGTTTAGGAGTTTGGGTTACGGACTTAGGAGTTAAATGTTCTTGGTTGTTTTTCAGGGTCTCGGGCATGCCCCGAGTGTATTCTGTATTATTAGTAGACTGGGTCCTCGAGACATAAGCGAGGGATATAAATACTGTGTCATTCACTGACTAGCCAAACCATCATCGGCGAAATCAGAGTCTTAACAATATAAATCGTTGATACGCGAGTTACAACTTTATTTGACTATACTTTTGGAATTACTTTACTCTATCGTGACTTCGAACTCTACCTGAACTATTACGTCGAAGACGGTCGAACATCCTACGCTAACTCTAGTGAATCTTTGTTGATAACGTAGCTCGCGGGGCCCGTATCGGATCAAGGAGAATCATACCCGACGTTGACTGAAGAGACCTTGGAGACTTCTACCTTTGTAGCTGTTAGCCGAACTCTGAGCTCTGCGTAGTGTACTCTTGTGGTCTGGTACGCATCCCTCACAGCTACTGACAGGTGTTGTCGCAGTAGTTCCTCCATCTCGGCTATCCGTTGGTTTCTTATCTCATCGGACTGCTTGAATTGCGCAAACATAGCCCGTTGTTCCCCTTTCTCCTGCTCCCGCTCTTCTCGTACCATCCTCAGCTGTCGCTCCGCTTCCAACAGTTGGTTCTGGGTAATCCGATGGTTACGGTCCAGAACCTCGTGGTCGGCGGCTCGTGCGGTTTCTTGCATTTGTTGGACATGGGTAACGAGCTCAAAGAGCGACTCGAGATGTTGTTTTTGGGCAATGGCTTCTTGCCGTACTTTCTTATCCAGGATTTGTCCACTCCCTTGGACTTGCTCCTGGAGGTTTTGTAGCTGCTGCCAAACGGCCTGTCCAGCTGCACCAAGATACCTCATTTGTGCCTCATGGGTATCCAAAAACTCCTGCATATTCCTCACGAACTGGGCTTGAGCAGAGCGTTTACTCGATTGCCTAGTTGTTGTAGAGGGTCCTCCCGTGAGTAGGGGGTCTGGGCTAGCAGCCCTTGATATCACCATAGAATCTTCTCCTCCGGCCTCCTCAGTCACGGCCGAGGTATCTATGAAGTAATTATCCCTTCGGGTAGTCATTGTGATAGGGGATAACGATAATAGTTCTTTTCTTTGAGGTGACTTCGTTACTCCATGTAACGGAGCCATTTCAACTGTCTGGTGTATGAGTACACACAGGGCCCGGTTACATGCTGAGAGTTATTGTTAGAAGCCCGTTGCACGGTGATATGCAAGTACCGGCAGTGTGGTTAGCTACCAGCTGTTAGAGTAACTACATTCCGGGCGCTAGGAAGCGGATCTATTCATGGGAGCAATGACTGACGAGTCTATGCCTCGCCAGTGACTAGAAGACCGGCCAGAGTGAAGCTCTGATTGACCGGTGATCCTCTGTATCCTCTAAGCATTGTAAGTCCGCCGAAAGGCAGGGACTCTGCTAGGAAAGTCTACAATAAGCGCAAGCTCTACAGCAATGATTAAGCTTACACCTGAGCGGCAGCTCATTCATGCAGGTCCTCGGTTGTGTGGCAACCAAGGCTGCAGGTGTTACAAAGGCTTTGACTAAGGGTGGTTGCCTCGGGTATCGGAAACACCTGCTGACGCTTAGAGAAAAGCGGGGTAGCGGTGGTATTGTTTCCGGTACTGAGGGAAGGCCCACCGGAACTTAGTAAGGAGTTAGGAGCAGAGAATAGAGGCCTTCGGAGTATAAGTACTCAGGTTCATTCTCGCCCTTCAGTCCTGTTCTCTCCAGTCTTCATCAGAAAGAAAACCAAGTTCTTATCGGTAGCAGAGCCCTTAAAGATTATTGAGTTCTAGCGATAGTATCTTTGAATAATCTGCAACCTGATTGTCTATCTTGCACGGCCGTCTCTATTCTATACAAATCTATTTCTCTTAGAAAGGACCCCCGTTACAGATAATCTTTAAGGCTCAAGTCACCTTCAGATTATTCTTCCTCTATACAAAATGTCCGCCCTCTCGGCTCCAGATGCACCCCTTCAGATTGAATGGCAGCCGGTGCCCCTCCAACTTGATGCCACCGGGCAGACACAGCTTGTTAAGAAACCCAGGACCGCTCTACAGGCCTATATTCCCGGCTGTGAGCCTGCCTGGCAGGATACCGATGAGGTTTCCTTACAACAGTTCTTCACAGAGCTTCAGACCTACCTCCAGCACAGTCTGCAGAGTCAGTTGAATCGAGGCAGTCAGGCACTGCTCATTGTACAAGAGCGCCAGGCAGCACAGAATGCTCTGATGGCAGAAGCTCTAGAGTACATGAGGTCGGAAGTCAACTCTGTTCAGGAAGAGCTCCGGAAGTATGCAGAAAGAGATGAACTGACTGCCGATGTTGATGCCATGGAGATTGAGTGGACAAATCCGGCCACTCCACCAGACTTTGTTGCCGAGATACAGAGAGCTCTTGATGAAGGAAGGTTGGTGGTGGGTAGACCAGCAACTCCGGCACCACTTTCAGTCTCCAGGTCCTCTTCCAGAGCAGCTACCAGGACAATGCAGCGGAAGACCAGCCCCTTTGCAGCATTTCCGGTCCGATCCACTAGGAGAGTTATCCCTATTGTGCAGCCAGCGGTGGGGGCTTCACCCTTACCACCTAGCCGCTTCGGTGGAACACATCCACTCCTTGGAGGAGCCGACCGATCCTTTGACTATGAAGGAGAGTTTTTCTCAGGTGCAGGCCGAGGACCTCCTAGTCCGCTAGCTAGGAACCCAGGAAGGTTTACCATGTCTGGGGCTGCTCAACCAGCAGCAACCTCACCACTGGCCAGCAACCCGGCACCAGTAGCACCTGTGGCCCCTCCTGCTGCGGCCGCCGCTCCCCCTCCAGCTCAGGCACAGGGAGGAAGTGGCGGAAATCAGAACCCTCCACCTCCAGCAGCCCGCGCTCCCGCTCCAGGAGATTCGGATAATTCTGACAGCTCAGACTCGGAACCAGAAGGTGGTAACAGAAGAGATTGGCGGAGATACCTTAAGAAGAAGTTGGAGAAGCAACAGAAGAATCTGTTGGCAATGATGTCCCAGCAGTATCAACCTCCGACCACCTCCCACCCTTCTACTTCCACCAGAGCTCGAGAACCAAAGGCACCACCACCCTCTAAGTTTCAGGGCAAGGCGGAGCAAGTGGAAACCTTTATCCGGCAATGTGAGAATGTGTTCTCCATTGAGAGCCTGTCCTTTACCTCTGAGGAGGTTAAGATCCGATATGCAGGCAACTTGATGGAAGGCGAGGCAGCGATCCGATGGTATGAGGCATACCACAATTCAATTGATCAAGCCTCCGCCAACCGTCTTGCTGGAATGCCGGTGCAGTTGGATCAGAGATGGAAGCGCTGGGACTCCTTTGTGGATGCTTTTAGAGCAGCCTTCGGTGAAGCCATCTCTCGAGATGATGCTGTAACCCAATGGAATACCCTTACCCACACAGCCCGAGGAGGAATTGATCTCTTCCTGAATACTATTATTCAGCTGATGTGGAAGACTGGCTATGAGGGTCAGTTGGTGGATGATAAGATTAACAATTCCCTCCTTGCGGACCTAGGCATGAGTTGGGCTCTTTTTAATCCCAAGCCAAAGTCTTTGATGGAGCGGATAGCTGCCCTAAGAGAGTTAGGACACACACATGAGAGGTACCAAGGGATGGCAGCTGAGAAAGCGCCCCCTCGGACCAAGAAGGATCCTCCTGCTCAGAAGGACCAGCAGCCTAAGAGGAAAAGAGAAGCCGCGAGCTCCTCCGGACCTCAGAAGACTCCTGGGCCTAAAGACAAAGCGGTGGAACTGAAGGGTATCCCGGGGGATATTCTAGAAGAAAGAAGGAAAGCAGAAGTATGCTTGAAGGTATGACCTTCCGGTACTCCCTATATCACGGGGACTATAGGCGATAGACTGTGGTGCCAAGGAATACAACCTAGGTAGTGACGTAGACGTGGACGTAGACGTAAAGGTATACTTTGACTATGGACTATGGGTGGCTCTACCTGGTATGATAAACCGGTTGGAGCCCTATGACGTAGTGCGAACAAAGAATAGTATTCGTAGAATAAAATACAGAGGTTGCGTAAGGAAGAAAGAGAAGAAGGAAAACAGACAAAAGCACGAAACAACGCCTCCTTATATATCCATCCATAATTCAACGATGACTAATACCTTCGCGTAACAGAAACCCAAAGAACATAACAGAAATCCCCATTACAAATCCTAATTCCACTGCACGATACCTCCTTCCCTCATCCCAGTTCATCACATAGCCGAAATACGTAGCTGCCGTTACACCCTATTGGTAGAGTGCATAGACTGACTTGTGCAATAGTGCGGCAAGTCCAGACACAAATGGACCGATTGTTGGTCCAAGGAACCTACTGTTGTCCGAGTGGCCGCAGTGAGAGTACAAAAGCGGAAAAGAGGGAATGGCAAGTCCAACTCTCAGAAGAAGGCTAAAGTGGCTGCTGTTGTAGCAGAAGATCCACTTGTTGTACTCCCGGAGGTTACAGAAGATTTTATTTTGCAGCCTGAGCAAGACTCGGACAATGAAATTCTCTGGTAGAAAAGTGTCTGTTTGAGTCTATGTTTACTAGTTTTCTTTTATATGGGTTTTTCGGTTTCTATGTTTCTCTTGAATAAATTATGATTGTGTTTCTGCCTATTTGATTGCTCCAAGCACTCTGAGGATGGGTTTAAGACCCGAAACAGCTGGCCTGTCAGTGCTCTACCAAAGTTACATTTGCTACCAAGACACTTCCAAACCGCTGCCAAAAAAGACCACTACACAATACATCTGCTATATTACCGCTTGGGAACAGAACCAAAGGATCTCTGATCTTAGTAGTGCCCGAAGCTATTAGCTATGTTGAAAAGACAAAGAGAAACAAGTTCGGAACCCGCTGTTAAGCAAAGAAGGTTGGAGCAAAGGCTTCCCTCCTTACCAGTACATGGAAAAAGACCTATACTGAAGGCAGGACTGTCATGGACAGTCAAAGGAGAGGATGAAGGCGCCCAAGGGTCTTTCCTGTTTGACACCGGTTGTACAGGAGCAATCCTCAACCAGAGTTTTGTCAGAAAGCATGGAATTCCCTTAGTGCGGCGGGATCAACCTCTGACAATGTTTGATGCTCAAGGAGATATCATGATGGGAGGAGGTGAGTATTACACTCACCCAGTCCGCATGACTATGGGAGATCATAAAGAGACACTCCGATGGGAAGTGGCTACTTTGGAGGAAGGAATGACCGGTTACCTGCCAATTAGTTGGGCTAGGAAGCATAACCCGGACATTAACTGGGAACTCAATACCATGAGCTGGAGGAGTGACTACTGCAAGCAGAATTGTCTCCCAGCGGCCACCAAGATCGAACTGATCTCTCCATACCAAATGTTGGAGGAAGAAGAGACAGTCTATCAATTGGTTGGTTCAGTATGGCATGATGAGGACGGAGGTGATATTGCTGAGAAGATACACCACCTGTACCGGGATTGGGCTGATGTGTTCAGTCAAGAGAAGATTGAGGAAATGCCGCCGCATTCCCCTAATGATTTGAAGATCAAACTCTTGCCTGGCACCGCTCCCCCATTTGGCCCGCTATATCCATGTTCCGCTCCCGAGTTGAAGGCCCTCCGAGAGTACCTGGACAAAGAATTGTCTTCAGGAAAGATCTCTAGATCTAACAGCCCTGCTGCGGCGCCCATACTGTTCATTCCTAAGAAGGATGGGACATTGCGGATTTGTGTGGACTATAGAGGATTGAACAAGGTCACTGTCAAGGACAAGTACCCACTGCCTATCATGAGTGAGCTCAGAGACAGGTTGTTCAAGGCCAAGATCTTCACAAATATAGACCTAAAGAACGGCTTCAATTTGATCAGGATAGCAGAAGGTGATGAGTGGAAAACCGCTTTCAGAACCCGCTATGGACTGTATCAGTATAATGTGATGCCATTTGGTCTATGCAATGCTCCCTCCGCTTTCCAGGCAATGATCAATGATGTGCTAAAGGAACTACTGGATGAAGGAGTAGTTGTCTATATTGATGACATCCTCATCTACTCGGAGACTGAGAAAGAGCATGAGCTATTGGTCAAGAAGGTATTACAGAAGCTTAGGGAAGCTAAGCTCTGTGCCTCGATCAGTAAGACGTCCTTCCATGTCCGAGAAGTAGAATACCTAGGCTATCACATCTCGGAGAAAGGAGTATCTATGTCAGAAGACAAGGTGGAGGCAGTTAAGGAATGGCCGGTCCCTGAGAATATCAAGGCAGTACAGGCATTCCTCGGATTTGCAAACTTCTATCGCCGCTTTATTGAAGGCTTCAGTAAAGTTTGCAAGCCATTAACTGACCTCCTGCAAAAAAACAAGAAATGGTATTGGACAGCAGCACATGAGCAGGCCTTTGAAGAACTCAAAAGGCTGTTCACAAGCGCTCCAATCCTCCTTCATTTTGACCCTAGTAGGAAAACGGTGGTCGAGACAGATGCCAGTGATTTTGCCAAGGGAGCGGTGCTCTCTCAGTATGGGGATGATGGGAAGCTACATCCGGTGGCATTCTATTCTAAGAAGTTCTCCCCCGCTGAGATCAACTATGACATTCATGATAAGGAAATGGGAGCTATTGTAGCCTCTTTCCGGGAATGGGAACACATGCTCAAATCTTGTGAGCAAGAGATCACGGTTTTCACAGACCACAAGAACTTGGAGTATTTTAATTCTACCAAGGTTCTCACTAGGCGGCAAGCTAGATGGTCCGAGGACCTAGCAGGCTACAATTTCAAAGTTGTCTACAGACCGGGAGAAAAGAATGGCAAGACTGATGTGCTATCTAGGCACTGGGATCACCGCCTTGGAGAGGGAGGTGAAACTCTGCAGCCGGAGCCACAGATCTTTTTTAGGCCAGGTCAATTGGTTTTGGATCCTGCAAAGCTAGCGGCTGTCAGGGTGAATCAATTGCAGAATACATTCTTAGAGCGCCTATACACGGCTGCTAAAGAGGATAGTTTCTGGCAGGAATTGCACCGCTCCCTGGTTGAAAGGAAACCAAATTTGGACCAGAACTTGTCGGTCAAGAACGGTCTCATCTTCTACAAGAATAGATGGTATATACCCAAAGACAAGAAGCTTCAGATGGAAATACTGTCCGATACCCATGACTCTAAGGTGGCGGGTCACTTTGGCCAATTTAAGACACTTGAGCGGGTGAAAAACAACTTCTTTTGGCCCAACATGGATAAGGATGTTGAGGAATATGTCCGGAGCTGTGACAGCTGCCAGAGGAATAAAACCTCCAGACATAAGAAGTTTGGTATGCTCCAACCGTTGGAGATACCCTATCGGCCGTGGACTTCCATCTCTATGGACTTCATTGTGGGATTACCGGAATCTAGTGGGTTTACAAAGATCTGGGTAATAGTGGACCGTTTTTCGAAGATGGCACATTACATCCCTCTTCCTACCCTCAATAAAACGGAAGATTTGGCTAAGTTGTTCTTGAAGGAAGTTTGGAGACTCCATGGTTTACCTGATGACATAGTCTCGGACAGAGATAGCAGGTTCATCTCTCACTTTTGGCAATCTCTCATGAGTCTCCTCAATGTGAAGCTGAAGATGTCCACATCTTTCCACCCCCAAACGGACGGCCAAACAGAAAGAGTTAATCAGACCCTGGAACATTACTTGCGGAGTTATTGTTCATATCAACAGGATGACTGGGCAGAACTCTTGCCTGTGGCAGAGTATGCTTATAACTCGGCGGTCTCTGAGTCTACCAAAGTATCGGCTTTTTATGCCAACTATGGATATGAACCCAGGACCAACTGGCCGGCCCCAAAGGAAGGAGTAGAATGGAACAATCCAGCAAGCGAGGTCATGATATCTCAATGGGAATCTATCTGGCAGGCTATGAACGCCAGCTTGGGTAAAGCTAGATTAAGGATGGCCCGGTGGTATGATGCACATACCCTGGCACCACCTGAAATCAAGCCCGGAGATGAAGTTATGTTGGACCGGCGCAATGTGCAAACAAAGCGGCCTTTGGGAAAACTGGATCAGAAGAAGATGGGACCCTTTAAGGTCTTAGAAGCTATTGGTACTCGTGCCTACAAGCTCTCTCTTCCCCCCCAGATGGGAATCCACCCGGTCTTTCATGTCTCTCTCCTAGAACCCTACAGAGCACCGGTAGATCCTGAGAGAAGAGTTCCCCCACCGGAACCCGAAGAGGTTGAGGGAGAACAGAACTGGGTTGTCCGAGAGGTAGCTGATAGCCGGGTCAATAAGAAGAGAAGACGAGTGGAATATCTAGTGCTGTGGGAAGGTTATGGGAACGAGGATGCTACATGGGAACCTTGGGAGCATCTCAAGAAGAGTGCTGAAGAAGCCCTTCGGGATTTCCATATGAGGTATCCTAAGAAACCCAAGGACAAGCGGATTGTTGGGGTGTAGACTATTTCCTTTGGGTTTTCATTTCCTTGCATATCACGGAGTTTCTTGTCATATAGAATGGATGGTAATAGAATAGTTATAGATCTCGGAGACCAAGATCCTGGAAGAGGGGAGTGGTGTAACGGAGCCATTTCAACTGTCTGGTGTATGAGTACACACAGGGCCCGGTTACATGCTGAGAGTTATTGTTAGAAGCCAGTTGCACGGTGATATGCAAGTACCGGCAGTGTGGTTAGCTACCAGCTGTTAGAGTAACTACATTCCGGGCGCTAGGAAGCGGATCTATTCATGGGAGCAATGACTGACGAGTCTATGCCTCGCCAGTGACTAGAAGACCGGCCAGAGTGAAGCTCTGATTGACCGGTGATCCTCTGTATCCTCTAAGCATTGTAAGTCCGCCGAAAGGCAGGGACTCTGCTAGGAAAGTCTACAATAAGCGCAAGCTCTACAGCAATGATTAAGCTTACACCTGAGCGGCAGCTCATTCATGCAGGTCCTCGGTTGTGTGGCAACCAAGGCTGCAGGTGTTACAAAGGCTTTGACTAAGGGTGGTTGCCTCGGGTATCGGAAACACCTGCTGACGCTTAGAGAAAAGCGGGGTAGCGGTGGTATTGTTTCCGGTACTGAGGAAAAGGCCCACCGGAACTTAGTAAGGAGTTAGGAGCAGAGAATAGAGGCCTTCGGAGTATAAGTACTCAGGTTCATTCTCGCCCTTCAGTCCTGTTCTCTCCAGTCTTCATCAGAAAGAAAACCAAGTTCTTATCGGTAGCAGAGCCCTTAAAGATTATTGAGTTCTAGCGATAGTATCTTTGAATAATCTGCAACCTGATTGTCTATCTTGCACGGCCGTCTCTATTCTATACAAATCTATTTCTCTTAGAAAGGACCCCCGTTACACTCCAAGTGAACTTGTGAGTAACAATATACTGTGAGGGATGCGTACCAGACCACAAGAGTACACTACGCAGAGCTCAGAGTTCGGCTAACAGCTACAAAGGTAGAAGTCTCCAAGGTCTCTTCAGTCAACGTCGAGTATGATTCTCCTTGATCCGGTACGGGCCCCGCGAGCTACGTTATCAACAAAGATTCACTAGAGTTAGCGTATAGAATTCGACCGTCTTCGACGTAATAGTTCAGGTAGAGTTCGAAGTCACGATAGAGTAAAGTAATTCCAAAAGTATCGTCAAATAAAGTTGTAACTCGCGTATCAACGATTTATATTGTTAAGACTCTGATTTCGCCGATGATGGTTTGGCTAGTCAGTGAATGACACAGTATTTATATCCCTCGCTTATGTCTCGAGGACCCAGTCTACTAATAATACAGAATACACTCGGGGCATGCCCGAGACCCTGAAAAACAACCAAAAACATTTAACTCCTAAGTCCGTAACCCAAACTCCTAAATCCGCTGAACCCCTCAACCTATTTATCCACTCTAATGCACGTTTCCCTGTCGATGTTTCTTCTCCATCGGCCGTCTGGTGGATAATCGTCAGCGTCGGCTATTCGGAGGTCTCGGACGGCAAGGCTACCTACTCAGGCCTCTTCCCACATCGCTTTCCCACATAGCAGAGTCCTCTCATGCCCACAGGTACCGCCGATAGGTACTCGGTCGGCTGGCAGCTTGCGCCGATTCGCTCCGAGCGGTCCGATCTTCGATCCGATTGATTCCAGCTGTCCCTCATATATCCACCGGTACCAAAACACTCCCCTCCGGCGGTTTGACGCTCCGGGGGTTATTATTGGGGTCGAAAACGTGTTTTTTATGACTCTGGGTTTTTTGGTCGTAATTTGGTCGCACCACACTCCGCGAGTGTGGTCAAGAGTTGATATTAGCGTACAGAGGGTATTGGGGTATCTACTAGCCTTTCTCTCACTCCCGTAAATGCTTGGCATGCCCGTAACAAGGACCGTGAATAGGTTCCTCCAAAATTTTCTGTTTTTTCTCCGGTTGGGACGCTCTCCCTTCCTGCCTTTTTCTTTTCATATTTTTTTTGTTGTTTTCCGTCAGTGATAACATAGCAATCTGGGGATACTCCTGACCTGACTCATCAGAGTCCCCTTTTAAAAATCCTCGTCGAAATCCATCTCAGATTCCGATCCGCGTTCTCGCACAAACGCTTGCCCACTGGTGTACTCCGCAGCAGCTGTCGCAGCCGGCTTCTTAGCACGGTGCCTCATTCGCTTTCTCTGAGGTTGGGGTTCCGGTGGTTCCATATCGTGGTCGCCATCGTCATCGCGGGTACGCTTTCGGGAGAAAGAGGAGATAGATGCACTGCTGTTAGCATCTGAACGACACCACTTCCAAAGATGACCCTTTCGGCCACATCGCACACAGGCTCCATCGGTCTTTCGCTGTTCTCGGACCGGCTGTGGAACTCCTTTGGTGGCTTCGTCGTAGTCGTGGTATATTGGCTTATTCCCCGACTTGTTCTTGCTGGTGCTCTTCTTATCTTGCCCTTTTTCTTTCTCCTCAGTCTGAGCCCTCCCCTTGATCTTAAACCCCTTCTCCTTCTGCCGTGAGTTCCCACCGTTGTTCGACTCCCTTCCCCTCGACTCCGCTTTCCCCAACATCTTCATCTGCTCTTGATAAGCCTCGTGAGCCTTGCCGGCTCGTTCCAACTGTTGGATGTACTCGGAGTCGTCATCGGTTGGATCGAAACGTGAGTGGCGCTCCCGGATTTCATTTGGTAGTCCTTGGAGCAGGGCGGCGCGATAGGATGCTCCTTTCATCTGAGCGTGCTGGTTCATGATCTCCATTCTCGTCAGGTAGTCTCCGATGTTAGCAGAGTACTTAAACTGCTGCATCTTCATCGCGTTCTCCATAGCCTCTTGAGTGCTTAAGAAACGTTTCCTAATCTCCTGACTGAACCGAGTCCAAGTAGCGTAGTCCACGGCTGCCGGTCCTAGCATCTTGGTCTCGATGTATTCCATGAACCATTCCTTTGCCAACCCACACGTATACGTTCCAGCGAACAGTACCTTGTTCCTGTCCATTCGGAACTTCTTGGGCTTCTGCTCGAAGTAGATCTCGCACTCCATGAGCCAATGCCGCAGGGTATGCTTCCTGGCATTATCGAACTCAAAGGGTATTTTGGCGAGCGAATCTACCATATCGTCGTCTTCAGGCGGCGCCGAATTCCTGTTCCCGCCTCGGTTCCTTCTCCAATTCTTCCGACCGTGCGACCATTCACTGTTATCGTCGTCATCGTCGTCGGAAGGTTCTGGGTCTCCCCCAATGTTTCCTCTTGGTGGGTTTCGTGGAGGTTGATTCCCACCATTCCCACCAACTGGAGCAGCTTCCACCGGTCCTCTGCCACTATTACCATGCACTGGGCCGGCATCCTCCGGTTGCCTGCCTCCATTTCCTCCTACGGGACCAGCATTTCCTCCTACTGGGCCAGCATTTTCGGGTTTCTTGCCATTGCCAACAGGAACCGTTCGGGGCGCGTTAGGGTCTAAGGGAGCACTAGCCACGGAAGGTGCTACTGACAGGTGTTGTCGCAGTAGTTCCTCCATCTCGGCTATCCGTTGGTTTCTTATCTCATCGGACTGCTTGAATTGCGCGAACATAGCCCGTTGTTCCCCTTTCTCCTGCTCCCGCTCTTCTCGTACCATCCTCAGCTGTCGCTCCGCTTCCAACAGTTGGTTCTGGGTAATCCGATGGTTACGGTCCAGAACCTCGTGGTCGGCGGCTCGTGCGGTTTCTTGCATTTGTTGGACATGGGTAACGAGCTCAAAGAGCGACTCGAGATGTTGTTTTTGGGCAATGGCTTCTTGCCGTACTTTCTTATCCAGGATTTGTCCACTCCCTTGGACTTGCTCCTGGAGGTTTTGTAGCTGCTGCCAAACGGCCTATCCAGCTGCACCAAGATACCTCATTTGTGCCTCATGGGTATCCAAAAACTCCTGCATATTCCTCACGAACTGGGCTTGAGCAGAGCGTTTACTCGATTACCTAGTCGTTGTAGAGGGTCCTCCCGTAAGTAGGGGATCTGGGCTAGCAGCCCTTGATATTACCATAGAATCTTCCCCCCCGGCCTCCTCGGTTACGGCCGAGGTATCTATGAAATAATTATCCCTTCGGGTAGTCATTGTGATAGGGGATAATGATGATAGTTCTTCTTTTTGAGGTGACTTCGTTACTCCAAGTGAACTTGTGAGTAACAATATACTGTGAGGGATGCGTATCAGACCACAAGAGTACACTACGTAGAGCTCAGAGTTCGGCTAACAGCTACAGAGGTAGAAGTCTCCAAGGTCTCTTCAGTCAACGTCGAGTATGAATCTCCTTGATCCGATACGGGCCCCGCGAGCTACGTTATCAACAAAGATTCACTAGAGTTAGCGTATAGAATTCGACCGTCTTCGACGTAATAGTTCAGGTAGAGTTCGAAGTCACGATAGGGTAGAATAATTCCAAAAGTATAGTCAAATAAAGTTGTAACTCGCGTATCAACGATTTATATTGTTAAGACTCTGATTTCGCCGATGATGGTTTGGCTAGTCAGTGAATGACACAGTATTTATATCCCTCGCTTATGTCTCGAGGACCCAGTATACTAATAGTACAGAATACACTCGGGGCATGCCCGAGACCCTGAAAAACAACTAAAAACACTTAACTCCTAAGGCCGTAACCCAAACTCCTAAAGCCGCTGAAACCCCTCAACCTATTTATCCACTCTAATGCACGTTTCCCTGTCGATGTTTCTTCTCCATCGGCCGTCTGGTGGATAATTGTCAGCGTCGGCTATTCGGAGGTCTCGGATGGCAAGGCTACCTACTCAGGCCTCTTCCCACATCGCTTTCCCACATAGCAGAGTTCTCTCATGCCCACAGGTACTGCCGATAGGTACTCGGTCGGCTGGCAGCTTGCGCCGATTCGCTCTGAGCGGTCCGATCTTCGATCCGATTGATTCCAGCTGTCCCTCATATATCCACCGGTACCAAAACACTCCCCTCCGGCGGTTTGACGCTCCGGGGGTTATTATTGGGGTCGAAAACGTGTTTTTTAACTAGGAAAACCGCAACTCCGCAATTGGTCGCATATCGATCGCACCACACCTCGTGGGTGCGAACCGGAGTTGATAATGGTGTTGCCATTAGTATCAAAGGGTATTGGGGTATCTACTAGCCTTTCTCTCACTCCCGTAAATGCTTAGCATGCCCGTAACACTCAGTATGGGGATGATGGGAAGCTACATCCGGTGGCATTCTATTCCAAGAAGTTCTCCCCTGCTGAGATCAACTATGACATTCATGATAAGGAAATGGGAGCTATTGTAGCCTCTTTCCGGGAATGGGAACACATGCTCAAATCTTGTGAGCAAGAGATCACGGTTTTTAGAGACCACAAGAACTTGGAATACTTTAATTCTACCAAGATTCTCACTAGGCGGCAAGCTAGATGGTCTGAAGACCTCGCAGGCTACAATTTTAAAGTTGTCTACAGACCGGGAGAAAAGAATGGCAAGACTGATGTGCTATCTAGGCGCTGGGATCACCGCCTTGGAGAGGGAGGTGAAACTCTGCAGCCGGAGCCACAGATATTTTTTAGGCCAGGTCAATTGGTTTTGGATCCTGCAAAGCTAGCGGCTGTCAGGGTGAATCAATTGCAGAATACATTCTTAGAGCGCCTATACACGGTTGCTAAAGAGGATAGTTTCTGGCAGGAATTGCACCGCTCCCTGGTTGAAAGGAAACCAAATTTGGACCAGAACTTGTCGGTCAAGAACGGTCTCATCTTCTATAAGAATAGATGGTATATACCCAAAGACAAGAAGCTTCAGATGGAGATACTGTCCGATACCCATGACTCTAAGGTGGCGGGTCACTTTGGCCAATTTAAGACACTTGAGCGGGTGAAAAACAACTTCTTTTGGCCCAACATGGATAAGGATGTTGAGGAATATGTCCGGAGCTGTGATAGCTGCCAGAGGAATAAGACCTCAAGACATAAGAAGTTTGGTATGCTCCAACCGTTGGAGATACCCTATCGGCCATGGACTTCCATCTCTATGGACTTCATTGTGGGATTACCGGAATCTGGTGGGTTTACAAAGATCTGGGTAATAGTGGACCGCTTTTCGAAGATGGCACACTACATCCCTCTTCCTACCCTCAATAAAACGGAAGATTTGGCTAAGTTGTTCTTGAAGGAAGTTTGGAGACTCCATGGTTTACCTGATGACATAGTCTCGGACAGAGATAGCAGGTTCATTTCTCACTTTTGGCAATCTCTCATGAGTCTCCTCAATGTGAAGCTGAAGATGTCCACATCTTTCCACCCACAAACGGACGGTCAAACAGAAAGAGTTAACCAGACCCTGGAACATTACTTGCGGAGTTATTGTTCATATCAACAGGATGACTGGGCAGAACTCTTGCCTTTGGCAGAGTATGCATATAACTCGGCGGTCTCTGAGTCTACCAAAGTACCGGCTTTTTATGCCAACTATGGATATGAACCCAGGACCAACTGGCCGGCCCCAAAGGAAGGAGTAGAATGGAACAATCCAGCGAGCGAGGTCATGATATCTCAATGGGAATCTATCTGGCAGGCTATGAACGCCAGCTTGGGTAAAGCTAGATTAAGGATGGCCCGGTGGTATGATGCCCATGCCCTGGCACCGCCTGAAATCAAGCCCGGAGATGAAGTTATGTTGGACCGGCGCAATGTGCAAACAAAGCGGCCTTTGGGAAAACTGGATCAGAAGAAGATGGGACCCTTTAAGGTCTTAGAAGCTATTGGTACCCGTGCCTACAAGCTCTCTCTTCCCCCCCAAATGGGAATCCACCCGGTCTTTCATGTCTCTCTTCTGGAACCTTACCGAGCACCGGTAGATCCTGAGAGAAGAGTCCCTGTACTGGAGCCCGAAGAGATTGAAGGAGAACAGAACTGGGTGGTCCGAGAGGTAGCTGATAGCCGGGTCAATAAGAAAAGGAGACGAGTGGAATATCTAGTGCTGTGGGAAGGTTATGAAAACGAGGATGCTACATGGGAACCTTGGGAGCATCTCAAGAAGAGTGCTGAAGAAGCCCTTTGGGATTTCCATATGAGGTATCCTAAGAAACCCAAGGACAAGCGGATTGTTGGGGTGTAGATTATTTCTTTTGGGTTTTCATTTCCTTGCATATCACGGAGTTTCTTGTCATGATAGAATAGCATGGTAATAGAATGGTTATAGATCTCGGAGACCAAGATCCTGGAAGAGGGGAGTGGTGTAATGGAGCCATTTCAACTGTCTGGTGTATGAGTACACACAGGGCCCGGTTACATGCTGGGAGTTATTGTTAGAAGCCAGTTGCACGGTGATATGCAAGTACCGGCAGTGTGGCTAGCTACCAGCTGTTAGAGTAACTACATTCCGGGCGCTAGGAAGCGGATCTATTCATGGGAGCAATGACTGACGAGTCTATGCCTCGCCAGTGTCTAGAAGACCGGCCAGAGTGAAGCTCTGATTGTCCGGTGATCCACTGTATCCTCTGAGCATTGTAAGTCCGCCGAAGGGCAGGGACTATGCTAGGGAAGTCTACAATAAGCGAAAAGCTCTACAGCAATGATTAAGCTTACACCTGAGCGGCAGCTCATTCATGCAGGTCCTCGGTTGTGTGGCAACCAAGGCTGCAGGTGTTACAAAGGCTTTGACTAAGGGTGGTTGCCTTGGGTATCGGAAACACCTGCTGACGCTTAGAGAAAAGCGGGGTAGCGGTGGTATTGTTTCCGGTACTGAGGAAAAGGCCCACCGGAACTTAGTAAGGAGTTAGGAGCAGAGAATAGAGGCCTTCGGAGTATAAGTACTCAGGTTCATTCTCGCCCTTCAGTCCTGTTCTCTTCAGTCTTCATCAGAAAGAAAACCAAGTCCTTATCGGTAGCAGAGCCCTTAAAGATTATTGAGTTCTAGCGATAGTATCTTTGAATAATCTGCAACCTGATTGTCTATCTTGCATGGCCGTCTCTATTCTACTTTATTCTATTCCTCTTTGTAACTGGGGTCCTTTCTAAGAGAAATAGAATCGGATAGAATAGAGACGGCCGTGCAAGATAGACAATCAGGTTGCAGATTATTCAAAGATACTATCGCTAAAACTCAATAATCTTTAAGGGCTCTGCTACCGATAAGAACTTGGTTTTCTTTCTGATGAAGACTGAAGAGAACAGGACTGAAGGGCGAGAATGAACCTGAGTACTTATACTCCGAAGGCCTCTATTCTCTGCTCCTAACTCCTTACTAAGTTCCGGTGGGCCTTTTCCTCAGTACCGGAAACAATACCACCGCTACCCCGCTTTTCTCTAAGCGTCAGCAGGTGTTTCCGATACCCAAGGCAACCACCCTTAGTCAAAGCCTTTGTAACACCTGCAGCCTTGGTTGCCACACAACCGAGGACCTGCATGAATGAGCTGCCGCTCAGGTGTAAGCTTAATCATTGCTGTAGAGCTTTTCGCTTATTGTAGACTTCCCTAGCATAGTCCCTGCCCTTCGGCGGACTTACAATGCTCAGAGGATACAGTGGATCACCGGACAATCAGAGCTTCACTCTGGCCGGTCTTCTAGTCACCGGCGAGGCATAGACTCGTCAGTCATTGCTCCCATGAATAGATCCGCTTCCTAGCGCCCGGAATGTAGTTACTCTAACAGCTGGTAGCTAGCCACACTGCCGGCACTTGCATATCACCGTGCAACTGGCTTCTAACAATAACTCTCAGCATGTAACCGGGCCCTGTGTGTACTCATACACCAGACAGTTGAAATGGCTCCGTTACATATTCCTACTCAACGTTGACTGAAGATACCTTAGAGACTTCTACCTTCGTAGCTGTTAGCCGAACTCTGAGCTATGTGTAGTGTACTCTTGAGGTCTGGTACGCAACCTTCACACCCATACGTACGATATACATCAGATGTTTATAGCACTACACTAGATAATGGTAGCTATACAAATAAATTTCAGAAATTGATGTTAAAGGAAACACATTTAAATTATATAACATTTATTTTTAATTTTTTATTTAATAGCATTTTGTAATTCACATGCCGGCTCACCACTCACTCACTTTCGAGTGCACACTTCGCCCTAGCGAGGTGGCCAACTGCTAGTTTGTATGCACTTGTCTTTAGGAGTTTCTCTGATTATCTTATTCGGTTTGGATGAAACTACGTAGCTATAACCACCGCTGACCTACGTCCCCATGATCATCCATCTATTGCGAGTTGCCAAAATTAACCGGACGCTCTCCTACAACCACCCAAATCAAATAGGCCACAATAACTTAGCTTTCAAATACCTGCGATTGAGCCCATATTAAAACCTGAGATGGTACAAGCATAGAGAATTACAGATATAACACCTCTTGACTTTTCCAGCTGTGGTTGTGTTGCAAGGCGATGTTGAAGTTGCATTCCCATACTAAATTTGGTTGTAACGCAGTGTCCGGTTAATTTTGGCAACTCGCAATGCTATCTCTTCTACCAAGTTTGATCGCATATAGCTCTCCGTCGTTTGAAATCGCTTAATCTAACACTTCTATAACTGGAAACTCTGTCAATATAATCCAAGTATAGCACTAGATTAACAAGTTCCATGACTCTCTCTTCCGTCTAGCATAGGTTAAATAACAGCTTCTTGATCTGACCGAAGATGTGAAGCAAAAATAAAAGAAATTTACAAGAATAGATATATCGCAACTCCCGAAACTAAACAAAACTAGACCAGCCAGCGTCAATCGCTCCCTCAGATGATATTAACAAGATGTAAATAAGGAACACGCTCATGCAACGGAAAATAAAACAAAACGAGAAAAGTGGTAAATGGGCACTTGCGCCAACGGCGGTCAGCTCCATGTTTCTGCAAGGAATAGGAAGGAAGAAAACCCCAATAATCTCAAATATACGCCAACCCGTTAAATTTAACTTCAACCACCTCTGCGACTCGTCTTTTATCTCAATGCATCATGCAGCAACAAATCCGGATAGTCCTGTATTCCTGCACTCAACACATGCGGTTGAACGTGGTATATATAGCACCCACAGTTGCAGACACAAATCCCAGAAACCTTAAAAGGAAAATTCTTTGAACAAAGGTCTATTGACAACCCTTGAGTGGCCAAAGCTTTGTGTTGGAGTAGCAGTCAAGGGTGAGAGCTGATCATCTTCATCATCGCCAATTTCCGAAATTCTTGGAATATCAGAGTGTGAGCCCCGTCTTGGGCCACTAAGAGGAAACATTGGCGGGGTTGCTGTTGAAAGCCTTTTTAACGAAAAGTCCGCCAGGCTGTGTCGCTTGCTGTTGGAAACACCGAGATTTGTCTCAACAATTACCCCTCCTCCTCCTGTACTTCCAGCCATACTAGCTGTCGTGCCCAGGCTTGCCTCACTCGCCTGTCGACTTAAAGTTCGATGAATGCTCCCAACACTTAATTTTGATGATAGTTCTCTTTGGGCTTCCTTCTGCGATTCTCGTAAAGAGTGCGTCTCTTCCCCATAGGTCGTGCTTGGTCGTCTCTCCAAATTTTCGGGGGAATGTTTCATAAGCCCACTTGAAACAAACTCGAGCGCCCGCTGGGTTGGGCTTGGTATCCGTCTAGGGTGATTTATTAAAATTGATGTGCTTGAAGTATCAAAGCTTTGCTCATATTCTATGTCTCTTATCAACGCTTCAAACCGCGCGATTGAGTTCATTGGTGCCTGCTCGGATGTCAATGCTGGACTTGGGGGGGCCGTAGAGAAGAATCGGTCAAGAATCGTTTCACGGCGTGGTGCAAGAGCGATTGGGGTTTGGATGCTAATCTCCTCCTTGATAACATTACTATCCCCAGCACCTATTGAATGCCGCAGTTTGGTTGCCAGGTGTAGAGGGGGCCGGCCATCAGCCGAAGAACGTGGGAATTCCTCGTCCGCGTTTGGGGATGGCATATCCGATGCGGAGCTGCTCATCAAACTCCCCTTGTCATCAGACTCTATGCTCGAAAGGTTGCTGGTCCTTGACCGGAGGGAAGGACTAAGCAGTGCTGTGTTGGGCTCGCCATTCATAAAAAACATTGAAGAAGTGGTGGGCGCTTCCAGGTCAAGATCACTGAATCTTTCCCGAAATGCTGGGTCGGTAGCCTGGTTAGCATTTGAGTCCGAGGAGCTAGGAATTAGATGCGCCTGGATTTCCTTTGCCCATTTTTCAATCGCAACCACGTTATCCGGCCCAGGGCGGAAGAGCAGTATCTCTTTTGCAGCACCTTCCCTCTTGGCCCCTTCACGTTGTCCAGGCACATCATGACTTCGCCTCCGGAAAGACTTTGAAGAGGATAGTTGAATTTCTGGTCGCAGGTTCACAACCAAGGTAGGAAGTACTACGGACTTCTTCTTGTGGCGCGAAGCAACATCCCCAATATAGCAGGAGGCGATAGATGTGATGCTAATATGAAAGAGCAATATTAGCAGTGCAAGCCAAGTGCAGTAAGAGAACAAAAATACCAGCACGGATGAGACCGGGGTAAATATGTAGACTGGTTGTCCAGGAGAGCTTACGGATATCGTGTAATTGGTTCGGTATCATTCTGCAGGTCATCAACCCAGTCAGTCGGTTTCTATACCGGCCGTGCCGATTCCAACCCCTTACCTTTTGCTTGTAAACCGTCAAAGAGATCGGCAACTGTGCTACATCCATCTCGTTTACCATAGAACCCACCGACTGTGGACTCCGGTCCGATGGGGTTTGCGACAGCTTAGGACCGTTGCCAGACACTGCTCCAGTCCCACCAGGTCCAACCACTCCAGTAGCCGTAGTCGGTCGAGTCGGTGAAATGGCCGATCGCGCGGACGTCGGGGTCGTGGGTGAATGACTTCCGAACTTGACATACCTAATCTGTCCGTCACAAATGGCGAAATCAAAGTCAGTATCGGAGCACGGGAAAGCAGAAGAGTTTGAGAGGGGGTGAGGGGGGAGCGAACGAATGAACGACCATCCCGCACGGAGTAAAGTTGGAGTTCGGAGAGACGGGGGCCAGTTCAAGAGAGTTCCATTGATCATCATACCTTCCAAGCAGCACGGCCTATCAGGTTGCGCTCTGGCGGAATCTGTAGCCAACCTTCTATGATTGTCGTCATATTGCGTGGTGTTGAGTATTAGGCAGACACCGCTTGAATTTCAAAGACAAAAGGGACGGGGGTAGGTGGAAGGACGAAGGGGAAGGGGGAGGGAGGGAAAGAAGGGGGGGGATGAAGAGAAGATGGACCGTTCGCTTTGTGGACCTCCAGGGTTCTTTCTTTTCTTTTCTCTAATTGTTTTGGATAATAGATATCTCGAGCGACTAGGAACAGAGGGCTAGAGAGGGGGTGCAAGACAGAACCCGTGGGGCAGGTATGTAAGTTCTAGTGAATATATCATATAAATTTATGAGTATGGGTGAGTGTATTGGGTGATTAGTGTTAGGACTGGTATTGTCCTAATTCCCCACCACCACCTCCTCCTCCTCCTCCACTGGTATTCTACTCCCTGCGTATGTACGGAGATATTGATATGCACAATACATACTCCCCCGTCAACCTCACTGTGGGACTCGAATGAAATTCCTTGTGGTGGTTACGCTCGGGCGCCCAAAATGGAAACGAGTGGGCTGGTCCTGGACAAGGGAGAGAAGAGTTTATTTTCCCCCTTATCTTGACTGCCCTTCCCTCAGATATTGATCGTACGAGGAAGTTGCTTGGTATCAATTAGCTAAACTAGTTAGTCTCTGCAGCGATCGCCAGTAACGGAAGGGGAAGGGCACTGGAGACTGAAATCAGGCATTAACAAATAATTAAAGAAGTTTAGTTGATGCCTAGACGTACTCCTGGGGTATGGCTACTTGTAACCAAGGGCATGAAGGCCATCCACAGTTAACAAAACAGATCGAAATCACTTAGTCATACCCCTACATACAAGTTTACAATTCATGCGGAATTCAAATCAACTTTACAAACACGCCAAACCGAAAAAACACTTCTAGAAGAGGAATTGAGACAGGCGACTACTGGGTGGTTCAGGTACATTATGTACATACTCGCGATCATCCATAAGAACCTGAAAATGCAGGTGAATAAGACAGGGATAATTTCTATGGGAGAACGGCGCCACTACATACAAATAATCCTTGTAACTGTCACTTGCATTTTCAGGTTCTTATGGATGATAGCGGGTACATGCAGCTAAACATGGGGCTGCAAAAAAGGTTATGAAAACCTTTGTACCATTGCGCCCCGACTGGTTCTATGTACTCTACTACGTGTAAATATACATGTAGTTACCCCACGTACTCAGTACTCGATGTATACTTACTCTATCATTGACCCTAAAAAGGAAAGAAGGAGCATAAGAAGGGAAAAATCTACATTTAGTACCGCAAAATCTGGGTTCGTTCGGACGGTTGCCAAGAGGACAGCTTTGCAGAGGAGCTGAAAAATATCACCCTTAAAGGAAGAGATCCGAGCCTTTTACAGCAGGATTAAAGCCAACACCGCTCTTGGCAACCGTCCGAATGAACCCAGATTTTGCGGTATATGTACAATGTATTTACGTACATTATGCATGAAATTATAAGTCCATCATACATGTACCTACATGTACATACATTCGCACATCGATATCTTCAAGGTTAAAAGCCTCGCCTTAAAGAAGATCCAAAGTAGAGTAAATTGGCTATAAGCGAAAGCAATGAGATTTCTATACAGAATAGCCTCAAGCTTCCAATAACAATTGAGAAAGGAAAACCCCAGCGCAGGTCTTGAGACATATGTAGCTTCGGGGGGCAAAGTAAAGTGACGGAACCCGGCATCATCGCCGCTGATTCCACAAAGGAAAACTTCTTCCATCTGTTCCTGAGCTTCTCCTCAGCTGTCCACACGTTTCCATGCCTTATAAAAAGGGAAAAGAGATTGACCTGCATGCATCGGTAAAGCAGAGTACATCCTACGGCTGCGTTCCGGAGCAGCCCACAGGGGTAGTGAGATTTGACAGAAGTCCAAAGAAAGTAAGAAAGGGGCAAGGAGGATAAAGAAAAACCATTCAAACCGCATACTCCATGCCATGGTCGATCGTTCCTGACACGTTTTTTTCTACCCGCATCACCTGCATCTGTTAGTCATACATGCATGGCACCCAATCCCCAGAGCCGGAACAAAGGAAGGACAATGGAAATGCAATCACGCACAGTAGGTAGATTCAGCTGTCAGACCCGTGAGTTTGGAATTCTACCTGCAAGTAGTAACTGTTACTATTAATTCTATGTAGGTACATGTGTACCTACCGTACTGTACTTGATCTGGAGTGCATATACGTACAAAATTCTGTAGTTTACTCATGCTCTACTCCACCTACCGCGTATAAACCAGATGTACGTGCATGTAGTAGGTACATGTAAATTGTCCTTACTGCGAGAATACATGTACAGCGATTCACAGGCATTTGGCGAATACACCCATTTGGCGAATTTGTATGTAGCAACCAGCCAGCAACCAGTCAAACTGCGAGTTTGACTAAGATATCCTGATTCTTATTGGCCGTGACCCCTGTTCGTCAAATGGGTGTATTCGCCAAATGCCTGTGAATCGCTGTACCTAAGTTTCGCCAATTAATTCTTGGCGTGAAGACGGATTAAAACCCAAACACGGTGGCGGTAACTTGACATAGGTACATGTAAGTACAGTACCGTATGTACCGGGTGTTGAGGGTAAGTGATCAGAATCTGATAAGTGAATGCTGCGGTAAATACGTGTATTTGTCTTATCAGATTCTGATCACTTTTCGCTACACCCTAGTACATATATGTACGTATATGCATTGTGTTACTCTATATTCGCCATCGTACATTACATACGCATCTAATATGTACTCGGGGCAGGTAACAAGAACCTGAACATAAAAACGCGCTAGCAGGGGTCAAAGTGGTTGCTACCAGAAAAACGATGTTCAGGTTCTTCATGCCTACCGCGAGTACTGTAAAAGCTCCGTTTTCGCACTTTCTCGACAGCTGATTGGTCGAGAGCGAGAAACCCTAGCCAACATGGCAACCAGCCCGCCCCATGAATTGGGGGCCGAAGGCCCCCCATAATACACTGAAGCCCAGACGGAGGTGGAAAGAGGTGGCCCGTTGAAGCTTCCCTTATAACTCAACTCGCGGTCGCGAGTGAGATGGAACCCCTAGTCTACATGTACTCTACTGGTGCTGCAGAGTGGGGTGCGAAGAAAGCGAGGGAGTGTTTCTCACGTACACAGAACAAGTCACGCAGAGGTTCCAAACAGTGGTCTGGGAAAACCGGTAGACTTTGCCGCTCGCGTTCCAGGTTGGGCCCTCCATTTCCATTACCACCACCACCACATTCATAGCAGGTATGATATTCCTGTAGTTGAAGATCGGAAAGGGCGTATCAGCTGTAGACCAAAGAATTAATACATCCAATTCCATACTGCCCGCCAATCCTCATGGGCGACTGCTGACAAACTGCAATTTAGATCGATATACATAATCATCCAGTCGATATACATGTATTGAAGAGGAACTCTCCACGTTTCTCTCTCCTTACTCAGTAGGTATTCCTAGAAAACCTCTCTCTCGCGGCACTGTCCTCGGATGATCATGAATGCGCTGATAGACTTCCCGAAAACTAGAGTTGAATAACAAAATAAAGCTCTTTGTACGTGCCTTTAAGTTTCCAATTTTCTAGGCTCTTTGTCACCTTACATCGTGAAAGCCGAAACCTTTCAAAGATGACTATTCACTTGTATCAATCATGGTTCCCTCTTTCCAATAGGTACCAATTCACCACCTTCAAAACTATCCTTCCTAATGGTGCTTGTTCTTAACTTGATGTGGGTTCGAGTGATCGGAGGTGTCGCCTTTAGAGGACGGGAGGTGGGTGATACAACCACTCACGGGCATTGGTCTTGGGCTAAATCAAATATGGATATAATTGGATCGGTGGAACCGTACAAATTAATATTTCCCCTCATGATTACTGAAAACTAACTACAAAGCCTCTCAGATCAGCAAACCAGGGGGTAGCAGCCGAAACATATATAGACATACAGCATGTACAGTTGCGTGTAATATGGGACAATCACAAAAAGGCGGCTTTCGGACAACCGAACTAATAGCTACAGTATAGGTATCAGCCTGAGACCCGCTTTTTGGCTACTAAGTTGCCTTGCTTTTCCTGCAACATGTTTCTTCGTTCTACGAGAGGCGACTGTTAATTGTTGCATTCTCAAAGTGCATCTTTAATCTTTACGCATATAGCTAAATATATAGCCCTCAAGCACACCTAGATCGACAAATATACTCATGTACTGATCAAAGCTAGCGGTACAACCTGTCTAAGACATCTATATCAAGATAGACGACCGTGATGTGTGAGATTGGATATGTCCTCACAGCTAATTCGTTTGCGTGGTTTTACCACACAGCTACAGGGGATTTTGACGAGTCGAGTTTACCGATAGTTTAAGCACAAAAATAGCATTTCCATTTATGGAAATAGTATAGATTGCAAGTGGCTACTATGTACATACTAGCTAGCTAGTCGAATCTCTATCACGGGTCACAAAACCCTCGATATGAGATGTTCACTCGTTACAAGGACGGGCGCCCGGGTCTTATATTTTACTATTTTAAGCATCCCTTCGCTGGCAATAAATATCTGGTAAATCAACAATAATATTTACAGCGATCCCCTCGACCTGTGCTCAGATATATAATTATATTTTCTTCAGAATCATCCGGGATGATTTTGAAAGACAAATTCCTTTGATTGGATATGTGGAATATATCGTGAAACTCTAAGCTAGATAGTAACGCCCCAGTGAGAAATTAACTAGAAAATCCTGTATGATTTCACACATCGTTATGTGTATGTACTTGTAGACGTGACCCCTATAACAAGCTTTTCAAGTACAAGTTTACACGTCTAAATCCATATTGCGAGTGATATAAAATGAACCGATTTCCACTGCAGAATTTAGGATCTATGTACTTCTTTCACCTAGCTAATATTATAATCACCCTGTTCTGTCCTATGTATGTACATATGTACGCGTACGCGTAATACGTATTGAGCAATCACAGAAGACATGCAATGCGCATTTGCATAATTATAAATGATATCGCGATAAACTGGTAACAAATGCGGCATAGGCTTATATCTTAATACACTTATAATTTGGAATATATTTCTTTCTCAAAGATTCGACGGCTTGACAAACCTCTTGTTTCTTTGTTTGGACACAATCAATATTCTTCTTTGTTAACCTGTTCCTTATAACGACAACGAACGACCGCACGGGGTCAACAGTTAATAATCTTCGATAATCATAAATAGAAACTACAGAATTCTTACACTAAAAAGAATCGGAGTTTTATCAGCGATTTATTCAAATCACCAAACGAGAGACCAGAAATGCCTGATTGCAATTGCTCCGCGGCCAATGACCGACAACGGATCATTGACAACGCTAGCTGGCTAGCCGGCCGGGATGTTCGTCTTATCACTCTATCGGGTCTGATATCTGGTGAGCCTGGCACACTTTACCCTCAAATATGCGCGCTCGTTATCCCGGCGGATGTAAATCCGCATGCGTTGGGCAGAGAATTCTCCAAGGAAGTTCTTTTCAGCGCAAATTATACAGATACCAGGAGGGACCCATCACAGAGAACGGGAATGAAAGAACAAGACATGGTTGATGAAGCTGTGAAGCTACTTCGACGAGATATAGAGAGAGTGGTGGGAAGGGTTATACAATGCGATCAGCACGGGATTTTCTATATCGAAAAGCCGAACTTAAGACGCGACTGGTCAAATATTCAGAAGAATATTTTTCAGACAGGGCCGTACCCTGCAAGGGTCCCTAGGGAGGACACTAAAATATCACAGCCGCGGATATTCGTTGATTACACCAACGAAGAATTAAAGGAGGCGCTTCAAAAAACACAGCCAACATCACAAATCCCTCTTGATCTCAGCGATTCTGATTCTGGTATCTTTGAGCGTGCTAGTTATGCTGCAAGTCAGGCCCTGCGCGACGATTTGAGAGCTGTCGCTCATGAAGTTGGGGCAGAGGAAAGACAAAGAACTGCCGAATTAGAAAGAAAGAAAAGTAGGGAGTCTTCGCGCTCCAGGACCAAACTTAAAAGGGCTATTGAGCCAACGCCGGTTGATACGACCAAGAGGAGGAAGGCCCGGAAGCTATAATCGTGGCTCAAGATAAATGGAGACCTATGTTGAAGTTATTCCCAGAATTAGTCAGAACTTTCGTACCTAAAGATGCTATTCCATTCCTTATTTCATTTGAGAAAGTTCTATATATACTACCGATGAGTGTCAAATGTAATTGTTATTTCTACGTGAATTATTTTATTGGAAATGATATATGTACCGCATTATACAATAGGTAAAATCTCAATCCGTAATAGAAAAGGCACCCGCAATCACAACTCTTACCAGAGTACGGACAGGTCTCAAGAGCCCAACTTTGTTAATAAGGCTTTGAACTGATACCAAATGATGTCATCATTTAAGCCTTTTAAGTCAATGATGTAGATGTCATGTCAGGTGATATCCTAGCCGTTAGTTTAACATGATTCCATATATATGAATATCTACGATTAAACCATGCATGCATTATAATATCTACCTAAGAGGCCCTGGACTACCCCACGTAAGCTTATTGTGATTTAATTAGTGGGAAATATATCGGAATATCTGACCATGAAAATCCCACGTACTTTACGAAATAATTCATGCATGATCATAACGAGATAGTTCATGATAATCAAAGCCTAACCTCCATGGCCAGTTGGCGGATGTATACACAAATAAAATAAGTATTATTACATAAATTCACATATACATATATGAGTTTAAACTCAGGGTCTCTGAGATATCAAGTGCTAGAGTCATTGGCGTTAGAGAAGCTGTACTTTGAGTAGCTAATTTCGGATCGTTTATTGTCACTCGATTCATGATCACTGCTGATGGTTTACCAACTGACCAAACTCCCAATTAATTGACAAAATTGAATATATCACAGTTAAAAGCGAGGTCCACAGAACTATACTGTGTTTCCCTAGGCCTCCAGCTTTGCACCCTTCACAGATCTAGAACCGGCCCCCTCAAAAGATTATTAGGTAGCGGGATCCCTACTATGTAGCTATAAGGGGGATCTCCTACACAGTTTTATGTAACCAAGCTAAGTTTATTTAAAGTGTGGTGTTAACTTGATATGCCAGGATCAAGTAGATCGATCCGTGAGGACCACATCCTGTAATTAAGCCTATAAATATAAGACGAATAATCGATTTTTGATTATCTATGTGATATCTGTCTAGCTCGATTGGGCAGTGAAATTACATAAGACAGTGAGTTTCAGTGAGTAGATCAACTTCCCTACCGCAAAATCTCAGGAATAACGAATCGAACTGGACAGGGAATATTTGACTTCGGATTGGTCAAATGCTTGTACAATTGTTGAGCCTCAATCCGACAGACCCAAGGCGTAACTTCTGGTCGTCTTGACCAATAGGTAAGTGGTATTCCAGCCCAGTCCGATTCGTTATTCCTGGGATTCTGCTGTATATATATATATAAATTTAGCAGACCATTACCTCAGTATTCTGCCCCTCCTGCCATCTAGCTATGCACAACGATTGAATATTTACCCCAACACATTCTTCAGACTGAAGCTAAATATTACAACTATAAATATACATATATATACAAACTACCATTTGCTCCTCACCATTTGAAATTTCTCCAGTGTCTTCAACGCAAGCTTCAGGAGGCTATTTACCGCGCACGGTCAAATATTCAAGCTGGAAGAATATAAAATGCAGCCTAGTGATTGCTCGATCGAGGTCACAAGAAAAATTGAGCTCTGATGTGCATGACGTAGGTAGAAGACTTGAAGAAGAATGCTGGAATGTCCGTTGTCATCCTAGGCTCTTGATTAATAAAATAAGGTGTACAAGGTGAGGGTTAAGTATTCCGAGGGAACTCCTACTGAAATGATTGGTCCTGGCCGGGTGATGTACACGTTTCTATATGGTTTGAGAACCAACAACTAATATAGAGCTAGTTAAACTACTCATACTGCAGGACAAATCTTGGCCCTTAGGAGGATGAGTGAGAAGCCGGTGGGTGCCAAGATATCCTTGGCGCCAAGATATACCGAGTGAGCAGTCATGAACGAGTGATGGTTGGTGTACACGCCTGAATGATTGATTGATTGATAATTCATTAATTGTGTGTATGCACCTGAAAATTTCAGACTACCGTGCGAGATATCGTATGCTACATGGTGTTAATGCCATCCCATGTTATCTTTGTGGCTTAAGAAGTGTTTTGTGGATCCATGGAGCCGGTATGCATATATGATAAACGTCGAATACCCGCCGGCTCCCCATTAATCCATAGTTCATATATATATGACCGATAGAGGATCGATAGTCTCATGATAAAACCGTGTTATTTTATCTGCAGAAGTAGCGACAGACGTTTAGGAAGAAGAATACTTAGAATGTACAAAGAATACCTTAGCGTAACTCCTTTAGCAAGTACTTACCTAGGTACAAAACACTTCGATGATCCTCCGGCTTTCTACCCTAATCCAACACAATTAAACAATTGTTAGATTGACAAAACACTTTCCCTTGGTCTAAACTCCCTCCTATTCATCATACAACGTGTTTAAACCGGAATTCTAGAGCTTAAAAAGAATAATCAGGCAGTTTGCACCCCCCGAATGAAAAAGGGAAGAACGGCAGCCGATGTCGCCGGTGACCGGTATCTATATAGGGCTACGCCGAAGTAAGCGGAGGAATAGGCAAGATTAGAGCTATGCCAAAGTTTCTGGTACGATCGTGTGCATGGTTTTCCAATACACTCCAAAGAGTTACAAACCGATTCATCCGTGCTCACCTCCTTCGAGAAGTACGCCGTGGACTCAGGATCGGGATAATCGAGTTCCAGCTCAAACATCAGATCTAGATCTGGTGATTGTCGTCCGTTTCCGTGGCCATCGTCGCAGCCATCTAATACCGATACATCGGTGGCGCCCTCTGTGCATGTACTACGGCAAGTCGGGAAAGAAACCTCCGCTCTCTGCTGTAGACGTTTTAGCCTTTTTAACGTTTGAGACTTTAGGTCTGTATACGAAGTCTGGAGAGAGATATCGTCTTCCCACTCATCTTCAGTAGCTCTGCAGCTGGTCATAGATGCCGAGTCGGGAAGAGCAATAATATCTTCTTTCTCATTATATTCCTCGCCGTCTATTGTACCACTAGTTCTTTCACTGATTTTCTCCGTATACTGCAAGTTATCGGGTAGATTACCATAACATTCCGGGCAGCGCTCGAACCCTCGATATTGGTCGTCGTCCAAGAGGTGCCGGCAAATGCAGTGATAACGGTTGCCAGCATGAGAGGCACCGGGTTTAGGCTCAGGACATTCTATAACGACGCATTGCCCTGTCGCAGGTTCATACCCACAAATGTATTGGATATAGAGATACTGGTACATCTTATTGTTGCAATGGTTGGGGTGGTAGTTAATGCGAGGAAGGCGATGGATGAGGTTGAATACTGATGTACACGAGAACTAAGTGGAGTATTTCATCAGAAAAGTGGACAACTTGTTCATTTCAATTATTTTTAAGCCATGATCGTGTTTCTTCCCTTGTCTTTGACCCTTTTTCAAAGGACCACATAGATCCTAATCTTGATGGAATCCACGTACGCGTATATATATCATACGTATACATTAAACAGTACCCGTAACGTCATATAGGTAAAGCTGTTATGCACGCTTGCTTGTTGTAGACCCAGTCTAGTACAGTACAATCTCCTTATAAGGGTACAAAAGTGGCGCGAAGTCGTACCCTTATAGGGCGTCTACCCTTATAGGAGGAGCAAATATGTACCTTCGAAGCCAATTGAGGGCCCCAAACACCTACCCTCATAAGGCGAATACCCTTATAACCCGAACCCTTATAAGGAGATTGTACTGTAACCGTAACTCTGACTCCAATTCTATCCGCCGGTACGTCATGAAATATTCGATACCTACATATCCTTATCCATAATGTTACTTATGGCAGTTCTATCGTTGGTTACATGTACTCATTTCGGCGATTGCAAGCTGGGACGCAAGCGGAGGAAGGGTACATGACGCATGTACAGGTTGTATTACGATCCATGAGTACGTTATATACATAGTATCTCCCCCGCCTCTCTCGCTTAATATCACCCCTCTTCACGCTTTTCGCGCTTGGGCCGGAGGATAATATATCCCGTTGACCCTTTAATCTTGACTCAGGACTAGGTAGGTCCTACTGTGTTGTATTATATATCTCCAAAGGCTTAGGACAACTCTCAAGATCTATATCTAATAAGTATATAGATATACCGATATGCAATGTGTTATTTAAAGGTTTTGATTGGCCAGGTTTGAGGGGTTTTCTTTTTCTCTATCAAATATGTTTGTCAGTAAGTAGATATTCTATCAAATATGTTGGAGTTAGTAGATATTCTATCAAATATGTTTGAGTCAGCCAGTAGATATTGGTTCCAACATACCTTGAGTCAACCAAATAGTATATCAGATATGTGCACAGGGCATCTTGGGGTTTCAGTGATCTTAAGCGTTGGTAAACTGATATTGTTTAAGCCATAACAGTTCCTACTCCGGCCAAAGGCCGGAAAATGCTTGTATTTTCTAAATATATAATACAGTTTGGTTGCAATTGTGCTTCCGGCCACTTCAAAATTCGTATGTTCAAGCAAGGACGCAATTGAAATGGGCCGGCCCGAGTATTAAAATCTGAGGCATGGCCCGAGCCTCAAAGATGAGCCTGGGCCTAATATAAATTTGGGAGGAAAATATTAAGTTCTTCTGATCTGCTGAGCGTGTATGGGGGGAGTTCGTCGATGGGAGAGAACAGATAGAACTTCGCTATATATTCTTTTAACCCCCCCAACGCCCTATCTCATGATATTTGCTGCTTCAGCCCCATCTGCCCCCATATTATCCCTCAAGCCATCTTTACCCAGCCTACCTGGGACTCAAAGGTTCAGATGCCTGGCCAGCTAATACGGGCTCAAAAATACGAGGCCCAGAGGGCCAAGGAAGGGCCCGGGCATGAAGGCCCGACCAGAGGCCCATTCTCGTCCTTACGTTCAAGAACCAATGATGAAACAAGCTAGCTTTTAATATCTTGCAGGTTATCAAAATGATCCGGACGTTCACGTCCCAATCACGCAAATCGGCCACAATAAACAAATTTTGAAACTACTGCCATTTAGCCCATAATGAAATAAAGGTAATACAAGTCCGACAGCTATGATCTTTGGATAGAATCAGCAGAGAAGGCAACCAAATATCAGAAAAGACGAAGACCACGAGTGGCAGATTGTGGTTGAAGCTATGATGGCTCAAGTGAAGGCCAAGCTGGTAGACCGCGCCGGTCAGGAAACCAATTCCAGACTAGATGTATAACTGTTTATACCGGCTGGCGTTGTCAAATACTATCCTATCTTAAAATTCATATTTGCTTGATATCTGCGTTGTGATAGCGCGTAGACGACTCCACCACTCACCCGGACATTTGATGGTCGGGGTGAGAGGAATCTATGTGGTTAGGTTAGGGCTAGGGTTTATGCATACTATATTACTCGCTATTTGCGGGTCCAAGCAAGATATCTCGTATCTAATACAATCCTTAACACCAGTACGAGTACTCCTCTACTACAATATGCCCGTGAAAATTCTAGATAGTTTATTATATGAAATGGTTCATTCAGCTACATGCTTGCTTAGCCAGACCGGTTTTCAAGAGTTGAGCTTGATATTTCTTGTACGTAATGCTAATCCCATGATTTGAAGTCAACCACCACGGACGAGTGAAAGCTTGCTTCAATTAGCACTTTCTGGTTAGATCGGGTTTGCATATCGAACGCGGGGTTGCAACCTCCAGTGCGCTATTAATAAATTGGTACCAAATTTGTTATGTACTGTAAATTCTGACGTTTCTGAACACGACTGCTATTGCATACCATACAAAAAAGCGCCAAATCCACCTTTTTGTATACCATACAATATTTATCGTATTCGGAAACGCTATGAAATTACGAGTATGCAACGGAAGGTAAAACTTCGGAATAAAGTTAATATGAACATATTTTTAAGTGACGCGTAGTACTACATGTAGTTTGAGGCCGCGAGAGATGGAAAATTATAATCCTGGATATTGCATTTCATTACAGCTATAGCCCTGAATACATGTACAGCCACTCTGCAAAAGTGTTCGTGATTCCGATTTCGGAGTGAGACATTTCTCCATAGGTAACCCTGGCGGACCATCAAAAAAACCCTAAGAGAAGACTTTCCCAGTGATCAATGGCGCCCGGAATCAATGAAGAATAAGATCAATGACCTATCTTCTTTTATATATAGTCACGAACTATATTATATATTTTTCGTTGTTTTAAATCTCAACATTAATTAATAACATCAACGTTACGGGTGCGCCACACTGCGCACTGACATTAAAACTAAATCACGAACACTTTTGATGAGTGGCTGTATATATACTACATATATGAAGTTAGCTAGATCCTTCATCTTTGGATAAACGCTCTTTTATAAACTACATGCAGATGGTGGAGCATGGTAATTATGATCTGGGCTTAGACATGGCAGCGGCCAGCAAAACTCGGTCACTGCTATCCCATGGTAGGATGAAACTTGTCAAACTTGCGACCTCCATTTTCCAGCTATCACTAGCCTAGTGTGGTAATTGTTGGAAATTCTTGATTGGCTCTGTTCCGTAAAAGCAAGACAATTCTTTTATTAAGTGGTGCACGGTCCAGGTCGCAAGTTTGACAACTTTCATCCTACTATGGGATAAAAGGACCCGCTATATATTTGCGATATACTTAAGCAATAATATATAGCTATAGGGTTACACATTAATTGGTCATGATAAGATTGGTAATTCATAACGCATCACTCGCAGTACTATCTACCATATTTAATAAGTATCGCTTCGCCTAGCTCACATTGTCAGCGCTACAGCATCATGCCATCGACGATGAGAAGGAATGAAATGACCTCTAACCAATCTAGACGACAGCTAGTGCTATAAGTACTTGCATCCTCAAAACTAAAAGCTCCATTAACTAATTACATGAGTACATATTGTGATCATCTACCATATACGTAATATAAAGTACTATATTAATCTACCCACCAAAAACACCAGTAAACCATCCTCTTCCTACTTCTCTCTCACTCGCCACCCTCTCTACCAAAGCCTCCATCGCCGCCCGATCCGCCAAAACTTTTCCGTCTACAACTCTCTCCTTTACTTCACCCCGACTAAATACCAACAGGGTTGGTACCTTATTAACCTACGCACGACCTCAAATTAGCCGCTACCCAATCCATAAATCAAATCCCAAACATACAGTGTACCGCATCCCCACGTCCATCATCCCTGGCGCATCCAACTCCATCTCCGCAAACCCGACACCGACATTACGGCGCTCTAGGATCTCGGAGAGCAATGGCTTGACTGCACGGCAGCTGGAGCAGTAGGAGGTTGTCCAGAGGGTCAGTAGGGGGATGGATGTAGTAGTGGTGAGGCGGAGAAGCGTGTGGAAGTCGTGATCATTGCGGACACTACAGTGATATTAGCAAGAGGGCCAATGTCACGTAGGGATGGAAGAAGTGTTTACGGGTCATAAATACGGTTATTTAGGGCATTTGTGGAGGCGGTAAGTGTCCGAATGTGCGGTCGGAGAAGTTGGGGAGTTTTGGGGGCTATTCGGGGCAGCATTTTGTCCAAGAATCTACAAGTGGTAGATTCCAAAGTCTTAGGAAATGGTCTTCGGGTGGGTTTTTGGTTGATGTCAACTGGGTGAAACGGCGTCAACTGGGTGAAACTACGTCAGTGGCTTGGCGGACTGGGCCACCCGCATGGATTCAGGGATCGAGTGCTTGTCCGCCTGACCTTGAGATAAAAGTACCTGGTTGCCTGAAGTCCTATCATTGACAGCCCAGGCAAACCCCCAATTCCTCGCCCACTCAATGAAATGGAAAGGGGAAAAAAAAAAAAAAAAAAGACGCTTAATTATCATTATCGCTGATACCGCATCCCCTCTCCACCCCGCACTCGTTAATACAAACGACATAAACAAGAAAATAAAATAAACGTAAAAGGTAAAGGTCAAAAGCAATAAAGAATAAGAAGTAAAGGGCAGTGCCCCTCCCCAAATTTCAACGCCCGCTCTCACCGAAGCATTGAAACGCCATATACCCAACCGAACCGAACCGAAACCAGACCCGCCTATCCCCTTAACCCCTAACAAGTTGAAATAAGACATAGCACTGCTATTGCCTTAACAAACAGAGGAGACAACATAATGGAAGAAAAACAAAAATATCAATGCACGCAGAACAAGTCGGAAATCATGCGGTGGACAATAACCAATGGAGGCAAAGACAAAAACGAAAGGAAAAAAAGAACATGAAAAGATGCAAACAACTATACTCACTACCCGGCACAGAGTACTGCAATCCCCAATTCTGCTTGTTAGTTGCACTCTTTAGACTTCCATTGTTTCCAAGAACCCGTCGTCGTCATATTCATCTCCTCCCCAGACACTTGAACTCTCTTGAAATTCATCGTCAAACACATCGTCGTCACTATCGTCCCACCCTTCTTGTCCGGAACTTACACCGCCCATATCTGCCCTCCATCCGCCCACCCTGTTGATCTCCATCGGCGAGTGCGATAACGAGCTAAGCCCTCTTAAATATAAGTAACAAACTCTCTTTTTATGCTTGTTAAAGAAAAAGAGGTTTGTGGACCATATGAGACCCTCCTCGCCATACGGGTCGTCCGAGACATCGTCAGGCGAGTAGGTGTATATGTTGCAACTGAGAAGGTCCATCTCCTTATCGATAGTGTCCCACATTTTAGGTAAGGCTTTAGAGGGATTCACGCCAAGATTAAAGAGCGTGGTATTGAAGTTGTTCATAACTGGTCTTAGATGTCTCTCGCGCCTAAAGTCGGAGGGTTTTAGAACTGTTGAGAAGTCGTAGTCTGAGTGGGAAGCGTTCAGGGTTGCGATAAGATAAGCAAAAGTGCGCCGAGCAGAGATCTGGTCGAGAGGTCCAAACGGCGAATGGAGGGTTTGATAAACTGCTTTCGACTGATTCTTACCACCGAGGGTTGCCGCTGAGGTCGCACTTGATTTTGGGGGCGATAGAGACTCCGATAGTCTCAGGTCGGCTTCATAGCGGTTGGTGATAGTGTTGGAAATATTTTTGTATAATTTCTTATCAGCGCCGGCGGCCTGAATAAATCGGTGCCCAGGTAATAAAGAATGGGCAATATGTTAGCTTGATATCGAGCTGTAAACAAGCTTTATGTATTTCATTCTATTGTTTTTTTTTCTTTCTTCTTTCTTTATAAGAATATTCAGAATGAGCTGGGCATAGCGACCTTGGTGGTGTAAATGTCACAGCCGCCAACGACTCGACAGTCTGGTGTGTCGAAGACGAGGGCGCGATTGATAACATCCAACTCGCGGAGTGGTAGGAACTGTTGGAAGGTGCAGGTGTCAGCTCAGGGGAACTTTTGAGGGGAGATGCCAACGGTGCAGGTGATGTGCAACCGAGGTGCATGACAATGATCGGAAGCTCTAAATACTAACCTTCATGTTGAGTAAGGTCTGTTGAAAGTGGGAGGATGGTTTGATTAAGGTTATCGTAAGTGAGGAGTAGGTAAGATTGCTAGAGGAGGATAAGGATTGGGAGGAGGTTTGTAGGGTTGTGAAGGTTGTTGGTCGGCTGATGAAGCAGTAGCAGCAACTCAGGGGATGTGCTGAGGATTTGTAGGGGGTGAGGACAGCTGGACCACACGTAATCCCGGATCTTGGAAATAGAATGGTGTGGTGTGAATTTACTACCTAGTATTATGGACTGGCTTTCTTTGTACTCTAGTTTATCGGCACTGCTCTATAGGTACTTCTTGTAACGCCTTTGGCGGTACATACAGAAAATAGACAACCCCCTTAGATATGCTGATGGTATATTGGTATGCTGATCCGTGAGGGCTAGATGTTTAACAGGCAGGCGTGCTAGAAATGGGCGACATGATTGGGATGAATATAATTGGAGCTGTGTAGAAGGTGGTAATCGGTACGGTCGGGCGCTTTAGGGAGACCATCCGAGGTAGAACCACTTTGCGGGTACTATTCAGCACATATCAGCGTTTATTCAAGAACATTCAATCGCCCATTGGCATGGGTGGCCTTGTGACATCATGCCCTTCCCCACGTTTATCCTTGGTTGGCCGGGCCGTCAACTCCCGATCCCAGCTTGCCTAGAGCCTGACATTAACTGTGCCATTAATAGAGCTGCTATTCGGCTGCTTGAGGATAGATACAGATGTTTATTCACCTGAAGGTGAGAGTGCGCATGCGCGATGTACATGTCTGATTCCTCGAGCATAAAACCCGTTTTCATAGCTAACTGATCGCGAGCTATCGTACACGTGGGTTGGGAGAGAAACATCATTCAACATTTCTCCTGTACTAGGCTCACACTATAATCTTTTGAGGGGCCAAGTTCCAACTACGACCAAGGGTGCTGTGGCTCTCAGATCCCGAGCAGAGTTATTATCCGAAGACACTCTCACGGTGCCTGCCATTTTCGATCCTTCTACACAGCTTGATCAACAGCTTAGTTACAGGGTTCAAAGCTCACACATCCTAATTGTCGTCAACATAACTCCATCACTTCTACTTCCTCCAGCTAGTTCACCACTTCTGACAACAACTTCAAGCACTTATACCTCAGAGCTATGTATCCACTGCACAAGACTTGAAGAACGTTGTTGGATGGTTCTCGGTCTTATGATTAGTAAAGTTGGATGAATATGGTGTGAAATTGAACTTCGAAACTATCCAAGGAGCTTGAAAAAGATATATGTTTCTATCTGGCAAATATGGAAACATGGATTGAACGCCTTGGTGGCTAGTGTCGATAGTTCGAAGCTGACTCGTGAATTCCGATGTTGAGTCCTGAACTTCATGGCTCTCCCGGGTTGCTTGGGGGGCTAGGGATATTGCGGGACTCATGAAACACTCACTAGGACCCGAGCCACAACCTTGGTAGTCCACCGCCGAAAATCTCTTTAGACGACCAATATATATTACCTTGCCTGCTAATAATCTGATTAGTTACTTAATCCAGAAGTGGGAGATTTCGACGCCGTTTGGTACGCCGGAATTCATGGCGGGAGCTGTCATTAGTTTTGAACTCGGTAGAAACCTCGATCCCTACCATCGTGCAGTTTAAGTTCGAGTCCTCAGTGGAAGTCCTTCAAGAGGTTGAGGAGTCTGTCATAATTAAACGGTGATGACTCTAAGTCATTAGAATTCCCGAGTCGGCCTAAATCAATCCTAAACATTTACTACTCATATCGTGAATATAACCTATTATCTCGGATAGTAATGGGGTACGGTGGTACAAAATCATCTGAGAATGACCATACTTCGTAGCTGTACTTATGTTTTCGAGCACTCAGATACATATGCGATGGCAAAGTGTTAGTTGACGCTCCAGTAGATTAACAAATTACCCAGCTTTATACGTTTTTCACCCCCTGAGTCAGAACAGTTGACTCATATCTTATGTCATTACCCATACTACCTATCATGCAACGTTTTTGCCGGAATCGATCTTATATTTCTTTGGATCTCGGATAAACTACATATACTGGAATCGTCTGCAACCTTCCTTTACGCCGCGAGAATATGGAACGGCTTTGCTATGATCACCCGGAGTGAATAAACATTACTTCACAACATGCTCCAGAGCTTACAAATCATTCTGACTTACAGTTTCGATCATTTCCTACGGCCATATTTAATTATCAGGCTAGTACATGCGAGAGAGAAACCGAATTTGAGAAACCATATAGTATGACTTAGTCATAGTCTATCACTCGCATTCATCGACAACACTTTCCCTACTTATCTTGTATCTGTGCAACGATACCATTGATAGACGTGGCATTCAGGGCCTGAAACTTCGAGTCCTGTTAGCTCTCTCAAGGATAACCCCGGGAATGGATATTGATATTTAACATCAGACCAAATATCGTGATATCATTGGCTACTCCAGCCCTCACCGAAACAAACTACTCCTATGCTAGATGGCCATAGAACCGGCAGCATTCTATAGGGTTTAGATCCGGCCGTTTCGGGTAAACATAACTTGCAATCAATTGATCACAACTGGTCCAGCAGAGACTTTTCTCAACTGCAGTAAGCTGACGATAGAGGAGTAGTCGGCGACTTCTAAATCGACGCGGAAATGGCTATTGACGTGTTCAACTTGGCTGGTCCAAAAACAGAAATCAGAACAAATCCCATCCTGGGTTATGACGAGTGGTCGTGTGCACAGTTTTAAATTTCTTCCCGTATCTGGACCAGTGGTTCGCTTCTATGGGTCACGTACAGCGGCCCTACATATAACATAGAGAACTTGTGAACAGAAGAAAACTGAGGCAGTGTCCATGCGGAGCTAGGCGGCCGCGGGGTAAGTGCAGCCCATTAGAATATTTCAAAAGTGCAAGAACCACTCTGGAGCTCTCTCTGCTCTTGGGCACAAGGCGCTAAGTCATACATATTCAGAATGACTAGAGCTATAGAAGCGCCTTGGCACATTCCACGCTCTTTTTGTCAGATACTTACTTGCTTACCAACATATATGTATGAACCAGAAAATGGAAGTACTGAAGTGCCGTTCTGCCATACAATCAATCTTTGGTCTTTAGCGTTTTCTGGCTTATATGCTAGTAAGCAAGTACAGATTGGATCTGTTCTACATACAAAGTTGGTAGAAAACGTGCCAAGATAAGATATCGTCAAGTATCCTATCGTATCCGGCACCTTCCGGGAACTGAGGTCCTGTTATCACGGGTTCAACTTAGATGCCCATAGGGCTGTCAGGATGGTGTGCGGATATTATCATTAATTGGACAATGTGTTTAAGAACATATTGTGCATATGCCAAGATATTGCGAGCCGATAACAGAGACGGGTGTTTAATCTAAACTCGAGGACTTGGATAACAATGAGAAATCTCTCTCCTGCTCACCAATATCCCAATTGTTGTCAGCCAAAAACCTTTATTATTAATTTTATTTATTAGGCTTATTTATAAATAAACTACCTAGGGGAGAGTACTATTAGGAGGCAGGGCTTTTGAGTGAGACCTGATAGCTCGATGATCCTTTTAGCGTCGTGTTGTAACGTTGAGACAGTCTCATATTTTTATCTTGTGTCGAAATCTCTCCTCCACTAGAAAAAAGCGTAAGATTTCGGGGCGGTTCCCCCATTTGGAGCTTTCGGCCCTTATGCAGTGCAGTCCAAGCCCTGATAGAGCGATCGTTCGCAGCATACAAGCCCTGAGTAAGCATGGTACGCGTATCGGCTTATGCGACGCTGTAATCAGCACTAGTAGATCTCCAGGAAACAGAAAAACTTCAAGTCGGATAGATACTCCAATCATTCTGTTCTCGCGATGCTAAACTATCACCCCCTGCAGCCCCGTGTATAAATACATACAAAATCTTGTCGTGGGCCCGACCAAAAGCGTCTATTTACGAATGTTGAGAACTGATCGAAGGCTAGCACATTGAATCAACAAGGGAGCGCATACCTGTCCGTTAAGTACCTACATGTACATGTAGGCATTGCTTATTATAACACAACTAAATGTAGAGCATCGATCTTAGGGAGAGCAAATTTCGGGGTTATGGTGAGATATTGTCGAGAATTTCGGTAATCAGATATATCAGTGGTAAATATATACATGGGAACTGGCAAGGATTTGATGCTCTCAAAAGTCTAGACGCGGAGGCTTTATTTATCCTGGACTTCAATTTCAAGTCCCGTCTGGAAGGAAAAAAAAAAAAAAAAAAAGAGGGGGGGAAATTCCTCTTGATATTAAAGTCTAGCTTGGGTCGCAAAGATGACCGAGCTAGCTTGGCACCTGAACTGGCCGGGACCATGTATGTAGTTAGACATAGAGTTGACATGGATTACTGTGACTTCAAAGTTTAAGAAGACGACCTAAGCAGCTGTAAGTTGAGATGTACATACACGTTTGGTGAAAATGAACCACATACTCGGGGCAGGTAAAAAGTACCGGACAATGCAGGTTTTTGGTTCACCAATGGGTGCGCGTGCTAGGCGTGAGCTACTGCAAAAAAGCCCAGAGACAAAACTTGCATTGTCCGGTACTTTTTACCTGCTCCGAGTACTTGGTAAGCGCTCCATTATAATTAAATGTATCCTATGGGAATAGTCCAGGATTGATGGTATAATGTCAAATTAAAGATTGCCCATGTCAGTACTCTATTTAAGTGTGGTTATATTTATCGGCATACTAGACCTAACCTATTCTAGTCTGATGAGATGGATGTGTAAGTGCCGTTTGTATATACATGTACCTACATATCTATGAATGTACTCTAGAGTACATGTAGGTACATGAAGTAGTCAATATATTACATGTGTGTACATGCGTGTAGGAGTAGTCAACATATCTCATAAATCGATCGACGTAACTACCTGTAGCGCCTACTCTTGTCTGACTTCGTGTTGTGTTTTTGCAACCAAACGGGGGTGATTGCTTTTGATCGACCGTAGATGAGTGGATGAAAATATTGAATGGAATCTCAGACAATTGTGTAAACTCATCCGGCTCGCACGGCAGCAGGATTACTCGTATTTCAAAGATTCGAAACCTGTCCGTAGGTACAGATGCATGGCTGTACTGGACACCATGTTTGTGGCGGAGATATCCAAAGGATGTATGTAAGAGATGTCGTTGAACTGGGGCGTTTCAGCGTGCGCCTTCGAGAAGTGAGACCCCAAAGCTTGACTCGGCATGCAGAAATCAAACCTAAGCTTTTCAGCCGCACCCTCAGATCTAGAAGGACTTCCGTATGCACCCCCCAGTCGGGACTATGTACCTACTCTACCTATCCCCTCGGGGCTACAATTCGCCAATCGGGGAGCGGTACATACATAGAACGTGGCTTTCAGGATTAGAGATCAATTGCAGCGTATCACCAGCTCGGGATAGCACCGGTTTTGGCTGTAGGCAAGACAGGAGGATTTTTTATTTCTACTAGCTGTCCTCCCCCCCTCCCCTCAATCACATAAACCCTCTCTTCCAATCTTTTTTCTCTTCATCCTATTATAAATCAATTTCCGGCGCAACTTTCTCGTTTCTCAACTTTTTTGTCTTAGTCGCCGACAAATTAACACGCAAGAATCAAGGGTTTCTCCGTTCATTCGTGATTTGCAGTAATGTCTTTGGAGCCCAGGCCTTCTGTTCGGTCGGCTAGTGGATACAGAAGAGTGAGTATACATCCAGACGAGGGTGAAATGAGAAGTATAGACGGTGTTGTCCACGTACACCCCCGAGGAGAGGAAGATCCCGACTCGGATCCAGATCTTCGTATATCTCGACGTGTTACGGAAGACTTCCAGAGAAGATGCGGGAACGGTAGGAATCCTCTATTTTTCGATCTATTCAAATATTCATAAAACTTAACATTCATGTGTCTAGCCATACCGCCGCAATGGAAACCCCAAAACCCTGAAGAGCTACAAACACATTTCAGTACAATGAATAGGGAGACCCAGTCTCACTTAGCCCGACAGCACTCGGCAAAGAAGCAGTTTTTTCACCTACTCTGGAAGATACTCTTGAGATGGTTCGCTACTTTCGTACTTTCCGCAGGCATGTTGGTCACATTTTATGAGTTTGAAAAGGTTATGATTTTGGACAAATCCCAGAAAAGATGGTTCAACGCTTTGTCCACAGGTCTATATTTAACACTGGGACTAAATCTTGCCGTATGTTTTGACTTGCTATTTTAATTGGAGAAGTGGTCATTTACGAAATGATATCTTTAAAATCTTCACAATCTTGCACACGTTTCTATTTGATAGCAAATTTCTTAGAGCTAACCGTAACCTTTTCTTGATAATACCAGGGTTCATTCAAAGGGATGGCAACTATCATCCGATGGAAGCTACTATCAAGGAAGTCTCATTCATTAGAAGAAGTATGCATTACCCGCCCGGAAACAATAGTTTATGAGTTAGGTCACTGATTGATTGTGCGATAGGTGGACTTTATTCTAGGAATATCTAGTTTGATAAAGGTTTTCCGTTTCGGCCTCCATAGTTTGAAAGGCCGACCGCTGCGAGCGTTCCTTTGCTTCTTATGGCTTCTCATTAACTGTGTAAGTATCACCGGCTTTTGTGCTTAGCATTGCATACACAAAGACCTAACAATATGTTTAACAGATTGGGAGACTTTCTGTTGCTCTTACGGGGTTAACATACAGCTATGATAGTGCCGACGCATTTTTTTCTACTCCAGGACAAGTGGCCATCAGTGACCTGTCGTACTTTTGGCCCTCGAATGATACAAGTGAGAAACCGGCACCAGGCGCCGAGTATTCTACAGCTCATGCTTGGGGCTTATGTAAGTTCTGTTGCGGCTGGCTGGAGACATTGACTTTTGATGCATAGAGGGGCTGACCTAAATCTACGCCTTCAGCTTCAATATTACTTGGTAATTCAGAGGAATCTCACTTTGGTGAATTTGCTCATGTTCTTGAAAATCACGATGGACAATGGCGTTACTATGTAGGCATCTGGACGTATTTGAAGTACGACAGGGATATATTCTGATATAAACATAGTTCCGGGAATATAGCCCAACTAACCAAGCCATATCACACAAATCGGACCGGTATATTACGGTCTCTACGACTTGCAATTATTTTCCTGTGATAAAGGGCCAAAATGGCACTACAGATTCTATCACATATCGTAATGGTACTGAAGAAATAGAGCTTAAAGATGTCGGGGTATGTGCATTCTGTTTACTATTCGCTGTTGAAATCATTAACAAGGATCTAGTATCATTCACGCGGCGTAACGTGGGTTTATAAATAAATTCCACCATTTCCATACAGAGGAAACTAACAGTCTTACTTTAGAACTTGGTTGAACCTACGAAGTGATTTATTGGGAAATGCCGAATGGTACTGTGGACCTAGATGCGCTGCCATGGCTGCTATCCAATATCTTCCATACGACCCCAACCTAGATGCCGATATTGAGAAACGAGATGATGATGACGAGGATGACCAGAATAGCGATTCAAACGAATACGGATCCTATTTCTCATGTACAATTGACATTTCAGAAGTGCACAACGCCAAAATTCCCGAACACCATCTTCCAGATCGAATGGCAGTCATCGCGGCAGGTGCGATCGGTTCTCAAGGATATGCGAACGGATACAATACCTCATGGGCTTCTGTTGGTTACTATGAAGGGTGAGATTAAATTCAAAAAAAAAAATCCTGTCAATATGTGTTTCTAACCAAGAGGGCAGGACAATGTGGGGTGAACGTGTGGAAGGGGATGCAGAACGTATGGCTGAGTTAGGCGGCCAATTTGCGTGCGGAGTAATTGCATCCCGTGATCAATTTGGGTCATCGACCATCAAAGCCCAGGGGAATAAGCCTGCGATTGGTGTGCTATTGAAGATTAAATGGCCAGAAACGGTTAGTACTAGGAAAATTATCTCGTCTATATAATTCTTGTGTTAATCCAACCCGTAGATTGCGATACTTGGGGGAATTTTGCTGGCACAATTAATCATGGGGTTGATGGTCATCTTATGGTCAACTACGGTCATCTGCAAGGCCGACTCTTATCTAGCCACGGCAAGATTACTTAGACGTGAGAGTGCCCTTGGTTTTAGGCATAAGTCAACTCTTACTAATGTTGGGAAATTTGTAGCAATTGTCGAACGTCTTGGACCAAATGGTTGCTATCTCACAGGCCAAGAAATATCCAGTACCTTTGAAGGCCGTGTGGTGTATGGTGTTCGAGTGGATCCATCGGGTACGCGTCACCATCTCGATATTGGTGAGGACATCACTGTGAAGAAGCACTTTCCCGAGGGCTGGTACGACGGAGAGGAGGATTCGATGTATCCGAAGAGTAGTACTTCCTGCCAGGAGACAAAATCTTTAGAGAGAGCCGGAATTGTACGAGACAAAACCAGCACCCCAAGGCTACGGAGACGCCGGATCATAAAGAAAACTCGACGTGGTACTGTCTTTGTTTAATTCTATATAGTCCTCGGGGATTCTTTTGTTTATTTTATATGTTTATTACCGGCTGCATGCCACATCATGTAGATTTTCTTCATCATTTTCATTGTTCGGGGAGTATTTCGCACCAATTAATTAGATCTCCTTATAATAGATAGTCATCCGCATTCTTTGATTAGAGTAGAAAGACCTCCTAAACCACTTTTATATCTTTCCTTTCCTTTCTCTTCCCCTTTTTCCATCCACTCCCCCTTTCTTTTCCTTTTTTGTTTGCGGGGGGATGAATTTTTTTTTATAAAAGATGGATGATCAGAGCTCAGAAGTAAACGTGCTTTCATAGGTATATTTCAAAGTTTTATTTCATCAATACGTTTGTACTTGCCCATATAAAATAAAAATAGTATCAACATAAGCATCACCTTGCGATGATTAATGCTTTATTTACTGCGCCCTAGTGATCTAGTATTAAATAAACACCAATCAGAGGCCACTGAGTAAGGTGTATCCTTACCAATTAAAAAGATCATTGGCCTTGAGTCATCTAAGAACTCAGCCTAACTAGCGGCCCACAACCTCATCTGCTGAAATCTATCGGTATATATTTTCTACTCTGACCCTGTGTTTACTTATTGCGTGTTTGTAATTACTCATCGCCCTTTTTTCAAAAACTTCTAAATAAGGGAGATTTTGTTTCTCAACATTAATGGCCAAAAACAAGAAACAGTGCATGAGTATAAGGATGCCTCCGGCCATGATCGGGCTAGTGGGGACTGTCCCTAATTATAAAGCCGGCTTTAAATCAAGAGAACAGGCATTCCAATGTAAGGATCTCATTCCTAAATTGAATTACTCCCGCTGCATGGCAGATCTAATCGTGGCTAGATCATGGTGAGCTGGAGCTCGAGCGTTACAGCTCTGCCACACGATGTCAGGTCATACTTGTAGCTAACAGAATTCCTTTCGGGTGGAGGTTGAATGTACTCCCGAGCTTCCCGTCGTTGCTAAGAAATTTTCGGTATGTAGCTATTTGGAACAACATTTTCAAAAATAAATCATGTTATCTAAATTTTTATTTTTCTACTCTGGTCCCGTAACACCCTCTCTTCTGATGTCGCGAGGCGGAGCTTCAAGGATCTCATATTGGTTTTTTTTTATTTAGCCTGATGGGAACGTCAGGAGCAGGCCCGAGTGAGAATCCATGCAGAAGAGTAGCTAATGACTAATCAACAACCAATTAACTATTCCTCTTCTGCAAATTCAAATAATTATCGTACGCAGGAAAATTATATAACACTGTAAGCGACGGCTACTGGTGTCATCCGTAGGTCATGATTGTATGTATATTTACTTAATTATTTCTCCACAAAAACACTCAGAACCAACTACAGGATCCAGCGTGGGGGTATCGTCGAAGGTCTAATTAAGGTTATGTGCCTACAGGACCCTCGAAAACCACAAACCTAGCCCCATGAACGCTACCGCATCACCGAATCTCACCACGGTCCCAACGAGGCTACCCCAGCGTCCATAACAGCACTATCCAAGAACAGACAAAAGACCCCTTGACGATATTGTGCACAGCCACGGTTTACTCCCGTTTTCCATCAGACTATCAACGCTGGGATACCCTCCGCTCACCATGTGCAGCATCGTCCATCAACCCGACTCCCGGCCCGTCAAAGTCGATCTCCCCTAAGCCAAACGCATCGGGCACTTGCACCCAACGCTTCTTGCCACCGAGTCGAGTCTACTACTACGAACCCACCAAAGGCATCTATCTTCCGCCCAGCATACGTACGCGTACACCTGAACCTCCGCCAGCCGTCGGTATCAATCATCTCGGAGCTCCACTGCCGTCCAAAAATGCCTAACCCCGGCACCTCGAATCGAGCTTTTTTCTCTTCCGAACATCTCGGATCACGGAGTGTGTAGACTTCCGCGGTAGTGATGACGTCAAGAGGAGCCGCGTGAATCACGATAAGGATCTAGAAGCTAGCCCCGGGGGCAGTGGGGGGAGACGCGTAAGACTCCGTCGAACCTGTTTCTGTCCCTAGAAGCTCCGTAGAGGTGTGGTGGTGGTATTAGTCCAGATGGGGGATAGACTGATAGGTGGGGGTGGCGGTATGGTGGCTACGGATGTGCCGTAGATACGGGCACCGGCTGTGGGGAGTTCATACCGCTCTGGGCTGGTGGGTGCGTTACCCTGTCGTGTTTGGCTAGTGGGGGACTCGGGAGGACTTGGCTTGAAGGTCAGCTACCACATGAGCGGTTCTAGAGACGCTTCACCGCATTTGGATACTGCGTTCACTGCCTAACTAACCCGTACCGTAGAGCCAGCGGCGTGGAAGAAGGGAAGAGCTGTTTGCAGAACCGGTCCAAGGCCGGTGCAGGTCCACGCCGCCGCCGTCGCGAGACTTGGCTAGTTGATGCGGCGGACATGCCTCTGCTTCACGGCCGGAGGGAGGTCCGTAGCCTTAAAGAGTCTCGGGAACTCTCTTTGCCCCGAGAAGGAACCTTAGATGGAGGGTTGACCGCCGTTTGCATCGCACAGCAATCCCGCATGGCGTGTAGTGCATGCACAGAGAGGAGGACGCGCGTGTGAGAAAATCACTGCCCGGTTACAAGAGATCTAGATATAGAGACAGATGGAAAGGCAGTGGAAATATATCTTCCCTGGTGGCCAAGTTGATGTAATCGCAAAGTCGATAGCTATAGCTATGAGCGGAAGTAGTACTCCTGCTCATCATCGGTATGAGCAGTAGAAGCGCTGTGTCTAGAATTTGAGCGGATATAATTCCTCTAGCAGGCCAACTCGGTGTTAAACCTTAACCCATATTAACAGCAACGTCGACTCCTCGACAACTCCGGGCATCCAAGAGAGCTTCGGAAATCGGTAATTTGCAAGCTACGTAGTAGATACACCCCCCAGCTCAAGCATCTTCTCCGGGGGGGGGGGGAGGCGGTCTATCCTCCCAGTTTCTGTGACTGCTCTATTGAATCCGTAGCTATAGGGCTGTTTCAATTCATCAAGCCCCCCCCCCCCCAGACTCTGTGACTGCTTGTGACTGCTCTACTAGATGATCCGACTGTGACTGCTCGTCTGAATCCGTCCTTCACCGTTTCCCGAGAGATCCAAGAATTCCTTGCTTGTTTGCGTAAACTTGTGCCATTACTTGGCCGGATGTCCGGCTTCGGGGGGGGTGCTCAGAGAGGAGGTTCTACTAGCTCTTCTGGTGTACTTGAAGCGGGTAACCAGTGTCCTATTGTAAATGTAGTTGCGGCTTAAAGACATGTGCGGTGTTGTAAGTTGTCGTTGATTTCAGCTGTGATGTTGGCTAGCTAGTAGTGATGATGATTATGGCGGTGATGGCGGTGATAGCAGCGGTAATAATACTAGTGATAGTGATAGTGATGATGGTGGCTCTTGCAGCCCCATCGAAGGCATCATCACCATTGAGTGCAACAAATGTAATATGCGCAACTGCTGTGTTGAGGTTTTATTGCGCTATCATTCTTGGGATACGATTGAGCGGCGTTGGCTAGTTATATTCGTTTGGACTACACATTGAACGACAGGCGGCCGCCTGAGTGGCTACGCAGTATAAACCAGCCACAAACCAAAGAGCAAAGAGCAAAGAGCAAAGCAAAGCAAAGACTCGACATCACATGACAACCCGAGTGACACCCCATGACGCACACAAAATGAGCGTCCTATCATTACCCCCGCCCAACCCTAGCCCTGCCCTGCGCACCCCCCCACCCCAGCCAGCCCGCCCGCCCCTAGCCCTAAGCTCTACACTACAGCTACATAACTACATGCACCCTACACATCAAACACCATCCCCACCCCGGGCCCGCCCATACTCGCCAAATCCATCCTCCACCCCCTCCACTGCTCCAGCCCCCGCTTGACCTCCCGCACCCTCTCCAGCCGCTCCATCTCCATGCGCCGCCGCTCCTCCTCGGCCTGCATCTGCTGCTGCTGCCACTGCTGCTGCTGCGCCGCATACCCGCCGCCGCCGCCGCCGCTGTCCCCGGCCCCGAGATCAACGGTCTGGAACCCACCGCCGCCCCCGCCCCCGCCGCTGCGCGCCTGCAGGTCGCGCTCAAGCGTCTGCACGCGCTTCTGCAGCCGCCGCCGCTCGGCGTCCTCAATCTCGTCGACGTCCTCGTCGTCTTTTCCGTTGCCCCGCGGCTGCGAGCGCAGCCGGGTGTTCTCGGCTTCGAGCTCCGATACGCGCTTGCGGAGCTCGCTGAGCTCGGCGAGGGACTCGCGGTTGCGCGTGTCGGTGTCGCGGTACATTGTTTTCAGCGTTGCGTAGTCCTTCTCCAGAGTTGCTAGTGTGGCGGCCTGGGTTTTCATCGCGGCGGACTCGGAGGCGAGGGAGGCCTTTGCGGATGCTGCTGCGGCCTCTGCGGTTTTCCGCGCTTCGGTTTCGGTGGTTAGGAGGGCGGCGGTGGACTCGAGGGTTGATTTGGCGGTGGTGAGTTCGGCGGTGAGGGATTCGACGGTGGATTCGATGGTTGTGAGGGTTGTTGTTGTGGTGATGAGGTTGGACTGCGAGTCGGTGAGGGACTTTATGGCGCGGTCGAGGTCGCCGCGCAGCTTGGAGATCTCCATTTCCATAGTTTCGATCTGCTCCTCTTTTGCGGTGAGGGATTCTTTGTCCTGGGTGGTGGAGGAGGTGGAGGATTGGAGCTTGAGGTCGGCGATCTGCTTGTCTTTGTTGGACAGCTGCGAGGTTAGGTGCGACGTCTGGCGCGTCAAGTCTGCGACTTCGTTTTTCTGCACACCCGTTAACTCACGGCCCTCTCCACCACTAAAAAGACAGGAATGAGGCTCACCAGCTTCTCCAGCTGTCCCTCCGCCTCCGTCCCCTTCACCTTGTCCGCCTCCGCCCTCTCCTCCACCTCCTTCAGCCTCGTCTTCACCCCCGCCAGCACCTGCACGGCCTCATCCCTCTCCACCTCCGCATCCCCCAGCCTTTTCGCCTCGCCCTTCAGCCTCTCAATCTCTGCCTCATGGCGCTCCACCGCCTCCGTAAGCTCCGAGATGGTCGTCGCCTGCTTGCGATACAGGTCCGGCAGGTCCGTCGGCGACAGTGGGCTCTTGCGGATCTCAGCGCCGGTGATTGACGGCCGTCGCAGCGAGGTGGAGATGCGCCGCGTGTGCAGCGAGGTGCCGGGGAGGGGCGTGGACTGGTCCGTCTCGGAGGAGGGGGAGGCGGGGGAGTCGGATGGTGGGGGGGGTGTGCTGGTGGAGGCAGGGGCGGGGGTGTCGTCGGGGACGTCGGGGGTGCCGGGGCGGCTGCTGGAGGGGGAGGGGGAGTCGGGTTTGGCCTTTTTGCCTTTTTTCTTTTTGAGCGCTTCGATCTGGGGGGGGTGGTGGTGGGTTAGTGGGGTTGGGAATGAGGCCAATTGGAGCTGAGAGGGGAGGTGGGTACTATACTCGTTTCTTTGCGGCTGCGAGCCGTTCGGCTTTGGCGGCTTCGTCTTCGGGCATTGGTTTTGGGGGGGTGGGGGGGTTTCTGGCTGTTTTGGCTGTTTTGGCTGTTTGTTGAAGCTGTGGTGGTGATGGTTTGGGTCGTGGAGCTGTGAGGTTTGCTTGCTTGCTTGCTAGCTTAGGACGGCGGTGGGGAATGAATGCTGTTGCGATTACCCGGATTGCGCTCTCTCTCTCTCGGACGAGGCTCTGCGGGCCAGCAAACAACCCCTGCCCTGGCGATCACGTGGTCGTGCAGCACAATCAATGGCCGAGCCACAGCTGGACTGGACTGGACAGAAGCGGTGCGCTGCAGGAATATCTCTGTTCGGTGCAAGGATGAAGGATGGAAGGGAAGAGGCCGGGCAGTTGGGTTCGATTCCCCTCCTGCATGAGTCCTCGGGATGCGTCATTGGGGGGGGGGTTACGTGCGAGGCTGTCGAAATTACACCTGCTGCACAGACTTCGACGCATTGCGCCATTGGAGCGCTGCGGTGTGTGTATATATATATATATATACATGTATGTATGGTTGGGGAGATCATCGATATGTTGGTTATATATTCTCTGCGGGCTTTGATTACTGCTGTCTTCCCGTCCTTTGGGGTTTAATCAAAAGCTCAATTGCAAGCAGCAATCTACACCTACGGCAGGCTTCTGGCTACTGGTGCTGGCTAGCAGCCTCAACAGTTTCTGATACAGACCATGAGTATGAGTGTTCACCGTACGAATACGGTCCACGGCCCGACCACGATAATAAGTCAACAAGTCATATGATTACGTGTTGCTCTGTCTCTGAGCCCGGCCCCTCGGAGCCCCGCGACACGAAGATGTGAATATCCGTGAGATCGAGAATGAGGCTCTGCAACGCAACAAACACTTACATCCAAACCACCCGGCGCCACACACCCGCCAATTTGCATCTGATAACGATCTCTCATCTCATGCACCATCTCAGCAATCAGATAACTCGCACCCATCCCATCTCAGCAATCAGATCACTCGCACCCATCCCATCTCAGCAATCAGATAACTCGCACCCATCCCATCTCAGCAATCAGATAACTCGCACCCATCCCATCCCATCCCATCGGCTGCACTCACCTCCTCACCTCTCCCCAGCCAGTCAGACAGCCACTCCTCCACCTCCCCTGTCCCCAGCCCAAGGGCACGCGAGATGTCTCCGTTTTCATGGAAGGGCCACCAGCTGTGCTACGCGAGACAAAACGAAACAAGAGACAGAACTACATGTAAGACACGCAGAAGCAGAAAGAAGAGAAAGAAGAAAAGAAAAAGAGATGATAAACTGAGACATGATGAAACGGCGGTCCACCACACACAATGCCTACAAAAGACACATATCTCACTCATCTCACTCACCCACTCACCCACTCACCCACTCACCCACTCACCCACTCACCCACTCACCCACTCACCCACTCACCCACTCACCCACTTCATCGTTAGGCGGGTAGCACTGTAGCAGTTGGCAGGCCAGCCAGCCCTAGGAAGAAAAATACAGAGCGAGACCCTGTCTTGTCTCGTCTCGTCTGTCAGAAAACCGTCGCGCGCCAGCAACAGCAAATTTAAAATAAATAAACGCACCTCAGCTCGCTAGAGCAGAGCAGAGGCAGAGCAGAGGCAGAGCAGAGGCAGAGGCAGAGGGCTCAATCTAAATTTGTCTGTCCCCTACAAATCTCTAATGCGCAGGACCTCTGCCTCACGTGACACAGGCCCAAACCGCGCCTGCACACGGGAGAGAAGCACAGACACAGAGCAGAGCAGAGCAGGCAAGCAGGCAGGCAGGGAACAAGGACCAGGAGAGCTGCAAAGGAAGGAAAAAGAAAAGAGAAGAGAGAGCGAGGGCTTCGTGAGATTGACAGTCTCGAAAGAAGTAAAGATAGCATAAAAAAAACTTTTTTTTTTCTTCCCTTTTGCGCCCCCCCCCTCCCTCCAAGGGAAGGGGGAGAATTGAAACACATTTATATAGAGCAGTAATAGAGAGAGAGAGGCCACCAAACCTCCCCCCAACCTCCTTCCTCTCTCCCGGAATCACCACCCCGGCCCCCTTGCTACATACATAACATAACATAGATCTCGTTCCTGCTCGTCGATTCGTGAAGGGGCATCCAATCTTCTTTTCTGTTGATTTGACCTGACCTGACCTGACCTGCCTTGCCTATACATATACACATACACATACACATACACATACACATACATAACCTCTCGCGCGACCTACAGTTCAGATCGGAGCTGCTCTCCCAGTCGTTACTGTTACTGTTACTGCCACTGCCACTGTCACTGTAATACTGCTACAGCGAATCGATCACATCTCCATATCCACGGCACGCATCCCGCACATTGCATCTCATACGATACGCTGACAGCGCTCGCTCTACCGCTGCTGCTGCTGCTGCTGCACTCCAATAACCACCTACATACGACGTGACATTCATTACCCACCAGCACCCACCTACCTATCACCACCCGTCCACAAACCCGACACCTCGGTCCCACATCTCTCCCACCCACCAACCAACCAACCACCCCCACACCTCCAATGGCCGCCGAACCTCCCTCCCCCTCCGCCTCGCTCACCAGCCACTTCACCGCCCTCTCCGGCCCGCTCACCACCCACCTCACCGACGCCAACTCGATCCCCATCCTGTCGACGCACCCGTCGCCCAACAGCCCCGCGCTGTCGTCGCTCTCGTCGGCGTTCGTGCAGGCGCACGACACGGCGTGCCGCATGGGGCTGGGCACGCCGCTGCGCGTGACCATCGCGACGGCCGCCGGCGCGGCCGTGATACAGACGGCGACGGTGGAGGCGGGGAAGGAGCGCGAGATGCTGGTGGGGACCGTGGTTGCGCGGGCGGACCGCCTGGCGGAGGCGCGCATGGCGAGTTGGGGGGTTGAGGAGGTGGCGAGGAGGTTCCAGAAGACGGTGGCGGGGGATGCGGCGTAGATGGGGGGGTTGTGATAACTTTTTACTATTGTTTTTTTGCTGGTCTGGGCGGGGGGGCTTTCATATGGGATGGCTATTATTACTATTACTCTTACTCTTTGGCTTGGGCTTGGGCATGGACTGGCGGGATAGCCGGGCGGGCGGGAGAACATTTGCTCGACTCGACTCTTACTCTTACTCCACTGTACTCTTTTTTTTGCATGCAGCGTTACGTTACGATAATCATTCTTACTCTTCCCGGTTTTTCCTCATTTCATTTTTCGCGGGGTTCTTATTATTTTTTTTTTTTCCTTTCTGTGTATGTAGAACTATTACTCCTTCTGGCTGGGCCCCTGTGTCTTCTTCATCTTTCGGTTTTCTTTGGCCAGGCCCTGTGTGACCGGTGGCTTTTTTCATGCCGGGTCACCTGGCTCCATTACCTATTTCATATTTCATATTTTTATGCTATTCTTACATTTGCCCTTCTTTTCCTTGTCTCTAATCTTTTTTTTTTTTTTTTTTTGCTGCTTGCTACGGACGGGTACGGCACGATAAAGGCGTCCGTCCGATGCGGGGGGAAAAAAGAGAGTCGAGGAGAAACAGCACAGTGCAGTGCAGTGCAGTGCGTCGCGGAAAAGGAAATATATATTCTTACTTTTCTTTTTACATATACCATATATCGGGGCGCGGGGGAGGGGGAGGGGGAGGGGGAAGATTTTGGGGGGGGGGGGGGGGGGGATGTCGGAGACATAAAAAAAAATGGAAAAAGGAATATGCTATGTAGGGAAAATATATTATTATTATTATTATTATTATTACCGTTATATGGACCCGCTTGGTAACCATCATATCATGATCAGTATTGACATCATTCACCATCAGCGGCGGCGGCGGCGGCGGCAAAAAAAAAAAAAAGGTATCATAAGTATCATCAGCGGCAAAAGGTACATGTATACTATCATACCATCCTTCTTTTCACGGCATTGAAGTTCTCGGACATGACATCGGGTTGGGCTGGTTGGAATGTAGTAGTTTCCGACGGTGGAGGTAGGTATGATAAGATTGTTAGAAGAAGGCAAGAGTTACCAAACGCCTTATCAGCCCAGCACGCCACCACCACCACCACCACCACCACCACCCACCACACCCACCCACTCGCCCACTCACCCGCGGTGCGTCACACCTCCGGGCTTCTTGAAAGGCATTGTACTCGACTCACTCGATGTTGACCGCCGCGAAAACGAAACAACGGTATGGTAGAAGTGATGGTGACGATACATAAGCGATGATTGGTGGGTGAGTGTTGAGGAATGTCGACTCTGTGGGTTGTGGGAAGTACCGATTGGGTGGATAGACGATTCTGCTAAAGTATTTACGGCACGCGACATGACTTCATGCACAGAAAATAGAGTAGGTAGGGCACTCCAGATGAGGGATGAAGCGATTGATTGACCATGCATGCATGATTGCTTGCAGATAATAATAACAATGTTGATAAGACTATTGTGGTTGGTCGAGGTAGATAAGGACTTGTGCTTTAAGGAAAGAGAAACACCAAACTGCAGCAACAGCCAACGATACATGTAGTCACGAACAACTAGAGATATCAAAAGACATGACTGAGAACACGGTATGTAGAATTGAATAAAAACTATGCTTAAAAAAGGAGTATCCAAGGTATAGGAAATAAAAAGACTGTATGTGAATTTATACAAAGAATTGAAATCTCGTCTCGCAAGACCACTCCGTCCCCGATCTTATTCCATCCTAAGCCAAGTAAATGCCCACCCTTTCCTCAAACAGACGATAAAAGTATATAGCAAATAATATAGACAAAGGACAAATGAAATGCATGAAGATGCTACTTGGCCCCGCAATGGTTGACCAGAAAAAACCCAAGATAAAAAGTCCCTCGCCCCCCCCCCCCCCCCAAACAAAATAAAAAAGTCTAAGACAAGCCCAAATCCAAACCTCATTGGTTTCCCGAAACATAGACGAGTGACCGATAATGATGCGCAACATAAAGTGTCCTATCCATGTACTGAGCTCCCTTAAAATGCACGCAAATAAACAAAAGAAAAAATAGTTCAAATGATTTAAGCATAAGCTTTGCTTGAAGTGCCGATGGGGTATAGGACAAAGTAGGCGCTCTGCCCAGGCTTGACGGCGGTGGTGCATCCTCCAGCTGTGGAGAAGACGCCGTTCTCGTATGTGCAGACGCTGTTACCACCGATAATGGCAACGTTGTAACCGAGAGGCTCGCTGTTAAGTTGGTTCTGGCTGATAGACAGCCACATCATACCAGAGTCTTCGCCGGCACCAAAAATCTATAGATGGTTAGGAGCGTGACTTGAATAGCGGATTAAAAATAAAGTAAACTTACCATCGGAGACCAGTTGCCACGACCTTGACCTGCCTGACCCCAGGTGCAACCATCCTTGATACCAACACCGGCCTTGTTGACATAGTATTGGGCGGACGTCGGCTTACCCTGCCACTTGTATGAAACATCGGAAACGGGAACGGTCAACTGCTTTTCGGAACCGGCTTCACAGGCCAATGGGACAACCATATTCTCGGATCCAGGGTAATCGGTACGGCACACGGCCACGAATTTTCCTAGCTCGTTCCTGACGGTAACACCACTCTCACCAGCCTGGCAGAGCTGAGGATAGGCAGGGCGAGTAAGGCGGAGCTTGCCACCCTTGCAAAGAAGTCCTCCATGGCTCTCGCCAGATGCAGGCTGATCAGCAGGCCATTGGGACTTACTGAATCCTGCTGGACAGGCGTAAGAGCAAAGAGCACCTTCAGTGCACTTGCCAATGGCATCTCCGTTCCCGCCGTTGACCTGGATACCAGACCAACCCTGCAGTGTGGTCCATGTGAGAGGGATAGCACCATATGCTGAAGGGAAGACATCACAGTCAATCTCGCCATCGGGGAAGTTCTTTCCGGTGTTGGGATTTGAGTCGACGCCCTTGCCGGTAGTAACATCAATGTCGAGGTTGTAGCTTCCGCCGGAAGAGACTGAGCTTGACGCTGATGCGGCGGCGGTTGTGGAGGTTGCGAGAGTAGAGGCCAGGGAGGTGGTGACCGACGGAATGATGACAGATGTGACCACGCTGGAATGGCTATCGTGATCGTCTCCAGTCTGAGATGGCGAGGCAACAACAACGGGGGTGGGAGTTCCGTAGGATCCAGATGTAATAGTAACGTATTTGGTTACGGTTTCGGTCTCGGTCTTGACTTTATGTTCACCAACGTTGCCACGGGCATGAACAGCTCTGTGCTTGAACTGGCTACCACCGTGAGGCTGAGCAGCGGCACTACCAAGTAACTCAGTAGATGCGAGAATGTAGAGTGCTGTGAAAGCTGGAGCGGAGAATATCATTTTGATGAGGGTGAAAATAGTTGTGAAGAAGTTTGCAGGGACTATTTGAGCAAAAGCTAGCTTCTTATACGAGAGGTATAAGATGATAGAAAGGGTGAGTGCGAAGTATAAAACTTCTACGTTGCTTGTCTTAAAAAGGAATGTGTATGGAAAAGGAATGAGTGTATCCTTTCCTGTAGGAAGAGAGCAATTAATTAGCAAATAGTAAGATAAAGAACGGCGAGAGCGAATTGCTGTAGAGAAGAAAAAGAAGAAAGAAGGATTAGAGGAAGATGAGAGGTAGAAGTAGTGCAGAGAACTGGCATGTGTTGAGAACAGGTAAGCAGAGGATTGGGCAATTAGGAAAAGGTGTGATCAGGGGGCTGTCTGCCGTCGTCTCCAAACGGTGCTTGTATGTACATGTATGGTGCTGCGCTTCTAATGCTGAAGTCGCTATTCACACTCGGGAACAGGGCCAAGCTTCAAAGGCCCATGCTCATTTTCAACAACCCATGGCGCCACACAACATGCAATACAGGTATATAAGCGGGCGACAAGGACTGGGCAGATGGGGAAATGAGAAACATCAAGGTATAATACAACAGGGGGGCTTCGAGTGGAAATACCCTGTTCTATCCGCTCCATGGCTGATTCTCTGCCCCCAAGGCACGGTTGATTTATAGGTGAAAAGGAAAAAAGGCGCAAAGGAAAATATCATAGAAAGAACAATATGCAAAGTCGTTTCAACTCACCTAAAGTGTAAGCCCAAGTAAAGGAAAGTAATTTGCGAGAAGAGAGAGAGAGGGTGTGTAACGATGATAGGAAGAGAAACAATCACAACGGCGCGGAAATCGAACCTTTTAAGTGAATCAATCTATAGATAACAAAAAAAATCTTTCAACTTTTCTTCTTCTCTTGCAATTCTAGATTCTGCGAGGGCGGTAGTTGATCGTAGGGCTTGGTGAGATCTAACGGTTTGCGGCACACGATGTGGAGGAGTCTTGAGTTTTTCATCGTGTTTCTCTCTTCCTTGTTCTTGATCCATTTATTTCTATCTGGGGCGTGGATGTGGGTGTGGCCATGTAGCCGCGATTCGGGCTGGTTGACGGCAGAAACGAATTTCAAGATGTTGTTGATGCTGCTTACTGCAATCCCCCTGCCAAGCATAAAGTACATGTGGGTTCTGTACCTGACATGCAAGAAGCACCACTCAAAGTTAGAGGCCCCACACCACCCTATTTTCTGACCCCGGCATCAGATTCAACCGCTTGACGGATCGGGTGTCTGTCGCTTCCTAGCTCAGGAACAACAACAACCTTCTTGATTGGATTCGATATGATTTCCACAAGCCGGTCCCAAGAATAAAAAAAACGCCTTCTATCATCAACTATTCCCTTTCAATTGCCCCCAAGACTCCAGTAAATTGAGGCTGTGCTGAACAGCTTTGTCTCTTGTGTCTTGACTCCTTCATGGCGTTTTTGATACAATTTCATTATGCTTACTTGGGGGGAGGCTACAGCCACATGTAACGCCTTAAACCGTCCTTTTTGTTCCTGAATTGACTCAGCATAAGTCTTTACAGACCCCTATCATTCTATTCTGTTCTTAGGCCTATGCTTCTCCACAGCGCATCTGTTAGCTTTCACGTCCCTGAGAAATAAAGGAGCCGGAGCGGAGCATGTAGAGTATGAACCTGCATAGAGCATCCAAAGACCCGCCTCCTACAAAACTATGAGAAACAATTTGTTTGGTTCCAAGGCCAGGTGCAGTTAGTCCTAGCTGATCAAACCAACGTCTTTTGTCTTGTCACTAATATCCCGCACGTGGCCCGAACCCAAGAACCAAAATGTCAACCTGCAAATTCCAGACATCTCCCGCTCCTCCGAAAGGAAAAATAAAACCCCGCCGAGATCCTTATCAGTGGATAATAATTCCAAGGCGAGAAAAGCGTTAGGTCCGAGTCGCGATGATAATCTACATACACGTGTCTGGGCAGCACTAAGTACTCTACATACATACATACTCGGGGCCCAAGTGAGTCGGTTCCTAACAAGAACTTGCTCGGCGTCGATCATTAAAGGTTAATGATAGTACATACCTCGTGCGCCAGCTAAGTCCTCAAATCGTAATGTTGTCGGCAACTCCACACAATCTACTCTAGAAAATTAATTATTGTACTCCACATTTTTTATGGGTTGTTGTTGTTGTTGAGATAGAGACTTTAGGCATTCTCGCCAAGTGGGAACTCTTTCTGGATGGGCATGCGAGTAAACATACAGGGAATATGGCATCCTTGGCTACTAGGCCCTGGGTTCCATGCAACGGACTGGTCTTTGCGGAGGCCCGCCGGCAGGAAGACAGCAAGAGGTCTGTGATATTGAATTGCGCTATATCCCTTGAAGAACATCACAACTATTCAGTAAAGATTTACTGTCTATCAATCAACAATATATTGGTTCTAGATATCAGCCAAATAACGACCCTCCGCTGCAAGAAATCTATTGTAGGCATTGTAGGAATGTATGCACTTTAAGCTGCCGTTGAGGTTCTCATGATGCAGGAACAAACACACCCTGCCGGCATTACCGACCACACAATTTCATAGCACATGCAGTAGTAGCCGCAACCGCAATTTCTTAAGATGAGGGAATTTCGCGAAGCGCTTCACGTCATTTGGGAAGCGATTTTCCTCCTCTTTTTTTTCAGAGCCAGGATTCTGGGTACTCGGTAGTACCTGCGCTGAAAAAATCTATGTATGCTCTCCACTCAAAGTCTTCATATCTAGTGGCCCTTGATAACGAAGCTCTATTCAACTACAGGTGTGAGCCGCATTATCGCAACCCTGCTCTTCGCAAACTGGTCATGACCACCCCGTTCCAACTTTCAAGTGGTCATGGTTAACCTCAGCCCTATTGGCAGGGTTTACACACTATTCAGGAAATCTCTAGAGAACGAATTAAAAAGTGTTTTTCATGCACTTTTGTGAGGTAATAGAGTTTCAATTGGCCATACACTCTAAGTATTCCCTGAACCATGATTTACTGACACCCCAAACCTTGTCAATGATACCCAAATTCCTGGGTGCATAAGGTCTAAAAAGAATAAGGCACAAAATTCCTTAATCTTGCCGTTCCAGTTCTGGACCACAATTCCGAGTCACCACAAACCACAAAATTCCGACCCGTCACCCGCGCCGTACGGCCGTGGGACCATCTAATTACAGTTGTTCAACATTAGTAGGAATTATCCGGGAATTCAGAAAACAGAACGCGTGTCCCCAGGCGGCACAGGAAACCAAATGATCTCACCTTTTATCCTACGCCGGCCTCAATAAACTGGAATGCGGAGTGCAATGCTACAGTAACCAGTTAGTAGCAGTACTACTTGGTAGTGTTAGTATTATTCTTGGTAAATTTTAGTCAGTGCGCCGCCGGTCATCCGGTCACTAGAGAAGGTACCGGCACCACTAGAGTATTCTACTACTACAGTAGTACCAGCCGACAATGCACCCCACAAAGCCCCCTCCGCCTAGTTCCCGATAACCAAAACACCTATGTACCAGAGTAGGACCTGCGATGGCTTGTACGCGTGTCGTCTGGAACGACAGTCACGCGTAGGAAGCAGGTGAGCTACACGCCATATCACGTGGTGTTTAATTGCGATCTACAACCGCTACTGTCTACTTACTAACTATCAGATGTACTTTACCAACTGCCTAATTAAATCCTTATCTTGATATCTGGGGTATCATCTCGCTTCAACAGGAGTGCCCAGGTACGTGTCCTGCTGGCATGGCTGATATCTCAAGATCATTACCAACGGCACCGAGTTTTGCACTTCTCCCAGCCCAGTCTTTTTTTTTGGAGGGGGAGCTGGTTTCTAAGTCTTAGCTACCTACCCCACTGCTCCCACCATATCCAAATCTATATATCTGATGTATCTACTCTAGTCATCAGGCATACGCAGGGACGCCATCTCCGCCAGCTCATCGAAACAACTAAAGACAGCAACACAAACCGGACACCTCAAGTCATGGTGTCCATTAGATAAAAAAAAAAGTGCAAAAGGCGTAACAAGTGCAAAACACGGTGAGTAACCAGGGTCTGCCTCCCTTTTCAGGCACCGGATTCAACCCATTAGGCTCACTGCATAGCAATGATACCCTTGGAGGCTGGTAACCAGGAACGCCTTGTTTAAGCAATCGAGAATAAGCAACTCAACTTGCTTAATGCCCTACATGTAAGTTACCTGGGATCGTAGGCTGATTGGTAAAGCTACATTTCGATGAGAGGTGGATGCAATGACAACGCAATTATATCCTATGATAGAGTATCTACTATCTAAAAAGAAGCTTTGAATCTGCGGTTCTCAGCCCTGAGACTGCGGGGAACTTGCGACTTCTTGTCATTGCATCCCCAGCTCATTCCCTACTACTCCATCTACATCATTCAGCTCGGCACCTGGCATTATCACAGGTTTATAGCCAATGAGCACATCCGGGCTATTTTTACGGCCAAGTCGCTAAGCCGATAGTTACACTCTACTCTATCACTACAACGCTCTACCATTTCCAAAGTGTCACAAGCTCTTCAGGGTTAGGGTTAGTTGTCAGACCTGACCAAAATCTTCAACTATGTTTGTACCCCATGGTGATTTCTTCTTTGTTTTTCCGCCCCCCTCCCCCCATATATTACATACATTAAGCACCAAGAGCTTTCATTCAAAGCACAATCGCGCCTGGCCCCAACCCTATACCGAAAATCATTGGCCGGATTCCCTTAGTGGGGGAACGCACTAGGTCGTGCTAAACTCTTCTAGGTACAAATATAGGACATCTTTTTTCTTGAGCTTATTCACATGCACAAAGAACGTCTCATAAGGAATAACCGGCACGATTTAACTATGCTGCTGTCAAAAGAAAATATATCAAGACTTGTGGGGAAGATAATATATTGACCACGGGCGAATAATGTGGGACGAAACCTAAAAGCTCGGGTTGTTTGAGACCTTTACATCTACTCTACTCTTTATTTCATAATGCTTCCGAACTGGACTGGGTCTGCATATGGGCGTAGAGTAGAGTAAATCGTGCATGACAACAAGATTTTGGCGGAAGTCCAGTTCGGAAACGCTATGGAGTGAAGGGTAGCAAAGCCTTTGCTAGTGTATATACTCGCAGCAGGTAACAAGTACCCGAAAATGCACGTCCTAATCTGCAATTTCCATTGGAGTAGAAGTCAAAAATACACCAAAAACTTGCAGCTGCAGATTCGGGTACTTCATGCCCGCCGCGAGTACTTTCACGAATACACTTACAGAGTCTCACTCGTCAGGCCTCGACAAGAGTCCAAGGAATCTTTCCCGGTGCTACCTAGGCCTTAGATGCGGAAATGAAAGCAGTGCAGTGTTTCACTGCAGAACCCGACTGTTTTATACATAGTCATATGATCGTCTGCAAATCCGGGGTACGCTTGTTGAAACCGGATATGTCGTCCTTCAGAGTTACAACTTGCAAACTTTATTTTATGCTTGCCTTGGCTCTTTGTTTGGGCTGCTCCAATTCGAGCCAGGGATCCATGACTTAGGACTCGGGAGTAGCTATAGCCGTTTTCTAGGTAGGTGGATATGAAGTAGACATGTGAAGAACAGAATCCAAAACAAATCTCTCCGATAATTTTCTGGCCAGGATCCGGGGCGGGGACGCAAGTATCTCGAGCTGGCAGCTGGTCTGGCTGTCATGGTAGTATCGTGATATCGTGGTCTCGGGGAAATCCTAAACCAGGTAATACAGGTGCGGGCGGCTTAAGCCCGCCGGCGGCCCGGACATAAAGAAATTATCCGGTCATCTGTTACCGGATGGACATGGTCCGGTCGGGTCGGGGTTAATCGCCGGCTGGTCAGGCCTTGCCTTTACTAGGCCGATCGGGACGGCCCATATCAGTCATTCGTGGTATATGGAAGTGGCAGGTATAAATACCCGTGGTAGTTTTTGAAAGGAGAATATTTAAAAGATCCCTCTGGTCCCGAGTCTGCCTGCCCGATCCTGACCTTTCTGGATCGAGTTTTCCGGCTTGTCAGCCTCTAGAAAGACTATTTGACCATAAGGTTCTAAGCAATCCATTCATGTAGCTATCCCTGCAATTCAAAGCTTCTTAAATCTGTACCAATCGATGATGCGCAGTGTGGTTGAGAAATACGGGAGCCCTGGCGGCCGGACCCGAGTGATATTCCGTGATTGACACGCTTATTTTATTAGAAACATCCCCGCACGGAAATTTCCTGCTCAGCGAGACCCCTACTGAGCGAGACTTCACATACAAATATTCCCTGGCCGTAGATTCGGCGGCCCCAAGTTTTGGTCAGTAGGGATCTCGCTGAGCAGGGAAACGGAGTAGTAGCTGCTAACGTAAATCACGGCGAAGTCGGATATCCCTGTGAAGTCGGATGTCCCAGATTACTCATTCAAGTTGACCCTTGCCATTAATCATCGTTTGCTCCTGTGAAAAATATCAACGCCGTGATAACAAAACCACAACCGAAAATGGTGAGAGTGAAGTCGCGACCTGGTGCTTTATCAGAGCAGGAAAGAGAGGATCGTATACATCGAGCACTGTCAAAGAGGGCGGAATACAACACTCCTTGGTCAGTTCTCGCACTAGAATTTGGTATTGCCGCATCTACATTGAACGATCGATTCAATGGCAGAAAAAATAGACGGGAAGCACATCAGGACCAGCAGAAGCTACCACCAAGCGTGGAAAGGGCACTTAAGAAATGGTGCCAGGACATGGACGATGCAGGTTTTCCACCCAGGGTGGATCTACTGCGGGGTATGGCGACAGCTTTAGCGCAGAAGATCGCGGAAGAGGAACATCTTGGGCCCGATGCAGCACATATTGGACGAAACTGGATAACACGTTTCCTTGATAGGCATCCAGATCTTTCAGCCAAATACAGCACCCAACTGGATCGTCAAAGGCAGCTAGCAAATAATCCCATCACGTTAAGAGACTACTACAATAAGCTAAACCGGCTTATCCACACCCTAATCTCTAAAGGGTTTCGCCCCAACCAGGATACGTACAATTTTGACGAGAAAGGGTTTATACTTGGTTACTCATCAAAAGCGAAAGTGATCTGCCGGTCAGGGAAAAGAAATCCAAACGTTGCCCAGGATGGTTCCTGGGAGTTGATCACAGTCATTGAAGCGGTCTCTGTAGCAGGTTGTGTTCTTCCAGCTTGGGTAATCTATAAAGGGAAGAGTCATTACATAGGTTGGCACCAATCGACAGATGATGCGGAAGCGGTCTTTTGTTTTAGCGACAATGGTTGGACAAACAATAATATGGGGTTGCGATGGTTGAAAGAGCACTTCGACATTCACTCCAAAAAGATCAGTGGAGCCCGACCATGCCTATTGATTTTAGATGGTCATGGTTCACACCTAACCTATGAGTTTTGCTCTTATGCCTCCTCTCAGAACATTCATATCATGTGTCTCCCTGCCCATTCAACTCACCTACTTCAACCTCTAGATGTAGGTCTATTCGGCCCCCTTCAACATTATTATGGTAAAGCAGCAGACACACACCTTCGAGAAATCCGAACCGGTATAAATAAAAGCACTTTTTGGTCATTCTTTGTCGATGCTCGGAAAAAAACATACACCAAATCCTCAATACAGGCGGCTTTCCGGACCACTGGTATTTTCCCATTCAACCCCGATAAAGTATTAACCAAACTCAAACCGAACCAAAAACCCGGTCCTGCAACTCCCTGGAAGTCCAATCTCCAAATTCTACATCACCCATGCCTTCAAACACCAAAGAACAGATGTGACCTGCGCCATCAAACTCAATTTGCTTTAAATCCCGGAATCTATTCTAAAACGGAGCAATCTGGATCAGTTCAAGTATCAAATATCAACCAAGGGCCAGTACCGGGGCTCACTCAAAATGAATATAAAGCAATTATCCTTCGAATGTCACATTTAGCAGAAGAGTCCCTCACTCAAGCGGAAATTGCCAAAATTCAACTCCGGGACATTAGGGTCAAATATGAGGGAAAAAGGGCAGTAAAAACCGACAGAAGAGTGATCTCTAAAGCGCAGGTGATTACAGGGGCGGAGATAATGAGACTGAAGGCACTGTTAGAAAAGAAAGAGGCGGACAAGTTGAAGAAGGGAAAGCGCACATCAAAAACAAAGACCGGAAAAACCAAAAGTGAAGGTCAGTCTCTTGTACCCTAACCTATACACATTCCTTTGTCGCATTCAAATCTCGTCCAGAACTCCTACTAATATCTTTAATTATCATCTCAGCATAAGGGGAAACTTGAAGTGTGGTACCGTATTGATATAATATTATTTCTGTATAGTAGTTATTAGTTGGGATTGTAGTGCGGGTGATAGCAGTTGTTAGGATCATAGTACGGGGAACTCAACTCATATCTAAATTACAAATCATGTTACCGTTCACCACCTTTATGTGTAGATCATGTTGGCGTTCACAACCCTTAATTATGTGTGGATCATGTTGCGGTTCACCCTATGAAAACCGGACGGACACCACAGTGAATGAATAATCTGAGACATCCGACTTCCCTGTCATATCCGAGTTCCCCGTGATTTACGTTATAGGCGGCTTCGAGCGCTCCAAAATTAAAGAATAAGGATAATCGAAGTCTGTCATTCACGGTAGGCGACTTCAACAACACGTGCCAGGCTGGTATTCTCAAAAACGAGGAGCTAGGTGCACGTCCCCCTTGATCCAAAACTTTTGATATTGGGATATAATCCCCGGTATAACAAGCGTCAATAAGGCTACCTGCGAGGCACCTGATCAAGGCGAGGTAATAAGATAAGCTCGGTTAAGGTGGTCTCATTTGTCACTAGGTTTTCCAGCGTCGATATCGACTGGGGGAATATTTGACTCAAAACCCCTCAAATAGTATATATCTCTCAACGAACGTCTCAGGAAATGTAATTCAAGGGAAATACCAATCTCCCCGAAAAACAGCCAATTCGCGCCAAAGTTAGGTTGAAACTAAACCGTGAGTTGGGATTCCGGGTAGTTTATGGCGTAGTTGAAGTCAGAGCTGCGGTGTAGTTAAATTTCACTCTTCCCTTACCTTTTGCGCGAAAACATACCCTCCTCCCCCATTACCCTTTCCACCGATGGCAAGTCCTGGGATCGAGCTATCCTGTACAGAGGGGAGGGAAAAAATGCATGCCAAAAAGTCTGGATACTTTATGTGAGGCCACTCTTAGTTACTAGGGACGGCTTCCCTAACCACTCGGACACTCTCTTCACTCAGAGTCCTAACGTAGAAAGGAGAGGATTAGCGTTGTGACCAACTTCTATATCCCTTCATCATTGACTATCCGAGTGATGGGGTGTCCGAGTGGCTAGGAAAGTCGTCTGATACACAAGATTGATGGGAGCCAACGATGTCATACAAGATCCGGAAGGGTTTTACTTCCGTCGTGTTCACCTACTAATATCAAGCATCTATCTGATTCTTGAGCCTTTCCGTTATGCCTAGCACACTAGGAGACACTCAATAAATCTTCAATAAACCCCCGATTAGTGTGGTCCACGAGGACGAGGGTCCTTGTGTCCTTGCCTCGAGGATATGTCCTCGATGACATACAAGGGCAATGGTCTAAAAAGACAAGGAGTCTCGAGGACACTAACTGTCCTTGTCTTGAGGACCCCGAGGATAATTCTTAGCATATTATACACTTAATCTCCCAATTAAGATGAGGTCAAGGATAGAATATGCTTTTTTAATTGAAATAAATACCGTTTTTTCTCTCCCCGAGGAACCTCGAGGACAACTGTGTTAGACATCGAGGTCAGACAAGGACAGAGGCCGACGAGGACAAGGTACCTCGAGGACATTCTCAAACCTCGCCTCGAGCGTCCTCGTGGACTATATATACTGCCCTCGATAGAAAAGGGTAAGGGCAGGGGCATAAACCGTTTGACAACTACTCTGAGACGAGGTCACCGCCCAAGAATATCTTTTTTCTTGACTTTTCCTCCGAGTATTAGTGGCCCTTTGTCCAGAACCCAGAAATCGTGTGAGTCGTTAGATATCACTCGGTCATCTGGACAAACGCCTGGAATTTAATCTTAACTTACAAGTCTAATCCAGTACCCGACGGCCATTGCGGCGAGACTTTAAAAGCCATTTAGAGAACTGGGACTTTTGAACCTACAGTAAAGGGGGCCTTCAAACCAACGGTCAAGACTGCCGGTCAAGTACCGCGGAGGAGGGGCCAGCACCAGTCGCTGATTTTCTCGGTAACTATAATAAGGGCGATCCCGAGTGATCTACAGAATTCTCTTCGAATTGGCACAAAACTAGCCCAATCTACCATTGCCGAGAAAATTAGTGACTGGGCCGCCGTAGTGGACGCCTTCCCGTAAGCAATAGCGGGCGTTCTATTGCCGGATAGATCAAATTTTGCTGTTCTATCGAATAGAACGGGGGGTCTATGTGTTTCTTATAGACCCCCCTAGGGAGGGGGGGGTCTATTCGATAGATATACTCTATCCATTTTCTATCCGTTGCAATGGAGAGAACACCTTGCTAGCGCGAAAAATAGTCCCAAAAGATGGCTTAACGATACCCAATTTGTATTAGGCACCGATTATAATCGATTAGATTTTTAGGAAATATATCAATCACCGTATGCTTACGGGAACCTTGTCTATTCGAAAACCATCCTCTATTGCAATAGAACACGTTTAATAACTTACGGGAAGGCGTCCAGTAACTGGCCCCTGCTTGATCTCCGTCTAATAAATATTGCGAATCTTTAGCCACCCAGCAAAGGTACGGGAAAGCGCTAAAAAATCAACATGATTCTTTAGTAAAAATACATGTAGCTTCCGGGAAAGCTATGGCGGGGTCTAACTTACACCGCACTAATTGGCGAAATCGGACACACCGCTGGCGACCACTAAGGACTAACCCTCTGTAACATCTTTGAGAAATCGATTTTAAACGAGTCTAGGGGCCAGATTTTGTCCAAGTTCTACTTAAGCTTACTCTGGATACTCTTGTTGCTAGCGATTTGTCCGATTCCACCATTTAATGCGGTATATGCCACTTCCCATTCACACGGTTCATTATGCAATAGTTCTGGCGTGCCTGTCCGATAAATGGCCGATCGTAGACCACTAGGTGTCAACAATTCCCAGGGTTTCGAGATATTAATGTATCCTCTGATCAGCTCAGAATTATTTCCAGGACGGATACCTGGTTAAGGAATACATGTGACATGACCTTTTTTTCTCATCAAACGACCAATTAACATCGCGATGCTTTCCCCCCCCCCCCCCTCCCCATAACTTATTCCAGCCATCAACGGGATCTCATAGTAAAGTAATATTTACCAACCATAACACCCAGAGACATATAGATCTTGTTCCGGATCCTACATGAACCTTTACCCGATCATCACTGCTCGAAAGTCCAGCAAATTTCGGCGAGAAAAACAAGTCTATCCTTTTTGGTACATGGGTGTATGTACAAGAAAGATTGATGTCCTACCCACGTACCAAAAAGGGCAGACTTATTTTTCTCGCGAGCACTAACCGCAATAGCCTTCTGATATTAGGAGTTAGTATTTAATGATAGCCTCCGGCCTGATATACTCGGTATGTTAAGAGCTCGGCGGTTGAGCGGGGTCAAAGTAAGAGAACTAATGAAAGGAGTGAGTGCACTAATCCAATTTGAAGGGGGCGTTCCGCTTGCTCGGGGTCGTCTGCCCCGTTGGCCAACAGTGCAAGGTGCTTAGCGGAGTTAGACAGAGTTTATGGAAAAACATAAAGTCCAAAGTTCATCTCTGAATCTGCTAGAAAGGATGTAATATTTCGAAGTTCTCTCGATAATTTAGTCGAACTGTCGAGTCTATTCAAGCAGCAAATCCAACAGGTCAAGTATCCTCGAACTTACCGGTGTATAAAATCATGTTTTGAACTATAGGTAAGGAACTTACCCACCTGACTCAAGAACTTACCTTGTATCCCACTAGTCAAATTCTAGCCCAGCCTCAGTTTTAAACTCTGATAATTCGAGCTGAGCGGAACATTTTTATCCTCACGCCGAGTCCAGCGCCCAGAGCAGCTTTCACTTACCTGTCGACAGGCCCCATCATACCTCTAACCCCACCTTCAAAGTACTAGTAGCGACCACCGCATCAACTCTAGTGGTTTTCCCAAAGTCAAGAACCGGTTCCTCCTTGCATAATTACGTTAAGGTAATTCCCGCTTTTTTATTTCTTTTTCTTTTTTTGTTTAATTCATTAACTACAGGTAATTCCCATTTATGTTAAATAGAACCTCAACACTAGCGGATTTCGTGACGGGGTAGTGGTAGCAATAAGCGGTCCGGAACCATACCCGTACCGTAAATCTTCAAAAGGCCGAAATGCGATGTCCTTAAGAGCAAGATCTCCATCGTGACTTTGCGCCTTATGCGGGCTTTGTATGCCCATCCAGGTAGTATGTTGTTGTGGAGCTCAAATTTAGCACCTGGATTAGGTAGGTAGTACTTGGTATACGGGAAGGTGGGTGGGTGGTGGTGGTGGTGGTTGGCTCCCGCGGGGGGAGTGCAGAATATTACGGTTATCCAGCGTCGTGGGAGTGTGAAAAGAAGAAAGTGATGACAACGATGATGGTGTGGTGGTGAGAGATGACGAGGAGTATATGTAGTCGAAGGAGGAGTGGAGAAGGAAGAAATTCAGTTGCTGCTATGTGGGAAAACGGGACCGAGAAACACATACTATTATTCACACGCCCAAAGGCCGCCGGCTCAGCTGGGTAACGCAATGTTGGCCGAATTTCCCCATCCGGAACTGTGAGTTAGGGCATTTTTCGACATTCACCTAACTGTTACCCAGCTGACACTACCAGTGAATAGCTTGTTAAGATCATTCATTCATGCCCGGAATGGCCATAAAGCCCTTTTTTTTTTTTTTTTTTGCAAATGCGCGCATGCAGATGCCAGATCTGAGAAGCCCACCAACTAATGAAAACCCGGGATCTGTTGATAAATTGAGATCTGGTAAAATTGATATCCGAGATTCTTCAGGCACAAAATACAAGATTAGAGTTAGGAGATATTTGTATGCGTTAAGTATTTCCCTAGATGCTGTAATAGGGCTAGCGTAATACACCGTAGTACAAAGATTGTGTGTTATACAATCTAGTTACACATCACTGTCAATGTCATATATGGTGGCGCATGGGCGTGTAAGTTATATAGCCACACTTGCACCTGTGCTACCACCGCTCGAAGGACAAAGTAGTGGGTCAGAATATCATTTCCCGACCCCGAAGTAGACGATTTCTACCTAGATAGATCTCAATGGTTTTTCTTTCCTTAATTCAAATATAAAGAAGAGCATATGATTCAGAGCACCCATACAAATGGAATCGTGTTTGTCAATTATGTCTGCGCACAGGATCGATACTATCTCTCCTCATTGATCGATCTTTTCAAGCACTTTATTTGAGAGAACAAATTCTCTCTTTTCTATAGTTCTATTAATTCCCAAATACGGCCGCGGTTAATACTAGTATAACTGACGGCCATGGTTTGCCCGCACAATACCAAACTCATCGATACGCATCTATATCCTCAATCCTTCCTTCTACGATCATACGATATAATTCTCTCTTTATTCAGACTTAGATCTCCTCATCCCCAGATCTCCAACCGCCCTATCCTTCTCCCCTTTACTTCCCGCACGGCCCAACCTACCGAGCGTATCCACCACAACCGCCTTAACATCTCTACGACCTACGCCAGTACCTCCCGTATTACTATTGCTATCTCTCCGGCTACTACTCCGTTTCTGCCGCGCAGTCTCGGCCGCTATCTCCGGCCCCATATCACGATCAAAATACCAGTGGAGGCCCTGAGTAATTTGTTTCGCTGGAGTAATATCATACGTCCCCCCTGAACCATTCACCTCTATTCTATCACCAGTCTCTTCCTTGTCCTTTTCTAGAGTATTATAATACTCCCCCGAACCGTCCAACTCTATTAGGCCGTCGTCCTTTTCTGGCTTGTGTGGTGTTTGGAGGTGACGTATTTCTCTTAGCTTCGCGGCGGCGTCTCCTTGGTATGCCATTTTTTTCATGGCTACTTCCATCTCTTCCTTCGAGAGATATTTTGACATTGGTGATTAGTGGGTTGGTTGAAGTTTGAGTTCGGATGTTTGTAATGTCTATAGGTCAGTGTGTTTAATAAAAAAAAAAGCATTATTGCATCGTACAAGTACTCGCCCATCACTCAATTCGTGCTCTGATGACTCTTGAAAGATTATTCAAAGGTTCTACTTTGTTTATTTTACCAAGACGAATTCGTAGATGATGTTCTTCAAAGATAGATAGGTAAACCTTGAGTCCTGAGTAGTTCCGAACCAACACTCTCGTCCCAGAACTGCCTTTCACAAATTTGCAATCTAAGGTCATTTCGGGGTGGTCGAGTGATCAACTATGATCAACTACACTATTACTGTTTCGGTTAGAGTAATCGTATTAGTAATCACGCCCGAACAATGATACTTGTACTTTCGAGATCAGTCTTGATAGCGAGACTGCTGCCTAGTGAGATATTTCCACATAGGGGCCGCCATTAACAGCTTATAGCCGATATTCTAAGGTAATTAATACTAAAATATAGAGTTTTTCCTCGCCGCGATCAGGAAGTGTTTCTACATATCTGGCAAGTTTACCCCACTTACCAATTGGACTTCAGGGTATATATCGATATTCAAAAACAAACAGCAACTAATGAAGGACGGGATAAGTTACCTTGTGCGGCGACATGATGCATCATTAAGTTATTATGAACTGTACCAAAAACTTGATGTTTCAATCGATTTTTCGTTTTTCTGGAATTGATAATAGCACTAGCGGGAGTATAAATTTCGCAATACGGAACGGATAGATTCCGGGAAGATTTCCCACTTTGGATGGATATCCCCACTCTCTGTGCTTTCCGTCGGTTGTGATCCGCCTATGTCTCTATATCGACCTTCTAGGGCACTTAATGCTCTCTCTCTCTCTACGTGTGAAGTAACTCCCTCCACCGAACAATCCCGTGAAGAAACATTTAGAGTCGTACGTGTTGGAGCATGTTGGTGAATATTCTGGGAAACAACTAACAGCGCTCAAAACAGCATCATAAACGCACCCGTTCCGAGAGCTGACTCTGGCTGATATATCTTGAACATGTCATCTCAAGTCCAAATAACGAAAGACGGGACGGGTTTTATAGACTAGGTGATATATAAGCATGACTACATATTGGATGATATTATTTGGTCTCCCCACCCGACTCGAGCCGTCCAGAGCGTAGTACCATCAGCCCACCTCAAATGTTTCATCCGTCCTCCAGTACCACCGGAATATATATCGTTGCTTCTATTACGATCTAGAAGCTTATCAGGGCCTCCCGTCTGCAGAAAGCCTTACACGTACGACACGGAACCACCCCACAATCACCCCCTCCGATCACACTAAATAGAATAGTTACCACCCCCGAAGGGAAGAACGTGTTGTACAACCCGTCACAAACACGCCATCCCGGATCCCCGAGATATTTTCAATACCACACGATCCGCTCTATAACCGGGTCGTAGAGCGGAAGACTGCTTTTCTGCACTTAATGGTACTACCTTTGCGCTGTAGAAATTGTAGCTACTGCGGTGTTACATGTAACCATTTATTTCGGTAATTGGCAGCCGTGACCTTCGGGAATCTAGATATCAGCATGCTTGCGGGAATCTTGATGAGTAATCAACCCGAATATAAGGAATTGTCACACTAAAGATTCAGGTTCAGCTCATGGCTGAGGTGCGAAGAGAAGCAATTCTTAATGTCAAGTTTCAAAATCTGCCGTTTCCTTTTTCGGTCAATTCATTTGCTTCTAAATATTGCTCTATCAAGTCGTACCTTCAATCAGACCAAACATTTTCTTCCCTCAGAAATATCGATCACCCCCGAAAACATCCTCCCAATCACGGCTGCTTCCAACGCCAAGCCTTGTGGCAAGTGACACAGTCCCTCTTCTAAACCAGTTCTTCTTCGTACTCCCCTCTGGCAAACTGGTCACGCTGAGATTGGCATGTTCATTCCGATCCCCGCGATAGTAATCCTCAAGATTATTGACGCTCCTCGACTGCCTCAAGCGATGCAGCGAGTCAGCGCTAGAAGCGTCGTGATATCTATGCTTCCAAAACCGCAACTCTTTGAGGGGGGATAGATCGTTTCAGGTAGGTAGCAGATTAGATGCCCACTTCTTATATCTTCTTCTCCAACTACTTTGGTTATACTTCCCGACCCTGTAAGTTTCCAAGGATTCTGTGACAGCCTCCTCCGTTATGACCGGGCTTTCTGGGTCGTTGGCAGGTTCAGAGAAGCTGCTGTTGCTGTCGTTCATGCTCCATACCCGGTCTTCGTGTATGGTTGAAAGACCTGACGATGTCGCTCTTCTTCCAAAACTTTGTCTTAAACTGCGGCTATGACTCGGCATGGTTATTATGTATGCTGGTAGATGTTAGTGTTTGGATGTTGGTATGATATATCAATCAGTAATGGGGGATGCTGTTCCTTTGAACGGTTTTCGGGCCTTCCTATATATAGAATGCCACATCTTTCATCTCGGTAACGATGGCTGAGTTGTATGTTTGCTGCTTGAAAGCTTGAAGACTTCTTTTCGCCTGACCTCATGAAAACAGTGGGGGTGAAATGTAGTTAGAGTTTGGTAGTTTCGAGGTTCTCACGATACATAGATCTAGAAGAAGCGATGTGACATAAACTCTTAATCCGAACACACGACACGCGCACCCCGGCCAGTCACACTGGAGGTTGAAGTTACGCCACCCTTTCCCGATGAAATGGCCTTTGCGTGGTTGCTCCTCCCCTCACATTTTCCCACCAGCACCACATTCCACGGGGGGCCGGACCGACTCGATTACTCGCTGTCCACCCCCCTGTGCCCCATCACCGCAGGAGAAAAAAAGTAAGAAAACATGTCGTTTTCTCTCTACACAAACACGACCCCTAGCTAGCCTGCTGGCACACCCACCCACCCACCCGAAGCAAGTAAGGGATAAATTAAACTTGACATTGACATCGGAATGTACTGAGAAGTTGACATTTCAGACGTCAAACGTCAAATTCCCAAGTATCCCACGAGTCGCGTTGTGCCATTTGCATCCCCTCACATTACACCCCACAACGCAACCCGATCACATCCCATCACTCGCCCGTTTGCCAAGCCCATCACGTGAGCGGGTACTACCAATCTCCGACTAATAGCGCTTGCAAACATCTACGCTTCCAAACATCTAGCTTCCAAGCAGCAATTACAGGTCATGAATAATACCAACGCACCCATCCATCGGGGAACCCCTTTTACCTCTCCGCCGATCGCACGGGTCGTCGACACTGTGCTCATAGGATACATATGAGGGGTACATATCTGTAGGTACATGCGGAACGGTACTTCCCGGAAACAAACAGGTTTTGTGGGCCGGCGAAATGTAAATGTCAGCCAGGTAAGGGATCGAGGCGCATGTAGAGTACACTACTCGCTGTAAAAGTAGGTGTCGCGCATAGTAGCGAAGAGAGGGGCAGATATCTACAAAACTTGTTTAGGGGTATAAGATCGAGCAGGAGTAGCCGTATGACGTGCGAGAAGTTTGGGAGCTATAGGTCTTCGGCGGGAGGTACTGCGGGTTTTTTTTAGGGGAATGATAGGGATATAAGTATAAGGTATAAAAGGGTGTTGCAATGAGGAAGTTTTCTATCCTGTCGAAGTACTGTAGTAGCTGTTGGTTAAGTAAGATAAAGAAGCTTCTCAAATCACTGCCACTCGCAAAAGAAGAATCGGAACCAAAGATTTTGTTAACATCTCATTTTGATTGCTACCTAATTAGAGTTATCGAGAAGTTGAACAAACGATTTCATAAAGAAAACATGTATCGCAGTCCAAAAGCAGCCAACTAGTTTTAACCCAAGATCTCTCTCTCTTTCTCCTCCACTCAATACCAAAAGGAATGTGAGACTGCTTTTGAAGATAAAAAATATAACAGAAAACATGAATGGGGTGCCATTAGGCTTTTTTTGCGGGTTTTGTAGTTTTTATGAAAAGAAAGCGAACAAAAGGAAAGCATGCCAATGCAATCATTATGAAGAAGTAAAAATTAGCCCATTCATCAATCTCACAATCCTCTCCCCCATCGAAAGTCGTGGCCAACTATTGCTGAGAAGTAGTGGCCGAGCGATGTTTGTAGAAAGGTATCTACAAAACATCGACGAGAGGACCACAGCTGTTGAGCTGGACAAGGTTGATGCCCTGTGATAATGTTAGCTACTGAATGGCTTTGGAAGAAGTCAGAGTGGAATGCATACGTTGCTCTTGTTGTCCTGCTTGCAGCAGTAGGCGTTCTGCTCGACCTTGCAGTTGCCTGTGAAGCTGTTAGAATCGATTCACTGTAGTAATGATAGTGAGATACTTACTGGCAATAGCGCATCCGAGGTCGAGAAGGTCGAGGTTGCTCAAGACATTGGCGGCAACGAGGCCACTGGCCTCAGCCTTGTTGGACTTGTTGCAGCAAACCTGAGTAGTGCGGTCGTTCTGGTTGCTGCAGACGTTGTGGTTTCCGCTCTGGGAGACATCGCCAACATTGCCGCTGTCGTGGATCTGAGTTCCGTGGCCCTCATCACCGGCAACGGGAGCGGCGATGACAGTCATGGCAAGAGCGGCGGTGGCAATGAGGATGGTGGAGAACTGCATTTTGATTGATTTGGTTGTTTGGGGGGTAAACTTAAAAAGTTATTGAAGTAGTAGAAGAGTGGAGTGGAAGGTTGGTTGTTGTTGGAAGTGGATGCTTTGGATGTTGAGATGAGAGTGAGGATGAGATTTGACTTTGGGGCGGAGAATGGCCAGGTTATATAGAAAATTGATGCCTTAGAAAGTTGAATATTTCCCGTAGTCTAAGTCCCTCAATGCCCGAGAGCTGATAGTGAGTGCGTGGGCCGTGCTGCATGACCCCAGTGCGCCGGGGAAAGAACTCCTCAGTCCTCTGTCCGTGTGTCTCACACTCTGCTCTGAGTGTGCCTTCGGGATCGGCGTTTTTTCAGCCCACCCCCTTGGCCCGGGCGTATCATCTCACAGTATGAGGTCTCTTTGCAGAGTGTCTCAAAAGATTACTGCAGGAACTAGAGATTTTTACGACAGCTGTACAACTTGCAGAGTTCTTGATACACTCTAAGACTGTATGTGCATATCTTCGTATCTACCTCCTCAGCAAGATATCTTTTTTTATTTTTTTCACTTTCTCGTGCTCGCCGAATTCCTAATTCTCAACCTAATCTTTGGCCAGCAAAGAAAAAGAATAATAAAAAATCACTTGAGACACAAGTAGACTCTTTCACCAACGCAATTCAATTTCAATACGAAAATTACCTCACTCCTTGCAAACCCGTCGAGGTTGGCAAGAAATCTTGTGATCACGCATGCATTGACTACTCTAATACAATCATCTCCTCCGAGTCCCATATTTGCTACTTTCTCCGGCGATAATGAATGCCAGCAAAGCCACCAACATTCCTAAAACGTTTTAAAATAAATCTCGTAAAATTCTTTTCCAGAGAGAGATCAGAGTCAATCTCAGATCGAGTACTCTCGTAATCTTCGTTGGCAATGTAGGTACGTAGTCGATATTTGTCTCATAATGAATTTCTGTTATTGCATTGTTGGGTAGGCATTGATTGAGCTCCTGCACACAACACCGGGACTCTGCAGTCAGACCACTTGAACACGATGTTGTTGCAAGTAGGGCATATGGGACATAGAATTAAGCAGATCCCGTGTAGGCCGCTAACCTTTTTTTGAACTCGGCGACGATTGCCCGATCCGTTTATAGCTAGCCGGGCCGGCCGCAATAGGCAATTCGCATTGTCTGAGCACTTGAGCGAAAATTAAAAAAATAAAATAAATATTTATCAGTCATCGAATTAACAATCTGGCTTTACGCTTCAAAAGATTTCAGAATATCTCTACCTGCGATACCAGAGTCCGCTGCGAAAAATACATCTTCAAGCTCGAGTGGTGTAACTGAAGGTTGGATTAAAGTTTCGCTACACTCCTCACAAGGCGCTATGCATGGATAGTGCTAAAATGCCAATTCCTTCCCTTGCCCCTGCAAGTCGTAGAGATTTGGGGTTGTACACCAGTGGTTGTGTGTTGGTGGATGTCCCATCCAACCAATAGCCACAGCCCAGCAAGCATTTATCCCGTAGTGGTTAGATGAGGTCCTGGTGGAAACTTCGGTTCCCCTGCTTGAACAGAAGCACTACTGCATTCTGTAGTCTCGAGGGTTATTCCGTCCAGTACTCGAGTGCCAGACAACCTGGCAGCATGTAGAAAACTTGTTTACTCTACATTTGATCACAGACGATCACCGGTAAGTACCGGAACCTACCACAGAGCTGAAATTATGAAGTTCTCCCAGACGAGGCTATTGTATCCTTAGGATTCCTGGAACAGTGCACAGAAAAGCCACACCTAATATTCAGCCGTTTCTGGGCGAAATTGTACTACTACAGCAATAGTAGATTCATTAATCATTGCACATTAATATTAATGTCGTCCAAATAATATTCGCAAATCTCATTGACATGTCGTAGGTAGCAATAAATCAAACGGGATTTCGGCACGATACTGCACACTGAGATTCTGGCCCTTTTTTTTTCTTTTCTGAAATCCTTCAGCTATCAAATGATTTACCCCTTTCTTTCATCAATTGATTTCTACCAATACGATCCGATTAGATAAAAAAGAACTTCTAGCTCCGCATTGGTGTTGTACATCCAAGAATGGACAGCGTAGCTATCAATCAAATCCAGTACCGAACAATTATCAATCCCAATTAAGCCAGTTGTCCGACAAGAAGTACCGATGAGGCGGGGCGAGAATCTGATCCAGCCAATCTCTCTACTTCCCCACATAATCCCAGCCCCGAGAGCCAAAGATACACGGCCCGGTTCTGTGGGAGCCTGAGACACCTTGTACGAGTGTCCAAAATAATATACATGCTTGGCATCAGCTTGGAATCGGGACTTATCAGCGCTTTAGTTTTTTTCTCTTGGTCGCCGATGATAATGTTCAAAATCAAGTTTTCTATCGTCTTCTCCTGCTTGCCTCCACATAGCTTCCCTTAACCTGAGAGAGAGAAAACGAAGAGGTCGGTGAAAGTAGGGCACGTATCCAGGAGCTTTCGGATTTTCCATGTAATCGTAGCTACAGTCCTCGTCTAATCATCGGTCTGTTGGTACCTTAGAGGCACTAGGCCGACAATCCTTTTAGTCACATACGTGGATGTCTTCAAACCTCAAGCTGTATCCGACAACCAGACTTAGACGCAAATCATTCCAAAGGGAAAGAGCATGTTCCAAAATAGTTAATACCCCTAACTCTCTGGGTATTCTGGGTAAAACATGATGTAACCACGCCTATGTCAGAGTGACAGGTGCTGGTCAGGAGTACATACAGAGATCGTGCGTGCGAGTCACCCTCCAGCTAGTCAATTGGTCAGTAACAATATCGCATAATCCACTTGAAACTGACCTACGAATTGTTTCTATCGCGAACCTCTTTTCAGTCAATTTGATCCCCAAACAGAGAGTCCTTTCAAATACATACCTAGCTATCCATTCTCAAGTATCAATAGATGATTGCCCTCCTCACACACACACACACAAATGAAACCGTAAAAATAGTAACTCCGGACCCGACGATTACCTATTCGATAGAGTAGAACCGATGTGTAAAATAGCCGGGTAAACCAGAAAATCATTGATTCATCGGCACCGCAAAAAAGAAACCTCGAGTTAAGACAGAAGAGGATACATGCCCGGTGGTGTTCTTCGACTACGCCAGGTAAGTATTCTTTTGTCTTGTACCCACGTTAAAGAAAGAATTTGACTCTGAGATCTAGGGATGCACTTGATCTGTCCACGTGATTGATGATCATTGAGTATGTTGGCATTGCAAGATGAACAGCCATTCAGCTCTCGCCGAAAGCTGCACTCCTGCCGTGAAAACCGTCGTCTCCTACGTAAGAATTGAACTCGTGCAGGCACCAATGTAATCTAACTTGTTGGCAGAGGAGAGCAGCGCAGCAGTTGTGTAGATCTTTACTGCAAAGAAGGCGCAATTCCTTCTTTTCTATTTTACCCCAATCATTGCGCAAACTGAGTCTGCGTCTCAAGGAGTATGCGGAGTACATTTGATTGGTACTCTATGAACCAGCAATTTTTTTTCCTGGTTGGATTGTAGAAGGGTCTCCAACCGCCTAGACCATGCACGGCACCTGTTGGTGTGGCAGATAGGGCTATATTAATGTCTTGTTAAGCTTTTGCCCTGCCCTGCCAAGGCTTTGGCTTAGTGGCTTGGGATTGACATTTGCAGACTTCACCCTTTTGTCGACGGTTGCAATATGACAGGTCACTGGCCCTGGTAACCAATGATAGACAACCCCACCCGTGTTTTGTGGATGTTCGTGTGTGGTCCGCTTACGCAGTCCAAACTCGCTACCGGTTTAGGCACCTGGGGTTGTGCAGGCTGACCAATGCCAGGAATAATTCGGAGTAACGGAGCGTGACGCGTGACGAGTGTACAACACACATGTACCCAACACGCCCAGCCCTCGTATCGATATCGACAATCAGCCAGATCCAGCTATGTCCCCAACTGGGACAACATAGTTGAAAAACAAAAAAAATTCGCGCGTGGATGACTTTACATGTTTTGTTCTTTGTCTCCTTGTCTTGACGCTGAAAGCAGACTGTGCTGACTGAGGTACCTCCGGTATGGTTTGGGAGTTGATTGATAGCCGCAAGTATCTCACTCTCTGCCTTGAGTACCTTCGAGATCGATCAGAAGGCCATCTACCGGACGCCCTAGAACTGCTCTCCCGGTACTCTTCCTTCACGCCCTAGGGGGGGAGAGCAAGTCCAGTCTTCAGAGAATGCGATCTGTCGCAAGAGAAGCAAAAAATAAGTTAGTAAGAGAATTTAGTAACTTTGAGGATAGAGCTCTTCCTACTGATGTCATCACCCTTTCAATTCAGCCCGACTAAGCCGCGCCCTGGTCGGCTAACTCGATTGAGGGGGAGGAATGCTGGCCCTTTTGGCGTGCCGTCTGTTAACATGGAGATAACACGGTTAACATCGTGATGGATTGATGGACTGGACCTCGAGTTTGAGGTGAGGTTGAAAGACAATTGGAGGACGTGGTTATGAGGGACTTGTGTCGCCCTCCCCTGTCGCCCTCCCCTGTCGTGCGTGACCTCTAGCGAAGCCACCTCAACGTCTTCTTCTTTAGCGCCAGATTGCAACACAGCTCGGTTATCGTGAGGCTACTGAGTGACCCACCCAAACTGTGTAGAAAAAGTTAGAATAACGAGTGAGAATACATGAACATGGTCATTTTGAAGGCATTATGGTGCTCGAATAATCTATTCTCGTGTATAGATAGATTCGCCGCCTTTGCGAGATGGATATACGCTTTCCAGGGACAAAATGGGTATATTTGTGGAGTGAACGATGAGAGATTGTTGAAGTTCTTGTGGTCAATTGTATACATCTACATACATGAACCTGCGCAGCCAACTCGCTAAACTCATTATCCCAATAAGTATCAACAAGATAGAGATAGAACAACAAAATAAAATTAATGGAATCTTTAATTTAGATAGAGAGTACTTTATTTAATTAATTGCACCCTAAGCCTCTAAAGCTTCTATTCTTTCTCTCGTCTACAATGCGTTACCTCGTTTAACGTTTCTAAAGCCATTGTAAAATTGCACTTTGCGCGCTTAACTTTGACGGTCACGAATCCTTCGTTTTCATCATGCGCGCACCAGGGCAAACACAAAACCGGACCCACCAAGCACCAGAATACCAAATCCCTCCCCCCCCCTTCCTCCTCTCCTCCCCCTCCTTCCCCTCCCTCCAAAACCTACAAACCCCAATCCTCACTGTCACGCCCACAACCCTAACCCATGTCTCACCACCCCTCCTTACATCACACCCCTCCCACCTATCGGTGATCCAACCCCGAAAGCAGCCAACGCAGCCGCGTCTACAATAATGCCAACAACACACGCTACATGATGATATGCGCTTATCAAAACGAATTATTACTCTAGGGGGTTTCAGTTCAGTTGTATGACAATCGATTACTCGTAGCGTAATACTGCGCTGGGAAGGCCGTCCCCGTTTCCAGATCGACTCGGGAGCCGGGGCGGGAACACACCCCAGCGTAGCCTCCTCGCCCGGGCCATACCTCAAGAGTCCGGGGTTGGTAGTTCGGCTGGGGTGGGTGGGAGAATTAGAGAGGAAGAGGAAGGTAGCAAACGGAAGTTTGGGTCCGAGGCTTTCTATGGGCTTCTGGAAGAGAAAAGTGGAATTGCGGAGTTTTGTTTGGGGGGGGGAGAGAAACGGGCTCGTGGGTTTAATTTTCGCATGGGTAGCAAGCATGATGGGTAGGGTGGGTTGGTTGGTTGGTAGCGTAGTGTAGGAGGTGAGCTCACAGACGGTGTGCCAAGATGTCAAAAGTATTAGTTTCAGTTAGTCTACGACTGAGTCAGCGCACGACCGACTCCTGTGCTCAGATTAGCAGATTTACTCGGTCTCTCTCCTATCCTCTTCTGTCGCGTGATTGACTGTTGGATTTCTCATCTAGGAGTACTTCGCTTTGGTTATTTTGGGCCGTATCTAGAG